>NC_090451.1:427502370-428105639 GCF_031143425.1 Pleurodeles waltl | reverse complement strand
ATTTGGAAATGCTTGTGGAAATTGTACTTCAGGCACAGTCTGTTCTCTTGGCCACTGGTCTCCAGGCACAACTCATTTTGCTACAGCACTAGGTCCTTGTCAGCATCTGAATGTTGCGCAGTTAACCTCTCTTGATGCGACCCTTCTGTACCGACTTGACCTGTTGACTCACTCAGACCCCTCTCAGACTGAACATGTGCCATGCCAGTCACTTGCTCATTCCCAACACCTTGACTACCCTGCTTCCTTCAATTCACTGTTATTTGCCCTTCAGGGAAAGGTGCTGTTGTATCATCAGGGGACATGGGACTCTACGTGTGTGCACTATGAGTCCCCTCCTCACTTCACAGCAGCTGTAGTGACCAATATCACCTGGAATGGACCCTTCCACTGTGGCTCCAAGCATGCCTTGCACACGTACGTCTTAACCATAACCCAGTCACTGGGGCTAAGGCCATGGTACTGTTCTCATTGAGGCTGCACTGTAGCCTCTCCAACTTAATGAAACACAGAACAAACTACATAAGCCAGTCTTGTCATTAATCAAGAATCATGCCATCTGTAATGTTCACAAGAGTATTTGCAGGCACAGCTGGTAATCTCATGGCTTTCCCATGATGATTTTGTGGGGTGACACTTTAGCCAGTCTGGATTTCAGCATTTCATTTATCTGCTGAACAAGACCAGAAGCCTCCAGTTGATAGCTGCAATGTAGTCTCTGTTCCACTTGCAATGCTGCCACAGTAATTTCAGGACCTCATTATTGAGATGAGTTCCTCAGTCTGACTCCAGAGAAGTCGGGAACCTAGAATGTGGAATGAGCTTTCCTAGTAACAACTTTGTTACTGTGAGACTGTAATTTTTCCTAGTCGGGTAAGCTTCCACCCAACAAGAGAAAACACAGACAATAAACAAGATATATCTTAGTCCATTACACAGACAACTCAATAAAATATAAATGCATACTGTTGAAAGGTCTTCCTGATCTCCCTATGTGACTCAGTGTTACTGCAGTTCGTTTGCCTATATCTATCTGTTGACATGTAACACATCTGTGACACAATTCTTCCGCCATCAGTCTAAACCTAGAGTTCAACCATGTCTGTCAAAACAATCTGACTGTTGCATCACATCCCACATGTGTTGGACTCTGGTAATGTCTTGCCATAGGTGGTAACAAGCTATCTAGCAACACAGGTCTTCTATCATTTGATACCCAAATATCATCCTTATCTCTTTTGACACATCCTGCTCTGATCCATCGTTGCTGTTCAGCTTCTGATACATCTTCATGTAATCTCTTAACTTCCTCCCATGTATCTGGTGCAGTTAACAAGTGATTTTAATTAGTCTCATCTATTCCTTCACCTTGTTATTCACCATTGAAAGCATGTGCATTTAAGGCACAGTATCTGTCTACTGCATCTGCATATTTATTTCCCACAGTCACATAGTCAGTTTCCTTGTGGTGTGCTGAGCACTTCACAACAGCAATTTCAGCAGACAACTGTAATGCCTTCAATAGATTATACACTCTCTCGCCATTCCTTATGGGAGAGCAAGAGAAGGTCATAAACCCCTCCTGCAACCATAACTGTCCTCAGTCATGAACAACACCAAAGCAATGCTGACTATCTATGGAAATTGTCACCTTCAGGTGGTCTGAAACACAGCATGCTCTTGTAAGGGCAGTCAATTCAGCTACTTGTGCCGAAAAGACTCCTTGAAGCCAAGAAGCTTCAACCACACCTGAGACAGTACAGACTCCGTAGGCAGCTCTCAGGTTTCCTTCATGGTCTCTTAAGTAGGAGCCATCAACAAATTTGGCTTAGTGCACAGTTCAGGTATATCTAGACAGTCATGCTCAATTTCATCTTCAACTTTTGCATCATTTACGGGCAAATGCAATAAATTTGCAGGATTCAATGTTGCACACCTTTTGAGATTCACATTAGGCGCAACTAGGATTATCTGCTCATAGTGTGCCAATCTACTGCTTGTGTGGTGTTGGGTTTTAGTTTGAGTTAACAAAATCTCTACAGAGTGTTGAAAAAAATATTCAAAGAACGACCCATCACAATGCTCTTGCACTGGTTGATGCAGATATTGGTGGTCGTGACTGCTTTGAGATAGCTGGGCAACGGCAAAGCTACTGGGTCAAGTGAAGCTTTAAATTAAGCGACTGGCCTGTGAGTGCTTTCATGTAATTGTGTCAGCACTTCAAGAATTCAGCCTTCCCTTACCCTTTAGTACAAATAAAACCTATGTTGTAATCAGGTATTCCAGTGCAGAGGCACAACAGAGACTTTCTCTCATCTCTGAGAAGGCATGCATGCAAGTGCCATCCAATAGTACTGGATCTGAGACATCCTTGTGTCTCAGGCTCTGTAAAAGCTTGACCAAAAGGGAAAAGTTGGGAATCCATTGACAACAGTTGCCCACTGGTCCCCAAAACATCCTGACTTCTTTCTGAGTTGTTGTTTGATTCATTTTCAGAACAGCTGAAATTTTCTCTTGTGACACCTTCCTTGTGCCTTTTTCATAGTGATATCCAAGGTACAGGACATCTTTCTTACAATACTGCAATTTGGTCAGGGATACTTTATGTCCATTTTCAGCTAAGTGGTTCAAAAGGAAAATTGTTTCTCATCTGTAAGCTTCTTGCATGTTTGACGCTACCAATTGGTCGTCAATATACTGGATCAGTACTGAATGACAGGGCATCTTTAGGGTCTCCAGATTCTTTTTCAGAATCTGATTGAAAATAGATGGACTCTCAGTATTCACTTTAGGGAATCGGCACCATGCCAAAACATGACTGCCAAACCAGAAAATGAAGAGAAATTGGCTTTCCTCATGCAACGGTACAGAGAAAATGCTTGGCAAGGGCCAATCGAAGTGAATCACTCGGCTTCCTGTGGAATCTGGAACAAAAACTCAGCTGGATTTGGTACCACAGGACAACAAGGAACTACATTTTCATTGATCTTCCTCAGGTCTTGGACAATGCAGTATTTTCCTTTGGGCATCTACAGTCCCTCAATAGGTGAGTTACATTGACTATCCATAATCTCTTTAAGTATTCCTTGCTCCATCAAAAGTCCCAGTCTTTAGGTAGTGCTGTGTCTCTCAGATCCGCTGGTAAACCGTCACTAGTCAGCATGAGGTACAATCTGACATCTGTAGATTGATTCACAATTTTCAAAGCAACATCATCATTGTGAGTCTATATCTCTGTGCCTTTTGGAGTGCAATAGATAGAATAATTAAGTTTATACAAGAGGTCACATCCAAGCAGACTCACAGGACACGAATCACACACCACAAATCGGTGATTTTCTTCAAAGGACCCTATTTTTACAAATACAGTTTCTCTGACGGGGCTTGTCAATTGTATATGTGTAACTCCAACAACTTTGATTCTTTTTCTCGAGAGGGGTAGGTTGGGAGCCTCTGCTGTTCTCACAGTAGAGCAGGTAGTACCTGGGTCAATTAAAATGACACAGGAATGCCATTCAATTCACCATCCACGAATGGACCACTCTGGTCTACATCTAAGGATGCGCCAAGTACGCAATTTATCTCCCCTCTCAGTCACCATCATTGATACTGATCAGAATTGGTAATCCTCTTCTGTGAGGATCATGGAGTACTGATTCACAAAAGAACTGATATTTGCATTTGGGACTTGATTCAAATTTAATCTGGGAAAATGTGCTTTTTGGTGGGGCATTAGAGCTTTTGGAACCTGCATCGACTGACCATGGGGCACATTCCAATTTTACATTCCATGTCTCTGTAATAGGCCTGGGCATAGTGTGTGGATTCACACTACAAGGAACTCCATAAAGTGGCTAAAAAACTCCACTGTGCTATGTGGAGTTCCGCTAGTGGGTGGAGATCTCCATTGCACCCGTCCAATGCAAAGTATATACTTGTGTATAAAATCGTGCACTAATGGCATGTGTGCCATACTCTGTTGATGGTGTTGGGCCTTCAACATTCAATCTGAACCCAATCTTTGTAATCCACCACCCTTACACTTGATCTACCATATTTTGTATTTGATGTATTAGTGTGTATTTTTGTGTCTGACTATTTTTATGTTGCTTTAATTTTTGTGTGTTTTTTGTGACTTTTTGTATTTTTGTTTATTTTTCCCTTATTTCTTCTTCACTTTTCCCCCTCTTTCTTTTCTTCTCTTCTTCACCCTACCCCAGTACCCCACCCAGCACCATGGCAGAGCAGGGCAACAGCGGCCTCCTGCCTTGTGGGTGGCGCCACCGTTAAAAGTTGCAGCCTTGGGTGATCTACAGCAAGGTGGAGGCGGCAGCACTGTTTTTTTTATGTGCAGGGCCACCTCTCCTCCATGCTGGCAGAAGGCGGCAGGCCTGGGAGCAGTTACCCCCTGTGGGAGCATCAGCAGCCCTTAAATGTTTTCCGAATAGCATGCGGCTCCCATTCAGAGGTAAGTTACGTTTAGTTTACATTAAGAATATTATTTATTATGTGATCAAGTTAGAGCTAGGCAGGTGTTCAGCGTTACATCATCATACTCATAGGTAGGGACTTTCTTTGGATGATTATTTAAGAAGCCATAGCAAGACGACTCCTCTGTCCTCCTCTGTCCATAGTGAATTAGTGATATCAGTGAGTTAGAGTCCTCTGTGACTTTACGTAGCTCGTACAGTCCCAAGCAATTTCACAGTGATGCCAGTATGCATGCATTGCAAAAAAGGGAGATTGAGTTGGTCCATCAAGGGGATGGAGAAATGAGAATAGAAAGAAAGATCATTCATTGCAATGGAGTAGTTCCAAATGTAATTTTTGTTAAGGAAATTTGGAATAGGGATTTTAGGAGTGTAGCCAACTCAAAAATAGTTGATCATACTAGTATAGTACCATAGGGGATCTGATTTAGGTGCAATGTTTTTGCAATTCCCTTTCATATAATAATTTTGTGGAGCTTAACAGTACCACATGCATTCTTTATTTCTAATCTTATATCAGCACCCAAGGGCAAGAAAAGAGGCACTGCACCAGTGGGTCCAGCAGGAGCTGGGAGGCGCTGACCACCAGCGCCAATGCTGATGGCTCTACTCATCCCAGTAGGTCCTATTATTTAATATTATTTTTATTATTTCCCTAACTTTTACCTCTCCCCACTTTTATACTACTTTTAACTTTGCCTTCTTTACTTTTTTATACAGTCTCCCTTTTGTCCCACTCCCATATCCAAGTTTTGTTTAATTCCTGTTATGGCTGCATTATTTTTTTTATGTCTTTCATTGACCATTTTGTATTCCACTCCTTCATTGCTCTTCAGTGAGTCATCATCAATCATAGGCTATAGCTCTACCCTTCTATTACGCAAAGCATTTGGTTGGATTGACTACCTGACTTCTCTAACATTCCAACAAAATGCACTAAGTGATATTTTTGACAGAGGGCACTGCGGTACTAACCGAACTGTAAGGACTGCAGTTGCATTTTCTCGATTAAAAAAAATTAATAATGTGAGGTGTACCTAGAATCTAAAAACTGTATACTGTTTTTGTATAGCCACATCAACCAGTGGAGCCGGCGCAAGTTCAACCGCTGCAGGGACAAATGGAGCAGGGGAGGGCGCAGCAACAGTGATGGGTGGTGGTAAGTCACATTGCTTGTTTTTTGACAATTATTCTCACTCACTAGCTATAATGGTGTTGTTGTGATCGGATTCATGAACTCCCCGCTTTCCAGCTACAGTGGTGGTTGAGTTACTTATAGCCTCTTCTACTTGCAACTCTGCAAAATCACACATAACTTACACAAAAAATTATGGCTTGATGGAAATGGGAAAGAATGGAAGGTTAAAAGAAAAGATTGGTAAAAAGAGTGAAAGGAAAGGATGCGTGGGTGGATGAAAAAGATGCGTGGGTAAGTAATGGTATTTGATAAATGGGTAGATGGGTGAAAGGATGATTGAAAGAAAGGTAGGACAGTG
The DNA here is from genome assembly GCF_031143425.1 of Pleurodeles waltl. Taxonomy (NCBI): domain Eukaryota; kingdom Metazoa; phylum Chordata; class Amphibia; order Caudata; family Salamandridae; genus Pleurodeles; species Pleurodeles waltl. Next base: position 428,099,653 of record NC_090451.1, on the reverse strand, counting down.
TTGGTCCTGAATGGATGGATAAATGATTGTGAATTTGGGTGAAAGACTGGATGACTGGATGAGAGAAAGTAAAGCTTAAATCATGGTGGCTATAGATGTGTATAGGGGAAGAATGAAAGGACGATTGAATAATTGCTTGGATGAATAAAGAAGGAAGCTCTTGTTCTTTAGGGAGATCGGTGAGGACCTTCTATTGTTCTATAGCAAAAGCTTTACCTACCTGCCTAATCCATCTGCTTTACTCTTTAATAGGGTAAGTAAAGTATCTTTACTGTCCTTACTGCCCAGTGAATCAATTTGTTGGGAAGAATTTGTGATGATGGGTGATACCAGTGAGTAAAGTGGGACTATTAAGTGTCCAATTTGTTTTTTAAGTTTGGTGTAGGGGATACTCTGTGACGGACGTGCCAAATATAATCTATATAGCTCATTCCTTTCCCTGTAGTAAAATGCATTGTTTTTGCCCTGTCTACATAGGGCAGGCAGGATAAATATATCTGCATTTTATACATGACAAATGCAACGTATCTTATTTATTCATCTGCCTCTTTGGAGTCAGGGTAGAAACTCAACTAAAGCATTTGGGGATGAGCAGGGCCCCTGGAATTAAAGATAGATAATTGTCAGCTACAGCTGCCCTAGTTGCAGACAGTGGCAATGTACTTGAAGCGCTGGCTAGTATGCTTCCAATTATTTGGCTCAACAACTTGTACTCCATAGTGCATGATGCCTTACACATCATAATTAGGGGTAATTCATTTTTATTTTTCCACTGAATGTGTCTGTCGAATTACAACCACCACCAACCAGGCAAGAGATAGCGGCCTGTCTGTGACAGCAGAGGATGGGGAGCATTCAGGCAGAATGTCAGAGCCTGGTGATCCTGGAGGAGGAATAGGCTGAAACAGCTGCCTCAGACCCAGGACTCAGGAAAGCAGCACACCAGCCCTCAGCCTCCCAGCCAGTACATCAAGGGCATCGCCGCCAGCAGTCAGGGACCCCAACTGCACCTGCTGCTGCACCCTCCTGCTACAACAAGACATTGCTCAGATGCATCCTGCAGTGGACTGGCTGGATAGACAGATGACTCACCAGCATTGAGCAGCACCTCGACCTGCTCTGGACCCATATCAACAGTGCCCCTTTTTAATCCTTTTTTAATTTTGTGGGGAGGGACTTGTTGTAGGTGGAGAGGGTGGAAAGGGATTTGAGCTGGACTTTTTAGGGACGGGGTTATTTGTTCCGGGAATGGGGTGGGACATTTGTGGGTGGAGAAGGAGGGTTTGATAAATAATAAAGGGGATTGTTTTGTTAATTCATTTGCGTCTTAAATCGTTATTTTGGTCTTTTAGACTTTTAGTTAGGACTGATGTCTTTTAGTCTAGCCTGTTACGTTTACTCTAGCTAAAAAACTGTATGTCATTTACTTAGACCCTTGCTCTACTGCCCTCTGCAACTCTTGTTGACCACTAGGGGACGATTGCCTTTGCCCATTTTGCCTACGAAAGCCCAGTACACACAGGCAACATCTTCTTCAGTAGGAGTTAATTACTGATTAAACAAGTTCACTTCAATCCATAGTTCTTCTCTTACCTGAATAGATGAAGCGAGGGAGTCTTCTTACTGCAGTTTTTTTTCCTAAGGTGGCATCTTAAGAGGGTGGTAGGGGTAGTAGTAGCAGACTAGAGTGCTAACCGGGAAAACAGAAGGTGCCATTCCCACCTATGCGAACTGCAACTGCAGTATTAATTAAAGGGTTATCCATCACTGCCAACTAGATTGAAAGATTGACAGCATTAAACATACAACAAAGAAGACCATATGTCTAGCAATATCAATTTCTTCTGAGCAATGATGGGGCTGGTGTGGAATATTGCTCAGCTAATAGAAGGTAGAAGGTCATGCAGTCAGTTGGTATTGCTTTCACCAGATTCACCCCAGCAAGTGTGTGATTCATTTATAATATAAAATTAGGTCACACCTCAATAAATCACACAGCCTGGGGAAGAGGGTTAGGGGCTTAATGAATGGTTGGGAAAGGGGATTTGGGGAAAGGTCTGACAAAGACAAACTCTACACTAAAGAAACCACAACATTGTTGTTGGGGTGCTGAGCAACACACCATCATCAATCTGTTGTGGAAGGAAACAAAGGGATAAGTACGTATGACACAGTTCAGTAAATTCATTGCAAACAGTCCTTCTGACCCAGGGAGACCCGAGGTAGTATATACTAAGTGCTATGTCTTCTAGTTTTGAAATAGGAAAGATTGAATGTAACCTACCCGGTTCTAATAATTTTGATTGTTAAAGGGAAAATGATACTGTATTGCCAAATTGTGCGATGCATCTCCATTCTTCCTGGAATGTCCAACACTCTGGTGACTGTCTGGACCTGTACAAACCGGTCCAGTAGGTAAGCTGGAGTTATCACACTGAATAATCCGCAACTGTTTCTGGGCTTTAAAAGAATTTCTGAAATAAGTGCAGATGCATCTGCAGGTGGTCAGTATGTTGCTGACTATGTCTCCTTTGTAAAGAAAGTCTTGAATGACCATTTTGAAGCAGTGCTCCAAGCCCAGGACTCTGAAATAGCCACCATCTGCCATGGCCTTGACTATGTTACTGCTATTGTCCGTGGCAACAAATCCAACTCGAAGACCTCTAAGTCTCATCCATTCAGACACCGTTCTATTAAAATCCTCCAAGATGTTTGCAGCTGTGTGTGATTTCGCAAAGGCGAACATGGCTACTGCTGCATGCTGCCAAACGGTCTTAAAAATGTCTTCAGGGCCAAAACCTGTAGATAGCTTTTGCTTTACCCCCAGAAAAGCGATCCAGTGTGCAGTGATGCATATGTAATCAGTCGCCTGCCAACTGGTCCACTTCTGTTGTCAAGTGGATAGTGTGGACAAATCTTTGCTGCAAAGCTTGTCCAGCCAGATGCAGCACATAGTGATGCAGCACTGGAACAGCAACTCTGGCAAAATAGGTCCGGCTTGGAACCCTCCATTTCAGGCAGAGGTCTGCCACAAAATCTTAGAATCCCACTCCTTCCACAAAAGAAAAAGGGAGGCGGTCCAGCACTAACATTTTTGCCAGCTTCCCATTGTATAAACGTGCCATTGGGTGGTTGCAATCGTAGGTCCCCTCCTGCCTAAACATGCCTGGATTTTCTTCTTTTGTTGGGCCACTGACACAGGCGACTTTTGAGATGTAGGTGGTGGTACACTCATTGCACGTTGTAGTGCAGTCACTGTATGCTGTGGTGCCTCCATCTGACTCTGAATCTTCCTGTGCCATTGTGCGGTCGCTGAGGCAGGATATTCTGGCGCACTGCTGGGGACAGGTCTGCTTTGCATGAGGATGCCACTCTCTTCTTCCTCATCTTCCACCGTGATTTGATCATTTGCAGGTGATGTTTCCTGTCTCTCCTCACCTTCACCACCACGACCACGTTGAGCTGTTTTTAAAAGGTGCTCCTTCCACCGGATTGTGTGATGTTTCCCATATGGGCCATCTGGCCTACAGTACCATAATGTCAACCTGGCTTACCTTGACTAACACTTGTGTGGCAAATAGAGCACATGGCAATGTTCTCCTCATATTCCCTATTCATAAAAAAGTCCCAAACTGGGGAGGAGTACTTTTTCATAGAATTGGATGTAGGTAGGTGTGTCAATTGCCTCTCTGCAGTGCATACTTCTTTTGAGGTCTGGGTTGGTGCCGGTCTCTGCTGGGTCCTTACAAATATGGGAGATGGCGGTGCTGCCTGTACCACATCCCTCGGAGCAGGCTGGATAGTAATGTAAGACTCCTCTGCTCCAGCTTCCACAATGACTTGTTCTTAGTTATCATCCTCCTCCTCATCATCCCCTTCTATGATTCTAAGGCTTTCTGGAACTTTTATTTTCCTTTGACTCTCCTGGCATCTCCCGGACTATGCCAGGGTCGACTCCATGTCATAATCATGAGAATTGATCCTTGGAGAAGAGTGTGGAGTAGTACCCTTCCTTTTTCTTGCTGGAGTTCTGGGAGCCACTGATTCTAAAAGAAGAGGTTCTTGCTTAACAGGAAGCTTGACCTCCTGTTCTGCTCCAACTTCGGGAAGATCTGGCTGCTCTGCAGTCCACTTTGCTCTGTTTCCTGAAATTATAGGGTACTTCATTGTGAAAGGGACAAATCCAATTCAATATCACTGCTCATCAACGTTGCCATGATCGCAGTGGTTGCCTCACTGACAGACATGGTCTTGGGCTTTGGTTGATGTGGTGTTGTTGATGCAGGAGTGATGCTCCCAGGTTGCTCCCCAGAGGCCGAAGTGGCAGGCACACGTCTCCCAAAAAAGGTTGCGGTTGGCACGCCTCTGGCAGAAAGTTGTTTCTTTTACCTGACCATTTTCTTGGAAGCAACTTTATTTGGGGCCATCTTAAGCGCTAGGTTGGCAGTGGCACTAAGATGCACAAGCAAAAGAGTTTAGTGCCTGGGGACCAAAGTAACTGTAAGGCCTTCTCTTTGGCAGTACTGTGGATGATGTGGGGTCTCTTCTCTAGTGCATGTAAAAACAACCAAGCAAGAAAAACATGTAGTTAGTGAAATGTGGTATTGTTGCAGGTTGATAATAGTGCTATTAAATGCAATCTTAGTATGGTTGCTTACTTATGGAATATACCTTAATTAAACATTATAAAAGCAAACCACAACACCACAATTACATTTCAAGTCAGACAACACAACAGGCAGATCTAGTTCTTTGCTTTGTCTCTATCTGTTTCAAAGGAGACACCTGGGGTAGTCAGAGAGAGGTGCATGGTTACATGGAATAATCCTTTAAATAACTTATGGCGGAAAGGAAGTCCAGGGGAAATGGAATAATCATTAACAAAATGAATTATGCTGTTGATTTGCCTGCCGTGTTCCGCAGCTAGGGTGTCCTGAAGAAAATTGAATTACACCTAAGAAACTGAATGCTGTAGTGCAGCTGTGCATCTTTGATGGATAGATGAATGTATAGGATAGATGTGGATGGATGAATAAAGGCAAAATGCATAAAAATAACATTTAAAAAAAAATAGAAAAAATAAAAATAGAACATTAAAAAATAAACGATCAATAATTAGCAATGTTTGTATTTAAGCCTATGTCAAACACACTCTGGCTGCGTGCACAAAATGGCTGCCAGCCAGCTACATGGTTAAACAACTATAACAAGGAGCAAGGAGGAGGCATGGAGAACAAAGAACACATGCAAGCCTACGGCAAGAGAATCTGGCTGGTTGGACAAAATGGCTGCCACCCAGCCACAATGTCAAACATCAACAAGGAGTAAAAAGGCATGACAATCAAATACCACATGCAAGCCAGCGGCAAGGGACACTGGCTGGATGGAGAAAATGGCTGCGAGCCAGCCACATGGTCAAACAACAACAACAAGGGGCAAGGAGACATGGCAAAGAAAGTACACATGGAAGCCAATGGCAAAGGGACTCTGGTTGCATGCACAAAATGGCTGCCAACCACGTGATCAAACAACAACAACAAGGAACAAGAAGGCATGGCACACAAAGAACACATTCGCACCTATAGCAAAGGGACAATGGCTGCATGCAGAAAATGGCTGCCAGCCACATGGTCAAACAACAACAATAAGTAGCAATGAGAACAAATAAGAACACATGCAACCATATGGCAAAGGGACACTGGCTGCACGCATGAAATGCCTGCCAGACAAATGGTCAAACAACATCCTCCTATGCCATAAAATATTATTACCCCACAATATATACTCTTTTTGTAAAAAAATAAATTGGAAACAATAGCCAACATTTCAAATGTACTCTGCTGTCATCCCGGTCCTAAATGAAGTTCTAAAAACATACACCACTGAAACATTTATTTAATGCACTGATGACTATTAGTACTGGGCTAACTGGTTAAATGGTCTTTGGAAATCTAGGCCACATAGTAAAATAATATTGCAAATGTTACAAGCATGTAGAAAATGTACTGAGCTGTGCAACAATTTTCCTTTAAAAAAGGGGGGAAAAATCAATGAAATGCAAAATTTATAATTAGGCCCATATTTAAACTCTAGCTTACCCAACACTATAAAATCTTAAAATCAAATATCAAAATAAAGTACAAAGAAATACTACTGTATGCCCAAGCAAACAAACACAGCACCGTTATACAATAGTTTTTCAACTTACTTGTGTGATTCAACAAAAGGCATATCCAGGAGACAAAGAGAATGATCCTCCCACCTTGAAATCCAAGTGAAAAGTGACCAGGGGATGTACAAAGCAAAGTGAAGAACCTGCTGGAGAGGACCAGCAAGTTATAGTCTCTGACACACTTCCTTCCTATTTGAAAAAAAGGCTTCTCAATCTGAAAAACAAACTGCAGGATACTATAGAACATGTCATACGGCAGATGGCATATCCGCCATTTGGGATGGAGTAGTGCCCTCCACCAAGGTTGTAATCTGGCCCAAAGTGTCTCCAGACAAATTGTAATATGGTCAAAAAGAGGTCCAATATTTGGAACACATTGTTGAAAAGAGTACGAAAAATGTGTCAAGAGAGTGAGTTGAAGCTATTCTGAGAATGTGTCCTTTTAAAACACAGAGAGAATGTTTTTGGGAATGGTTGGTTACTGTAGACAGTAGATATCCAACTTTTCCTTGGTGGCAAAACCTGCACTGAAGTTGACACACAGAGATCTACCAGATCATATTCCATGGGTTAACAAATGCATGAAAGTATTCCTGGAGCTGAGAGAGTCTTCATCATGGCCCAGCACTGGGAATGCCAGTTCACTCAAAGGATTTCATATTGTTTTGTAGTGAGAGGAAGGGCTGCTCTCTCTCACTGCTAACTCAAGTACATGCAGACACTAAAAAGCCTGTGGTGTATTTTTCTGTGACCCTTGGTCCTGTAGCCGCTGTTTTGCCTAGCTGTCTTAAAGCAGTAGCTGTAGTAGGGGTTAGTCTTGAAAAATGTGTAAATATTGTGATGGGACAACACTTAACAGTCATGGTACCTCACTAAGTAGAAGTATTACTGAGAAGAATAAAAACTCAGTACCTTACTAACTCAAGACTAAAATGTTATAAATGACAGATCCTGGTGGGAAGTAATGTTGTGCTGAGAAGATGTCAAGTGCTAAATCCTAACACATTGTTACTAATGCCCAAAAAAGATGAACTGATTGTTTTGGAAATGATTGCCTTGATGTCACAGACTTATGCACCAAACCCAGACAAGACATAAACGATAAGTCTTTAATAAATCCAGATTATGTCCTATTTGTGGATGACTCACTTCTGAGAACACATTAGGGTTCATTGACAGTAGCTATGCAGTCTGCACAATCTAAGAAATAGTAAAAGCACCATGGCTTCAGGGAATTTCTTCAGCACAAGTTACAGATTTGCCCTTGCCAGAGCCTGCAGCTTGACAGCATAAATGATAGTGACTTTTTTCTTACAGATTGTCAGTATGGATTTGGTGTTGTCCCTGCTTTTGGGCAGTTGTTGTCACAGCGAGGTTTCATCATCTCATCTGGTTCGCCCATTAGAAATGGGGAATATGTTAAATGTTAAAAATGTATTGGAAGCTGTACAGCTCCCCACTGAAGTTGATTTTGTAAAATGTGTAGCTCACAGAAGTGATAATAGCTATTTCATAGTTGTCAACAGGTATGCTGATGAAGTGTCATGCTATTGTTCAATTGCGGCCTGTACATTTATCGGATCGTTTACAAATGAAATTTCGGGAAACAATGTCCTTTCCATCATGATGAGAGTAACTGATACTTGGGATGAAGTGGGACGAATGCAAGAAAATACACCAGACACAGAGAAATGGGATTGGATAAGAGCAGGGTGTGGGATAGATGAATACAAGGTTTGGGTTTCACTGGATGGAAGACCAGTATTGCCAGACACTCTGCTATCTCCAATGACTAGACATTTTCATGGACTGACTCATCTAGGTAGGAACGCCATGATCTGAACTTTTAAAATTTACTAGTTTAATCCCAGATTCAGAGCTCAAGCAGAAGAATTGTGTCATCAATGTTTAATATGTCAATAATACATGTAGGTAAGCGAACACACATTACATTGAGTCATGTAGGAAGATGAGGAGGTCCTTTCAAAAAGATGCAGATGGACTTCATTGGAATGTCCATTTGTAATGGGTTGATATATTTCCTGCCGATTGTCTGCATCTTTTCCATATTGGTGGAAACGTACTCAACAAGGAAAAATGTTAGTCTCACTGTGGCAACATTGCTGTTGAGAGAGTTAGTATCCAGGTACGGTGTGTCTGTATCTCTAGAATCAGCTCAAGGTTTTGAGATTATAAATAGGTAAAGTGCATTGCTAGTTGAACAAGAGCTCCATTGTAGTTACTACCTGGATGTTTCAGGCATAGTGGACCCATTTAATGGGAAGATTAAAACAAGATTGGCAAAAATGTGTGCTTCCACTTTACTGAAATGGCCTGATGCTTTGCCTATAGGGCTGATGAGTCTACAAAGTACTCCAGAAAGAAGAAATTGGTTTATCACCATACAAGATCCTAATGGGCAGAGCAATGAGATTGCCTGCAGTTCCAGAAAATCTACATGTGAATATTTCAGATGATCTGGTACTTGATTGCTGTAAGAGATTGGCTGATTTGGTACATTCTGCCTCTCAACAGGTTGAAGCTGCTACCGCAATTCCAAATCATACTTTCTTCATACATACACAATTAATTGGAGCAGTAGACAAACACTTAACCTTTTTGTAGGAATCCAGACCAATATATTCTGTGGTTTTCCCTAAAGATTTTTTCCTGAGCACATATAGCCAATTTTAATGTTTTTCAGTCCAGCCCCTCACACATCCACTTTCTACTGGCAGTTTTCTTAAAAAGATCTCTGAAAAAGCGCTCCCTAGCAGGGTCTGTCAGGCATTGCAGTGCCAGCCTAATGAGGAGCATGCCCAATGATGAAGCATGTCACCTAACGGCAAGTGAGGGCTATTGTTCCTAAAAGTGAATGCTTGTGGGGACTAAGAAGACCCCCATATAAATAGGTAGAGTGGAGTCTTTCCTTTTGGCACAGTGAATCTTAGTTTAGTCATAGGTTCTAGCGGGCCCCTATCTCTCGAAGGGTGGCCCATAAGTTCCCACTTAGGACCGGATCAAAAGCCGCATGGAGGTCTACAAAACAGGTCACCTCCTCCAATGCCCACGGTCTTCCACTTAATCTGCAAGAATCTAATTAATTGGTCAATGGCAGGGGTTGAAGGTCTAAATCCCACTTGCACATTTGAAATTGCACTTCTCTCGCCAATGCACTCCACTAGCCGAACTAGGATTGGCTTACAAAAACCCTTCTGTAGATTATCCAATAAAATAATTAGGTGAAAATTAGATGGATCTCTCAGGCTGCCCTTTGTAAGTATGGGTACTATCTCTGCCCTCTTCCACATGGGAGGTATCAGAGCGCCCATAGCGATCGCGTTAGAGACAGTATTAATGTAAGTCACCCATATGCTAGTGTTTGATTTGTATAAGTCACCCGGAATTTTGTCCAGGCCAGGAGCCTTCCCTTCTTTAAGTGAATTAACGCTGTTAGAGTTTCATAATGAAAGCTCAAAAGGGGCCATGGCCTCATTGCTGATAAGATAGAGGCTCTCTGGGCTGGAATCCTCAGAGCCAGAGTAAAGAGAAATAAAGTGGGTGACCTATTAACACAGGAGAATTGAGGACCCAATAGGAGATTGAGGGCCCATGCTACAGCTGCTAACAAGCTTCTAGAAACTTATTTGGTTATCACTCTAGGCTGCTTCGAGTAGTTCTGACCATGATTTCCTCTCCTGCCCCCTCTTTGCCTGGGCCAATTATCACCTATATTCTGCTCTAGTTGTCCTGATCTCACTTCTATTGCCTGCTTCGACGCCTTTGAATGGATTCAACTTAGCTTCCCTGCATCTTTTGTTGAACCACCCATTGTTACAACTTTGCCTGACAGTACTGGAGGAACCCATCACAAAGAGATTCTTCAGAGTGTTATAGAGTTCTAAGTGCTCTTCAATGGTCCTCCCACAATCACTCAAGTGTAAAATCATGGACTCCATATGCTCAGCAAGAGATTGATACAATTAAGATATTGTAGTTGAGGAGCAATTTACGTCCTCCCATTTAACCTTTTTTTCTAATGTTGGTCATCTTAAGTTGCTGGTCAAAATTACCTGAATTTGGTGTAGTAATAAGTGATAGCAACTTGCATATGGATAATACTAGGGGGTCTTGGTCGCTCTCTTCATGCTCTATTACCTCCATGGCAGCCATATACTTCCACAGTGTAATATGTAGAAGGATATAGTCAATGTGGCTATTGGAGCTGGGTGGTCATCTGAACATGGACGACCATTGTACACTCAGAGCCTATATGCTAAGGTAATATCCACTGCCTGCAGGACTGCTCTAGATAAACTCTGTCTAGGTGGGGCAGTCAATTGCGGTATACCCCATACTTTTCATGGGATAAATCCCAAGCAATTAAATTTAGCTTAAAGGTGACATTGAAATACCCCAAGATAAATAAATAATGGACCCCCTTGGACCTGAAAGGAATTTGTCCAATCTGTGTACTGTGATTGAGTCACAGCTTTTCCCACAGCTCTATTGTACAGGTTCTCACAAAAACTGAGCTCTCCTTATTTATCAAAAGGACTTGCCCCTGGATGTAACTAGATCCCAAGTTTAATTAATTCACAGTGCATTTGGGTGTCACACTTACCTTTACTAATAAGCCTCCGAGACCCGCCCTGCTTCCCACCCACAAGCGGGGACTCAAAAGCTCTCAAAACCATTCCTATAAGGTGGATCTAGCACCCAGATATCCTGGAACATACATATTTGGTGCTTATTATAAATTGCCCCCATGATAGATTGTTTATTTTTGGCCCAATTCCTGTTATGTTCCAGCTCAAAATGCCTACCAGGTTGTCTTGATGGGCTAGGGAGGAACTGGAGGAGATTTCCATAGAACCTTGGTATCTTGTTCCTACTAAAGAGGGTTGCTCGTCTGGCACAGAATAAGTAAACTGGGACTCCCTTGCTGTTCCACACTTGTGCTGAGTCCTGAGGTTCTAGTTCAGTTCTACCTGGATCACAAGCCTCAAAGATCCCTGGCCTGCCATTACAGTTTCAAAGTTACATTGAGCAGGCAGATATACAGTAGATGATGCCTCCCCTCCAGGCTCACTGACTAGTTCAGTTCCAGCAAGAGCTGAAGAGGGGGTACTGCTGCCAAGGGAGGTAATTGTGGTCAGAGGAAATGGAGTATAGCTGCTGAACCCAGGAGGACCATAGCTAATGTGTGAAAAGCCCAACCCTCTGACTCAATCAATCTCAGACAAGGATATGCGTCCATCTTTCTGGGTGGTTGGGCATCTAACTTGGGGTGTTCCAAAATCACTTCTAGAGAAAGATCGCCAGGCTCCTTGCCGTGCAGTGGAAGCCTGGTCGAAAAATGCTGAGGGATAGAAAACACCAAGCGGGCGTAAGAGCGGACAAATAGACCTGTTACCATCAATTTAACAGTTAAGAAATAGTTGATGGACAATTAGAGTTGAGCTGAAATTAGCAATTATACAATCACCCAGACACTGTTTGGGTAGCAGGCCCACCATGTCACCCTTCACACCATGAATATGGTGAAAGCTAAGTGACTGGAAACATTTGCATGTAACTGCAACCAGTGGAGGACCTTGTTTTTTGTTTCAAGTTTTTTTGTACAAACTACTCTTCAGTATTTGGTGACAGTCTAGGTACATTAGCTATCACCACCACTAGTCAGCTTGCTGCAGGGGGAAGATTAATTACAATGTGGTCAGGGTGTGTTTCCATTATATTAAAATCTTACTTGGTGGAGGCAGCACAATAGGAGGGTAGGACTTTAGCAATGCTGTAGTCATAAAAGGATGATAGAGGTTCCCCACAGCCACCTCTATTGCACTTACATTTTGTTTTATTGGTCTCAACCTCCTTTCAAATTTCTCTGTGACCCTCCTAATAAAATTCTCCAAAATATCCTTGATGCGAGCCTCAGTGTTCCTTACTGGCATCTCCAGCACAATGTTCGCCACTGTCTGGGGGTGCTTAGCCTTGGTGCATTTATCTACTTCTTTCCTCTTACCTCCGGCATTATTACTAGTAGATTGGGCCATTTCCGTGGAGGCTTCTTTAGGGACAACTGGCTCTGAATGTACAATACCCTGTGGTGTTTTACTGCTATCAATGAGTTGAAATATGGTGGGGTCTCACCACATAGTTCTGCATTTGGGGAAGTAGTAATGGGTGCCTGGGCAGGGGAAAGTAAGGATAGCCATCTCTCAGCTGACATGATTTCTTTGTCTAGTGCTCCTATATCCCGCTGTCAACACCTACTGGAGCTTTACACTTCCACATTCCTAAAATACTAGTGGGCGACTGTCGGTGCAAAACAGTCTGCAGCACTTTCCAGGGCCTCCACCTAATAGTTGTCAGTCTCACATTCCTAGCTACTACTCGACTTGAAGCTCAAGACAAACCCCCACTAGTCAGTCACATACCAAGATGAGAAAAAAAAGCTCTTGCTGCAGTCGCCTAGCTTCTAAAGTGAAGATGTTAAGAGGGTGGCCCAGCCTCCTTTGGGCAATGACGAGCGATGATGGGCCTGGTCTTGCTGCAGGAAGGTCAGTGCACTTTAAAGTGGGATGTGAAGTTATTGGTCCCACCCTCCAGCAATAATGACTGGGGGATGTAGCCCTACCCCAGTCCATGCAGATTCAGGTATGCTGGTGCAGAGAAAAGCTGCCGGTATGCCACCGTGAGGGACCTGTGCTGCAGAAATGACAGTGCATTTTAAACCACAATGTGAAGTTCTTGCCCGCCCTCTACCAATAATGACTGGGGGATGTAGTCCCACCCCAGTCTGGGCAGATGCAGGTATGCTGGCATCGAGAAAAGCTGCCAGTATGCCACCATAACGGACTGTCCTGTAATGGCTGCCACAGCATGTTGTCCATGTTGTGGTCAGCCACTAAAGAGGGGGGGCACTTCGCCCCCCCCACATGCCCTTTGGGGTCTGGGTGTGCTCACTCTGCCCCCTTATGTATTTTTTTAATTCATTTACAGGACACAGAGACAACGTCTGTGTGAGAAAGTATCCTCTTTCTAGCATGGTTACCCACATTTTTGGCCTGTTTGTCAGTGTTTGTCAGTGTGTTCTTACTGTGTCACTGGGATCCTGCTAGTCAGGACCCCAGTGCTCATAGTTTGTGGCCTACATGTCAGTATGTTGTACTGTTTTGTCAGTATGCTTGACTGTGTCACTGGAGTCCTGCTAACCAGAACTCCAGTGCTTATGCTCTCTTTGATTCCAAATTTGTACTTACATACTGGTAACCCAGTATTCCACTCCAAATTGGCATACTTGACCCCCCTTATAAGCCCCTAGTATATGGTACCTAGGTACCCAGGGCATTGGGGTTCCAGGAGATACTCATGGGCTGCAGCATTTATTTTTGCACCAATGAGGAGGTTATACAAACACTTGTCCAGGACTGCCATTGCAGCCTGAGTGGAAAGCACTATTTCACAGCCATTTTCCCTGCTCCAGGTAACTTATAAGTCACCTATATGTCTAACCTTCAGTTCCTGGAGGCTAGGTGCAAAGTTACTGTGTTTGAGGGCACCCCTGCACTAGCAGCGGTGCCCCCACGTTGTCCAGGACCAATTTGCCGGACACGATGAGTGCGTGGACACCATTATAAGCGTGCACAACATATATGTCAATACATATATGTAGCTTCACAATCATAACTCCGAATATGGCCATGTGAGGGTCTAAGATTAAGAGGCATGGGAGAGGTCTCCTCCCAGAGCCTCTGGAAATGCTTTGAAGGGCACAAATGGTGCCCCCCTTGCATAATACAGTCTACACCAGTTCAGGGATCACCATCCCCTGCTCTGGTGTGAAACTGGACAAAGGAAAGGGGAGTGACCACTCCCCTGTCTTTCACCACCCCAAGGGTGGTGCCCAGAGCTCCTCTACAGTGTCCCTGGCATTAGCCATCTTGGATTCCAAGGTGTGGGGACCCTCTGGGAGCATCTGAATGGCCAGTGCTAGCAGGTGACATCAGAGACCCCCCCGATATGTCCATACCCGGTTAGGTAGCCCATCCCCCTCTCATGGCTATTTAGGGTCTCTCCTCTGGGTGTTTCCTCAGATTCAGTTTGCAAGACTCCATCAGGACTCCTCTGCATCCTCTGCTTCAGCTTCTGACCGTCAGATCAACTGCAGACTGCTCCAGGAACACTGTAACTGCAACAAAGTATCCAAGAAGGCTACTGCAACTCTGCAACTTCAGCTCCTGCCTGCAACAGTTTCCAGGTTATGCACGCTCTGAGGACTGCCTGTCTTCATTCTGCACCAGAAGGACCAAAGGAATCTCCCATGGAGTAACGGAGTCACTTCCTTGCTTTAGCAGTTACCCATCTGCAACGACAACTGGTACTCTGGGACTCCTCTCCTGTCGACGAGCATGATCCCTGGAACACAGGTTGTGGACTGAAGTGATCCTGACTGTCCAAAGGTCCAGCTGTCCAAATTTGGTAGAGGTAAGAGCTTGCCTCCCCATGCCAGACAGTACCCCTGTGCACCGCGTGTTCTGCAGTTCCTAGGGCTTCTGTGCACTTTTTCCAGAAATCCTTCCTGCACCGCATTGCCCAGGTACCTATCCTGCGATGCTCAGCTCCCTGAGTTGTTCTCCGGCAGTGTGGGACTCCTTTGTGGAGTGTTGCAAAGATCGCATTTTGCAACTCCTTTGTTCCCGTGTTCTGGGACTCCTGGTCTTCTGAGGGCCGAGAGCCCCCTCTGTCTCCTCAGTCTGAGTTGAGACACCCAGGTCCCTCCTGGGCCCAGGTAGTGCCTTTTCATGCCATCCGTGACATTTGCGTGAGCCAAGGCTTGTTGGCGGAATCCAACGACGAAAACCAGCCTGCATCCAACAACTTGACGTGGGACATCTCTTGCACCAAGCAGGAACCCGCAGCTGTCTTCTTTGGTGCATTTCTGACTTTTTCTTCCAACTGGAGAATCCACTCTTGCACCTTTTTCTGGGTTAGCAGGGCCTCCTGTTCTTCCTGGCCTCTTCATCGACTTCTGGATTTGGTCTCCTCTCTTTGCAGGTCTTCAGGTCCAGGAATCCATCATTGGTGTCTTGCAGTCTTGCCTGATTTTTGCATAATCCTTTCCCACAACTTCTGGTGTGTTCTGAGGAAACTTGCTGTACTTTACTCCTGTTTTCTTGGGCTCTGGGGAGGGGTACTTTACTTACCTTTGGTGTTTACTCACACTCCCAGCGCCCCTCTACACACTACACTTGCCTGGGGGGAATCAACATTTGCATTCCACTATTTTAGTATATGGGTTGTGTTGCCCCTAGGCCCAATGCAACCTATTGTGTTTTTCACTGTTTGCACTATTTTCTGACTGTTTACTTACCTGATTTTGCTTACGAGTGTATATATTGTGTATAATACTTACCTCCAGAGGGAGTATAGCCTCTAAGATATTTTTGGCCTTGTGTCTTATTTTGGTATTGAACATGTGCCATCATACCACAGAGGTGGTAATGGAGAGTTGACCTTACATATAAAAGAATCCAAATATATTGTGGACTTGGAAACTAAGACACCGAGAGGATTGAACATTGGTGAGGAGCTTAATACTCACTTATTTGATGATTAATTTGAGGAATTGATTATGGTATAGGGGACTACAGTTATTGTTTCTTATATTTTATAGTATATTCTGTAGTCTTTTATTCTGTGATCAGTAGTGGCTTTTCTATCAAATCTTATTGCAATTTTTTAATGTATTTATTTTGATTATGTCTTTTCAGAAAGGAGGGGTCTGGATGGATTCCTGCTTCCTGATTGCATTAGTGCTTGTTCCTTCATGTGGTGTCAAGGGTACTGGCTATATAGAAATAGTGTTAACTGTGTTTTTTTTTTTTTTATAGCTTTGTATTGATTGTGAATGGAGAATGGATTTAAATTTTCCACGAAAAGAAAAAACAGTGACATTGCTCAGTAATTTGGATATGGATTTAGAGAATATATATACTATGTGAATTTTACTGCTTTAAGTAGGAGGAATTAAATTTAGATATTGGCCCCTGTTTACATTTTTTTACAAAAAAAAGGTTATTTTTTTTATTGTATGTATATATCAGCCGTATTTATATTTATATGTATATGTATATTTATATGTATACTTATATATAGCTATACAGTTATTACTATCGAGCACAGCTATGTCTCTGTGATATTATAACCAAATAATTTGTCATCTATGAGATAAATGCTTTTTTATATATAGAGATGTATTTATTTATATTTAATATATTTAATTAGCTTTATTTATTTCTCATTGACTTACTTCCATACTTATATTTATACTTACAAGAGAAGAAAATACGTAGTCCTGTTTCTATGCCTGTACCTCGTGGGTATTTAAAGTTTGTGTGTATTGGTTGAACTATACACGTGATCAAGGCTGCTTGTCGGCCGAAACGCGTTGTGTGAATAAACACTATTAACTTTTTGAATTCCTGAGCGTGCGTTTTTACTGTGGAAGTTTTCGTATTTGTATATATATAAGTATATGTACTTATATACACACAAACATCTTTTAGTTTTAAGGCATCCATGTTTATAAAAATGTATATATAGTATGTAGAATGGGAATGCTTGTACCTCATGCACTGGAGAGGGCAGAAGTGGGATCAGACTTTGTGGCAAAAATCTATTAGCTGTACACAAACTACAAAGCCAGCATCAATTGCAGTGATGTCATGGCAGACTATTCTTGCTCTATTCTTGAAATGATGTCAGTCATTTCCCATTTCTTAGCTTTCTCTGGATATTGTATGGGTTGGGACAAAAGCTAAGTTCTGCCCCTAACAGCACATACGAGAAAAGAGTTATATGTTTTTTTCCTTTTAAAGGGGTCCCACATAATTTGAAATTTGACATCACATAGATTGTCACACTACAGCCCTATATTTGAGGAAGGTTCTCTTAAAGAACTCATTGTTGTGGCTAAAGAGAATTAGATATCATATCCAATGTACTAAAGTAAACTACTGGAATAGCTAACATGGTTTTACTCTCCACCATCAACTTACATAAAATGATTTTTTAACTCCTCAAGACGCCCACCTACAGCTTTGCTGAAGTACCAATAATAAGTCAAAAAATTGAAAACAAAAACAAATTGAAAGAAAAACAAAACAACAGGTTATTTTTAGAAACAATTTTATTTGCTGAAAAAGCATAAACATGTATGTTGTTTCTTTTTTATGTGAATGAGATTCAACAAGAGCAAGTGATGGCCATGAGGAAAGATGGATGGATGAGTAAAGCAGTGCTTGAGAGAGTCAGTGATAAAGTGTGTGAAAATGAGCAAAACAGGGAGAGGGATTGCTTAGTGGAGTTCAGCCATCTGACATGCTCAGCAAGGGCTGGTTGCTGGGCATGGCCTATGGCCTAATCGATGGGTGGTAAACCTCTGCTATGCATGGTCTTTGGCCTGTGCCTAACCTGCCATAGCAGCCAAAGCCATCTGTGTGCCCCCATTGCGCACAGCCTTTCCATATACATACAAAAGGGTTTCAGTCAAAGCCTGCGCCTCAATAACCGTTAGAAGCCAGACACATATGTAAATGACCTTCGGGTGTATGCTGAGGAGTTTGGTAGCAAACCCTTCGCTCAAACCACCATGAGTGGCCCATCCCTGGGTTACAAGACCTGGCCTGTAGCCAGGTCCTACAGCCATCATACTGGAAGTGGGATTGTCCTATTGAGACTGGCTTAGGGGCATGGACTTGCTTTTTTGCCATTTGTTTTGTTTGTTTTGATTTCTTGGACCCTATTCAGAAACTGGAAAACCAAAAAAAGCTTAATACCAGAGTACTGTAAACTCAGGGCAAGATACAACACCCCATAGGCTACAACAGAACATAGACACACCCTTTGTCAACAGAGACTGAGATACAGTTTGTGAGACCATTGACCCGGCCACTATTTTGTAGGTGTGCTCATAGAGGTACAGCTGAAAGTGCAACTCTTTAAAAGCGATTTCTGGTTCGTCAATGTGTGATGCTCTCAGTGTGCCTTTCTTTGATCTGGGGAAGAGGGTGCGTCCACCCTGATCCCTCATATACCCTTTAATTTTTTTTCTTTTTTTGTCAGAAGCGGTAATCTTTCCCCGGGTCCTTACATGGCAGTTGGAAGAGAATGTTTTGTGCAAATGGGTTGAGTTCATGGTTCTAGGTCTGGAACTTTTAATCCAAAACGATAACTGGAGAAAAAGCTCCCTTATCTAATGACATTTCTTTATTTAAAATTTCTTGAAGGTCTGTGGATTGCAAGTAGCCAAGATATAGAAAAATGTTAAACCTTTAAAGTCAGTACAATCTCAACCCTGCGTCAATCCCCCTGCTGAGTGGGATGGAGTTTGCCGAGCAACAAAATGGTCGCTTAGACCGATAGCTCCTCTGGCCGAGGAATAAATCCTGAATAATCCTGGCATCAGGGGTGCAATAATCCAGCAGTCGGCGCCCGGAGCAGTTGATGTTGTGCCTAGCAGACGTGGGGGGGCGCTCAGCTTGTGATGTGGCGCCGTAGAACCGGAAAACAGCAGTGCGGCCTACCCAGAACTGTGTATGCCATGGGCCTGAGGTGATTTGAGAAGTGCCCGCTTGGACGGGTGGGGTGCTGCTGGCTGGTGGGCCTCCGCGGACTCAAGGAGAATGCAACCAGCCGGAAAGAAGTGGAGAGACAGAGTGGGGGGATAAAACTGGCACTGCGACGCCGGATACGGACCTGGGTACTGCTGTGTGACACAAATAGGCACTGAGCCTTTGGGCCCAATGGTGGAGACGACATCATCGGTGGTGGAGAAGTGTGCTGTGGAGGTTGGTGTGACGGTGCCCCTGATCCGAGGACCGGATGTGGAAGGAGGTGCACCCAGCAACGCGATCCTTGGACCCTGAGTGCGCGGGGTGGGTTGGCCCACGGTGAGCGGTGGATCCTGCGGTGTTGCCGGTCAAAGTGTGGGGTCTCCCTGACCCGCAACAGTGCTCCCCTTGAGGGCCTCCCGCCCAGGGCCCAAACAGTGTGTGGGTAAGAGGGGGCCCTATTCACGAAATCGTAATATTGGCCCGGTCTGGTGAGTGGCATGCAGGGAACGCCTCTGGCCTAGTGAGACAGCTACTTCCAACAGAGGCCAGGTGGGACTAGTGGTGTTGTGAGGGGAAACATCGTTGGACAGCCCCCTGGAGGGATGCACGGAGTGTTGTCGCATATGCTCCCCTCCAGTTACAGGCTGGGTGCTGTGATGAGCAGATAGTGGTGACCTGGGAGGAATGTGTGCTCTGCGGTGGCCACACAGACAAGTGATTACCCTCACCACTGACGGGCTACCCCTTCCCCACGTCTGTTATATCAGTTAAAACTGCAGTTCGAATCGAGAAAGACCCCCAAAGCACAGGGCACCAAGGTGGACATTCCTGAGGAGGTGCTGGAGGGTGCTCCTGTGGGGGCCGATGCTGATCTGAAACAAATTTTAGTGTCCATGCAGCATAGCCTCACAAAAATCTATGGTAAGATAGATGCCCTCACATACCGAATGGATCGAATGTCAGACAGGCTCAATAAGAATGCTGAACATCTAGACCAGCTGGAGAGGACAGTTTTGGGGGCAGAAGACGAGCACGGTGCGCTAGCGACAAACCAGAAAAAGTTGGACAGACTTCTCACTTTGCAGGCTAAGGCGGAGGACTTAGAGGTCCGCTCCCACAGGAACAATGTATACATTGTGGGCATTGTGGAATTGACCAGAATCCACAACATGGAGTGGTATATGGAGCAGCTGTTGTCGGACTTGCTGGGCCAAGAAACGTTCTCCGATATGTTTGAGGTGGAACGTGTGCATCACTCATTGTCACCGCGCCCACCGCCGGGAGCACCACCGTGCCCCATAATAGCGAGGCTTCTTAATTAGAGAGACAGGGACGCGGCGCTGTGGGGGGCCGTGAAATGGGTACCCTGCAGCATGATGGAGCTATGCGATCACTCTTCCCGGACTTCACACAGCAAGTGCAAGAAGCACGGAGATAGTTCTTGCAGGGTAAACAAAAGCTGCGAGACCTGAGGCTGTGCTATAGTATGCTCTATCTGGCACGGCTTTGAGTGATGGCAGGTGGAAAGGCCCTCATCTATATGGATCCAAAGAAGCTGCAGCAGTACATCACCAAGAAGGAGAGCCAAGGGACAGCGATGGAATATGCAGGTGGCTGGCAGTGGTGATGCAGACCAGGACATAGATGAAGTGGAGTGAGGTCATGGGCACGGATGGCGTGGATGCTACTCCCGATGCTCCAGTACTAGATTGTGGGGACTCCTTCATTTGGTTTGCTCAGCTGGCGGGATGGCGGGTTGCCTAGCTGGCATTCTTTGCTGGCGGCGGCCTTTGTTGCTGAATAAGGCTTGTCTAGTTTCTAACGGTCTGCCGATGCCAGATAGACTGGGACGTATCTGACTGGTAAGCAGGTATCAAGATGTAAGATGCTGGGACACTGTATGGAACTGCAATGCCGTGCTCAGCCGGCCCTGCCAGGTGGTGGCAGTGGTGTGGGGGTATTTGAACTGGATGACTGACGTTGAACTATTGCAACTGGACCCTTGATGCATAAAGAGCCAGAGGATGTAACTGTCGACCACAATAGCGGACATGGGTGATATGAAATGCTTGGCTTTATCAGTCCCCATGTGTGCTCTACTCTTAAGTTTTACGTTGTTGGTACGGGATATTGGGGAGAGATTTGAGGAGGGAATATGTAGATTGGGCAAGTTAGGGGTAGCGCAGCGTGGGTGGGGTGAGGGCAACTGGTTTTTGTTGGGGTGCAATACTGGATGGCATGTGACCTGCTGTACGCTCTCATTGTACATTCGACAATATGTTAAGATTATTGAATGACTGTATGTCTAATGTTGAATACTCATACAAGGAACATCGCACAGGAGCTAGGCACTTACGGCTGCTCATCTGGAGTGTTCGTGGACTAAATCATAACAGCAAGATCCGCAAGGTGGTGGCATAGCTTGTTAACACACTATAGATATTGCTATCCTTCAGGAGATGCACTAGGCCCCGGGTGGGGGCGATTTGCTGCATTCCATTACTCATTTGGGCTAAGAAAGGAACAGGGATTAGGTTGCAGGGCATATGTGCAGACCTGGCTGGCCGCTATGTGGTGGCTAAATGTATTATACGGAATTGCGTACTGTTGGTAGTGTGTATTTATGGGCTGAACTATGATGATGATAATTTTTAACACACCCTTAGTGACAAATTACAGCAATTGGCTGATATTCAGCAGATCTGGGGTGGGGATCGAAATTGTGTGTTGAACCCTGATCGGGATCAGTCGACAGGTCAATCAATCAATCAATAAGTATTTGTAAAGCACGGCTACTCACCTGTGAGGGTCTCAAGGTGCTGGGGTGGAGGGTAGGAGCATCATCCGAAGAGCCACGTCTTGAGGTTCTTCCTGAAGATGGTGAGCGGCGGGCTTTGTCTGAGGTGCAGGGGGAGGTTGTTCCAGTTCTTTGCTGCAGTGTAGGTGAAAGATCGTAATACTGGTTTACCCAGGCATTCCACAATAGTCCATAAAGTCAGTTTTTTAGTAAGATATATCAATCAAAGTTCCAAGTATGCGTCTGAATACAGTTCAAATTGTATTCATCCAAGGCACCATGAATCCAATGAACAACAGCCAATACGTGTTTCGTCATCAAGACTTCCTCAAGGCTGCAAGATGAACATGCAAAAGGAATACTTTCGGATAAATTGACGGTAACAAGGAATCTGATTGTTGCTCCAACACACACCCATGCCCATGCACAATTACCATTCATGTGAGCAAAAATCATTTTGAAAAGAGGGAGAGGAAGAAGGGAAAGAGTACATGCGTTCCTCCAAGACATGAGGTGAAAGATCGTCCTCCAGTGGTGGTTTTGAGGATGCGAAGGACAGTGGTCAGGGCCATCTCCGTGGAGCGGAGGGATGTGGTGGGGGTGTGAAAGGAGACGCTTTGGTTCAGGTAGGCTGGTCCTGCGTTGTGTATGGCCTTGTACGTGGGGGTGAGAAGCTTGAAGATGATTAGCTTCTCAACCGGTAGCCAGTGGAAGGTCCTCATGTGTTGAGAGATATGTTCTCGGCGAGGGAGGTCCAGAATAGGTCTGGCGGCGATGTTCTGGATGAGCTGAAGTTTTGAAGTTTTTGGATGTGCCGGTGTAGAGGGTGTGGGTGTGGGTGACTGTCCTGAGACAACCCTCACTGGTGGCTTGGGCCCTCACTGAGATCCTAGAACGAGAGGGTTGGTGGATGTCTGGTCCCATCGACACCCGAGGATGCCAGGTTGGACTCACTACTCAAAAGTGCATGATATACACACCCATATTGACTACTGGCTATGCTTGCGGAAGTTGGCCTCTCAGATCCAGGACTGTGAGATCTTACCACGCACATATTCAGACCATTCGCCGATACTCCTGAGGCTTTACATGCTCCCTCCACCTTGTTTATCTTGACGGTTCGCTACGAACTCACTGCTTGATGAAACCTTTAGGGTGGAGTTGGGTCAGGACAAAGAGGAATACTTTACACTAAACATGGGGACAGTGATGAAGTTCACTACAGTCTGGGAGGTGTTCAAATTATATATGGACACGGCATCACAATAGCAAAACACTCAGGTGTTACGGGCTCTACAGGGTCGCCTTAGATGGATCGAAACAGAAATAATGGACCTGCAAAGCAAACTAGTGGAGGGGAAAGATGACATGATTCTGAGCACGATACGTAATAAATTGGTGGAATTTCAAGTGGTGGCCCAAAATCAAGTGATGCATATGGGGAAGTATGCAGTGGCGTGAACCTATGGTGAGGGAGAGCGACCGGGGGCTATACTGGCTACATTGCTATGGCCTCTGCGAAAAGAAAATCAATACTACAAATCCGGGACGATACTGGGAGGGTGTGGAGTGACACTGAGTCAGTCGTGGGGAAGTTCCGTGATTAGGACATGGAGCTATAAAAGTCACACTTGCAGTTCGATGATGCTGCAGTCACGGATAACCTCACACACCTGGCCGCGTTTTGGCGCACCAGGGAGCACAGGGGAGGCTAATGGCTCCGCTGCGACCAGAAGAGATTAAAGCAGCCTTGAAAGATATACCCAAAGGCAAGGTGCCAGGCATTGATGGGCTTACAATGGCGTTTTACAAGGCCTACCAGGATATGCTTATACAACACCTGGTTACACTCTTCAAGGAGATGACAGCTGATGGGTGTATTGCACGCTGTCCTGTTAAAACAAGCAAACCGGCGGATTGTTGCTCTTCACACAGGCCCCTGCCCCTCATGAATGTAGATGTCAAACTATATGCTATAATCCTGGTAAACAGACAGGTGCCCCGCTTGCCCCTGGTGGTGCCAGACGGCGTTTGTACCAGGATGTAATCTGCCATTCAATCTACGTACTCTCTTCGCTGCAATGCAGCACATAGTCCAGGGGGTCAAGGCGGTTGCAGTCTTTTTGGACATTGAAAAGGCATTCGATTCTGGTGAGTGGGGCTTCATGCAAACAGTTCTGCGATGGTAGGAATAGGAGATACAGTATATTTTTACAATTAGTCAGGGTCCTATAAACTTCTCTGGTAGCTAGGCTGTGGCTGAATGGTATGGTGACTCCCCCTATCTCCATAGAGAGATGAACGAGGCAGGGCTGCCCCCTATCTCCCCTATTGTATGCACTGGTCACTGAACCATTGGCTCGTGCACTGAAAAAATACCATTCGCACAGAGCGCAGCGATTTCCATATGACACGTTCATAGTGTCTGCATATGTGGATGACATCTTGCTATATGTTAGGAACCGAGAGTGAGCTTGACATCAGTGCTATGGGAAGTTGTACTGTTTGGGAGCCACACTGGACTCTACTTGAAGTGGGACAAGTCAGTGGTGTTCCCTCTTACTACCAGTACTGGGCTGGTACCTTTGGAGTACACGCTGCAATGGACGGAGGACTCTGTTCGCTATTTGGGGATCAAAATTCAATTGGACCCGACCATAGTGCTACAGGACAATTATGGAGTAGTGGTGAAGCACCTCCAAAGATGTTGAACACTGAATCAATCTGCCCCTCTCCATAGCAGGGAGGTTGGCGTTTATGAAAATGGTGGTTTTTGTTCTTAAATATCCCGATTATCCTTATCTGGGCCATCTTTGATAGACTGACAGCTCTCCTGTGTAGAATGGCCTGAGCAGGAAAACAACCTAGAGTAGGGTGGCAGACTCTGACCCTTCCATATGATATGGGTGTCTTGTTGTGCCACACTTGGAGGCGTATTACCATGTTGCACAGGCACAGTTTGTGCACTACTGGGTACATGGCCCTTCGGAGCTGCCACATGTCCAACTGAAGCATGGGATGGCGGCTCCCACCAAACTGCCTTGGTACCTGTTTGACCAGCCAAAATGACAGTACGGGATATTTGACTCACTGAATGCGATGGCGTAGCCTGCCAGAAGTTATTGGAGAGACAGGCGAGATACTTATATACACTGGACATGCCTCTGGCCTAGTGTGCTTGGTTTCTGATGACGCGGGAGCAGGGTGGCATTCAAGCACTAAAGGACTTGGGTGTTGTTGCCAAAGGAGACAAGTTTGAAGACGGAGATCTTCGGGGCTGGGGAGAGGTGCAGCAGGGTGGGATTAATATTACACTTCTGATTCAGTTCTATTATTAAAGGGCTTGTGCAGGGATGCAAGACTTTTTGAGAGATGATCTGTTGGAGCCTCTCCCCGTCCCTTCTCTGACATCATTGCTGCAGCATTCCACACCTGGACATGTCATATCGCAGCTATATGCCTTAACGCAGGTCTAGGTGTCCAGGGCTAGGCTAGCCTGGCAAAGGGACCTGGGAATCATAATAGATGATAAGCAATGGGCATATTGTTGTTCGGTAACTAAAACCATTTCCCTCAATGGAAGGCATAGACTCATACAGTTCAAATACCTTTACCAGGTATTCTACACCCCGTCCAAGTTACATCGGTGTGGCCTCTGTGATAACGGGAGGTGTTCTAGATGCCCGGATGGCAGAGATGGATTTCTGCATGTGCCACAGGGCTGTCCAGGCATACAAACGTTCTGGCAAGAGATCTTTAGAGAATTGAGTTCAATTATGGATGAATCGTTGTAACCTGACCCTATGCTGGCACTGCTTAGTTATGATAAGCAGCTACCATCTACGATTAGGTGATTGATGGCCATAGAGCTCCTGTTAGCAAAAAGGAGGGTGGCTATGTGATGGGACAGGGGGGCCCTGCCTATGGTGGGGAAATGGATGAGAGATATAACCTATTGTAACTTGCAGTCAAATACATATGGCAAACTCCAATAGCAGTGGCCCTCTGGATATTTGGGGTCCATTTCAGACCTACTTGCTGGTGCAGGGGGATAAGAGGGAGGCCTCTTGATCAGGCTGGGAGTGCTTTGCAGTGTTGGTCTTCCTGTTTTGGGTAGGGGGGTCAGCTGTTTCCACGCTGCCTGCTGTGGAGCCGATAGGTAGGTGGTGGGAACCTGCATTTGCTATTTTGCAGCCAGTTATCAAAGGTCTGTTTTAGTTTTGTAGCTGAGGGCAGGCCACTTTACATAGCCTGTTTGGAGCTCAGGGTGCAATTAACAACTGAAATGTTGGACATTTTGTTTCTTTGTTGTTATAGTAGGGATGGTCCTCTGCGCAGAGGTGGGGGGCTAGGTACATTGAGAGGACGGGAATGAGGTCACTGCCAATATATAATGTTCACTGTCATACGAATGTTAGCATTGTAAGTGTTAATTTTGATATATGTTAAAACCTAATAAAATTTTTTAAAAAAACCTGCTAAGCATGGCTGGGGTTGGTAGCCCCCCAAATCCACATCTGCTTCACATAGTAGAAGATTCTGCATAGCAGTGGACGTGGTTGGTTGGTTGTGAGGATTGGCAGGGATCCTGGTTTATGTATAGCAGACATCGTTGTATACCATGCAAAGTTGTATGCTTGTTCCTGATGGGGGCGAGCGGTTTTGGGTGATTGCTTACATATTTGTGCCTGGTCTTGTGTTTAGGGGCTTGGCTAAAGAGTGTGTGCTAAGGAGTGTTTGGGTGGATTGAAGAGTGGATGAAGAATTCTTTTTTCAAGTAATATAGGTACAGCGGAACCCCTGTGGTACTCGGAAGGGAGCAAACCCAGAAAATGTGGTCAAAATTACCAGATTTGCCAAACTTTTGCCAAATGTTGCCAGTACTACAGTAGTATTGTGGTACACAAAGGTTTTTTTTTAATTTGAATCGAAATAATATGTGTGATTGTGAAAATAGCGGTTGGTATGACAAGAGCATTTGTGTTACTAGTGTGTTGTGAACACTTAGTGGTACAAACATAGAACTGGATAAATTCACTTAAGTTGCTTAGGAAGGTACTGTTCTGAACTGCATTAAAATGCACTCTATTTCTTTTGTAAACAACAGGCATGTCAAAGGGAAAGTTATTGTAGTAGGTGGGCCTTATCCAGTAGTCTCAGAGAAATACCGTAGTCTTGTAGAAATACCAAAGTGACAATATTAACATTCTTCTGGGGGTTCTCTCATCAAGAACGATTAGCCCACTGCCACTTTTGTGATTGCAACATGTTAGAATAGACAAAGGCAGTGTGGAAGTAAGAGATTCATCATTTATCCCAAGATTTCCTTCATTTGAATTGATAGGGCCACCTCTTTGTCTTTCTCTAAATCATTTAATCTGCAGTGCACAAAATGTGAAATGCTTTATACCTTTGGTAGTTAAGCTGTGTTATCCCTCTATGGACAATTGGTATAATGCCTACTTTAGGAAAGCCTTGATCATTGTTAATGCTTCAATTATTTGAATACTCACAAGCCCATTTGCACTACAATCCAGATGTGGCCATGCTGCTGGTGTCCTAGTGTAAAACAAAGAAGATTGCAGCAGAATATCAGGTGTTATACAAGAATATGTCATTTAAAAAAAAAGTCTTTTAGAGTCCTTGTGTCCTCATTTGTTGCTGTGAATGAGGTACAACAGTAGTAAAGGTAGCAAATAGCTCTTTTCTTTTGTGAATTCTGTTTGGAGAAGAAAATGTTTTAAATATGGAGTTTGCTGTGATTGGTTTAAAGCCATTAGGAGAAGATGATGTCTTGCAATCATTGCAAGAAATAGAGACTTTTTTGAAGCAGATTATGCTTGATAAACCTTGGACCTGGAGACACACTTTTGCTATGGTCTTATGTGACTGCATAGGAAACCGGTATACAGAGTGTTGGGGGGGGTGGGTTAAGTGTTGGTTGATATGAAAGATTCACCATACTTTAATACGTGCTTTTCTGTTTAAGTTGAATTAGAGACATCTAGATTTCCGTCTCTGAAAAGTGAAAACCAAATGACCATGTTGGTGCAGACGACCCTTGTTTATCATATGGCAGATAGATTTAATCTGTAAACCGGTCTAAATGCTTAACTTTGTGTGGTCTGTGTGATCACTATAGTAGGTGACCAGGAAAATTGCAAACTCAAAGGGAAGTAACTCACCCCTGCTTCCCAATGCATCTGTCTGATAATGCATAACCAAGTAACCAAATAGTTTACGCCAGTGTAGGCCTTAAGGCATGAAAATGTGCATTCTACAAATGCAGCATGCTGTTCCTTTGGCAGCGAAGCCGGTTTAACATGTTCGCATCTAAAGATATCTTCACTTTGCTTTGTTACATCTTGAAAAAGAAATTGGAGCTTAACCCAAGTGGAACCCACTAAAACACTCTTCACAGAGTAACCGGACAATGGACTGCATTTAGGCCAACAGGAGGAGGGAGAATTGCTCTCCGAAAGTTCACTGAAAACTCTTTACATCTTCTTGCTCCACTAACCATGACTTTACTAAACAAGTACTACATCTCAAGAAGTAAAAACAGCATCTTAACCCAGTAAAACGTATGTGCCACACTCTATTAGTGACACTTGAAGGCATGCAAAATGAAATCTGTAACAAAGCCTTATAATACTCAAAATCACACTTAACACTTAGCACTTCAATGAAATAGAAATGCCACTCATGGCTGCAGGTTTAACATGTTCATTACTGAAATCCAGAAAAAAGATGGGGAAGAAGCACTTATATACTAGAATAGTGCAAACAGTTAACGAAAAACAGCGGAAGTGACTGGAAACTTCTCACAAAGCAGGAACACACAGCCCAGTCAAGCCAGAACTACTCATATAGGTAGCATAAACTACCAGTTCAGATTAAGGTGGGCTGTATATGGGTAACATAGTAATGTACAGTGCCATCCTGAAATGGCAGGAAAAGTGCAGGAAGTTGTATCTGTAGTAGTGAAGTAATGGCACCATGTATAGGTATAGCAGGTTAGGTTTACTAAAAGTTGTCTCTTTTAAAAGTGCAGATCGAGTGATCATTTTACCTACAGAGAGTCATGATTTAGGAAAAGGAGGAAGATATTAAACTAGAAACATACCAAGACAGTTATGTTGCTGAAGTATGGTTATTTGTATGGTGGATTTGTGAATAAAATGAAAGCCAAAGTGAAGAAAGTGGTTTCCAATTCATGACACATCTGAAAGAAAAGGTATTTTAATGTTTATTTTTTATGGTAAGTTTGTCTATACTGAGCTACTGTTCCAGATCTACTAAAGGAGTTACCCCCTAAAATGTTTGGCAAAATGGGGTTTCTTCTTGATACCATAGAAGTACTGTAGTGGTACGCTTGAAGAGTAGCATGGAGAGCTCACATGCCAGATTAAACTTTTCCAATTTAGCATGCTGGACAGTCTTTTTAATTGTGCTCATAAAGTGTTTAACAATGCCATTTGCTTGTGGCCAAAGAGTTGTGATTTTCCGATGCTTCAAATTAAGATGGTTAGGAAAGTCTGGTAAATTCTCAACTGTTTAAAGAAGGACCATTGTCACACTTTAGAATTGAAAGAACACCCCATATTGCAAAAATGCCATCTAATCTCTCAATGACTCTTTCTTGAGTATTCGATGAGAGATCCTCTCGTAGTTGAAAACAAGAGTGGTCATCAATAATAACCATCAGGTGATGTCCATTGTCAAGAGGACCAAAGAAATCAACAGCAATTCACTCCCATACATGTTTTGGTAACCTGACATGTTCAAGGTATATTGAGGAAGATGGAAGACGAGCAACTGCACACATGACAGGCCTTCAACTCTCTTGTAAAGATGACAACCTAAACTTGATTTCGGAGAGCTCGTTTAGTGTCAACATTTCCACAATATCCACTTCAGTTACTTGTTGTCTCACACTCTCTGGTATGACAGTTCTCTGACCTCGAAAACAATACCCTCTTGAATAATGGACAGTTTGTCTTTTACATTTTTGAATATTTGATATTTGCCGTCACATGTGAGAGGTTGAGTATGCTGTTTCCAGGACTAATGTGCAATAATATCCTTTAGTATCAACTTGTCACTGTCTTTGCTTGTTGCAGTAATAATTTGTTCTAAAGAAATAGCAGCAGGGGTATTGGACTTTACGATGAAGTTAATGCAGGCTTCACCCGCTTTGGAAGGGGTACCATGACATTGTACTGGCAAAAAGTACTCAGCAGGGTTTTGATCTTTCCTTGCTTGGTACACAGTATTGTGGTCAAATTCCTTGAGGTGCAAACCTTAGTGTTCAGTGTAGGAGGCATTTTGGCTTTTGGATTGCCAAAGATGGTGAGTTATGCTTGATGATCGATTACAAGAGTGAACGTTTTCCATATAAAAATATGTGGAAATTTTCACAAGACCACACCACTGCTAAACTTTCTTTCTCAGGTTGTGAAGTTGTGAATAGGCAAGTTTAGTTTTGTGACAAACTTCTGCCTGCTGATGCCACAATATGCCTTTGAGTATTTGGTGTTCATTGTGTTGGGCAAGGATTGTACCCAACCCGACTGAGCTTGCATCAACAACAACCTCTGTATGCAGTTTCAGATCAAAGTAGGCCATTTCAGTGGCATTCCCAATTACAAGCTTTATTTTCTCAAAACTTTGTTCACATTCGGGTGTGAAGTGAAATGAACCATTTCTTATTGTTAAGTCTAAGGGAATACTTATTCTGGCAAAGTCATGTATGTATCTGGAACAATAACTGGCCATGCCAGGGAATGACCATAACATGGTAACATCTTGTAGGGGACTGGTGGCTGACTAGGCTTGTATTTTAGCTGGATCAGCTTCATACCCTTATCAGAAAAGATATGGCCAAAGAATGTGAGCTTTGTTTTGTGAAACACACTTCTCTGCATTTAAGGTTAGACCTTCATCAGCAAGTAGTTGACAAACTTGTATAAGAGCTTTATCATGTTTTTTCAGTTGGCCCCAAAGACTAATATGACATCACTGTAATTGAAAGCATTCCTGACAGGCTGTATTTTGAATCAAATGACATTTTGAATATGTTCTGCAGCTGATGACACACCAAAACGTAGTGCCTGATTTAGATCCCGGTGGAGGGAATACTCCATCACAAACGTGACGGATAGCTGTCTGCCATGTTACAATCTCCTCAGGATATAAGGGGATCATAATATGATGGACAGGATATTTGTCACGTATGTGATGGAGTATTCCCCTCCGCGGAGATCTAAATCAGGCCCTTAATCTTTTATATTTGAACAAACCAATGTGAATAGAAAAGGTGCTAATGCACCAGCAATTTTCTTCACGTTCCAATTGATGACAGTCTTTGTTCAGATCAAAGCGGGAGAAGACTTTGGCATCATTTAACTGTGTGGTCATGTCGGCAATTCGTGGTTCAGGATGTTGTTCTCTATTGACTTGTTAACTTGACGCATATCAACACAGATGCACACAGCTCCTTTATTGTCCTTTTTGGGTAAGTGAAACCTATAGAGTTGGACCAGTAGATCCCTCAATGATATCATGCTTTAGTAATGTCTCAAGCTCTTTCTCAACAGTTTCTTGTAGATGAAATGCAAATATGTCTATGTCTTTGAGTAACAGGACGAACGTCCTCATTGATATGCATCTTCATTTTCATGGTCCTAAGCTTTACTAGTCCATGGAACAATGAAGGGAACTGACTTACTATTTTGGGATGAGCATTAATGTCTTAGTTCACAGATATCATTCCCATATCAGCAGCAGTATAGAAACTGAGTAAACAGGTGCCTGACGCAGTACCCTGAAGTATGTGAATGTGTGAATGTACCTTTATCTTTTTGTGTCTCATGGTTGCTACGAATGAACCTTGATTCTTTATTGGCATTGACTAAACCCATGTATACACTTCAGTGTTGAATGGAGTGAGATAGGGCAATGGAGGCAGTTTGTTGTATTTCTCCGCAGGCATGATTGTTATCGATGTACCACTGTCAATAATAAAAGGTATAGATCAGCTGTTTATTTTTAGTGTAATTTTCGGATAATGTTTGAATGACTTTTTTGATTTCATTCACTGACTTTTGTTTGACTCTTCTTTTTTCCATGTATGTGGCCAGTCAACATATGCACATTTCACTGAAAAAGCACCACTGCACATCCATCTTCCTCACTGTCACTTGACAGTTAAACTAAAGAATTATTGGACGAAGATTAAGATGATGATTGTCTTTGTTTACTGTTGATTTGCCTAAGCTGATGTTGCCGCTTGGCTTTGTGGGCGTGAGTAGACTGCCGCTTTTGGAACATTCGGGCATCCATTTTGTTTTCGCTACATGACAGACTTAGGGCCAGATTCACAAAGGTGCAGCACCACTTTCCCTGCGCCCCTTAGCATCCCCCTACCGCCACCATCATTTTTAATGACTCTACTGATGTACTCTGCAGGAGTAGTCCCAAACTGTTGGCGCTACTCCTGCAGAGTACATAGGGGCCTATTCTAAAGAATGGAAGCCCCCTTTTAACGCCTGCTCATGAACAGGTGTTAAAAGTGCCATATTAAATGGCGCAAGGAAATCCCATAGATTTCCTTGCATCATTTTACCGGGTCCCCTAATAGGGGAACACCCCCCTTGCATACATTATGCAGGGATAATGTAGCGCACTGGCTACAGGGTGGCACAATGTGTGCATTGGGCCACCCTGTAAATACGGGTCAGGGATTTTGGCCTTGTCAAAATAAACGTCAAAATAAATTACGTTAATGTGGTGCAAGGTGGCGCTAGGGGCCTATAATTATGCCTCTAAGTGTCTGTGTGTTTAAATGGTGTAGCATGACTCTGTTTTTACTTACAGTATAATGTATAATATTGAATGTTACTGATTAGCTTAGTTTAGTTTGACAGCTAGGAAAACACTGATTGTAAAAGTGTCACAACTAAAATATAGTAGAAGATGTCCATTCTATGCAGTGCATTACGGTCTGTCCTTTCTAATCTATCCTACATTGACTGTCTCTCTTGTGTATGCACATTATAAGTTTACCTTCCTACACTTCCTCTTTTGTATTCGTTTCCTTTTATTCCCTTTCATTTACAGCCACTTTGCCTTTCGTTCTAGAAACCTATGTTTTTTTTTTTTTAGTGAGCGTTGTATCTTTTTAAGAAAATGAAGAATGATTATATATTATTCATATACCTAAAAATGTTTCTTTTCATTATTTCATCCTTTTTTGCTATAGGTTCACACCTTTTCCGGGAAATATGCTAATTAAACTGCAGAAAAAGTAAAAATAACATCAGCATTGCCTTGAAAGAAATGTTCACTCTCAAACAAAAAAAATAATTTATCAAAAAGTATAGATTCAAAAAGGAATGTTGGTCAGAGATGTTAAGTATTAGTTTTAAATTTAGTAGAAAAGGTGAAAGTAATGAATGAAGCTGATGGTGAGTAACAACAATGAACAGTTCAAGATAGATTAGGAAAATTCAAGAATGTATCCAACGGCAGAAATGATAACACCGGTGTAAAGAGAAATTTAGAGAGCTTTGTGAAAAATTATTTTGCAATAACGTAGTCACCAACATTTTGAATGCAATGAAGCCCATAAAGAAGAGATAGAATTACTAGAAATAGGCAGAAGCAGTTTGTAGAAAACCTTATAGAGATGTAATTTGCTGATAAGAAGTTCATTCTCATCTTCAACAGAATGTAAACTTTTGATAAGCTAGTGAGCACATTAAAAATGTAATTATAGACATTTTTAACGAAGACAGCTACTTTCAGCAGCATAGTATAGTTTTTCTGTTGAAAGATATGCTTATGTGTCTGAAGTGAGAGAAGACAGAAATAATTATGTTTAGTTTTTTTTTTTTTTGCAAAGAAGCCCTCAAGTTCCTTCTCTGAGTAGCAGTGCTGTAAAGTTTGTAACATAACACAATGCTCCATCGACTAAAGTTTGCTCTTAATGAAATGCAGTAGACGAATAGTTAAGCAGAAACTTTGACTTCTGCAAACCCTTGAGTGGTATGGAGGGACATTCTTTGGCTTATTTGTCAAAATAAGTATGTAACAGAACATTCCAAAATATTCAAATGCTGTCAGATCACCACAGTAAGATGTGCAGTAGTGAGGAAGTTGTACTTCATAAAAAGTCCTGCTTTTCATCCAGAAGAAATTAACAGGGCACTGTTGCATGAGACACATTGTGCACATTCATTTTAATATTTGAATCAGTTTACATATGTGTTTCAGGGATGTATGATGGACCAATGCATGCAGCAACCATGCATGCCTGAACAACACTGTCAGAACAACAACTTCATTGTTTCCATGCATGCCTTTACCATGCATACCTTTACGATTTTTCATTGTAAAGGCATGCCTAGTAAAGGCATGTATGGAACAGCATGCATGGTTTTTGAATGCCACCCTCCACCCGCCCTATAAACACAACTACCCCGACCCCCAACCCACAAAATAAAACTACACGACTCCCCCACACGCCCCAAAAATAAAACTACTCTGCCCCCCACCTACCCCTATAAACTACCCCGATACCCCACCCACCCTGAGCCTTAAAACCTATACCAACCCCCCACCTGCCCTAAAAACAACTGACCCCCACCCACCCTAAATAGAAAATTACCACCACCCTCCCACCCCACCCCTAAAAACCCAACCACTCTAAAAACAACCCCCCCACCCCTGCCCTTAAAACTATAGTACCCGACCTCCCACCCTAGCCCTGAAAACAAAATGACCCCAACCCTCACCCCCTTAAAAAAAACAGAACCCAACTACCCCCACCCCTAAGAACTACCCCACCTCTAAAAACTACCCGAATCCTCTCCCAGCCCCACTTACCTGACCATGTCCTACCTGACCCCCCACCATTCCCCTAAAAACAAAATTACCCTGACCCATGCCCCTAAAAATCCTATCCCACCACCCTAAACACAAAATTACCCTGACCCCCCACCCGCCCCTAAATACAAAATTACCTGAACCCCACCCCGCCCCTAAAAACTTGCCCCCACTTGCCCTGTATACAAAATTTCCTCTCCTAAAAACCCACTCCCCACCCGTTCTAAATACTAAATACAAAATTACCCCGACCCTGCCTCAAAAAACAAAATTACCCCAACCCAGCCCCTAAAAACCCACCCATCCCGCCCCAGTTACCTGACCGCATGCTCTCCTGATGCTGACTCCCTTTTTCTTTGCCTTAACCATGCATGTGCATTGTTCAGCACATGCATGGTTAAGGCAGAGAAAAGGGGAGTAGTTGTTTCGGTAAGCAAAGCATGGTGACGGCACAGCAGTAAATGCATTTGCCACATTGCAAGTGATGTTTCTCCGTTTGAGTTATATGTATGTTAGCTAATGTTTACTTTTAAGTTATTGGTCATATATTTAATTTAATGTAGTTTAAAAATGTGTAATCATTGTTTTTATATTTTTAAATGATTTATAATGATAAAATGATAACAGGAGCATCCTTTATATGGAGCACCCTACTATACTACCAACACCCTCAACTGCTCTCCACAAATATCTGTTTTTCAAGCACAGTTTTTTTGCATAGGGTTACTACAGCGCCATCCTCGTTGAGCTAGAAAGTGACAAAGCCTTTTGCCTTTTTTACAGCAAAGGGCCTGGATTACATCTTGGGGGAATACTCCATCACAAACATGATGGATATACCATCTGCCATGCTACAATCCCATTATATCCTATGGAGATCGTAATACGGCAGAAGGGATATCGGTCACGTTTGTAATGGAGTATTCCATCCGCCAAGATCTAAATCAGGCCCAAAGTCCTTAAACATAGGTTTACCAAACGCCATCTGTGCCGAGATGAAAAATGGCTTCCATCCAAGCCCACCTGGAATGAATAAAAGTAACTCCTGATGCATGTTTCTCTCTTGTTAGAGCTCTTCAGAGAGGTATAGTTTTGTCTAAACACAAGGGAGCACCCACTGTAAGTCAAGCAATGCCCTTTCAAGCTTAGAGTTCATAGACATTATTCATAAAAGGAAGCAAGGAACTCCCAGGTTTTAGACAGCACCTCTTCCCATGCCAATAGTTGTCTTGGGGACCCTATCCTTGGGGGGCCTTGTTTTTTTAAGAGGAGGGGGCACACGTCCCTCCTTCTCCAGCCCCTAAGAGCCCAGGGGACCCCATCCTTTGGACCAAATTCCATTATTAAGAAAGGGGGGGCATACAACACCTCTCCCAGAGCATTAATAGACCCCAGGGACCCCATTCCCTGTGAGTGAATTCCTTTAATAAAGGGAGAGGGGCATGTAGCCCCTCTCCCTGATCGTTGAAAGACACTGGGGACCCCATTCTGGGGGTCACATTCCCTCAGGATTGGGGCACATGGGTCCCCCCTGAGCCTTAATAGGCTGTGGGGACCCCCATCCCCAGGGCCTCTCCATATTATGGGAAGCCTCATGGCCCCACGTCCTCATCCAGCTCCCCGCTTGCTTTGGGAACCAGAATTACTCCCATCCTCTGAGAGCAGCTATTTGTGCTTGCTTCTGCTGGGTGGGAACAATTTGTGTTTTCTTGCCTGCAGGAGTATGGGCAGGGAAACAAAAGCCTGCTTCCACCTGGCAGGAGCATTTTCAAATCTCCCTCAAAATGAGAGCAGATAAGCCTTCCCTGCAGCTTTCATGCGGGCAGGAAAGGCATGTCTGCTCCCAGACAGTAGGAACTTTAAAAATGCTGTTTACCAGGTAGGAGTGGGCTCATAATACCCTGCCCGTGCTCATGCAGGCAGGAAACTACTGTGTCCAGGGGGTAGGCTCCTTGAGACCAGTGTATGGACGAGCCATGGGGATGGGGTCCCCAGAGCTGTTAGAGGCTCAGGGAAGGGGGGGACCTTGTGGCTCCAGTCCCCTGTTTTATATTTTTTGTGTGTAATCTGGCCTTTGGGGATGGGGTCTCTGTGGCCTTTGAAGGCTTGGGAATGGGGGCTACTTGCACCCCTCCCCATATTAAGACCATTCAGCCCCGGGGGATGTAGTACAGAGGTCCTATTAAGGAATTTCATTAAATATCAGCCCCAGGGAAGGTGGTGCCTGGGGCCTCACAGAGTCTTGGAAAGGAAGGCTAGGTGCCTCCCTCCCCTAAATAATAAATGTGTCCACAATGTGGCCGGGCCCACCCTGGGGGGGCGGGGGGGTTGCTTCATACTACTGATTTGCCGATCCTCCACAAATTTGCAGCAGCATTTAAAAATATATATATTTTTGGCCCCAGGTGGCGCCCCTCTGGGACCCCACCACTAGATCTAAGGGGTCAGGGTGTCCCTACTCTGCCCTCCTATATCTTTTTTACCTTAAATGTAGGACTCAGGACTGTATCCTGAGTCCTAAGATGGCTGCAGCCACATCCTTATTGATGTGGTAGCAACCAAACAGATTTCACCATGAGATCTGCTGGTTCTGCGGATTCTTTGTGGTGTGAGATATACAATTTGTTTGAGAATTAATTGCTCAAAAACTACTGAACGGATTGTGAGAGAGGTCCTCTTTTTGACATGACATGGTTATCCCCCCACTTTTTGCTTGATGTTGATGTGTCTAGAAGTTCTAGTGCCCAGGACCCCTGCTTACCAGGTTACCTAGGCCAGAGCTCTTCCCATAAATCTATTGTGATGCATAAGTACAATTGGCTACACCCTTAACTATCCCTATAAGCCCCTGGTAAGTGGGTACCTATGTACCCAGGGCATGGAGTGTTAGGGGTAGGTCCCTGAGGGCAGCAGCACTGATTGTGCTATTCTTTAGGGGCATTTACCCAGATGTACTCAGCACTGCCATTGCATGCTGAGCGCCCTGGTGCAAACCTAAAATTAAAACTCAACATGGCACACTGCATGTGTGCCCTGTCCCCATACACTGCATTTACTATGAGTAAGTCACCCCTCTGGCAGGCCTTGCAGACCTAAGGCAGGGTGCTCCATATTATATGTGAGGGCAAAGATGCATGAGCAATATGCCCTCACTGTGTCAATGCCAAACTTGGGACATAGTGAGTGAACAGAGCAGCCATTTGAATACAGGTGCTGGACACTGGTCGACACAAGTTTGTCATCTTCATAATGGCCCTGTGAGCCCTGGGTTGTTTAGTATCAAAGAACTCAGAATGATAAATCCAAACTGGTGCCAGTTTTGGATTTATCCTTAAATGTTACCTTAGGGGTGCCCCCTGCGAAAGCTAACCTAACCTGGCATGCTCGCTGACTAGTCTTACCCAGCTGCCACCTCCAGACAGCCAATATACAAACCCTGGGGAAGAGGCCTGCCTCTCTGGTTTGTAAGACAATGTCCTTCCTGGGTGGAGGAGCTAACACCCCCTCCCTCAGGAATGTGCACTGTCCTGGCAATGAGCTTCAAAGGGCTTACCACCCTTGAAACTCGACCCTAAGCCTGCTGCTAGCAGCAGCTGGCATCCCCCTTTGCAAACCCCCACTTTTGGCGGGAGCAAAAGCGGGAAACCTTGAAAAGGGTAGGAGGAGTGGCCTTACCTGGCATGCACCACCTCTAAGGTGTTCGCTGCGAGGTGGACCCTCAAATTCAGTTCCCTCCATCTTGGAATGGAGGAAAATAGCCAATTAGGTTTAGGGCAGTGACACTTCCTACAGGAAGTGGTCAATATAGTGGGTGTAGCCACCCAAAGGCAGGTGTCCCAATGGACACTACCAGGTTCCCCCTAAAACATCCACTACTTTCAGTAGTTAGTTGGCACCCCTAGACCAAGAAATCAGATTTGAAAGGACAAAGAAGAAAACAGCCCCAAAGAAGACCACAACAAGAGAACTGAGGACCTGCTGCATCAGAAGAGGAACCAAGACCCTGCCTGCTGCATCTGTGTCCCAACAATCACCGCTATGGAGAAGCTGACCACTGGACTGACCTCACAATACCCTGAGGACCTCCAGGTTTTCCAAAGAGCCCAAGATCTCCCTCCTGAGTGGATGCACCACTAAAGAAAGCAATAATAACTGCAAAGCCAGCGGGGTCACTTCACTGACCGGCCGATATCTCCACAAATAGAAGTTGAAGCCAGACCTGATGACACACGAACGACAGCCCGGATGAGACATATAAATGTGGCAACTTTGGTGGCACTGTGCCATCCAGTGGACGAGTTGTTCCCATACCACAGGTACTGGCCAGTGCATGTCGGATTCCAAGAAACACAGCTCCCCCAGAGCTGCAACTGGACCAGGAGGAAGCCCCATTCAAGGGATTTCAGGAACACCCTGGATCTCCCGCCAGAGTGTCACCATTGTCCTACAAGCTGCCCTCAAAGAGACTCACCTCTAGCTCCAAAGAGCTCCATTGCACAAGGCTCCTGGATCACCAACTTGCCCTGCAGCCAGCCACCCTATGCCCTGCAATGAGGAACCAGCTGTGCTCCTTGGGTCCCTAACCCCTTGCAACCTCGACAGCCCAAGGGGACCCCAAGGCATCAACTTCAAGTCTACAAACCATCTTCTTTTCCAGGTGGCCCCTGCAAGTTGCCCTGTGCCTGTGCCAATAGACTTTCCAGCTCTACTCCTGTTGAGGCTCTCCAGCTGGCACAGCGTGCCCACTGACTACTTCAACCATCCTGCAAAAGAAGAGACTGGTAATCCAACTGTATGATTTTTAATACATTTTTTAAAAAGTGACTGCGTAATGATTCCTATGGTGCATAATTACGCACAGATGACTAAGGACCATATTTATACTTTTTGACGCAAAACTGCACAAACGCAGTATTGCATCAAAAAGTATAGTGCCGGTTTGTGTCATTCCGGAGCACCAGCCTGGCGCCAAATTTATGGAATGCCACAAGCCGTCCCAAAGGGTGGGCTAGCGTAAAAAAATGACATTAGCCGGGTGGGGGTGGCAATATGGGAGAAGGGGGTTTTGCACCAAAAAATGACGTCAGGCTGGTTAGAGTCAAAAATGCCTTTAACCAGCCTTGCGTCATTTTCTGGTGCAAAACCATCCATACTACATGACTCCTGTCTTAGAAAAGACAGGAGGCGTGCCCACCACCCAAATGGCCAGCACAGGGGACCAGTGTCCCCTAGGCATGGCCATTGCACCCTGTGCCATGCAGGGGTCCCCAAGTTGGGCCCCCAGTGGCACTTTAATTTAAAAATCAAAATACTTACCATGGTTGGGTCGAGGATCTGACTACAGAGGGCAGGTGTGAGGGGTCACTGCAGCACAATGGCAATATAGGGTAAATCTGAGGGACTGAGGCAGCAACTCACCAAGGATGGCAGGCCAGAGGACGAGAGCAGAAACCTTACCACAGAAGGCAGGTGAGAAAGGGCTGGGCAATAGATGGGAACAGAGGGTGGGCAAGAACTGGCAGGGGCAACAAGCTAACCTTAGGGGACAGGCTGCAGAGAAATGTGAGAATCAAGCTTATAGATGGTAGGATAGGGCAAGTGCAGGACACAGAGAGCAGATGGGAGCAGGCAGGGGGAGCAAGGTGACCATGCAGGGCGGGCTGCAAAGGGCTGGCGCATGAAGCTGACCATGGAGAGAAGGCCATGAAGGGGAGGTTAGCATGCTGACCACAGAGGACAGTTTGAAGTGGGCATGGGCAGACTGCAGACAACAAAGGGTAGGCATGAGGCTGCAGAGACAGGAAGCCGCAAGAGCAGCAAGCTGACCACGGAGGGCAGGCAACATGCGACTTAGAGAGCAGAGAGCAGACCTCAGAGGGGCAGGGGAAACAAACTGACCATCAAGGGCAGGTGGAAGTCGGCAGGGTAGCAAAAGGAGAATAGAGGAGATCTGGGGTGGGGCAGGGCAGAACTCTAAAAACTGATAGCAGGCTGCAGGGGACAGAGTCAGCAAACAGCAGAGGACCAGCTGCAGAGAGGCAGGACAGCAGGCTGACCATAGAGGGCATACTGGAGGCTCAGGGGTAGCAGACAGAGGATGGAGAGCAGTTGGGAGGGGGAAGGGTACCAAGCTCACCATGGAGGGCAGGGCAGAGTTTGAGGTAATCAAACTAACCATGGAAAGCAGGCAGGAGCAGCACATGGAGAATGGAGGTGGGTCAACAAGTTGACCATGGAGGGCAGGTTGAGAGGGGCAAGGGCAGCAAGCTGACAACAGCAGGCAGGCTGGAGGGGTCAGGGAAGCACACTGAGAATGGAGGGCAGGTGGGAGAGAATGGAACAAAAAACTCATAGTGGAGGACAAGCAAAAGTATGAGGGCAGCAAGCGGAATCTGGAGGTCAGGCGGGAGGGATGGAAACAGGAAGCTAAACACAGATATAGATGGGAGGGGATGGGGCAACACATTTAGAATGGAGGGCAGACTGGAGCAGCAAGCTGACCATGGAAGGCAGGCTGGAGAGGGGTGGGGGAAGCAAGCTGACCAGAGAGGGTGAGCTTGAGGGAACAAGGGAATTACATGGAGAATGAAGGGCGGAAGGATTGGGTAGTGCCAACAAGTTAACCACAGATGTCAGTTTGCAGTGGAGGGTTGGAAGTAAGCTGACCATGGAAGGTAGCCATGATGGGACAGGCGTAGCACTCTGAGAACAGAGGGCAGGTGGGAGAGGGCAATGACAACAAGCTCTTCATGGAGGGCAGGTGAACAGAGGGGAGCTAGGAAGGGATAGTGCAATATGGAGGGCAGGCTGAAGAGGGCACAGTCAGCAAGCTACCCACAGAGGTCCCGCTGTAGAGGAACAGGGCAGCAGGGTGACCACAAAGTGCATGCTGGAGGGGTCAGGGGTAGCACACTGTGAACATAGGGCAGACAGGATGGAGCAGGCCAGAGTACAGGGGCAGCAAGCTGACCATGGAGAGCGGGTGGGAAAGGGCAGGGGAGGCACAGGTAAATCAGAAGGCAGGAATAACAGGGGCAGCAAACTGACCACAGAGGGTAATCTGCAGAGAAGAGTGGGAAACAAGCTTGCCACAGAGGACTGGCCAGGAGCAGCAAGCTAACCATTGAAGACAGACTTCGTAGTCGTTGGCGAAGCAAGCTGATCATAGAGGTTGCGGAAATGAGGCAGGTGCAGGACACTGACAACAGAGGGCTAGAGTAAGGGGGTAGTGACAACAAGCTGTCTTTAGAGGGCAAGCTGTGGAGGGCCGGGCAGTAAGCTGATTAGGGAGAACAGGCTGGAGGAGCTGGGGTAGCACATGGAGAACTAAGGGTAGGCGGGAGGCATCAGGGATGGCAAGCATACCATTCATGACAAGCCATGGAGGGGCTGGAGCAACAGGTTGACCATGGCGGATGGGGACAGGGGCACCACATGGCACAGAAAACCAATGGCAGACAGAAGAGGATAGAAGCAGCAAGCTGATTACAGAGGGAAGGCCACAGAGGAACACGGGCAGCAAGCTGACCTTGGAGGATAGGCAGGAAGGGCAAGGACAGCACAGGGACAGTTGATGGCAAGGCAGGAGGTGAAAGGGGCACCACACAGAAAAAGGAATTCAGATGAATGTGGGCAGGGGCAGCAAGCTGACCAATGATAGCAAGATGTGGGAGTCCACGGTCAGCAGGCAGGCAGAAGGGGCAAGGATAGCACATGGAGAGCAGAGGGCATTTATGGAGCCATCAGGGGAAGCAAGATACAAGGGCAGCAAATTAACCACTGAGAGTAGGCAAAATAGTGCAGGTGCAGGACATGTATAATGGAGGACAGGCATGAGCAGGCAGGGGCAGGCCACAGAAGGGCAAGGGTGATAAGCTGACCAAGGAGGACAGAAGGGGCGGGGAAGGGAAAGCACAAGGAGAATAGAGAGGAGGCTGGGAAGAGACAGGTCAGCACTCATAGAACTGATGGCAGGTTGAAGAGTCAGCAAGGTGACCACAGAGAGCTGGCCTCAGAGGGGTATGGCAGCAAGACGACAATGGAGGGCAGCCTGGAGGGATCAGGGGCAGCACACTGAGAACAGAAGGCAGGTGGGAGCGGTGGATCAGTAAGTTCAGTGTGAGGACAGGCTAGAGTACAAGGGCAGCAAGCTGACTATGTAGGGCAGGCTGGAGGGACGGGAGGAGGAAGTTGACAACTGAGGACAGGCGTAGGGGGTAAGGGGCAGCACATGAAGAATGGAGGGCAGACAGGAGTGGCAGGGACAGCAAGCTGGCCTCAGAGGGCAGACTGGAGGGGCAGCACAGGGACAACAGAATGTAGGCTGGGCAGGGGCAGTACTCAGTCAAAGGAGGACAGGCAGGAGGCAGAGTAGCAGCAAGCTGACAGAAGGATGGTAGATGGATAAGTCATGGACACTGGAGGGTGAAAGGAAGTGGCTTTCAAGCAGACACTGTGGCAAACTGTCACTGTGCATGACAGGCAGTGTTTAGAAGGGTTTTGGTCACTTACAATGGGTTGGGTGCCGTGCCACTGTAATCCTGAGCACTGCTGAAGGTTGTGTTGGAGGGGGTTTCTCTGAGGATGGATTAAGGGCCTTTAACCAATGCCCAACTATGCTTAGCCTTGGCTGTCTGCAGTTGAGGTTGGGTACATCGGGCATTTGGGCTGGAGTCCAGGCCCTCTGGCAAACCCCTGTGTGCACAGTCAAAGGCTGTGTATATCAGGGCGCAGGACACCTGTGAGGCTTGGACCCAGCCAAATGCTTTGGGCATTGGAGTTATTGGCTGAATACAAAGAAAATCTTGAGAAATACTCCTCACTGCTAAACTGAAGTCTTCACTGGATTTGATGCAGCATGGCACAGATTGGCACAGGGCTTCGCATTGCAACACCTCGCAGCTCCTGATCAGCAGCTTCACTAGATTTGATGCAGTCAGATGAAGACCTATCCAGAGCCTCACATCGAAGCACCACACTGCTCCTGATCGTCAGCTCAACTGGATCCAACAAAGAATTATGCAGGATGATGAAAGGACCTCACATCGCAGCATCACCACTGTGCCTGATTGGTGGCTCGACAGACCTGATGACACTGCAGACACTGCAGAGCTTCACATTGTAGCACTGCACAGCCCCATCAGCAATCACATCTGTATCTTGCTCACACTCCATCACAGTAGCAGCAACTTTTGACTTTATTCCAGTCCAGTGCAAACAGATACCTGCAGTTGGTGCTTCGTGCCTTTTGGCTTTAAAAACTCCTACGTCCTGTTCTACTGATTGCATTTGTGTTGTTTTGATCTTATTTTATTTATTAAAATATCCTGTATTTTTTTTTTTATTACTTGGGATTTTTCTTGTTTTCTTATTATTACTATTTGAGTGCTGCATAAATACTTCACACATTGCCTGTAAGTGAAGCCTGTAAGTGAAGCCTTTTGTGCCTATGTACCAGAGAGTTAAACACAGGTTAATCTAACAATTTTTATGATTCAGCCTGACAAGTGTTGTGTTTATTATTTGAGTGGGGACTCCACCATTCTTAACTAATAATCCATGTTTTTTACAAGCCCCAATCATAGTTTGACCGAATGGGAGATGGTTTTTTCATATGGGTCTA
Organism: Pleurodeles waltl; assembly: GCF_031143425.1. Taxonomy (NCBI): domain Eukaryota; kingdom Metazoa; phylum Chordata; class Amphibia; order Caudata; family Salamandridae; genus Pleurodeles; species Pleurodeles waltl. The sequence goes on along the minus strand of NC_090451.1, from coordinate 428,055,554 downwards.
GCCTTTTGTTTTTCTTTAGTATTTTGTTGCTGGTGTTTATCCCAAAAGGATTCTTGAATAATCCTGCATATTTATTTTGACCACTAAGCCCTTAGAGATCCCCTGGATTTCTGGCATGTCACTTCCCCCACCCCATAGGTCATCACCCATGGTTGGTCAATGTTGAGATTGCAGTACACCTTCCAGAGCAGATTGTGTTTCAGAGTATTTTGTACAGAAATTGCATCTACCCTAAATATATTGCCCTATATATTAAAAATATATTCTTATTGCCTTTAGATTTTCTCTTATCAATGCTATTGGGTGATATTTAAAACAAATGTATTTAGGACACAATATTAATGTCAGACGTTATTCTGACAACAATATCCCTTAACCTCAACAAGAATTTGTTTATGGGGGCTTTCAACAGATACTGAGGAGTCAGCAAATAACACAGTGTTATAAATATACTTTATCCTAGTATATAAAAAATCCATAGCAAATACGCCCATGTATTTTAGAACACTGCCATAGGTGAACCAAAGGAAACTCTACAAAAAAGCATATTCCCACCCTCGTGGAAAAGGATGGGTCTTTTAAATGTGGATGTCATTTAGGGGTCTCCATGGGTCACAGATGTGATCCCTAGCTTGCCCCTTACTACCCCTGGCACTTTCCTTGTGACCCATAGCTTCAGAGGCTGCAGGAGCAGCCCTAGGAGCAGGGAAAACAGGGCTGTCAGAGCTGCTTACCGCTGTGTCGCAGCCCCCTCCTCCTGGATCTCAAAGCAGCACTTTCCTGCTCATCGTGAGGAACAACAGTATTGTTTTGACCTGGAGAGTTAGGAGGACACTGTGGATCATTAAAAAACTGAAATTAAACATGGTAGGCCCTAGCTGTGACCTTGTTCTGGTTTTCATGTGAATTGAAGAAAACAAGTTTTCCAGGCTCCAGGTGGGATGAGGTTTAGACCATATTGTTACATTGTACAACCTTTCTGATTTGAAAGGCACAAGCACCCCAATCCTTCTTGCATGTAACACCAGAAACTTTGTAATTGATTCTAGGAATGTTTATGTTTGTAAATATGAAAGACATCCAAATTGAAATGCATTTTTTCTAAGACCCCTGGCCACAGCTGTCTAAAGCTATAACCCACTCAGCTATCAACAAATAAAACATGCCCACTGTAATCAATAACAGAGATACACATTACTGGTAATACTGCTCCTGAACAGGACCAGACTCCAGTCTTTGGTGGAATCTCCAAAGTCCAAACCATGGCTGTATAGTACCAAGTCCTTATTGCACTGCAAGACCTTGCTGCTAGATTTTATATGGGAAGGGAAGCCTTCTCATACAAAACCTATGGTTTAATACTTTTCCCTTTGTCTATGTGTGCTGTACAGTATAGCACACAGGCAAAGTTGGAAAAATGTGAAGATTTTTAAAGTTGCTTCACTGTTGCAAATGCCTCCAGGAGGCATATTTTTTTGTTCAAATCCCTGTCTAAAAATGTTAGTAGATAGGGGTTTGCATAAAAAAGTGTGGTTATGGGAATGACCATGTACAACCCTTTCAAATTAAAAAACACATTGTGCTATTTTGGGCAACACTCCACTGCAAATCTTGATTTGTGTTAGAACATAAATACCCCTACAACATTTTGCATTAGGTGTGTGTCTTTTTTGTGACCAAATCAGGCACAAAGTGTTAGTAAACCTTGGTCAAGGTGTCCTTTTAAAATTGACTTCTATTTGAACTCTAGAGGTGAATTTCTAAGTGTTGTGCTCCCAGTGTTACGAAATCAGAAGTTTTATAATTCAGTATTAAATTGCAAGATGTGCACTATGTGATTCCCAGTACTAAGTTACAATGGGTGCTATAGTGACAGCTGGCTGTTCTGACCTAGCTAAGGCTTCTTATTCACTTCCTGAGGCAATCAGTGGTAACTAGGCAATTACTACTGATTAACTAATGTGTACCTCTTGCGTTGTATCTAGGGGCCTGATTTATAGTTTGGCAGATGGGCTACTCCATCACAAATGTGAAATATATCCTGTCCGCCATTTAACAAGTTAACTCTATCCAGTGACACTTGAAATAAGGCAGGAATGATATTTGTCACATTTGCATTGGAGTATCCCAGCGGCCAAACTCTAAATTAGGTCCTGAGTGCCCAATATACAAAAGGGCCTCGTAGTCATGGCGAGTTGACACACTTGTGACAGGACCCACGCACTAGAAAACCACTGGACGGAGGTCTTGCCACGAGTGTGAAACCGACCCACAACTGTGGGGGGGGGGCTTGCTGCAACTGCAGGCCCTTTTGTGAATTAGGGCCTGCAGGTTACTCCGTCACAAACCCCATGCTCCAAATTCCATCTTAAGTAAGGCTGTGGGACTGAAACACTTTCTGTCCTAGTTACTTCCTCTAACATTTTATGCCTCCCAAACTGGTGACTATCTTTTTCCACGAAGTAAGTTTCATGGAGGATTTTGGGAAGTATGTAAGACTGCCATAGTTCATATCTTGCAGATCTACCAATTGCAGGCTATAGTGCTCAAATGATAGAATAAGGTTGGACATCAAAGTATAGTCACCCCTTGCGGAAGTGAAACATTCAATACTTATATGTTTCCTCAAAGAATGCTCCTATGAATGCATAGGATGATAGCCCAAGCGTACTATAGCTGCCAAACCCCTTACAAGGGTGCTGACCAGCCCCATTTTGATGTGATGCCTTCATTGGTGCCAGGGTGTTTAAATTACAAATTGATCTCAGGATTTTCCTTTCTACTTTGTGCATAAAGTGCCAGTGCTTAATAGTTATATATTCTACCTCATACAGAAGTATGGGTGGAATTTTCATCTTGTAGACAGTCAGTAGATTAATGAAATGCCTTTGGCCTATAGCTCGAAATAGTATAACATTTTGAAATACCCAGATCCCTGAGTTTTCTCCACATGGTTTGTTTGTCTACGTGGTTGAAGGCAGTAGAAAAATCAATATATGCCGCGTAAACAGGCGCTTAAGAACATACTTTTCAACAATAATGTGTGGTATGGTTATATTTTCTATGGTGGAGCAATTTGCCCAGAGACCAGCCAGGTTCCAAAGACAAGATCTGCATTTCCTTTACCCAGTCCTGTAGAAGATTAAATACAGACTTCACCAAGATATTTCCAGTTGTGTCTAGGAGTCTAATTTGTCTATAATTACAGGGAATGTTATTGGGACATTTTTTATGAAACCGACGTACGATACTGCCCCTCCAGGAATTGGACACTCCCAAGATAGGTACCAGAATGGAGACAAAGCAGCCAAATAATTTCCCCATAAGTCAGCCTTAAACGTAATAATGGAAATAGCCAACCGAGCAGGCCCTCTTGCACCAGTACACCTTGCATCCAGAATGATTTTCATAATTTGTGACTTAGCTGGGAAAGGAGGGATAGCCTCATTCCTACGACTAAGACTAGAGTTTGAAAAGAAGCAGTCCATTGAAAAGTTCTCTGAGCTATTCAAAGCATACAGTGATTAGATATAGTTACATCATTCCTTACTAAACATATTATTAATTTTGAGCTCACATGTGCTACTGCTACCTACCCCAATAATGTTCTAGAATGATTTGCAGTTTTTTTGTTTGGCAGCTTCCATGATTTCTACCCATGTTCTATCAGCTTCTTTCATTTCTCTTTCTAAGATACTTTATGATTTTATTATGTTCATTTGAATAGAAAATGACTTGTCACCTTTGAAGTTTGTTTATCTATCTATTAAAGGTGAATTCCTTACTTGAACTCTTCACCTGCATCTTAGGTCTATTTCAAGTATTCTCTGAGAGAGTTGATTTGTTCCTTACAAATGTTTGCATACATTTTGTGAAAGAATCTGTTGAAATCCAACCTTGTTCAGGAATTGCCTCTACTAATACTAAATCGCTAGATAAGGACTACTTATTCACCGAATTCCAAGCTACCCTACCACTAGCAATCTTTAACTTTACCTGCTCCTCCGCTCCATTCTGCTAATTAGGAATAGGATCATGTTTACCCTTAAAGGCAAATGATAAAATGCTATGGTCACTTCATTTATTATGAATTACTGCAATAGACTTTGTAAGGGAAAATGGCGGCTAAGAGCTTAAGATGTAATCAATTATCGAAGATCCATTGGGCATCCTATGGGTAGGACACACAAGCAGAGATATCGGTATCTATCCTATCATTTACAATGATGACATCAAACTCTTTACATGATTTTAAAAGTAGGGACCCTCTCTTGTTTACTCCAGACACCAATGGTAAGGACGCCCTTAGAATATTCAAGGCTTCCTCCCTTTCATCATCAGTAAAAAGTCTTATCAAGTTATTATAAACAGTAGGATTAAGGTCACCAACAGCTATTATGTTACTAGACAGTAATTGATCGACTATTGCTTTAATAAAGTAGAAACATTGTTTTAAAAGTGAATTATTCTCTTTACCAGGAGGTATATACATGTTAGTTAAAATGAACTAAGGCATGAAATGGGCTATACCTTTGTTATTACAGAAATGTATACAATGGATTAGATTTGAGGGTTGATAGAATACTTTATAGGACCCTGAGCAGTTAGTGCTCACAAAGTGGCTATGCCACTACTAGCATGCCCTTTTCTTGAATTGTTTGTGGGGCTGCTGATAACAAAGCAATCTTTCACCTCAAATCTACTAGTTACCCATGTCTCTTGCATGCATAATATACCTGGGTTTAATGGGACTAGATTCAAAATGTTGTCAACACTTTTGGGGCAGCCCCCTAGGTTCTAAGAAAAACTTTTAGTTTGATTGTAAAATATATTGTCTGCACGGGGTTGGCCTAGAACCCTTATCATCGTTTAGGGCTCCCCCCAACCCCTGCCACTATAGCATATCATCCTCACGTGGCTCAGAAAGTAAATTCTAATTTACAAGGGGTACCATTCTACTCCCCAAGATTACAGTCAGCTTTGCATTGTGCTCCAGTTCCTAAGCCGAGATTATGCTATTACCTTGGAGATTAGCCTTATTTATATCACAATAGTTGTTTACCACAGGCCTACATGATCTTGGAATGTATGGTTCTATGTCAACCCCTCTTGAAATGAAAAATTCATAATTCTTCATTATTAAATTAACAATTATGGGTGAAAAGAAGGTAACCCGTGATTTTTTCTCACCACAAACATTTAACAGTTCTACCAGTTTTATGTCACTAGTCTTTATCATCTTTAACTGGTCTAATTGAGCCAAAAGATACAACAAATAAGATATACTTAAGACAGAAATATCCTTGTCAAATAGCACAACAAAACCAGGAGTCTTCAAAGTCACAGACACCTATTTGCCCTTTCGGTACCCAAATAAACCTCTATTTCTGGGCCCACTTGATGGAACATACGATGGGACACACAATTAAACATTATGATTTAGAACATATAGGTGGTCATTCTGACCCTGGCGGTCTTTGACCGCCAGGGCGGAGGACCGCGGGAGCACCGCCGACAGGCCGGCGGTGCTCCAATGGGGATTCCGACCGCGGCGGTAAAGCCGCGGTCGGACCGGCACCACTGGCGGGGTCCCGCCAGTGTACCGCGGCCCCATTGAATCCTCCGCGGCGGCGCAGCTTGCTGCACCGCCGCGGGGATTCCGACCCCCCCTACCGCCATCCAGATCCCGGCGGTCGGACCGCCGAGATCCGGATGGCGGTAGGGGGGGGTCGCGGGGCCCCTGGGGGCCCCTGCAGTGCCCATGCCACTGGCATGGGCATTGCAGGGGCCCCCGTAAGAGGGCCCCTAAATGTATTTCACTGTCTGCTGCGCAGACAGTGAAATACGCGACGGGTGCAACTGCACCCGTCGCACAGCTTCCACTCCGCCGCCTCGATTCCGAGCCGGCTTCATCGTGGAAGCCTCTTTCCCGCTGGGCTGGCTGGCGGTCTGAAGGCGACCGCCCGCCAGCCCCGCGGGAAAGTCAGAATTACCGCCGCGGTCTTTCGACCACGTAACGGTAACCTGACGGCGGGACTTTGGCGGTCGGCCTCCGCCGCCCGCCAAGGTCAGAATGAGGGCCATAATGTGCAAATTGACCCATTTATCCCCTTGAATTCAGAAGCAGTATTCCTTGATGAATGCTTGTCCATATTGCTTTAGGACCATCAGAGTCTCTGCCTATATTTAAATATCTGTCTTCCTCTGCTTTTTCTACACCTGATATCTACTGCAGCAGACCCTGGACTCTTATTGCTTGAGTAGCTGACCCTACTGTCTGAACCTCCATTTGTACTTACGTCTTAGGGAATGTAACTTTTCTTTTCCTTCTTTTATTTATCCTTCTTAACTTCATTTGAGCTTTTCTTCTTTCCTTCTTATCTTTTCTTATACCAGGCTTCTGGGCAACTTCCTGTGCAATAGGGACAATGTTTTCCTTTTATCTGTCTTTTTAAAAATAGGGAACAGTCCATACTTTTCCCCAGTTCGACAGCTTGAATAGGGGCCACACTCCTTTGTTAGCAGGCCCTGAATCAGATTGATCTCCTTCTCTAAAAAAGGTCTTCTAGATGAGTGAAGTTTATTGACAAATCACTACTTTTTCCCTTCACCCACAAGTTGGACCTAGAACAACCTGATTGTGTAACCGTCTCATCCAATCTGGGTGTAGGAGGGATCCAGCTATTCAGATTCTTATCCCCAACTGCTTTACACATAGATCTTTAAGTATCACCATCATAATATCTAGAAGGTAATCAAAGACCGATTTTTCCAGTAGAGCCATAATAGACAATAAATTGCGCTCCAGGTTTTACAATGATTTCCAAAAACACTTTTAGTCTGCTGAAATATTAACTGGTGGATTTAGTGACAGGTCAGGTTTCATTAAAATGTTTGATATCACAGTAGAAGTCTGACTAGGACTACTAGAATACCAGTCCATGGAAGTTTTCTCTATTGTTGGCTTTACTAGCGACGGAGACTCCATGTTCCTGTTTGCTGCCACAGGACTGGACTGCAAAGGTGATAAATCTGGTAACGTATAATCCAACACGATAGATGATTGTGAACCGTGAACAATTTGCTTTGCTTCCTTACCATTACTGATAGGGGGACCGATCCTTGATGAACCTATTACTTCTTTGCTTAGATTGATCAATATATTTAGTTTTTGATTATTGGTATTGAGCCCACCTAGTCCTTCTGAAGGCTCGATTGCTTCCTGTACCATCGATTTCACATTCAATCCTTCCTGCACCCCAGACCCAGGAACTGAATTTTATTCTGATATTTTTGGGAAGTACTCAGGGATAATCCCATTCCCTGAGGCATCTATTCCTAACAGATTAGATTTTTTTTAATACAAAGTCTAGAGGAAAGGATTCTCCCAGAGTGGCACTTTCTCTCCCCATGACTTCCCCAGAGATACTCCAAACCGTGATGCAGTCAGGTGTGGTCAAATGAAGAGGATAACAAGGAGAGGGGGAGTACCCCGCAGCCCACATGCCACACCCACACCTAGATGGGCCACTTCTACAGACACAGAGAACTTCCTACTGTTGTATGCTACTAATGCAACAACATCTGCTTGTTGCCACATAGTCCTAGTACCTTGGGTGCTTCCATACCTCCCTTGAGTCAACCACATGCGGCCAGGGAGTGGCACTAGCATGCCTGCAGTTCCACTCCCAGCTTATGCTTCCTAAAATGTACTAGTTTTGGTAATTACACTGCAGAAAAGTTCCCATAAGAAGGTTGTAAACAAAGACAACATGGTGATGATGAGAAATCATTTCCCCAGCAGGCCTATACATTCTGTCAGTAAATAAGCATTAATATATTTTCACGTACACAGCAGAGTCCGACTGAGGCAGAAAATAGGCCTGGTCACCAAAATAAAAGTCAATTAGAAAGCTAAAAATGTGGACCACGTTTTCAAACTGGGGCAGTTTTTAACTTGTGAAGATACAACGTATAAGTGTTTTGCAAGGTGTAAACCACTGCATGGTTTTGAGTTTGCAGCAGACAATGTTTCTGTTAGTATCAGGGACACCAGCTGTACGAACAAGCATTTGCAATGCAATGGGTCTCATGAAAGCTCGAGTTAGAGCAATTAGCATTGTAAATTCCTAACTGGACTTTTCATGCCACATAAATTGAAAATGAAAAGCAATAGTTAACATAAGCAAACCAATTCAAAGTGCCATGGCCGCCATGAGCATGAGCGCAAAGGAGAGACACAAAACGAAAAAGAAGTTCACTCGGAGTCAAACGTATCAGCAAGAGTGCAATTATCCATGCAACAGGGTTGATGGCCAAGAAGGTAACAAAACTGTCCCAAGGAGGGACAAACATAAAGCATTTACCAATGATAACAAAGGATTTTTTAAAGCAAGCCCATGAATGAGTGATAGTGATGGGTGTGCGGAGGGCGTGGTTTAAAGACCACAGACAGATTGCAACACGTCAGAGCGCTTGCACCCTTGACCTAATAAAGATGACCCAGAAAACTTTAAAATAGGCAGCCAAACACCAAAAAATGACCCACTCCCTGACTTTTCAGACTAGCCTGCTGGGCACTTGGGCACTGCCTGATGTGCCTATAGGCCAGTCCGACCCTGGTACACAGTACAAATCTGCGAAGGTCTCATACTGAAAGCGATAACAGACTCATGCTATGTTATATTATTGTGCACCTCAAACGATGTCAAAAGGCTGAGGTCATGATTCTGGATCCCCAAGTTTATAGATTGTAGATTTGTGTGAACATCAATCACATAAGGGTGCCTTGAGAGCATTATGGTTTGTGCTCGTGAGCAGAACAGAGTTTACAATGGTTCTTGCTAGTGCTGCTGTATTGCTCTGCAGCTGCATGTGCTGAAACGTTTTGTGAAATTGTCGGTGTTGCCGCTACATGTGCTGTACCTGACTGTGGGTAAGGTACGCCAGTACTACTGCTGAGTCTTAATAACCTCATGAACAGTTTACATACCCCAATTCTTACAAAATAATTCAATAATTGAATTAATATAATTTTAAAAAACACTTAAAAAGTTAAAAATTCTACAGCAAAATAATAATTTGGAGGGACAAATAAAGCCTGCAGTACTTCTGAAACAGAACGTAAAGAGAGTTGGAGGCAGGTTGGGCGTAACCATCTACGACGACATGTCAGTAAGGCCAGGGAAATAAAAACAACACAATTCAGGTCTTGGATGCCATTGTGACAGAAATTACAAGTTGCTGGAGATCCATACCATCTTGTATATAATATATTGAGCAGAAGCAGCCCCTGCCGTAATAGAAGCCAGAACTGTCTAATCCCATGTGGCAGGTTCCTGATAAAATAGGGCTGCATTTCCTTCAATAGTACAGTATCTATTTCAGATTGAAAGCCCTGCCTGTGTGCACAAGCCTTTTCATCCAAGCAAAGACTTACACACCAAGTTGCTTGTCTACGGATGGTTTTTAGCTGTAACGAAGAGAGTGTAAAACTAGAGTCAGGATCTAAATGTAGCAGGTCTGTGGCATATGTGAAATTCCTGCCATTAGTGTATTTTGCCGTGCTACCTGCTTTTTCTTTAACAAAGTCCTCAAGGGATCATCACCTCTCTTCTCCAGAGTAACCACCCAGCGTACAACCCTGGCCAGTGCTTGCCCAAATGTGCTTCTTAGACTGATAAGACCATGTCCACTTACCTCAATTCCAGGTTCTGCTGGAGCGAAGAGAATAAAAACCTCACCCCTAAGCACTATTCTCTTGTATCTGAAATGACCAGGGAAGGAGCGAATAGCCTCTGGTGGAAAGGGATAGGGAACAGGGATTTGGTAAGGGAAGAGAAACAAAACACTGGGTCACGAAGGAGTGTCACTGTTGTTCTAAGAAAGTTACCTTCAGAGTCATCAATCACTTCTGATGATTCATATGAAGGAATTCTGGTGACGAGTCATCAGACACATGCTGGTGATGAGTCATCAAACACTTCTGATGATTCGTATGAAGGAATTCAATGATAAACCACTTGGCACACAGTTCACAAATGGAACAACACTTGCTTTTATCAATAAAACAAACATGCAATGTAGTGTTCCTCAGAAGTTACAGGAAAGAGCTGAGTTGTAAACACATTCATGACATGTTTCATTGTTTTTCATACATGCTGATTTATTTTGGGAGGGTGCAGCAAGAAGCGTGCATGTGTGAGTGCGAGTCCTAACAGTACCTACCCCAAAAGACCTTTTCACTGGCCGTGGTTTGGAGGGGTATTGTGCATGAAAGGAACATACCAACTGTGGGGTGTGGACATGGGTGGCTGGTTCCTATGACTGCTCTTTGGGTGGGTAACCTTTCCAGTCTATTAGATAAACGAGACTCCCTTGTCACCTACAAGAATCAACAAAGTGATGGACTTCAAATTCTTCACGATTAACCCTAAGTATGGAAGGTGGTGAGGGAATAGGTTGAGTGGTGGGGAGAAATGGTTTGAGCAACAAGACATGAAATACTCAATGCATTTTATGTTCACTGGGAAGTTTCAGTTTCATAGCTGCAGGGTTGGCAATGGTGAAGGGACCTATGAACCGAGGCTGTCGTTTACGAACCCCTGGCATGGATAAATAGCGGGTGCTTAGCCATTCTTGATCACCTGCTGCATATGTTGGTGCAGATGTACGGTGTTTGTCTGCTTGTTCTTTCATCTTTTCCTTGGTGTCAATTAAGGTTTTTTGGGTCTTATTCCAGATGTTTTGTAATTCAGATAAATGTCCATGCACTGCAGATACCTTCTGGGATGGTAGGAATGGTATGCATCTGGGATGGTATCCTAGATTACAATAAAAAGGTGACATATTATGAGCCGAATGAATGCTGTTGTTATATGCAAATTCAGCTAAGGGAAGTACTTGCAACCAACTGCCAGTTAAGGTGGTAATTAAACAACGTAGGAACTGTTCCATGGTTTGGTTAGTTCTCTCTGTTTGACCATCAGTTTGTGGATGATGTGCAGAGGATAACCGATGGTCAATACGAAGAGAACTTAGTTCCTACCAAAATTTAGACACAAATTGTGTTCCTTGAGGAGAGATAATTACAGTTGGCAGGCCAGGAAGCCAGACAATATGCATTATAAAAGGTTCAACTAGTTCTTTACCAGTTGGGACTTTGGTGAGAGGAATGAACTGGGACATTTTTGAGAATAAATCCACTGCCACTAGTATCCATGTATTCCCCTTATCCTTTGGTAAATCAGTTACAAAGTCCATACTAATAGTATGCCATGGAGCTGACGGTACTGATAGAGGAATGAGTTTTCCTATGAGGGTGGTGTGTGAGGATTTGTTACAAGCAAATATGGGATATATTCGTATAAATTCCTTTACGTCTGCATCTAGGGGAATACCACCAGAACCGCCGGGTGCACAAGTCCTTAGTCTTACGCTCTCTTGGATGTCCACTCAAGGAGGACGAATGACACCATTGAATAACCGGCCCTCTCAGATTCCTAGGGATAAACAAAGCCTGATCATAATAAAATAGATTGTCAGAAAGTGATTGGATTGGATGTGCTAACCATTGTTCCATATTTTCCTTCTGCAATTCTTGTTTTAATTTGTCCAGAAATGGGAGCTCCTCCGAGCAACTACCTATAATTTATTCTGGGGGAATCTTTGGAATCAGTGTTATTTGTCTTGTGTCTGATTGTGTTGTGGTGTTTTTGAGACATGACAGGGCATCTGCCTTAAATTGTTGTGTACCAGGTCTATAAGTAATTATGAAATCAAATTCATTAAAGAAAGAAACTCATCTCATTTGCCGTGGGATAAGTGCTTTTGCAGATCTAAAAAACTGTAAGTTCTTATGATCTGAATAAATAGTGATGGGAAAACGTGCTCCCCACAAATTATGTCTCCATTCTTGAAAGGCCAATTTTATTGCTAGTTCTCTTTCGGCTACTGTATAATTTTGTTCGGCCGGTAAAGGTTTTTTTAAAGAAGAAGGCTATTGGATGCATATTCCCAGTTAAACAATCTTGCTGAGAAAGGATTCCGCCTACTGACCCTTGTGAAGCATCTGCTTCTGCATAGTAAGGTAGAGAGGGTTTAGGATGCCTTAATATGGGTGCAGTAGCAAAACTCCCTTTCAATGAGTCAATAGCTTGTTGTGCTTCAGGAGTCCACTTAAAAGATACTCCTTTTCATACCAATCAAGTAAGTGGGGCACAGTGTCAGAAAAGTGGGAGATAAACCTTCAATAGAAGTTTGCAAAGCCAAGTATAATCTGGATTTCTTTTACGTTTGTGGGTTGTGGCCATTGTAAAATAGCATCAATCTTTTTTTTAATCCATGTATAGACAATTTCTGCCTACTGCATAAGAAAGGGGCCCACGATTTAGCAGAATCAAAGCTCACCACTAAATATGAATACGAATACACTTTAATAATCTACTTGTTCTTATTAAATATAGTTCTTGATGTAGTTATTTTTGGGCTGCAAGTAGCTGCACATGTTTTTCAATAATTCGTTTTCTAGTCAAGGTCGTCCAAAAATGAAAGAAAGGCCTCAATTAGTTTTTAAAATCATTTGGCTCTTCCTGACAACAACACAGCATCTTTCACATAAAGCAAAGCAGGTAGAGGTCTACAATCAATCTGGGGCTTATCTACTGGGTGCGCAACCAGATGGGGTTTCAAGTTATTAACTTACCCAATAAAATGAAAGGGGTTAAAACACAACCTTGTCAGGCCCCTCTTTCTAAGGTAGAAGATTTAGAAAATGCATGTCAGATCTGCTAGCTACATTAAATACATTTGTTATCCATAGAGACCTCATCTGGCCCAAGTACTTTTCCCCAAGGGTTAATACTTATTGCAGAGGAAATCTCTTCTAAGTTAAAAGTGAGACAAATTATTTGACTGCAGCAAAACAGATTAGGGACTTGTATTGCTAGACTTAAATTGAAACAGAAGCACCAGAGTATTTCGGCCACTATATCACTGTTGGAGAAAAGATGGGTCAATACAAATCCCTTGAGGCAGACATTTAACAGTCCCTGCCTATAAATATATGAAAGATGTTAGCATCTGACTGGATGTCTTTGTGGTTGTTGGTAAGGTTTCTCTTTAATAGAAACGTATATAAAACAGAAGAACAGTCGTCAGATTTTAGATGAGAGAAAGAGCTTGATCGAAAACGAGAGAAAGTATTTATTTCAGTTAAATTGGAATCTTATTTAGTGTTAACGTTACACATTATAAAACAATTCTCCCAGAACACCTGCATTACTAGGTGTTACAACCTTGTCAATCTCACCAAAAGATGTGTGAATTTAACTAGATAGTTTTATGAAAAAAAATGAATCAATTAAATCTTAGAGTCTTTTACACCTTTTAAAGAGGGTTGTTGAATGTTCGTACTAGATGACGAAATATCCATCACAGAGGGTTTTAGTAGGGCCTTCCGCCAAATTGTCAATCCTCCCATTGCTCTCTCCAGGGAAAGTGGAGTAGCTGAAAGGCATGACACAAAAAGCTGTTACAAATAATATAATTAACTGCCCAATTTTCTTGAAATAAAATAACATCATATTTTTGAATTAGAGAGGTCCAGCATCCTATACGTAGCTTTGAGGCTAAACCCTGGATATTCCACAAGAGAACTCTAAATTGGAAATTATCATGAGCCAACAAAGAAGGTATAAGAGAAACTGTGTTAATTGGGGCCACATGTTTTTGAAGCAGGAGAAGCGCACATAAACATATAGGCGTGAGACAGATGAGCAGTAAGTCAAGCACAGTCCTCCAGGTGGCAGAATGATTCTGAATTGGCATGGGGCATTCCTCATCACGTTACCGCTATGTCCTAGATGATTAAGTTTAGTTTGAGAAGTAAATCCTCCACAACTGCAGGATTCCTATAATTATTGACAAAACAATCTACTGGAGAACATTTAGGGATTGTACCAACCAATGTCATGTATCTTTCAAAAAGGATGTCATTGTAAATTGCCATGTTTGTATTTTTTTTTACTAGTAAGCAAGTGTACCATTTTGCTCTTGAGTAGGATAGAAGATTCAGATTTATGTGATGCTAGTGGGCGAACATTGATCACTATCAGCACATAAGGTCATGATTCTGGGTGGGGAGATGTAGAATAGAGGTGCCGATTTTAAAAACAGAGCCCAGATCAGCACATTGATTACACTGATTCTCAGGATTAGTAGTGAGAGGATCTTCTGCTCTAGGCACAGAACAGGAAGATCAAGCTATACTTTTCTCTAGCTTGTTCACCAGACCACAGCCTTTTGCAGAAGTGGGTATGTTTGATGGATTTACGTGTCTCCTGCTAATTCAGTTCACAGGGCCACCCAGCCGAATGCTAGTTAACACAGTATCAAAACTGGGAATTGAACTATCATAGGAAACCTTAGTGCCCAGAGAAGCAAAGTAACAGACTTCACAATGAAGGATAGTCTATCAAATAAATTGTTAAAGCTAGGTTGCAAAATCTAATTGATATAACTGATAAAACTTGACCATCAGAACACGCAAATGAGAGTCAGTAAATTAAGTTTTTACTTTCTGATGCGGAGGGCCAAGCATGATGCTGCATCACAGCAGATGTGTTTGTTATTTTTACTGGTTAAATGTTAAAGAGGTATCAGGGGAATTAAGTAGGTGCTGCAGGTAGCATGGTCAAAACAAAGCACCCCCTGTCAATTATCAAGAGAAGAGCCCCTTTCCCTAAAGGTTTGTGAGGCTGTGTAAGATGAAAAATTAATGACTCGTCTACCAATAGACATCACTCGGCCATCACAAACTCCTCAGTAATAGCCACCATCTTCAAGGAAATGATCAAAAGTCATGGAAAGGCCTCTACTCTTGGTGGGCCTGCCCTTAGCCTCGGCTATGCCCAGGCACTTACCAGGCATGTCCCACACAGCAGGTCTTGTATTTCTTTTAAACAATGTTAGGTAGGATGTGAGGGATCCTCCTCCATCCTCATTCTCTGGGAACTCTGGATACTGTAGTCCCTCTACCCAGAGCTCAAAGCACAGCAAAACCCCAAAGACATCCTGCCCAGCAGGGATGGTAAGCACTATAAACAGAACAATTCAGGATGTGAGGGTTCCTCCTCTATCAACACCCTCAAAGAACTTTGGAGTAAGGAAACAGCCTCTCATGACATCTCCATCTTTTCAACAAATGTTGTTTGACAATAAAGTGCTACTCTGATTTGTAAAGTTCATGGTCCATATCTGGGTCCATAGTTGGAGAGGCAGGGATGCTGGTATTTGGGTGCCTCATAAGGATCTTTTCTGTATAATGAATGCAAAAAGTAAAAGGAGGCTGATTATGAGCGTGAAAACTGAAAAAGATAGCTAGATGCATCAGTAGTGGATGTTGTTAGAAATGGAGTCTCTAGTTGGCAGAGGTATACACCCTTATCCAATTAGGGACCACAATCTTAGTCAAGGTAAGTCACACACAATCCAAATTATTCTGTGCCCACCCTCTGGTAGCTTGGTACTGAGCAATCAGGTTTAACTTAGAAGGCAATGTGTAAAGTATTTGTGAAATAAATCATACAGAAACACAGTGAAAATACCACAATAATACACCACACTGGTATATGATATTTATCTGGTTAAATTAAGGTAAAAAACTATAAAGATTCAATAAGCACAAGTTGAGATATCACGTTTGCAGTTTAAAAAGAGTCTTAAATCTTAGAAATCAACAGTTGTCTCTTGTTTGCACAAAGTACCTGGTTTGTGTCAAAATTACCACACACGGAGACCGTAGAGGAGGAGATGCGTGGAAAAATAAGGTGTGCATTGGATTTTCTGACACAGCACAGACGCGTTGTTTCTTTTCACGCTGCAAGGGGCTTTGCGTTGATTTCCATCGTACAGTCTTGGTTCTTCATTGTGATGCTGGGAGCTTTGGACACCGAGGGACAATGCGGGGAAAATCCTGTGCGTGCAGGAAGAAGTCACAGGTGTTGCGTCGATCCAGTAGGAGACACGTCAAATTTTCTGTTGCACGGCAGGCACTGGGTTGATTCTTCACTCAGGAAGTTGGGCTGCATCATTCCAGCTCAGCTGTGCATGGATCCAGTAGGGCTGTATGTCGAATTTCTGTCACAATGCAGGTACTGCGTCGATCTTCGCTCTGGAAGTTGGGCTGCATTGTTCGGGTTCGGCTGTGTGGCGATTTTCTCGTTGCAGGGCAGGCTGTGCGTTGATATTCGGTGCACAAGGAGTTCCTTGAAGAGATGAAGTCTTTTTGGTCCTGAGAGTTCAGAAAACAAGAGGCAAGCTCAATCCAAGCCCTTGGAGAGCACTTCTCAGCAAAGTCAGAGGGCAGCAGGGCAACAGCAAGGCAGCAGTCCTTCACAGCAAAGCAGTCCAGATGGGTCCTTTGGGGACCCAGGCAATTCCTCTTGACAGGTTCAGGTCCAGAAGTGTCTGTTTTGGTGAGGTCATGAACCCAGTTTACATACCCAAAAATGCCTTTGAAGTGGGGGAGACTTCAAAGAGTGGTTTTGAAGTGCACAAGATCCCCTTTCAGTACAGGTCTGTCTGCCAGTAGGGGGTTTGGCAGTCCATTGTGTGGGGGCAGGCCACTAGCCTTTGAAATGTAAGTGTCAGGCCCTCCACCCTTCCAGTCCTGCATTTGTGGTGGTCTGAGTGAAATGCACAAGGGAGCTGTCACCCAGCCCAGCCCAGACGTGGATTGGAGGCAGGCTGTCAGGCACAATGGATTTTAATTGCAGAGAAATGCTCATTTTCTAAAAGTGGCATTTCTAAAATAGTAATATACAATTCAACCTCACCAATAAGCAGGATTTTCTATGACCATTCTGGCCATACTAAATATGACCTTGTTACCCCTTTCTGATCAGAATATACCACTCAAGCAGTATGTGAGGGTAGCCCTAATGCTATCCTATGAAAGGAGCAGGTCTCACAGTAGTGGAAAACCAATGTAGGAGTTTTCCACTACCAGGACATATAAACAACACATGTACATTACCTGCCTTTTAACTACATAGCACCCTGCCCTATGGGTTACTTAGGGCCTACCTTAGGGGTGACTTATATATAGAAAAAGGGGAGTTTAAGGCTTGGCAAGTACTTTTGAATGCCAAGTGGAAGTGGCAGTGAAACTGCACACAGAGGCCTTGCAATGGCAGGCCTGAGACATGGTTAAATGGCTACTTATGTGGGTGGCACAACCAGTGCTCCAGGCCCACTAGTAGCATACAATCTACAGGCTCTGGGCACATGTAGTGCACTTTACTAGGGACTTCACAAGTAGATCAAATATGCCAATTGGGTATGAACCAATGTTACCATGTTTAAGGGAGAGAGCATATGCACTTTAGCACTGGTTGGCAGTGGTAAAGTGCGCAGAGTCCTAAAACCAGCAAAAACAGTCTCAGAAAAGTGGAGAGAGGCAGGTAAAAAGTTGGGGGATGACCACCCTAAGGCGGTCTGGTCTAACAGACGGAATATTGATTTAAGAGATCCATGTACCTTGTTGATTTCAAGGATGGATAGGAATCCTGAGAAGATATGAGATAGAACATGACGTAGCTGCTCATGTAGCAGGAGTATCAATTTAGGAAAAAGATTATTACCAAATTACCCTTAAGTAGCAGTTGTGTATGCAGCAAAACACTTTTTGGTTGAGGCTGCATCCAATAAGATGATTCAAATAAGGCTGTAAGTTTTTTGATGATTAATTTGGATCTGGACCTTGAATATTACAAATGAGAGTAGCACTTTAATGTCAAACAATATTCGTTATGGATGTAATGTTGCTTACGAATGACAAGATGGAGATGTTATAAGAGGATGTTTTCACCCTTATATATTTGTATATCTTCCATAAAAACTTGAGTAAAAATTTGACATATGAATATTGGCTGATGAGTGGTTGGAAATAAGCTCCCTGCGCTTTTGAATTACTTGGTTTTTAACTTACTAATCAGATAGGGTACTGTCTCAGTAGGTAGAAGCAAGCACAGGGCGTTGCCATCTTAATACTCAAATATGAGAAGTTATAATGTACTATTTAATAATAGCCAACTTTGCCTGTAAATTAGTTTGATAACATAAAAATGTATGACTGTTAGGCTAGGCCATATTGAAAGTTATCATTTGAGTCGTAGAACAACGGGCGTGATGGAGTCCCTGTCCTGCGAGCTGGTGGAAGCCTCCCCACTAAACGTAGCGTTCCCCAGTGCATAGGTGAAGAGACAAATACACCGGATAAATTCTTTAAATGTTTATTGAAAAGAAGTAACAGTGACTTTCTCGATGTAAGGGGGGACAGAGGATAACTGCCTGCGAAGGACCATGGAACATCATGACATCATAAACACCTGATGTCATAAGGTTCCAGGTGACCTTCAATAATTACTTAACAGCATCACCACAATTCTTCCCTCTTTAAAATAAGACAATAAGTTGAACAAAAAACATCAATAAAGCAATAAACAGTGCAATATACATCTTGTATGGTTCTTATACAGAATGAAATACCTATCCAAAACACTATGACACCTACTCAAAGGAAATGCCACAGTAACTAAAAATAAAAAACAACATTAAACAAGTGCTTATTAGGACACAACATAGTCTTGAAATTTTGTTGGCTTATGGCTTTTGCTTCTCCTCCTTTCGCACTTTTCATTTCCATCTGAAACATTGACAGTACATCTGCTATTTATTTTTTCTTGACGCGTGTTATCTAACTGTACTTGCGCACTTGGGTCCAATGCTATGCAAGCAGTGCTCCACCAACTACCATCAGAAGTGTTTGCAGCATTCCTACGTAATTCACAAATCTGTTGAGGATCCTTGAACTTTCATAAGCCTTTTCTGACTAACACAGGATTCTTTGCTCTCACCCAATCACCCACCTGCAGTCTTCTACCTTCATCATGAATCCTACTCAGCTTCTTCTTTCACACATTATTTGAATTATTTTTTGCCACGTGCCAGTTTTTTTTAGATTACTCCCTTCATGAAATAATTTAATCATCCAAAAGGGACATAACTCATTTGATGCTATTCTACCCCTCATGAGTTCAAAAGGACTTTTGCCTGTGGCCACATGTGGTGTAGTGCGATAAGACCACAGACGTCTTTTACAGCTTGATTCACAGACATATTATTTCTGTATGCAGCTTGGTTACAATCCACTAGCACACAATTAAATTGTTCCAATATCCCATTGCTTTGTGGATGATTAAGAGGTGTTCTAATATGTTTAATGCCACATTTGCCCCAAAACTGAAGCATTTCTGCTGACACAAATTGGAACCCATTGTCGGTTAATATCTGTTCTGGAAATCGTTCATGAATGAAAACCTTTTTTAAGCAATCAATAACACTTTGAGAGGTTGGGAACCTTACAGTTTCTACCTCAACCCATCTCAAAAGATGATCAACAATCACTACAAAATATCTCATGTTAGGTAGTAATATACGGTAAGGACTCAAAAAATCAAGACCAGTTTTTTGCCAAGCTCTAGCTGGTGACGGAACAAACGATTCCACAACACTTTCGGTGACCAACACTTTGTCACTCATACAGCATCTTGTACAACTTCTGACATATTCATCAATTTCTTTGTCCATTCTAGGCCACCAAAAATCGGATCTCAACTTCCTTTTGGTAATGGTGGCACCCAAATGACCAGAATGAGCCTTAGCAATTAAATCTCTCCTAAAACACTCAGGAAGGATAAGCTTGTTACCTCTAACCAACTTATCTCCTTCAATGGATAGCTCATCAGACACTTTCCAGAATGATTGAAATTCAGATGACAAATTCTTCTCTTTGGGCCAACCAGACTTAACCAAATGCATCACTTCACATAACAATTTATTTTTTTGTACTGAATCAATCCATTCCTTTTCATCCAAAAACCTGTCATTCTCTGCAATACATGCCACAAAACATTCTTCAATTTCTGATTCCCACTCCTGTTCATCATCATCTTCAATGGGCAATCTAGATAAATGTTAGACTTTTCATCCTTGGCGTGGTCTCCCTTAACTTTTTGCCTCTGGTTCCCAGGTTGTCGATGTGTGTTGGCCTCTGATTTTGCTGTTTTTGCTACTCTGGGCAGTTTACCACTGCTAACCAGTGCTAAAGTGCTAGTGCTCCTTTAAAAAATGTGTATGTAATTGGCTTATCCACGATTGGCATATTTGATTTATTAGTAAGTCCCTAGTACAGTGCACTAGAGGTGCCCCTGGCCCGTAAATCAAATGCTATTAGTTGGCCCACCCACATAAGTAGCTTTGTAATCATGTCTCAGACCTGCCACTGCAGTGTCTGTGTGTCCAGCTTTTAACTGCAATTTTGACTTGGCAAGTGTACCCACTTGCCAAGCCTAAACCTTCCCTTTTCTTACATGTAAGACACCCCTGAGGTAGGCCCCAGGTAGCCCCAAGGGCAGGGTGCAGTGTATGGTTAAGGTAGGACATATAGGGCCTCATTCCTACCCTGGCCGGCGGCGGTAGCCGCCGGCCTGGCGGGGCCGGCCAGAATACCGCTGCGCGGTCAAAAGACCGCCACGGTTATTCTGGGTTTCCCGCTGGGCTGGCGGGCGACCGCCAGAAGGCCGCCCGCCAGCCCAGCGGGAAACACCCTTCCATGAGGATGCCGGCTCTGAATGGAGCCGGCGGAGTGGAAGGGGTGCGACGGGTGCAGTTGCACCCGTCGCGATTTTCAGTGTCTGCATGGCAGACACTGAAAATCTTGGTGGGGCCCTGTTACGGGGGCCCCTGCAGTGCCCATGCCATTGGCATGGGCAATGCAGGGGCCCCCAGGGGCCCCACGACACCCCATACCGCCATTCTCTTCCTGGCGGCCAAAACCGCCAGGAACAGGATGGCGGTATGGGGCTCGGAATCCCCATGGCGGCGCAGCAAGCTGCGCCGCCATGGAGGATTCCCCAGGGCAGCGGGAAACCGGCGGTGCACCGCCGGTTTTCCGTTTCTGACCGCGGCTGTACCGCCGCGGTCAGAATGCCCATGGGAGCACCGCCAGCCTGTTGGCGGTGCTCCCGCGGTCGTTGGCCCTGGCGGTTTTTACCGCCAGGGTCAGAATGACCCCCATAGTAATGTGTTTTATATGTCCTAACAGTGAAATATTGCTAAATTTGTTTTTCACTGTTGCAAGGACTGTCCCTCTCATAGGTTAACATGGAGGCTATCTTTATATCTGACCAAAGTGTAGATTCCCTTTGGGAGTAGATGGACATGTGGAGTTGGGGTCTCTGACCTCACAATTTAAAAATACATCTTTTAGTAAAGTTGATTTTAAGATTGTGTGTTTGAAAATGCCACTTTTAGAAAGTGAGCATTTTCTTGCTTATACCATTTCTGTGACTCTGCCTGTTTGTGGATTCCCTGTCTGGGTCAGTTTGACAGTCGGGCTGGTTGCACCTCACACTAGACAGTGACAGAAAGGGATCTGGGGTGTAGTCTGCATTTCCTGATGAGCCATCTGTGCTAGGAGGGAGAGGAGGAGTGGTCACTCACACCTGAAAGGGCTGTGCCTGCCCTCACACAATACAGCCTCCAACCCCTTGGTGAGTGTCTGTGGCCTGGCCTGGGCAAGGCAGGATTTCACATTCAAGAGAGACTTTGCTTTGAAGTAGGCATACGTCAAAGGAGAAATTAGGTATAAGAAGGACACCCAAAACCACAGACTTTAGAACACTTTTGGAAACCAAGAAGAACCTCTGCCTGGAGAAGAGCTGAAGAGCTGAGGAAAAAGAGCTGCCCTGCCTGTGACTGTGCTTTGTGGAGCTATCCTGCAGTTGCTGCTTCTGCCAGAGTAAGAGGGCAAAGACTGGACTTTGTATGCCTTCCATCTTGTGAAGATCTCCAAGGGCTTGATTTAGAGCTTGCCTCCTGTTGTTTGAAGTCTCAGAGACAGCAAAGACTTCTCTCTGCCAGCACCTGGAGTCTCTGGAGAGAATTCTACTCTGCCAGGTGGTGCCCTTCCAGTTCCCGGGACCCTGAAAGGAGAAGCTGGCAACCTAAGAGGAAGAAATCCACGCACAGGATGCCGTGCGTGGAGAAGATCAACGCGACTCCGATCAGAGGCTGAAAAATCGACGCACTGCCAGCTTCGCGGGTGAAAATCAACGCTCACCTGCAACACGACCGAAGAATCGACGCATGGAGCTTGGGAAACGATGGGCAGCATCGCTGACAGAGGCTGGTGAGATCGCAACCCGCGCTGCTTGGTTTCGGTTCAGCGTGCAGCTGAATTTCTGACGCAAGTACCGCTGGGCATGTAAAAACAATGCAAGGCCTGCCCAGACCCGAGAGTGCTGACCGGATCGATTCATCGCTCTCCTGCGGAGAGAAGAAACAACGCGCCTGACCCGACTAAAGGAGGAACGATGCAAGGTTTCGCTCATGAGTGAAATAGACACATTGCAAGCCCTTTTGCCACACACTCGTCCGTGCAGGGTTATTTTTGACGCATCCAAGGTACAGTTTCACGCTAACAGTGTTAGTGTGTGTTTAAAAATACATGAAGACTCTTTTTGCTTTTTAATTGATAACTTTACTTGTGTATTGTGGATTTTTGTCATTTTGGTCTTGTTTTGTTTAGATAAATATTCTCTATTTTTCTAAACCTGTGTTGTGTCATTTTGTGGTGATTTCATTAAGTTACTGACTGTGTTGGTACAAATACTTTACACCTATCATCTGAAGTTAAGCCTACTGCTCATGCCAAGCTACCAAGGGGGCAAGTAGGGGTTAGCTGAGGGTGATTCTCTTTTACCCTGACCAGAGTGAAGGTCCTTGCTTGGGCAGGGGGTAACCTTACTGCCAACCAAAGACCCCTTTTCTAACAATAAACAATCTGCTCTACAGTTTTTCCCACCAGGAATGTACTCAACTGAAAAATTGAATTCTAAAAGCTTAGCTGACAATTTTGCAATATGAGCTGTTGAACGTTTAATTTTCTTTCCTGACAAAATTTCCACAAGAAGTCGATGATCAGTTTTCAAAACAAAATATCTACCCCATAAATATTGTTTAAACTTTTCTACACTCCACACACATGTTAAAAGCTCTTTCTCATCACTGAGTATTTACGTTCCACCTGCTGTAAAGTTCTTGAAGCAAACCAAATAGTGCTCTCACTTCCTTCATCCGATAGTTGTCTTAATACAGCACCCCAACCATACTCGCACGCATCCACTGTCACAACTGTTCTCTTCTGTTCTGAAAAGGGCTGTAAAGCAGGAGCTCTGAGAATTTCTTGTTTGATTTGCTCAAACGCCCTACTGCACTCATCTAACCAAACAATTTTTGCTTTTTTCTTAAGTACAGTTCTGAAACACTCAATAGTCTTTCCAAAGGCCTTTAAAAATTTTGCATAGAGCTCACATAACCCCAGAAAAGACAATAATTGATCTTTAGTTTTTGGAGCGGGAGCTTCCAAGATGCTTCTTACTAATCCTGGTTTCGGTTTAATACCTTGTTTTGATAAAACATGTCCTAGGTACTCAATTTCTCTAGATTAGAATATACATTTATCCTTTCTCAAAGTAACAGCTCTATCTTCCAGTGTACTTAAAACATCTTCCAGAATTTTATCATGTACAACTTCACTGTCTGAAAAGACCAAAATGTCATCTTGAAAAACTACTACATTAGGATTGTTATCAAACATGTCAGACATCAGTCTTTGAAAAAATGCAGCAGCTGAGGCTAGACCAAAAGGTAACACGCAAAACTGAAAAGTTCCATCAGAAGTTTCAAAACCCGTTAAGAGTCTAGAATCAACATCTAATTCCACTTGATGGTAAGCAGACTTTAAATCCAGTTTTGTAAAACAGCTGGACGAACCAACTTTTGTGATTAAGTCATCAATTCTTGTAAAGGAAAATTGTCTACACAAATTACCTCATTTAAACTTCTTAGAACCACACACATTCTTAGATCTCCTGTTTTTTTTTTGCTAGAACAATGGGAGACAACCACGAAGTTGCTTCTACCTTCTCAATTATGCCTTGCTCACACATGTCCCTCAACAAGTTAGATAAGTCTGTTCTTATACTTAAAGGTACATTTCTTAATTTGTGTTTTACAGGCACCGCACCCTGTTTCAATTTTATAGTATGTGTAAAGTTAGTTATCTTTCCCAATTTGTCTTGAAATAACTTTTTGAATTTCAGTTGCCAAATACACATATGATCTGGAACGGTTTTGGCACAATTTGAATTATTTTTCCCAATGGACACAGGTTTTTCCTGTCCAGGTTTGAAAATCAAATTAAATTTGGCTTGATGAACTAGTCCCAAAACATTGATCCCCTTTTTAGCTACATAAACTTTCCCTTGAATAGTTTAATTAATGACACACAATGAAGCCCAAAAATAACCAATAAAATCAATTTTGCTTCCCTCAAAGGCAACTGTAGAAACATCAGGAGGAAGAAGATTTTTGGAAGCCAAAAATTCATAAAATTTTTCTTGTGACACAATAGTAATGCAAGCTCCTGTATCCACCAAAACCTTTAGTAATACCCCTTCTAGTAATACATCAATATCAGGGTATATTACTACTTTGTTCATTGATGTTGGTGTATCTTTGACCACTATCACAAATTCATTGTTATCATGTTCTACCTGGATGTTCTCAGTATCTTCACTAAGCACACAACGAACATTATTTTTTTTAACACTTCTGCAAACCCTTATAAAATCCCCCATTTTACCACAATTCCTACACTGTTGATTTGCCGCTGGACAGTTCTTGAAAGAAGATACATGAGCCGAAAAACCACATCTATAACAAATAGTTTTTTGATTGTACTTAAATGAAGTAGTGTTTCTGGAGCTAGAAGAACCATCTTGTTTTTTCTCAGCACGTAAGTGTTTTCTGTTATCACTACTCTGCCGACTGGTCACTGCCCCTGAGAATGTCGTACTAGACAAAGATAGCTCTAATTGTTTTGCATCTTCCAAAGAACATTCAATACTTTTTGCTATGTCAATAGCTTTGTCTAATGAAGGGTCTTTACATGTTAGTAATTTCTCTTGAATTCTTTTAGAATGACATAGGCTACTAGTTGATCCCTAATGAGTTGAGATGTAAAATTCTCAAATTAACATTTTGCAGCTAGAACTTTCAGTGCTGTAATAAACGTATGAATACTTTCATTGGGATTTTGAGACCTAGTAAAGAACTTGTTCCTGTGTACTACAATATTCTTAGTTTTGGTAAAATGCTTGTCCAATTGTGCAGCTGCCATTTCAAATTCATTCATTTCTTCTTCTTAGCCCATTTCATAGGCTGGTAAGTGATCAGAGATGTTCTGACCTTCAACTCCCAAATAGTAATACATTTAACTTTTCTTCCTTTCAGGTCTGATTTATGTCCATCAATGGCTTCTAGGTAAGCTTTAGAAGATCGTAACCATAGTTTCCATTCCAGAAGGGGATCACCAAGATCTTGCAAAAAAGGTGCTGCAGGCAGTACATTCTGCATTGTAGAAATTGTGGTAAACTCAGGAAAAATATTTATTTAATCTCCTTTCTTATTATTATTGCCCAACAGTCACAGATACTGTAAAAAAAAATGAAAGTGTTGAACGCAGGAAGATCAACAAAGATTGAATATGAAGTGAACAGCTAATGATGGACAAAACCACAGCAAAAGATATTTCAATGAACAAATATACAAAAAGTGCTTCTTCTTTTTTTCTTTCCTTTTTTCCCAAACTAAGATGGCCGAACTGCAGGAAACTACATCAGGAAAATTGAAGTCCACTTTCTATGTCGTTGGACTGCTACCGGAAAAACATCTAAGAAGAAAAAAAACACTGACAAACAAGGACGGCCTGTTTTAGCGTTAGGCGTGGTCAAAGTGAGTCTTATTTATGTTTTTAGACTCCTGGAGTCCCAGAAATGTCCTGTGAACAGTGCACACTGTCCTTCTCATGCATGAGACATGGCGCAGGAGTAAAGTTCCAAGAGCGTTCTGTGATCTGTGCATGCTTTGCTTCACGCGCACAGAATGTGGCGCACAAACGATACGGTAAATCAGCTGTAAACCAACTCTAGCACCTCAACAGAAAATGGTCGAAAGTCAACTCTCTGCCCCCCGAGATCAGCAAACAGTCACAATACCCGTAGACCGCAGGGCGATCTGCCAAGCTGTATTTTCCCAGTAATTGGCCACTAACGTCTGCCGAGCTTCGTTCGGAGCCAAAAACAAATCAGACAACGTCTGCCGATGTTCCTTCAGAACCAAGGACAGATTTCCTTGATCTCAATCCTAATTCATCCTCGTCATCACTTTGAAGAGACTAATACACCGGATAAATTCTTTAAATGTTTATTGTAAAGAAGTAACAACAACTTTCTCGATGTAAGGGGGCACAGAGAATGACTGCCTGCGAAGGACCATGGAACATCATGACATCATAAACAGCCGATGTCACAAGGTTCCAGGTGACCTTCAACAATTACTTAACAGCATCACCACAATTGACCATCAATACTGCTGAATGTACTCCTGTTGAAAATTGTGGGGACATTTTTCTGAAAATACAATGTCATCCAGGTCAGAATGATGGCAGTCAGGTATGTAGTTTTTTGTTTTAAAGAAACAATTTCCAAAAGTGGGGGGTTGAAACACAAAAAAACAATGTCCACAAGGTGCTGAGTGTTTCCTCCTAGCAGGGTAGGTTCTTGGTTACTTTTTTTCTCTTGGGACACCATTTATCGATGGGGGCTGTAAACAGGTAAAGGCAGCATTTGAAGGACTAAGGGCCACATGTACGATGCTTTTTGCACCTCGCAAACAGCGAATCTGGCTATTTGCGACGTGCAAAAAGCACTTCCCAATGCACAAACCCAGTTTTGCGATTCCGTAACATTGTTACCGAATCACGAAACAGGTTTGTGACTCGCAATTAGGAAGGGTTGTTCCCTTCCTAATTGTGACTCGCTGTGCGATGTAGGATTGTTTTGTGACCGCAAACGTGGTCGCAAAGCAATCGCAGTTACCACCACTATCACACTGGTGGTAACACATTCGCAAAAGGGAAGGGGTCCCACTGGGACCCATTCCCCTTTGTGAATGTCACTGAAAACATTTTTTCAGAGCAGGCAGTGGTCCTACAAAAACGTTTCATTTTTTTGTTTTTGTAATGCAACTCGTTTTCCTTTAAGGATTGAACATATATCAAGTGTCTCTTTATTGAAAAGCAGTCACAGACATGGGGGTCAGCTGTCTCCAGCAGGCCACCATCCCTGTGAGGGTGGCCATTCCCAAGGGGGTCGCAAATTGCGACCTACCTCATGAATATTCATAAGGTAGGTCATTTGCGACCCCCTTGCGAGTTGTAATTAGTGTCGCGGACACTACCCTACATTCGGATTTGCAATTCGCAAATTGCGAGTCACTTTGACTCGCAAATTGCAAGTCGCAAATCGGAACTTTGCTACATGTGGCCCTGAAAGCCTAATTTAGGATCTTGTGTGGCTGGGTTACTCTTGGATAATTTGTCCACCTTATTACAACTACTATATTACTTACTCGGAAGGGGTGCCAGCTAAGGCTCATCTGATGGAAATTACCAGTTCCCAATTTCAAGTTGTTGGCTGGGGCAGCCACACAGTTTGTCAGAGGCCTATGTCACCCACCACTAAATGCGTCATTTACAGTTCAGTGCTGTATATGACGAAATAGTCAATTATTACATTATTCTGTTAAAAGATTTCTCCCTGTGTAGAAACCTCTTCCCAACAGCCCAAATCAATTTGAGGGTTTCCCCTTCTCATTCCCACTCTAGAAAAATATGAACCTTTGCCTTTTCCAGGGAAACGTGCAGTGTAGCAAAAACGTGAAACATGTTTGTGAGTGCCAAATTAAGGGTTTTAAAGTTTTCACTGCATTTTGCATGACAACCCCTTTTCAGTACTCCCTTACACACGTCTTCTGACTGTAAATTAGGCTCCAGGCATCAGCATTCAAGGGTGAATTTTTGTATACCTCAATTCTACTTAGGTATACAAAAAATTGTGAATGAACCCCTTCTATTTCATGATCAGGTATTATACAATCGTCCATTCTTGTGTCAAAAGGAAGGCACAAGCAGTACTATCTCTGTTAGTTGGACTGCATTTCCAAACATTCCTGTCCCTATATTGAAACATCTGAAATTGCAGTTCTAAGGAAATGTAATTACTTTCAAGTGCAATTGATTTGAAGTACTTCACTCTTTACACAGTTCAGTAAAATTCAGTTTCGTCAAAATGTGTTTAGCCTTTACTTAAAAAGCTTTAACAATCGTGAGCTTTAAATATACAAATAAGGAAAACTAGTATGAGATATACATTTCATGAACTAGCATGATATACTAATCGCACTTCCATATTTATATCTTTATTCGCTCATACTGCTATTCAATATTATCGTAAGTGAGGTAGCCTTCTTTTCTGTGCATGGCAAGACGAACCTCAGTTTCTCATCTGTTGCTACATCTCTATATGGTTTCGAGTCATTTATCTAGGTTCACGTAATCTTATTGTGCAATGGCAAGTATCACAAGACAAGTTCACTTATATTTTCTGAGACCATAAAGTTGCAGAAATGATAACATTGCAAATGCATTTTCACCTTACTGACCACTTGACATTTCACAAGTAGATTTATTAAGTAGTCTATTCTCGCAGAGAAAGCATTAGTCTAAGTTAAGAGTATGAGTCTCATTTGTTGGAATGCAGAATCTCAGCCGGTGTCCTGCCATGGAGAGCACAACTTCTTCACCATTATGGTGAAGTAAAGGTCCACCTAATTTAGGTGTACCCAAACAGCTGCCATGTCGGGCTGCACATGTCATGTCAATGGTGTATCCAACAATATGACAACAAGGGCCAAGGCAGACAGTACATAACATCCACTTCATTGAGGCAATGTTTGTCATAGTTGAAGTGTCAGACAAAAGTTTTCAATATATTAACATTACAGCCATACCAAAATCTAACGTATCTGACTCCTGTTTCACCTTCAAAAGAGTATACCAATTTATGTGCCTCTCTCTCATCCACAGACTTCACATCTTCAGCCTTTCCCATAAATTCTCTCAATGCCTCACTTTCATCCCTAACCTATTCCTTTAACTTAACTACTCCAGCTGCCTCCTTCGCCACTTGCTTATTCCTTTGTATTTACATCTTTATCAGGTATTGGATCTACTGAACATCATATACCCAACAAAACCAAGACTAATGATTTTGACCTACGCCACTAACACATACTGCCTGCCATGATGATTTTACATATGACATGGGCAATACCACAACATTTCACTATTAAAATTTTGGCTTGAATACCCAACAAACTCAACTGTCCTATTGTAATGTTCTCATCTTTTCTCACTACAACCCATCCACAGTCTTCTGAAACTGTTAATCATAACATCACTCCGATTTTCCTAATGGGTGCCCCTTAAAGGCTGACTCCTAGGTTTCCCAATGTCTCCCAAAACTAACCTGCCAAATTCGGACATTGTCTTTTGGATGAGGTTGATGAACCAGACACAGCACTATATCTAAAGAGGATGCTGAATCAGCCATAAAAATCACAGGGCCAATTTACACACCTTGTGTGATCCAACACATCACCAGAGACAATATACCATACATTTGTCCCACAGGGAACTCTCTCATAAAAGGAAAAAACTACAACAGAAGTCCCCCGGGAGCCTATATGTAGAAACCTTGACAACCTCCAAAGCAAGACCTGACAATCCCTTGAAACATCCTTAAGCATCAGGCAAGGATAGTGGCAGTGGGATCATGGATTGTAATGCTGGTCAAAAGATGACAAACTTGGGCTCTTCAGACAAAAGAAAACGGACAACTATTAAAACATGCCCTCTCAAGGATGTAGGTTTGCCCAAAGGATCTTAGCTAGATGTTCTAAATCCAAGAGGAGGTTGAGTTTTTTCCTGTGAGGTCTCTTTGATTTCAAACCACATATAAGGACACATGTCCAAGTGAAGGCAATGCATTTTCAACTTATTTTTCGTCACACACATCTTCTATTTTCTATCATTGTTGTCCCCGATTTTGCTCATTGTAGTTAGAACCTGGGTAGTGTTGCATTGTGGCTACTATGAAGAGTCAAGTACCCAGCTGTCAAGTGATTGTCTACATCCAAATTCAAGAGAAGAAGAGCAGAGACACTTGATATATGTTCAATCCTGACTATACTTTACTTTCCAATCCCACATATTCTGCCACTGGTCCTTAATTTGGAGATACTTGGGAAAATGCCAGGGAAAGGCCGACCATATTCTACCTATAACTAAGAGAAGGATTGGCATATGGCGTCCCCCTGAAGTACATTCTTTGTGATAATCCCTGTCCCTTCTCATATTTGACTTCCCCTAAAGATCTCCTGGACAGCATTAGGTAGCTCCACAGTGGTGTCAACTGATATATGCTATGAATTTTAAGAATTTTAGATTAGGCTTAGTAGATCTCTAATAACATCTTGATTTTGATATCTGATTTTTTTCTAATATTTCTTTATTTATTTTTTTGTTTTTGTATCATCATACAAGGTCTACGATCTGATTATTTGCATCTATACAGTGACAATTGACATAGAGACCAGCGAACGTAGCCCAGTAACGAATCTTTAACGAACTGCAGTATGACCTTCATGGAAAAATCCACAACATCAGGGATATAAGCGATCAAACAATATGTCCACAGTAAACCAGTTCTGAAGCTTGTGAGCAGAGATAATTATAAAGAAAAAGATAGGAAAGGAAAAGAAGAAGAAGAAAAAAGGAGGGTGAGAGCAAAAAAGAGAGGATACTAGTGAAAAGAAAAGAAAAATAATCAAGTGCCTATTGTGTTGGTGGGGTTAAGAGGAGGAGGATGCCCTCAAAATGAAAGAAGACCAGATTTTTTTAAACACGGGGTTTGGTCTAGAAGACAGTAAATGATTTGTTCATGTAAGGCTGCCTCTGCCATGTCTAGCATCCAGTCTGTATGAGAGGGGCTTGTCTTCTATTTCTTGCAGCAAAAGATAGCTGTACCCACCGCAAGTGTCATATGTATCCACTGCTTCCTGTGATTGTCCAGGTCCGCCACTTTCAGTGTATCATGTAGAAGGATCAGCGCTAAGGAGGCTTGCAGATTGAGGTCATTGCAAGAGTTCATGATACCTAGGACCTGTTTCCAAAATATTTGTAAAGAAAGGCTGACTGCATCAAATGTGAAATGTCATCGTCAGGAGGATCACATCTCCAGCAGGCCGCTGTGGAAGCCTAATTAGATGCCTTAAGCCGATGCAGGGACCAATGGCAGTTATGTAGCAGCTTGAAGAACCTAAACTTGAAACGGGCGCTGCGAAGGCCTTTGTTATGTGTGTCCAGTATCTCAAACCACTCTGTGCCAGAGTATTCTTTCCCATTTGTCTGTTAGTAATTTCCAGTGAGAAAGAGAGTGTAGCTTGTCAAGCAACTCCTTGTACCATCTAGAGAGACAACTCCTGTGAAGAAGCTCCATGTCGTAGCTAGTCAAGGACTATTGATTTGGGAAGTTATAAATTGAAATTAAATTTAGGACTTTTCAGACTGTTTTAGTTGCAGATATTTCCACAGTTGTCTCACCCCCAATAGAAGTGTTCTCGCAAGTCATCACAGTGCTTGAGGCCATCTGCATACCAGAGCTGCCCTGTGGTATAAATGCCACAATCCCTCCAGCCCTTACTCATTATTGTTTGCCCAACTATTAGAATAGATTTGTTCCATAGAGAGCGTTTTTATCATGCAGACAAGCATGAACCTTTAATAGCTGGTGTGTAGCCTGCCAGGTGAGGACTGACTCACTCAAAATGAGGTTTTCTTTCCCCACACTTTTTGCAGAAGCATCGTAGGTTGTATTGTAGGGTGCATAACATATGGTTTTTCCTCTTGAGGAAGTGGTGTTTCATCAGCACCCAGTCCATGTGCTCCAAGTCTTTGGAGTAAAAGTAGAACAAATGTGGCAAGTGGGGTACTTTTTGATAGTGTGATATGGCTGGAATACGAAGACCTCACACTTTTATATCAGCATGCAACTTACTGTATTTTAACCTTGGGTCCTGCCCATCCCATACACAATTTTTGATGAGTGTGTCCAGTTTACAGAGATGATATATCAGGATAGGGGTTGGGGTCATCCCAAAAAGTTAATTAAAGAGCGGCTTAGACACCATCTTTGCTGTTTGAATACTATCCCACACTGAGAGTCACAGAGCTGACCATTTCTCAAAGTGGACAGTAGTCAGGAAGGCTTTCATGTTATCCTATGCACCAAGTCATTGCCAATACTGACACCCGGGCACGCCCAGTTACTTGACCCACTACTGTTGCTAAAGTTGCTCGGTTAAGAGGCAGGGTCTCACTGTTCTCCCAGTTCATTTTATAGCCAGATAATCATCCATACAGGGTTATTATATTTAGTAAGTGGAGTACGGTGGGTTCAGCATTAGTAAGCAGGAGTAGAATGTTATCCACATATAAAAGCATCTTCACTTCCCCAGCTGCCATATGGATACCAGAGATGGTGGTGGATGTTTGGAGTTTTGCTGCCAAAGGTTCAAGCCCCAGTAAGAAAAGGAGTGGTGACAAGTGGCAGCCTTACCGGGTACCCTGTGTAATCATGAATGGTTGGGACTGGAAACCACTGCAAGTGATAGTCATTGTTGTGGAACAGTAAAGGGAGTGCAACTTTTGAAGAAAACCACCCTTGAATTATGCTGTCTGTAAAGTCTAAGACAGATATGGTCATTCAACCCAGTTGAATGCCTATGCACCTTCCAAGGAAATTGTCACTTTAGTTTCTTGATCTTTGGTGGGCTACCATAAAAGATATGACAGAAGTTTCATGCAATTAGACAATGAGCGCCTTGGTACAAAGCCCCTCTGTGACCAGTGTATGAAGGATAGAATAATCCTCCTCAAGCGAGTGGCCAGCACCTTCATTAGTATTTTCAGGTCTGTGTTAATAAGAGATATGGGGCAGTAGTTGCCACATTGGAGAGGATCTTGCTTGCACTTGGGGAAGAGAATAATATTAGCTCTATTGAATTCAGGGTTTATGGAGTCTGAGTCACACATGTCTTTTAGACTGTAGCACATAGTCGGAATACAGTCTGTTAGTTTATTTTAGTACTCAATATGTAGTCTGTTTTCCACAGGAGTCGTGCCAGTGGGCATGTTTTTATAGTATCCCGAATATCACTCTCTAGTTCAACAGCTGAGTCATATGTAAGGAGAGAAAGGGTGAGGTGATCAAAAATGCTGATTCCTCCTCAGTCACAGACGAGTATAGCCCCCCATAAAAATATGCAAACTCTTTGCACCAGTGCCATTATGCAGAAGATGCATTTAATAAGATATAAGTAGTCAAAGCCATTGAATACCAAAAATTGGGTAAAGCTCCAGGCACAGACAGGGTTTCAGTCAATGATCTTGACACTTGGCTGGACCTATTGACATTGGCTTTTGACACAATATTGTCAGAAGGAGTGGTCTCAGACTCCTGGAAGTCCTCAATAATAGTGCTGATTGATGGCATAAGTAAGATATTTGGCAAGTCGCTACTGTCTCGGTTGGAGTCCTGGATGGATCATACTTGCATCAATTCTCACCTTCAGGCCGGGTTTTGTAAAGGGCAGAGTACAATCTATCAAGTATTGAGTCTGTACATGATCTGCCTGAAGTAGATAGTTTTGTGAAGTGTCCTACTTTTTCTGGTCTTTATAGACTTAAAGACATCCTTCAACAATGTCAATCGGTCAATCCTCTGAACTACCCTGGAGGAATATGGAGTCCTCAATTATCTACTGTGGCTACTAATGGACCTACATGAAGGCAATATAGCAACAGTGAAATATTGGAGCAAGGGCGAAGGTATAACCACGTTTGGCATACTTATTGGAGTCAGGCATAGCTGTGTTTTAGCCCGCCCTATTTAAAAGTTATTTTAATGGCATAGGGAAGTTTCTTATCAACCTTGCATTTGCTCTACCTAGGATGAAGAACAAGTTCCAACTCTAATGTTCGCAGATGATGCGGATATTCTAGCCCGCACAGAATTATTGATGCACCGGCTCCTGGAGGGTTTAGAATTTTTTTGTGAAAAAAGGAATCTAATACTTAACACAGAGAAAACAACATTGATGATGATAAAACCAAAACATAAGCTAAGATCGTTACCCAGGATCTATGGGAAACCCAATGAACATGCCAAAACCTATAACTTCAGAATCGATGATCAGCTCCACTGGAGAGCACAACGTGCTAAGTCAAAACTCATAATGTCTCAACATACTCCCGAACAAGAGCTGACACATGCAGCTGCTCCTTGGTTAGCCCTGAAACAATCATGCACGTTATGCTTCTTTATGCAACATCACTGATCAAAGGCTTTGCCTCAGCCCTCTGTTCTTAAAATATAATTTGAGGCACTGTAAGGCTGCTTGAACTTTTTGTTACAGAACAGATCTGAAGGAAATTTATTAGACCGTATCATACTATATATAAATGCTGCATGGAAGGTTATAAGATCTGACCATAAAGCAAGAGTTGCATGATCATGGACTACAGCAATTTAGGATGGATGATGTTGGCGTAAACAAAGTACCAGCTTACTCAATTTGTGAGTTGTGCATGAGTCAGCCAGCTGGAACGATGTCTGAAGCATGTACCATAAATCTGCGGTATTCTCAATTGGCAAAAGCACGCATTCAACCAGACTATGTTTTACAGAATTACACTGGGTTGGATATTCTGTCTCCTGGAAGCCTTACACTCACTTCTACATGCCGAGCTGCACTCATCATTGTGTACAGGGCGTCCAACATTGGGCCAATGTCGTCAAAAAGAGGGATGGGGTGCTATACATTGAGATTTTTTTATTGGCCCATGTCCTGCTTTAGTGCACTTTAGTAAAGCTATTAACATATAGATTCAGGATTGGCTTTGGCTGGTCATCTAGCTAGCAGCTTACTATCCTTTTACATGGAAGATTTGTTCTCAACACCTCCCCTTTCAACTGACTGCTAATTCTAATTTTCACTTCTGCTCTATTTCTAGCTTTCATATCGGTTGAGGTTTGATCAACTGTCGCTCTCAAATTGCTCTTCTGCATCACTTATCTTAACGCATTGTTATAGGAATGGAATTGTTTGGCCACTTTGGTTTTAGTTTGCAGCTCACTTTCTTCCAACACGCAAGGTTAGCTACGGCAATTTTTCTGCTCTAAAAGAAGCCATCTTAATTTGCACTTGCACTTTATCATAGCATGGGTACTGCCGAGAATGTAGTGTGTCATGATTAGCTAATGTTTTACAATGTTTACTAGCTGTTTTATATATATATATATATATATATATATATATATATGGATGAATGGAATATGTTTTTTAATTGTTATGGCATACCTGCTAATACCATTAAACTACTTTGACTTGATGCAAACTCTTCTGCGACCTTGACCAGGTTGGTGAGTAGCCCCTTCTGTGTACTAAGAGCCATATTAGGGCGCTGGGACTTTCCTGTTTCAGCTGCTGGGCAAAGAGGCAGCCTTCTTTTTCTCCAAACTCAAAATCCCGATGTTTGATCCATCAGTGCCTTTTCTCCACCACTTAGGTAAATATGGAATTAAGGTCCATATTGGCATATGTCAGACTGCGGAAGTTGTCTGCTGTCGGGTTCTGCCAGTTGGTGCCTCATTTCTGTGCAGCATCTGAGAAGGAGGGCAGATTCTCTCATTAGATGACCACGCATGGAGGCTTTACTGACTGCCCAAAGGGTTTGAGAGGAGGCTATTTAAACCCTTGTCCATTGACACATAGGTGTGAAGGTGCTGCTGCAGTTTCCACCTGGCCTCTGGAGCCTGACATTTTCAAGTCAGCAGCTTCCATCTCGCCTGTGGAGGCTAGATAATTCTCATTTCCAAGTCCAGCTGAACGCAGGAGTGATTTGTGAGACCATAGTCAGAAATCTCACAAGAGGCAAGGCTGAAGTTGAGTGACCCAGCCACAAGAAATAAATCAGTCCCGGATTTTGTGCAATGGGAGTGTGAATAGTACTTAAAGTTGCAGTCTCTGGGGTGTAGGAGGTACCACAAGTCTACCAGAGTGTGATATCCACTAAGATGAGGTCTAAGAGTGCCATTCTATCCTTATTCCATCCCATCTCTGGGAGACCTGTTCAGGCGAGAATGGGGTTGTGTCAAATTCCAGTCTCAGCCCAGGATGAGGTTTCTAGGGTTGCATGTATGTTATTGTCACTAGACAATTATATATCCTTGACAAGATCATTTCCAGAGGGCCAGATGCCATGTCTGGTTCTTGTGGTGGCGCAGAGGGTCTTTGTCATCCCGGTGGAGCCTCTGAGAAAATAAGTTGTTGGCTTGCCTCATTGCCAGGCATGGAGAGTACAGTGTCCAAAATCAAAGAAGGAGGGCTAAAAGCCCTGCTGCGTGATTTCTTGGCAGCCAATACCACTGTGAGGTGCAATGCAGCTGAACAAAATGCTGCCACAAGCACGGGAAATTGCACCAGCAGCAGTTCCTACAGATAATTATGCTCGATCAGGTCATGTAGACTTAGTCCGTGCAGTGTATGTGCATGAGTTATTGGGGAAACCAAAATGGCAGCGCCCAGTGGGAGAAGTGGTTTAATCAGGAAGTTCTGAGTGCAATCCAAGATAGCCTGCTCTGAAAGCCTGGAACTGGAAGCGTGAGGCCCTCCCATCCTGACAGTCAATGATAAAGAGTTCAAATCAGTGTAGTGAAACCAGCACTGCAGATTGGTCTACTTATATTTCCCAGGGCTACAGCTACGTAACATTTTTAATTATCAGCAAGTGCCCTCCTCATATAAAACTGGGTTCCAGACATCTTTTTTCAACGTATTCAGTTCTTTTCCAATGCACAGATAAATCAAGATATAAATGCATTTAACCTTTGAGAAAATCTTCACTACGATAGCAAGGACATGATCTTAAGTTAATAAACTCATTTTTAACAGATTGGCTCTTCCTACCAGTGTCAAGGGCAGCCTATTTGATAATGTCAGTTGCTACCAGATTTGACTCAATAGCGGCTTAGTATTCAGATCACCTGGCTTTGAAACTTCAGTTTCAACCTCTATACATAAACACCTTATGCTTACTTACTGCCCACTATTCTGACTGCGATGTAGGACAGCAACAAATGACCTCTTCTTCTGTCTTGAGCAAGTTTCTCTACAATGCGCCAGCTGTGGTTCAGGGTCTTCATTTCTATTTCCACAGTTCACTTCCTGCTGTTCTTTGTCGTTCCTCTTTTCCGTTTGCCTTCTGGGTCCAGTGGAGAGCTGATCTTGTGATGGAGTCTTGTTTTCTTCTTATGGCATGTCCTATCCCTCCTCATCTTTTTCTCATAATGATGGTGCCCACACTCTCTTGCTTGCATCTTGTGAGCAATTCCTGGTTGGAGATGTTTCACAGCAAAAAATAAGCAAGATTCTCCTCAGGTTACTAGTGTGGAAGACTGATAGTTTGATGATATTGCTTTTCATCATAATCTGACATTCTCATCCATTGAAGACTGTGAACAAAAAGCAACACTGGTAGGTCACATCTACTGGAACTCACACTGGCTTTGAAATCGCTCATCAGCAGGGTTGAAGTCCTAGAAGTGCACAGAGATTGTTTTTTTCTGCCAATAATCGCCCCTGTAGGGAAAGAGTTCATGTAACACAAATGCAATGGCAGAATCCCTCTTGTTTTAGATTTCAGTTTGTGACTCTTAATATGAGTTTGCCAAGCGTCCATGGTCTTGATGGCCTGTGCTGTGGTTGCTGTACCTGCAAGGCCTTGAGAAGTGATGCAAATCATGAGATTATGTATCTCCTGTAAAAGGTCTGTTTTGCTTTGATTGCAAGTTTCCTTACTTAGTTTCCAAATGTAGATAAAAGTCTGTTAATTCAGCTTCAGTTCAGTTTCAGTTTTTCTTTATTTTTGCAGGATTAATCAAAATCATTAGGAATCACTAAACAAAAATAAAATGAGGTTGTTAAAAAGAGATAAAGATTTAATCTAACATCAGTAGCCTTATTTACAAACAGCAAGGTATATTTCAAAATAACCTAAAGTGAGACGGTTGGAAAAAATTATCCCCATTCTCATTACAGTTATCTTAATACATGGCCCGCATATACAAAAACAGCACTACAAAATAGCAGAAAATTCAATTAGATTGAAACTAAATAGGACTCCCTACATTAAACAGATTAAAACGCCAAAGGCCAATGTTGGTATGTAATTGAGCAATGATATAACTAAAGTGCAAGTGC
The DNA here is from genome assembly GCF_031143425.1 of Pleurodeles waltl. Classification (NCBI taxonomy): domain Eukaryota; kingdom Metazoa; phylum Chordata; class Amphibia; order Caudata; family Salamandridae; genus Pleurodeles; species Pleurodeles waltl. Next base: position 428,017,145 of record NC_090451.1, on the reverse strand, counting down.
AATTGGATATCCTTAAACATAACACATTTGGCACTAAAGTGCAGATTTATAGTCAGTAGCAAGTTGCAGCAGTCTGGGAAGTTACAGCAGGTACCGAGCCACAGTATACCCATGTAGGGGCTGGAGAGCATGCTGGAGCTATTTTGCCAGTGCAGTCAGCATTGTTACAACCACTTTCATATACTTTAGGAATCTTGCTGAAAGTTGGCACAGCTCCCCTTTTAAACATTTCTCCCCTGCAGTTTTACAAACTCTGATGATCAGCTGTCTAACAATTGGAACAAGCCAGCAATGCCTTTGATCAGTAATAGTGGTTCATAAGCAAATAGTGTGCAACAGAGTCTTCCTTGATAATCAACATTCCCTGTATAGTATACCCTGATATTCTGTCAAGTGGCAACATTTGTATGTTTTCAGAGGTCTAAGACGCAAGCAGAAGAGTTGAACATTTATAGACAATTTAAATGGGCAAATTAGATAAGATGGTACGGGAAGAGTCTGTTATAGGGCAGTTGATGGAATAAGACGATCTCTGGTGCTGAGAGAGATAAAATTTTACTAATACATTAGTGGCATAGAAGTTAGCATGTGGTGACTTACAAACCTTTGTTTAAAAGGCCTAACAGAGAAAATAACACAGAAATGAAAATGTGCACATTTGAATTATGATGGACAATGTGGCGGCAATTCCTATTTGACTGTGTTTAAGATATTTTTGCATTTATATTAAATAAAATATTGATATGAATTAACACTAAATGTATTTTACTAGATGAATATCAGAAGTGAAGTATTAAATGAACATGAATAAATCATATTTATGTTGATTTAAATGGATTTTATTACCATAAGTTAAATATGTGCAGAAAAATAAATGCAGGTTTACACTGTTCTAACATGTTGTGAATAAGGTTTGCAATAAAATAGTTGCTTTGCGTATTGATTTCAATTGTAAGGTGAGCAATAGGTTTTATAAATGTATTAATTGTATTAATGGGTATTAAGCTTTCTTAGCTTGACTATGAGTAAAAGTTTAATTCTTGCAGTAGTAGAGGAAAGTTACTTGCTTATTCTGTTCCCTCTGACATGAATTCTTTCCCTAGATTGCTGACGTGATATTAAATGTCCTATTAAATTGAAGATGAAGAGCATGTTTCATTAATAACTATGTAACAATATTTGTTCTAGATGTCAAACAAGACAGGAAACTCATAATTCCCATATGAGAAATGTTTAGTCCATCCTGTGTATCATGAGAAAGAAAATCTGAAGTAACAAACAACTAGAAAATGTAATATTTTGATGGAACTGTGTGAGATCACTGAAATTACTTTGCGCTTTTTCTAGGAGAATCCGGAATAGTTGCAAACTTGATAGTGCCAGTGGCAACCATTGAACGCTGGATCTTGTACTAAAGATGTGCCCACCTGAAGGACCAATCAAAGGACCATGCATATTTCAAATTAGTGTGGAACTTTGAAACTTTGAGTTAGTCTACTCCTGCCTTGAGTCTACTACATTTCTGTCAGAATCTGCTGATGCCTGGCAAGTGCTGCTACTGTCATTTCCACATCCTGTCCCTTTCAAAGTATTCTGTCATATTTAATCTTGGTACTATGAGATTCCTCTAGTCTTAATCATCCAAGTCATTCTTGCTGTTCATTACTAATATGCCCAACTATTCTGAACTGCTGACTCGTCCTATGTGCAGCCTGTGTTCTGCACCATCCTGATCCTGCTGTCTACTGATGTCAGAAGAAGGTGAACGCTTTATTTGATGAAGCATTCCTGTCTGCTGTCTCATGAGGAGAAGTATAACTAAATGTGGTTTCTTGTTTCCTTTCAGTTTAGATATTCACTACACCAGCATATTTTATTGAGAGTAACCCTAGTTAGATGATTTTTCCAAATTATTTTTGTCTCTTCTTTTGCTTTTGTCAGCATGTGTTATCCCCGTTCTCACACTTGCAAGTACAAATTCGTGTTAGAGGAAGGATGGCATAGCATTGAAATTGATTGTTAAAAATAGTATTTTGATGAATTACCAATGTCACCATCATCTGCTTTGAAATCTGGTACTAATGTGTTGATGTTTAGTTGGTTAAATCTCTTAAGACAATTTGGTCAGACAATGGTTTTCATATACGTTACATTGATTTTGGGATTGTAATAAAGCTTTGAAACTTTATCCAGTTTGGAGTTTGATCCAGTGATTAAATTGTTCATGGAGTCCAGAATTGCTTATGGTTTTATGTCATTGATTTGTAATGGAACAAATCTGACTACTACACTCTTCATGAAGTCCAAAGATCCAGTCGACTTCTAGTGGTGAGGTTAAGCTATGCTGTCTCACCAGAGTGCTTGTGGCTTCTGAGCCCGAGATGAGAAGAAGTCCTTAGCTAGTGGTTCAGTAGTTTGGATTGCCTCAAGGTCACTGTGAGCAGAAAACAGCCATGCCTGTCTCCAAAAAATTCTTGTGGTTTTGGAGCGAAGGTCAGTTGCATCAAGTCCTCAGCTGCAAGCCCATCAATCAAGCCCAAATAAAGTTTATGAAAACCAGATTTGTTATCTTGTGTGATACTCCTTACAAGCTGCTTAAGAGAAACACATTCAACATTTCTTATTTTCAAACAGAGAGCAAGAAATCAAGATTGAATGATGTAATCCTGGCTGGTCAAGTTAAACTCATGATGAATTGCTGCCTGTGACATGCATCCTGGCAATTGAAAGAGACATCTGTAGCAATAGCACTGAGTCTAACCATGGTGTCAAGCACTTCTTATACATGAAAGCTCAATGTGACAGGGTTGACATCAATTTACTTTTAATGACTTTACAGATGACAGAGCCGCCTGGGCCTGAAAAGCTTTTTAAAAGGCAGTGGAAGGTGAAAGTAAGCGTGTTTTCCATTGATGTCAAGGACTCAATCTATGATGCCCGATGACCATGGCTATTTAGCCAAACACCAGATATTTTACGGAGTCAACTGTTTTGCTTTTCTCATCATTTATAAGTGTTAGAGGTGGCACGTTCTGGTTGGCTGAGGCGAGGCCCTAGCCTGGCAGAACCTACCACTCCCATCAGGGGTGAGTAATTACACTCCCTGTAGAACATGTGCTCACCCTTGGGTAGCTTGGAACAGAGCAGTCAGACTTATCACAGTGGCAATGTGTAGAGTATTGGCACAGCACGCCCACCTAGTAAGTACAGTGAGCATCACAAACAAGACTTCACACAAGGTGTATGTAAATAAAGTTTACATTCAACACAAACATGAATGAACACCAAATGAACACCATGTGAACCTGGGCTACGCAGTGCCATAGATTTCAGTTTCGCTAACATAGGCACATTTGCACACACTCACTTTCAGCACCCTAATGAGGTGCTCTGATAGTCAGCAGGTCAAGTGTATATGAGTTTGCAGACCCCTCTTGGACCGAAACCTTTCTCCACCATCCAATCAATTCCTGTCCTCCTCACATTTAAAAATGAAGCGACTCTTCCCCGGATACTAGGCCACTTGCGGCCGGTGGTTACACTTAGTCAGCATCCCGGTGCAAAGGTACTGGGAAGAAAGAGAGAATGGCTGATCAGTCAACTGTTAGCAAATAGAGCTTTGGTCCCCACTTGGGAACTTAACTCAGAGGGTCTCTAAACTGGCCTTCCAACATGGGACCCCGGTCTGCAAAGCACATGGGGAGGGTCTTCTTAGGACATGCTGTTCACAGTGGGGCCCAGTGACGCCAGACCCCCCACTTCACAGATAGTTACCATTCCAGAACCTCTATGGACAGGAGGCACCACATCTGGCTTGGATTGCCCCAGGCATTCCAGTTGGACATGAGGAGTTTACCAAACTCTGTGGTCTCCTGGTATGGGCACAAGGTTTGGTGCGCGATGACCTGAGTTGCACTAGACACTTCTGAACACACATGCAAAGTGCTCAATACAGGGCCTCCCTGGGATGAGGCTCAACGTCTGGTGCATGATGACTTGAGTTGCACCAGACAATTTGGTTTGTACTCGAAAGGTCACCAATGCCGTGCCTCCCTGGATTGAGGCACAAGGTCTGGTGCGCAATGGCTTGAGTCACACCAGACAATCCTGCTTGCACGTGACAAGTTACCAATACTGTGCCTCCCTGGAATGGGGCACAATGTCTGTTGTTCGATGACTTCAGTCACACCAGACAATCACTAAAGGTTGCAACTGCAGTGCCTTTCAGAAATGAGACACCACACCTGGAGCGTGATAACTAGAGTTGCACCTGGCATTTCTGAACACACAATCAGTTTCCATTCCATACCTCTCTGGAATGAAACACAATGTCTGGTGCATGATGACCAGACTAATTCAGTCATACACACAGAGTTGCCAGTTCAGCGTGACAGCATGAGGTAGAATGCGGCACTGCTCTGGCTATGTCCTTGAGGGATACAACTAGTGACACAGGCACCACACACAATGAGCATGCAGTCGGGTGTCGCATGAGAAAAATGTGGCACATTCTACAACAGCGGGCTATGGGGGGGTCCCACAACCAGTAATCTGTTCACTACAAACCAAATGCTTATGCATGACATGGCCCCACGATGAAGAATCACACTTCTTAAATGCGGGCAGCACTTTGCAGGCTCTTCACCTGCAAATCCAGTCTCCAGGAACAACTCTTAGTTCTATGATCACACCGTTGTTACCCAGTGGACTCCAGTAGATGATGTAGAGGCATAGGAGGGCACCTCTTTCCAGATGACAAATTAGAAGGTGTAGGTCCCTCGCAGGCGGTCTTTGATGTCCTTGAGACCTCCACGCAGAACAGGGGGCAAGCCAACAAGCCCTTGGAGAGCACATTTCAGAGTGTCACACTGTAGCAAGCAGTGTGCCCAGGCCAGCCACGATGCAGGAAGGATGTGCATTCCCTTCCCAGGACAGTAAATATTGCTGTGCACAACAGATTTCTCTGGCAATGTGCACCACACAGCTCTGGGACTCCATCATGCATTCCTGCAAGAGTATCTCTACTTTGCTGAACTGTAGTATCCCTAGTTATACTCAAATGTGCCTTTGAAGTTTGGGGTGGTTCAAAGGGTTCCCCTTTGAACCACAGATGTCACCCCTAATTTTCAGTCCTGTCTGCCATGGAGCCATCAAATGTAGCTCTTTATCTTTAGTGGTGCCATGATCTGACTCCGAGAGGCCAAGTGTCAGAACCTCTCCTTCTAATTTATGCAGCCTGGCCCTCAATTGACAGAAATCTGTCATTCCAGTTGCTCAAGTTTTATAGCTGTCACTGGGGAATGCACAGATATAGTTTCCCGAGCTCCCAGAGGAATGAAGCTTGAATTAAAAAGGCATACAAAATGGATTTTAGAACATGCAAATGCTCACTTTCTAGAAGTGGCATTTCAAAGGTATTACTGACAAAACCACATTTACCATTGGAAAGGGTTTGTCTTTAGGAATCTAATGATAGTAAATATTATGTGGCTGCTCCACTGCAATCCACCATTGCAGCTAGGATTAATTATAAACTTTCCCCATATCAACCTATGGGCATAGCAGCTCTCAATGATGGTGACAATACAAATGGACATTCTTCAATCTGTCGGCATATGTGCCCTGGCGCACGTATAAGCCTGGAGGGGTAGGTTGAGCACAAGCTTTGAGAACACCACAAGAGTGCAAGTGAACCCATACAGGCCTGCTGTGACAGGCTCAGTATACATATATAGATAAAAACACTAATGTGCAAGGGTGCACATACTGGCAAATTGTGCCAGGCTCAGTATAGATATGAAAACACCAATGTGCAAGTGTGCACATTCTGGCAAACCATGCCAGGCTCAGTATATACATGCAAACCCCAATGGTCAAGTGTGAACATTCGGGCAAGCTATGCCAGGCCCAGTATATACATGAAAACAGAAATGGGAAAGTGTGCACATGTAGGCAAGCCATGACAGGCTTAGTATATACATGAAAACACCAATGTGAAAGTGTGCACATACTGTTAGGTGTCACTTCCTAACTTATGTAAGGAGGGTGTGCATGCACTTTCACACTGTATGTACAGTGAGAAAGTGCCCAGCGTACTCAGAGAGGATCAGCAAAACCTTGAGAAGGAGCCAATCTCCTTGTTAGGGAAACCCGTGTGGGGGTTCTCCCCAGCTAGCGCATAGAATAACCTTGTTTACCTGCCAAGCCTTTTGCCTATCACCTACTCCACCCTCCGGGGGCTGCTCTAGGAGTAGCGGATGGCCCACTCAGGGCTGGCCCCAGTGTGGGAGATGCCTCGCTGAGCATAGGCGCTACTGTGCCTTCACAGGCCTGCACTACCAGGCCTATTACATGTTGGTCAGGCTACTCTGCTGGGTAGCACAATCAGTGTAATGTTCCACTAGTGGCAAGGCCGTACCAGTTCTGGGTATGAGGTGTACCTTTTTACAGGGCACTTCTGGGTATGGCACCTCAACCAATCACTTAAGCGCCTCTTCCTGGCATGAGTAGGAAGGGCGCGTGCACTTTCACTCTGTGGTACAATGGGAAAGTGCACAGAGTCCTAAGGCCATGCACAGAGAGTCAGTGAAAATTGGGAGAAAAAAACAAATAGATTCAAGGAAATCCCCTAAGAAGGGCCATGCCTAGCATGAAGCAAGTGCCATACTTATTTTGTCCTTTGCCAAAAACTAGACATGCTGATGCTGAGCTTGTTGGCTTTGCAATAGTATGCAAGTGTAGACAGAGATCATTGTAAGCCTAACATGGTTTAGTCCATTAAGATGGTGACACCGGCATACTCTAAGAAATGTAAGTTGGTGCCAGCAATTTTTGGTGGAAACACTTTAGCCAGTAGTTGAAATGGAAAAATAAAAGTACAGGTGCTCTGTATCAGATCTGCCAGCTATAAGTTTAAAGGCAATGGGCCAAGGCGGAACCCTGCTTTAGGCCCCTGTTAGTGTAGATCATTGTGGATGTGGTCCATTTGCTACTTGTTCTCACCTTCACCCATGTGTCTAAATAGAGTCTTATAATGGCCGTCAAGGGTCGCTTGGCAGTGCCCCAAACTGCTAATTTTAACCACAGTCTACCTACTTTGTCAAAGGCTGTTGTGAAATCAGTGAATGTGCAGACTAAAGAGCTTGCCCCCTTTTGTGGCAAGATCTATTAATGCTGATAGGCATAGCAGGTTAACCTCTGTCCTGTTTCACTTTGAAAGCCTGTTTGTGAGAAGGGGATGATTATCTTTTCACAGGCCCATTCGTCGAGTTCCTTATTCCAGATTTTTGCACGCACTTTCTCTCCACATTGAGTAAAGCAGTTAGATGATAGTCCTCTTACTTGTCATGAGAGCCCTTCTTGTGAACTGGGACTTGGAGAAGGCCTCTCCAACTCTCTGGAACCTGGGTCATGCATTCGTAGAAAAAGAGTGTAACATGGGAATTCCACTCTGTTCTTGCTGCTTTGAAAAGTCTAGTTGGAAGCGCGTTTGAACCTGAAGCACTTGCTGATTGCAGCTTAACCCTTTGCTCAGCCACTAATTCGTCTGTGAACAGCGCTAGTGCTGGGGATAATGCCTGTGCTGATTTTCATTCGGAGGGACACTGGGTGGGGCAGACTGATAGAGGGATCAACATATAACATGGCAATATAATATGACTATCCTGATGTGATGATATTAGTCACTTCTCTTGATGCACATCCAGATGACAATTTGTGGACCATTTGCAAAGTATCTTGCCATTTTTAGACTCGATTGCTTCAAACACAGCATTCCATTGCTCCTCTTTAGCGCGCTGAGTTTCTTCATAAAGGCGATACTGATACTGTTTCCATACTTTCGTTAGTTCTTCGTCCAGGGCACAATTACTTTTGTCCTTGTTCACCGTCCTTATTCTCTTATTTGATTGCCTTTTTAGTGATATAAGTTTGTGCTTTTTTGGAGCGTGGGAGAATGCGATGTTCCTGCTTCCTTGATTCCAGTGAAACAAATGGCATTGAGCACCGCTTTGATAAACTGTGACCAGCCTTCGATGATATGTTGGCTTGCTTTTGGTGGAGAGGAAATGGTCATTTTCATTTTTTTCAGCTTACTATTATTAGGCACGCTGTTCAACTGGGGTTTTCTGACAGGTTCCATCTCCTTTATGGCTGATTCTGATCTCTTTTTGGAGAGCAGCTGCCATCAAAGAAAATGACCAAGACAAGATAGCACGATCGCTGGTTAGCGTGTGTTCGATGTCGAAGTTGCTAAACCAATGAAAATTCTGATCTGATACCCACAGGTAGTCAAGCATGGCCAATGTATGGTGCTTCCTATGCGTGTAGGAAGCATTTATTTTGTGTATGCTTCTTCCATTCAATGTGGGGATACCTAAGTTATTTGGAGTCGAAGTTAGTCTGGCGCAATGTATTGCTAACGCTCCTGGTCCTTAGTAAGTAATCTTACAAGGGGACACGTATAGGTCGATGAACCTTTTGGATCGCATGGAAACATTTATTCAATCATCTCAGTATTAGTTAATTAATGAACATCAATAACATATTCAAATCAGAACTTGAAGATACATCTGCTTGAATACTCCTACATAAGCCAATAAAAGATTTCCAGCATCAACAGCAGAGTTCAGCAGTTAGCTCATCAGTCATTTGTCACCGTCAACGTCACCCCTAAGAAGCCTACCTAGCCAAGATTAGCATTAGCACGTGGCACTTCGTGCAAAACAATTTAGGCCTCCCAACACGTGCTATTTAGTGCACCGCCGCTGCGCGGGACGCGCCCAGGCAAAGTCTGGGCCAAGGGCGGGCCCGTCCTTCGCCCTTCTGCGACCGACAGAGGCCAGGCCGGGCCACCCCTTTTTAATTTTCGTTAGGGGGCCTCTGTAATTTGGACCTGGACACTACGCAGTAAGTAATAGGGAAGCGAAAGGCAGATGACATCTTTGCGTCACATTCTGGTGCTAAAAAAACATAAGAAGCGAGCCAGTAGGAAAGTAGATGACCCTTCCAAGCCTACTAGGAACCAATTTCAAGCTATTGACTCCCTGTTTGAGGAAGTAGAGGCAATATTGAGGAGCCCATCTATTACCGCCCCCCCAATTTCTGCCACTCTTACGCACAGGAAGATCCCGGATCTGTTCAAAAAGAAACTACGGACGCCTCATTTGACTGTGGAAGTGGACCTTCATTCGCCTCCTATAACCCAGGCTGCAATTCCCTCACCATCAAAGAGGCATATTCCGAACGCCGAAGCCGTTGAATGTACCCAAACTAAGGACTCCCTGCACTCAGGCTCTAAGACTATAATCTCTAGTGACATTCCCTGCTCGAATAGATTTTTACTCCTATCTACTTCTAGTGGGAGCCTAGGTTGTTCTCTACCCCCAACTTTAGCTGAACCCGATATAGAGGAACATGACTGGTTGACCCAGTATAAAGGGTTGCTTGAAATGGCAATTATCTCCCAGAAGCTGGATGATCTAAAGTCCTTGGTAGTGGTAATTTTGGAAAAAAATTCTGAACCATCTGATCAAAAGGTAATTGTAAACTGCCCAGCACGAATGACCACAATCCTGAGGCGACCAGGGGGTCTAACATGTTAGCAACACTAGATTCTAGGGATAACTCAACTTTTTTTCCCGAACGCTTAAAGTCGGGGGCAAAGTTCACGAGCACGGCAATGAACAAAAAGGGGAGTTGCCCATCCCTTCCTATTGATACTCCCATTGATACTGGATGTTTGCCCAATTTTGCCTCTAAAAACAATGACCTGAGCCTTCCTGTAAAATTCCTCCTCTCAAGGAAGCTAAGGATGGTATGGGCATATAGGCGCCTACTAGTTCACCCAGAGTTTTACATCGAGGCCAACCTAGATCATTTCAGGCAACTGATTTAAAGGGGAGATATGACCAAAGCAGGAAGGATGCTTATATTTACATGACAGGGGTCCCCAGGTTGCCTGCCGGCCATAGAGAGTCTTATGAATCTCTCACTAATAAAGTTATTTATTGGATTTGCATACAGAGGAAATGTTTCTCTGTTATTCACTCTGATATTCGGGAGGTACGCAGACATGCCCAACCAGACTCAGATTTTGATTATATTTCAATTCTTTTTCTCGATTCCACCATGGCTGATGAACTTATGACTTTCTATTCATGGACCAGCTCTCTGAAAACTGGCAGGGATACTGGAATTGGCCTCTGTATGTACCTTCCAGGGGGTGACACATGAAGGACTGATAGACCATTTCATGTTTTTGTGGGAGGGGCTCAGGGTCCACCTAAGAGCAATCGACCACTTATGACCGAGATCCCTTCCCCTCTGCTATCCGACTTAGACTGACTAAATGTTGTTCCACCCTCAGAGCTCCCCACTGTAGTTACTACGGCCTGTTGAGACAAACGACCAGGGGCTCTGGAGCTCACTGCAACCCTGAGAGTCAGGCCAACACTTGTGCTTCCTGAACTTAACATCATGTCTTGGAATGTGGCTGGAATAGAGAAAATGGTGGGAGATCCCGATTGGGTCAACCTCATTACCAAGCAAGATATATGTTTTTTTCAGGAAACTTGGGCAGAAGAGATGATATATCTTGACGGGTTCACAACATATTTTTCCGCAGCTCAACCCGCCTCCGGAGGCTTTGGTAGACCTATGTGTGGGCTTATGATTTTATTAAATAAGAAATTGAAATGTGACCACTCTGTACTATCCCTTAATTCATTAGATTTATTGGGTGTTAGACTTACATTTCAACATGGTTTTATAGAGATCATGATCAACGTGTACGGGAGGCCCGTCCCCCGTAGCATGGAATCTCTGCATCCATCCAATTATCTGGTGGTAGGGGGTGATATAAATTATTCCTTCGTATTCACGAACCTTATAGGTAATCTGACAACTGAAGAAGATGAATCTTGGGGTATTCCCCAAATGAAGGATGATACTCCCAGCATCGCCTCTTGTGTTGCTATGCAGATGGCTTCCCTTTGCTTACGATTTTGGACTTAGAGAATGTAATGGTCGTACTAGATCTGACCCAAATCGTGTTCCCACTTTTAAGCGAGGGCGTTCTTCCAGTACTATTGATTATTTCCTGGTCGATATTAGGCTCTGGTCAAATACTTTGGATATGAAGGTAGAACCCTGCTATGATAGCGACCACCACCCTCTGTGTCTTATTTTATCCAATCAAGCATTTGGAAGAGCCCAGCATCTAGAGACTACTGATGTCTCGATCCCCCGTTTGAATCTTAGGCAAACCTGTGTCAGTCGGCCAAAAGTTATTTCTAATCCATTCCTGATTAAGGAAATGTATTCTTCTTTTTTACAGCTGTTCTCTAGTTTTGATAATCAAGAGGTTGACGGTATCCCAATCCTGATTATCCATGTTGAATTGACAAATATCTTACAGAAGATTTTTTTATAAAGAAATCACTTCAAGGTCTACTCCTGATATCATTCATTCTAGAGAATGGTTTAACCAAGATTGTGTCCATGCGAGGCTCAATCTTAAATTGGCCCTCCAAAAGCACTCACAGGAGGAGATCAGGGCCGCCAGACATAGCTATACCAAGGTCCTGGATCTAGCAAAGAAAAATTGGGAATTTGAGATCTGGCAGAAGCTGCTGGATGCAGTTAAAAATCGAGATGAGGGTTCTTTTTGGAGGTTGCTGACCAATAGGCATAGAGGGGGTAATGACACTTTAAACTTGCACATCCAGCCCGAAAGATGGGTGGCCCATTTCTCTGAGATTTATACCCCATCCACACAGCAGGACCCTGTGGACCATAGGGATGATGAATGCAGACTTCTTATTGAAGGCCCTGTGGAGGATATTGTTTTCACAATTGCTGAAACTACAGTAGCTATTAATTATTTGAAACCCGCCAAGGCTCCTGGTCCTGACAAGATACCGGGGGACCTGTTTAAGTCTGAACCCGTCATTTGGGCGTGGTATATAAACACATTGTCGAATGCCATAGCAGCAGGTGGCCCCATTCCTGATTCGTGGCTCGGGGCACAAAGTATCCCTATCTATAAAAAAGGAGATGTGGGACTGCCTGCAAATTACCACCCAATTAGTCTTTTTGATAACTTACAAAAGAGTTTCTCCAAGCAAGTCCTAGATAGGCTTATGGATTGGGTTCAAGTCAACCAGGTTTTATCCCCCCTCCAGGCAGGTTTTCGCCCAAGAATTAGTAATATGGACCAAGTTTTTAGGCTCTTCCTGCTACTTTGAAAATACGTTACTTTGGCTAAACATAACTGGTACGTTAGTGGACTTAAAGTCCGCCTTTGATCTTGTTCCAAGAGAGAAACTGTGGGAAGTCCTAAATAAAATCGGTGTCCCGGGGAATCTGGTGCACCCAATTCAAAGGCTGCATGAGAACACCTATGCTCGAGTAAGATGGGTCAGTCAGGGGGAACTCACCCACATCAGGCGGGGGGTACGCCAGGGTTGTGTTCTTGCACCCACCCTTTTTTCTTTGTTCATTAATGAGGTGGTGCAAGTTGTAACCGATTGTCAAAATGATGCCCCTTCCCTGAACAATTCAAAAGTTCCAATCCTTTTATTTGCTGATGACTCCCTTCTGATCTCCAAAACACCTATGGGCCTTCAGGTTCTCCTGAATAGGTTCAGTGTGTTTTGTGCAGATCATGGATTGGAGCTTAATTCTAGCAAAACTAAAAGTATGATTTTTGGTCATGGTCTCACCAAACGGTGCAACATTTTAAACAATGAGGTCCCTCTGAGTAAGGTATGCTCCATTGATTACTTAGGGGTGAGAATTAGTAATAATATGAACTGGCAGGCCCAGGTGGAAAAAAGTTTAGCTCTTTTAACACATAGGTCAGGGGCAATTCTGCGCTTCCAAAAGTCCAATACTGTGAAAGGTGTTTCTCCAGCCATCAAAATTTACCTAGCGAAGGCCCAGAGTGCTGCGGTCTACGGCGCAGATATTTGGGGCTGTATTAAATCTAGCAAATTATCTGTGGTGGAAAATAACTTTATAAGATCTCTTTTGGCATGCCCTTGCAGTACTCCCTTGGTTCCGGTGTTTCTGGACTTAGGGTTCTCCCACATTTCAGACGTAAAAGCTCTAAGGCCTTTAACTTTTTAGGTTCGTATTTGGACCACCCCCGAATTAGCTGTATACAAGGAGTCTCTACAAGATTTACTGGATAGACCGAATGTACTCTCTATCCCTTGGCTCAAGTATATTTCGGATTGGTTCCATACTTTGGGACTTAATGACTTTTGGAGCCAGCCCTACAATTTAAGGAAGGCTTACAAGGAACATTTGAAATCAGTTTACTGGTCCCATGTTAGGAACAACTATCTGTTATGCACTTCATATGGTAGGCTGACATCCCAATTTCTCGATTTCAAGTGGTATCCTTACTTCGAACCCTTTCTAGATTTAATTTCTGATCAATTAAGCAAAAGTTTGTATGTCCGGTTCAGGTATGGATGTCTACCCCTGAAGTCTTTTACTAGCCCATGGTGTTCCACTTCGCTAACTGACCAATGCCCAAGTTGTAATGGCTCTGCAGAAACTGTAGTGCACTTTATGTTTATTTGTCCTGCTTATGGGCTTGCTCGGCGGAAATGGCTCCGCCCCGCCTGCAGGAATATGGGGTTGAGAACGTGCAAAGATGCCCTAAGGTTGATGATGAGAGATTGTTCCTCCTTTTTAATTTGTGCGGTCAACAAGTTCCTTGCGTCTGCATGGCACATACGCACACCCCTTTTAGAAAATCACAGCGACTTGCTCTTAATTGAACATTGATCTTAACTTATTTAATTTAACTATTGCTTTATATAATAGTTTTAAGTTTAATGTGGTTCTTATCTAATCATCAACGAAGGAGCTAAAGATCGACGATTCTTCCTCACATATAGGAGGGGCGATACATATGAGATTTACATCATTACTTTATTGTATAATCGCTGATCTTTTTATTCTTTAGTGGCCGACGCCCACACACCCTCCCTGGTGCGGGTCACGACCAGTGGCCGACACCAGGAAGGGTATTAATAAATCCTCGGGTGCGTCGCACCCGAGGATTTTTTTTTTTGTAAAAACTTCCCACGGGAGACACGGAAGCTTCCGTGTCTCCCCCCGCCCCCCACCCCCCAGCCGCCCCTTTGTGACGTCGCGCTGACGTTTGAAAGGTGTTTTCCCCATCAAAGCAGGTTGTGAGGGCGTTCCAGGTTTTGGGTGCAAGATAGGAGAAGGATCTGCCCCCGGTGGTGGTGTGTTTGATGCGGGGGACAGAGGCGAGAGAGAGGTCAGCTGAGCGGACGTTTCGTGTGGGGGTGTGGAAGGTGACTCTCGTTGAGGTAGGCAGGGCCTGTGTTGTGGAGTGATTTGTGTGCGAGGATGAGGATCTTGAAGGTGATCCTTTTGTCAATGGGGAGCCAGTGGAGGGATTTGAGGTGTGGAGAGATGTGTTTGTGTTGGCGGAGGTCGAGGATGAGTCGTGCTGCTGAGTTCTGGATGCGTGTAGTTTGCGCTTGAGTTTTAGAGTGGTGCCGGCGTAGAGGGCGTTTCCGTAATCAAGCCTGCTGCTGATGAGTGCGTGAGTGACAGTTTTTCTGGTCTCTGTGGGGATCCATTTGAATGTTTTTCAGTATACGGAGTGTGTTGAAGCATGAGGAGGTAAGAGCGTTGATTTGTTGGGTCATCGAGAGGGAGGAGTCTAGGATGATGCTGAGGTTGCGTGCGTGGTTGGCGGGGGTGGGTGCAGGGCCTAGCGTGGTGGGCCACCATGAGGGGTCCCAGGTGTTTTTGTGTGGGCCAAAGAGGATTATTTCGGTTTTGCTTGAGTTGAGTTTCAGGTGGTTGGCTGTCATATATATATCACTTTTGTCAATATGTGTGTGGTTTCCCTGGGGGGAAAAGGGTCCGACTTGTCTAGTGGCAGTTTTAGTGCCATAAAGAAGCGCAGAAGGTTTATATGCCTACTGCAAAGAGCAAATCTGTATTTTATGTAAATAGCTGAGTACATTAGTAAAGTCTATGGAGAGATGAAGGGCACTTTTGCTGGGTGGTAATGAGGGAATCCGAGGAGGAGGGAGTGGGAGCACCAATAATGATTGTTGGACTGGGCGCAGGAGGTGCTAAAGACTGTGACGAATGGTATGTGACAAGGTGTTTTTTGAGTGTCTTGAAAGTACGTGCTGATTGAGGGAAGAAGCGCAGGTAAGGTGGCCTCTACTGTTGCACGTATCTCACACACACCATCGATTTTGTGACTGTCTACGTAGGCTAGTGTTTTAGAGCAACAGTTTAGCCAATAGCAGAGATGGCATCTTGATGGATGACTGCTGCCTGCACTCGGGTTATAGAGGACCGCTCTGACATAGGATCAGATACTGAGACAGCATCTGAGGGATAGGACAATGGCGCAGACTCTGGGAGTGATTTTTCAGTCAGAGGAGTCCCATTCGATAACTCCTCTTCCAGTACATTATGAGGGAGGTGATGAGGACAGTCCTGCTGTCCCTTCGCAAGCTGTTCGTGCAACTGGGTAATAGTGGGTTAGGCCAACCCAGAGAGCAGGTGAATGCGGCGGCAAGCAGAGAGAGAGTGCTCTCTTGGGAGCTCCCCAATTTAGTTCAGCCCCAAATTCCACCACCCAAATCATATTGTGGAGACATCAAAATTGTCTATGGCAAAACAAACTGGTTTTGTAAGGCAGGCACCTGTGTTTTTGGTCCTGGATTCGGTGGCCATATAGAGAAACACACTAAACCCAAACATTTCTGGAAACTAGACATTCGGGGGAGTCCACAGAGGTGTGACTTGTGTGGATTCCCCAAAGTTTTCTTACCCAGAATACCCTGCAAAGCTGAAATGTTGAAAAAAAACTCATTTTTTCTCGTATTTCTGTCACACAAACTACAGGAATATGCTGGGATCCACAACATTCCTACCACCCAGTGACTCCTCACCTGTCCTGATAAAAACACTACCCCACTTGAGTGCCTACACCTAGTGCCTGTGTCAGGTATGGATCACCCCAGGGTCAACAGCTGCCTCACGTAAGGACCAACATTGACCGTTGTGTGATCTATTCCTGTCGCAGGCACCAGGCCTAACCACACAAGTGAGGTATCATTTTT
Source organism: Pleurodeles waltl (assembly GCF_031143425.1). NCBI lineage: Eukaryota > Metazoa > Chordata > Amphibia > Caudata > Salamandridae > Pleurodeles > Pleurodeles waltl. Next base: position 428,001,009 of record NC_090451.1, on the reverse strand, counting down.
ATCGGGAGACTTGGGGGAACGCTGGGTGGAAGGAAATTTGAGGCTCCTCTCAGATTCCAGAACTTTCTGTCACCGAAATGTTAGGAAAACTTGTTTTTTAAGCCACTTTTTGAGGTTTGCAAAGGATTCTGGGTAACAGAACCTGGTCCGAGCCCCGCAAGTCACCCCTCCTTGGATTCCCCTAGGTCTCTAGTTTTCAGAAATGCACAGGTTTGGTAGGTTTCCCTATGTGCCGGCTGAGCTAGAGGCCAAAATCTACAGGTAGGCACTTCGCAAAAAACACCTCTGTTTTCTTCCAAAAATGTTGATGTGTCAACGTTGCGCTTTGGGGCGTTTCCTGTCGCGGGCACTAGGCCTACCCACACAAGTGAGGTATCATTTTTATCGGGAGACTTGGGGGAACATAGAGTGTTATTGCCCCTTATCTTTCTCTACATTTTTTCCTTCCAAATATAAGAGAGTGTGTAAAAAAGACATCTATTTGAGAAATGCCCTGCAATTCACATGCTAGTATGGGCACCTCGGAATTCAGCGATGTGCAAATAACCACTGCTCCTCAAAACCTTATCTTGATCCCATTTTGGAAATGCAAAGGTTTTCTTGATACCTCTTTTTCACTCTTCATATTTCAGCAAATGAATTGCTGTATACCCAGTATAGAATGAAAACCAACTGCAGGGTGCAGCTCATTTATTGGCTCTGGGTACCTAGGGTTCTTGATGAACCTACAAGCCCTTTATATCCCCGCAACCAGAAGAGTCCAGCAGACAAAACGGTATATTGCTTTCAGAAATCTGACATCGCAGAAAAAAGTTACAGAGTAAAACATAAAGAAAAATGGCTGTTGTTTTCAGCTCAATTTAAATATTTTTTTATTTCAGCTGTTATTTTCTGTAGGAAAACCTTGTAGGATCTACACAAATGACCCCTTGCTGAATTCAGAATTTTGTCTAGTTTTCAGAAATGTTTAGCATTCCGGGATCAAGCATTGGTTTCACACCAATTCCTGTCACTAACTGGAAGGAGGCTGAAAGCACCAAATATAGTAGAAATGGGGTATGTCCCAGTAAAATGCCAAATTTGTGTTGAAAAATGTGGTTTTCTGATTCAAGTCTGACCGTTCCTGAAAGGTGGGAAGATAGTGATTTCAGCACCAGGAACCCTTTGCTGATGGCATTTTCAGGGAAAAAACCACAAGCCTTCTTCGGCAGCCCTTTTTTCCAATTTTTTTGGAAAAAACAAAATTTTCACTGTATTTTGGCTATTTTCTTGGTCTCCTCCAGGGGAAACCACCAACTCTGGGTACCATTAGAATCCCTAGGATGTTGGAAAAAAAGGACGCAAATTTGGCGTGGTTAGCTTATGTGGACAAAAAGTTATTAAGCCCTAAGCGCGAAGTACCCCAAATAGCCAAAAAATGGCTCAGCACTGGGGGGGGGGAAAGGGCCAGCAGCTAAGGGGTTAATCCTTGATATTATATTTATTATGTACAGATTGTGGTTTTATTGTTGTAAGTTATTGCTTTCATGGTTAGATTAGACCGAATAAAGCTTGTGTGAATTGAATTGAATTTAGGAAACATGAATTTGGAAAACATCTTTTTAAGTGGAAATCTATAAAACAGCCCAGTTGGTACCTAGAAGAAATGGCACAAATTAGTCAGTCACATTTTCATAGCTACCTATCCACAGAATGGATCAGTAACAAAGTCAGTCTTCGTCTTCAGGTCATCAATCGATCAGCTACGCATCAGGCTCTCAAGAGTTTAAGCCCAACGACAGAATCTCAAACATCATCTCCTGACGTCATCAATTCTCCCCTCGCATCTCCAATCTTAGCCGCTTGTCATGACTTTTTAATAGGGTCTTCCAATCCATCCCCTTTATTCCCAATTGGTCAGTCAGTCAACTGATATGACTTTAACCTATAATATTTGTTGACCAAATCTACAAATTTTAATATCAGTCTTTTCACTAGTCGCGGATTGGTGCACTGTACGATTTCCTCATCATCCGGCTCTTCAGGTATCAAAATAGTTGCAAGTTCCTCTTCAGCCAGTGCCTCCATTGTTCAAGTCCTGGGAAAGTAAATTTAGCCTACTCTACACATAATTGTATGAAATTGTCTTCATCATCCCCTGTCCGCCGGTACATTGCAGAAAATTCTAGCTAAGCAACTTTAACATGGGGTGGATCAAGGACGGGTCATACATTCAGCTTCTTGCAGCGCGTTTATTATTTCAGCTATTCATGTGCGAGGCCTAGGAAGACTAGGCTTAAATTTGGTTAAGTTAGCACTACAAGTTAATACAAAACATAGGTTATACATTTCGATATGACAGATTACTACATTATTCTTATACATTCTCATTAATTCACACAGTTTCAGTTATTTTAGTAATATCGTATAAATGGCTGACATGCCCCGTGGGCACATTTTCAAACGTGCACATTATTTTCACCATGATTAATTTCTCTTCAAACTTTTCATTATTCAAAACACATAAACATCATTAATAATTTTCTAAGCAGCGTATCTGCTTCAGCAGTTCCTCCTCTAATGACTAAATATGTCATCACACCTTTCTGTATTTTGCCTTCTTCTCAAATGTCCCCTAAGGGTTCTTCCCCTGGGTGGTTGTTCCCTCCTCTGATTATTTTTAGATCTCCTTAATCTTATCTTTTGCCACAATTCGAATATGCCCCATAATCCTAATATACAAGCAATCATAATTAATATTTCCTGTATAATTTTCAATAATACCCCATTCACAATTTGACTAAACCAATTGCCTACTGAAGCAAATCTTTTTCGAACCTTCTCTCCAACCCCTGGTTCCTTCAACTCCTTCAAATCCTTACTTGAATTAGTTAAGTTAGTGAGTAAGTCCCTTATCTCTTTATTATTGTTAGGTATGTACGAACAACAATGCCAAGCACTAAACATCCTACAGACTCCGCCGTCTTTCGCTAAAAGTATTTCTAAAGCAAGCCTATTTTGAAGCGTCATACCTCTATCGGCAGCTAATTCAGTATCTAACAGGAGTATTGCCCCTGTAAAATTTGTCAGCACCTTATCCACAATAGTAGACAACTTTTGGAACTTTATTGCATTCAAAATAACTCCTACAGAAGGAATTACTGCACCAAAAATATCTCCCACAATTGCAGAAGAGGTTTCCCTTCTCTGTTGCTTATGATGTAATTCAGTCACTTTCTGAAACTTCTTTAGATCATCTATCTGATAAATTTTAGGGAAAGCTATCCCCAAATAGCATGTCCCATACCATTCTCTAGGAAGACGGTAATAAGCATTCAGTTCACAAATATAATAGACCCCAGGAATAGCAGGGTCTTGCCCATTCAGCATAAAAGTCCATTTGCTCTGAAACAAGAACACATGTCTACATTCACTCGTTCCCACAAATAAAGTGTAAGTGTGTGATTTTGGCCTATATATACAAAGCTTCCCCACATGTAATGCATCTAGAGCTACCTTTCCTTGCGTTTTAATAGCAGTGCAACCGTAATCATTCTTATAAGTTCTTTTCTCTAATACCTTCTCTATCTTTTCCTTCAATGCCTTTCTCCTGTCGTCAGTATGGCCTATAAAGCTCTTTTCTAAAGGTGTAAGCAAACATGTTAGGTTATTCTTGTGCACGTATGCGGTCCCAAACATTAATGTCGGCTCAAAGAAACCTCTAACTTGTACTATATCATTTTCTTTAGCTACTTTACTCAAGTATCTAATCATAGGAACGAATGAAAACACTACGTCATAATTAGAGTAAAAATATTGTATATACTCTTGGTTATAGAATATTGTTAGTAGCAAACTACAGCTTATGCCATATGTTAAATGCAAACTATGGTACGTAATTCCTTCTTCTACTGAGGAAGGAGTTTGCGTACACACAAGACAATTACTCGCATCCATCGTCTCAACATACTCATTCAACAAGTGAGAGAAAACATTAGAAGAAAGCTCTCCCTGAGCATTAGTATAATCATGCAAGTATTTCTCATCTAGCTTAAACCATTCTAAAGCTGTAGTGTAGTAATTTCAGGAACAGAAGCAATAGTAGCCCTTTTCATATCATGAATAGACATTCCCACAATCATTACTATAAACATTATTCCTACCATTTCTAACTTGTTTATTTAGCTCAGCCATAATATAAAGAATCAGAAAGCAGAAGTAACTCTTAGATAAGTACAGCACAAAAATTAAAAAAATTAAAGATGAAGGAAAAATTATTTCTCATAGTCTAGTTCAGTTTCACATCCAGAAACCCTTTTCCTTTTCAAAATCGATTGGCAGCTTGTCACATCGGGGTTTTCATTTGGCACATCAGGTTATCAATATCTCTTCCGGTTTTATTTCAACAGTTACTTTCTTAGTTCCTTAGATTAGCTCAACAATTCAGTTCTTCGATCACCTTCAGGTTACATCAAAATACTGACTCAGATCTTCTCTATCAAAGCAAAAGGACATAAACTTGTGTTGCCATTCATTGGTGGCTGCATATGCCCACTCAGGACCTGCGTATCTTTGACCTGCTATTCTCTTTCTTTTCAACCTTCGTTCACCACCTAATTCTCCTTCACTCAGTTCTTCCTTTTTCGTAGTATGCACTTCTTCTTCCACTGTTTCATTTATGACCAATTCCTTCTTCTTCCCAATCTGTGATTCCGGCCAATTATCTTCTTTTCTCATTCCTTCTGTTAGTATTCTTCTCAAGATTGGACTCTTTTCCTTTACTTTCTCTATGGTGTTCTCTCTTTATGGAGTTGCAAGGGGCTCAGGAGGAGTCAAATCACCTTGACTTTGATCCGTCTCAACTCTTTCAACCTCTTGGTCTGGTACTTGCTCAATCTGCTTTTCAGCATCGTCTGCTTCTGGAAATACCTCCACTGAGCTAGGCTCTATTGCTGTATCCGTTGATATAGGCTCTTGCACACCCTCCTGTAATTCTTCACTCTCGTCTCTTACAGGGGTGAAAGACCCATCTTCCAAAAGTTCAGGTTCAACTAAAGATTCTATTGGCTCTTGTTCTGGTTCGAGTGTAGTTACGTGTTTCACTGTTGTTGTTGCTCTCAACAACACTTCTTCATGCTCTTGTGGACACACCACTCTCTTTGTAATGACTTGCGTGTATCCAGTTGTACAGCTGTTTTTGTTGTTAGCACCACCTGGTAAGGACCCTTCCAACGCGGTTCCAAACAGGTCTTGCGGATGTGCTTTTTGATGATGACCCAGTCTCCGGCTCCCAGATTGTGACCTGGGTCATGGATGGGTGGCAGGGTGGTGGCCCGCACCTGCTGAGAGAAAGAGCGAACCACACCATCCAGAACCTTGCAGTAGTCCAACACCATATCATCTGTAATATTGGCAAGTGCATTTGCTGGAACCTATGGCAATGTCATTGCTCTGCCCATGAGGATTTCATAAGGGGAGAGCCCTGTCTTCCTGTCAGGTGTGTTTCTCATTGGCATCAACACGAAAGGTAATGCGTCTGGCCATTTCAGATTGGTAGCGGCACACATCTTGGCAATTCTTGATTTTATCGTACCATTCATTTGTTCTACTAGTCCTGATGCTTTAGGGCAATACCTATAATGTAGCTTCTGCTCAATGTTTAGTGCTGCACATAAGAGTTTAATAACTTTGTTATTGAAGTGATTTCCCGTATCTGATTCTAAAGAGATCGGAAATCCAAAACGTGGTATTAACTCCCTAAGCAACAAATTTGCTACTGTGAGACTGTTATTTCCTCTTGCGGGGTATGCTTCAATCCAGTGAGTGAAAACACACACAATCACTAACACGTACTTCAAACCTCCACATGCAGGCATCTCAATGAAATCCAATTGCATTCTGCTGAATGGACCCCCTGCTCTTCCAATGTGGCTCCGATTCACCACTGTCCCTTTTCCCATGTTCAGCTGCTGACAAACTGTGCATCGATGACATACTGCTTCTGCTGCTTGCCTGAATTTAGAATTTAACCAATCAATCTCAAATAGTCTGACCATGGCATCCCTTCCAATACGTGCCTGCCCATAATAGTAACAGAAAATCTGAGACAATAGACTATTAGGCAAGACCACCTGACCCTCTTCAGAAACCCAAATTTCATCAGGTCTTTGAACACATTTTAATTTAACCCAAAGTCGTTTTTCTTCTTTGTCTGCATTATCCTGCAATGTTTTCAATTCGTCCAAGGTATCAATCACTTTTAATGCAAAACTTGTGCAAGTATTATTTTCTTCAGGCATCATTTCCCACTTGTCCTTAAACAATATACAGTTAAATGCACAAAACCTTGTGACTTGATCCCCATATCCATTTCCCAATGAAATGTAATCCTGTGTCTTTTGATGTGCACTGCATTTTACCACTGCAATCTCTTCAGGTAACAGTATTACGTATAACAACTCTTTTATTTTGTCGCCATTTCTCACTGGTGTACCACTAGAGGTCAGGAAACCTCTTTGCAACCACAATTGACCAAAATCGTGAACAATTCCAAATCCATATTGGCTGTCTGCATAGATTGTGACTCTCAGTCTCGCAGAAACCTGGCATGCTCTAGTAAGAGCTACCAATTCTGCCACTTGTGCAGAATATACACCTCGAAGCCAAGAAGCCTCTAATGTGCCTGTGATTGTACATATCCTGCTCTCAATGTCCCTTTTCCATCTCTGAGACAGGAACCATCAAAAAAGACAATTTGGTCATTTTCCTCTAATCGCGTGTCTCTAATATCAGGCCTTAGTTTTGTACACAGTTCAGTTACCTCGAGACAATCATGCTCGATGTCTTCCTCTTTTTCAATTTCAACAGTATCACTTGGAAGCAATGTCGCTGGATTCAACACTGTACATCTTTTCAATGTTGCATTTGGAACAACCAATATGCTCGTCTCATGCCTTGTCAGTCTTGCACAAGTCAAATACTGCGTTTTCGTCCTTGTCAGTAGGATTTCAACAGAGTGTGGTACCATTACCGTCAAAGGGTGTCCCATGACTACCACCTCACATTAAAAAAGACTTTGACCAACTGCAGCTACTGCACTCAGACAACCTGGTAAAGCTGGTGCGACTGGGTCCAAGGTAGCTGAAAAATAGGCTACTGGGCGATAAGGATCCCGTCATGGCAAAACAATATGAATGGTTTGGTTTAATCAGGCATTCCAAATGCTGGAGCTCTGCACAAACTCTCTTTCAGTTCAGTGAACGGCTTCATCTGAGTCTCATCTATGGTAATGGGATCTGTAACTTCCTTATGAGTCAACTGCTGTAATGGTTTGGCAATCTCAGCAAAATTTGGAAACCACTGTCGACAATACCCTACCATTCCCAGAAACATTCTGACATCTCTTTGTGAAGTCAGGGGGTTTTCTCTGAAGAATCATGGTAATTCTTTCCCTGGAGATTCTCCTTGACCCTTTCTCAATCTGGTGTCCCAGGTATTTCACTGATTTCTGACATTACCGCAGTTTTATAGGTGACACCTTATGTTCAAAATTTCCCAAATGATTTAACAGGGCAATCAAGTCGAACTTACACTAGTCACTTGTCCTGGATGCAATCAGCAAATCATCAATATATTGCACTAGAGCTGATTGGGATGGTAATTCCAATGACTCCAGATTCTTTTTCAGGATCTGATTAAACAGTGATGGTGACTCCACATACCCTTGTGGAAGCCTGCACCAGCTATAGACTCTGTCTAGGAATTTGAAACTAAAAAGAAACTGACTATCCTCATAAAGAGGCACAGAAAAGAAAGCATGTGACAAGTCAACCACTGTGAACCACTCTGCATTGCAAGAAATCTGAAACAGTATCACTGCTGGATTTGGCACCACTGGACAACACTTGACCACCAAATCGTTCACTTTTCGCAAGTCCTTGCGCACTTTTCCACACAGCTTCTTTAGGCCCATTATCAGTGAATTACATGGGCTGCTTAACACTTCTTTCAAAACCCCTGTTTCGGAAAATCTCCAATTATTTGCGCCACTTTCATTAAGACATCCTGTGCCATGTTATACTGTGGAAGCTGCGGGAATTCTATGTTTGGCTTCAAAGTGATCTTAATCAGTTCTACTCCCTTAATCAAACCCACTTCTTTTCCTGTCAAGTCTCACACATTTTCCTGCACTGTTTCTTGTAGATCTGCATGCAATTCTTTCACAGTAAACATTGGGGAAAAACTCAATCAATGGGTATTCCTCATTGACGTTGTTGACCATTGTCTCAGACACCTGTTCTTCTTCATCATCACTATTAGTTTGTACCTCAATCCCAATGTTTGAACAACTAATGGAGCATTTTGTCTTGCACAGTAAGTCCCTTCCCAGTAGGGATACTGGACTTGAGTCACAGACTACAAATCTGTGCAGTCCCTGAAAGTTACCAATCTCAATCTGCACTGGATCTGTGATTGGATTTGTTAACTGCCTGTTCTCTACTCCCAAAACTTGAACTGTCCTGCCTGAAAGAGGTAAATTTGGAACTTCTGCACTTCTGACTGTAGAGCGTGTAGCTCCCGTGTCCACTAAAAATGAGACCTTGTAACCCATCAACTTCCCTTTCACAAAAGGTCCTCTCTGATCTACTTCTAGGGACGCTGCAAGCATACACGGTCCTTCATCCTAACTGTCAATCATCCATTCTTCGTTTAATTCATCCTCACTATAGAATGGGAATTGGTGTACTGTGTCATTACTTCTGTCTTGTCTCCGACCTGTGACCTGCTGAGTAAGCATCATCTGTTGCTGTTCCATTGGGGCTTGAGGTATCTGCATTTGCTGTCTAGGCACCATAGGAACCTGCTGCTGTATTGGTTGCAACTGTGTTAGTTGTGCACGCGGCACTTGCACCTGCTGCATGGGTTGACAATTTTGCACTTGGCTCTGAACATTTGGAATAAATCCTCTCATTTTTGGGAATTTCACAGTTTGAAATGGACTGACATCACCACCTTGCTGAACAACACCATCCTGCACCATCAACGGACACTCCTGCTTCCAATGTCCCACGTTTCTGCAGAAAATGACACGGTAACATCTTTTTCATTCCCTGCATGTCATTCTGAACTACCACAGTACCCAAATCCGGACCACGTGTCATGTCAATACCACAACCTCTACCTCTCATCTGAGGCTGGAACATAATAGTTCTCTGCTGCTGCGGGATCGGTTGCATTGAAGCTCTTTGCACTCCTGTCTGAGCTGCCTTTATTTGCATCACCATTGCTTTTTCCTTCAGCTTTTTCTGCTACAATTCGATCTCATCACTACAGTATTTTGCATACTGCAATACTTCATCATTCGGCTTTGCTTGCCAACAAATCAAATGACTTTTAATCATCTGCCCTACTTCTGGTCTCAACCCTTTGATGAATCGGAACACAAAATGCAGCTTGTCTCTCAGCTCAATTGCTTCCTTACTGCTATACTGTACTATTTAAATGCTTTCAGCAATCTCTCATAGTAGGAATGTATCGACTCCTTAGTCTCTTGCACTGTTCTGTCAATTCTTTGGCAATCAATATTTTTAGGTGAAATTCTCGTCTTCAGGAATTCAATCACCTTATAATAATGTTTCATCCCCTCAGGTGAGGGTGCACCTGTAACTCTATCCCTTTCCGGTTCACTTGTCGGCCAATCCACTGCTCTCTTATACTCGACCCACAAATTAGCCGGAACCTCTATTTCCAACAATGTATTCAAGTCTTCCCACAGACATTTAGAGAGTTTCACTAACCTGTCTGTCTGCTGATACCGTTCAACTGGTTTCTCTCTCCATTTCGGGTAATCATTTGTGAATGACAATATATCACTTCTGTGCCATACTACGTGAACAAACTGCCCTCCTGGAATTTTTCTCATTGGTAAAATTTTTACTGGATCCCTTTCTTTCTGAACACCTTCAGACCCTTCCTGCGAGTCTTGTTTCTGTTTATCCTTTTTCTTTGCCCATCTACCTTCCCACTTCTCTAACGCTCCCTAAATCTGAGCACTCTGTAGTAACTCTTTTAGGTGAGCCGTCATTCTTGCTGACCTCATGTGCTCAAAATCCTTTTCCTCGAAATCTAACCTGTAACTTTGTTTCAAATTTTTTATTTTCTCAATCTCGATATCATGTTTTTCGGTTAGCTCTGCCAATTTCTGATGTATCTTACTCACTTCCCTTGTAATCCTTGGACACAAGTACCTCAGCTCTCTTCAGTGTAGGATTCTAACCTGCTCACTCATCGTTCCCTCCACTAGCTCTGATACTTCTGTAGCTAACCTTACACGATTTATCTGCTCTTCACCCTTGAATGTATTTGGAGGTGCATTTAAATTGTCCAAACCATTCACTCAATTGCTGAGCTGTCAGTCCCTGTAATGAGATGTTACTTGCATTTGGCACTGGTACCTGTTGCATCGCTGCACCTGGAGTTTGCAGGGTCAAAGGTTTCAAACTTTGACTGACACTTGGACCATTTGCTGCATCTGGGAGCGCTACAAGTGGACTAAGATCAATTAATGGTCTAGCTCCATTAAAGGTCTGACCCATAGATGACATCATCTGCACAGGATCACTCACTCCCCTTCTCACGAGGCTCTGTGACATTTCACTCTGATCTCCTGCACTCACTTTCTTTTGTGCTAATAGAGGTACCACTGGACCAACAGTAATCGGTAGTGATATCGCATCTGGAGCTGCCCTGACACTTGCACCTTGTGGAAAAGTTACCCCCATAGCCTGGGTCATCACTGGTGTGACATCTGACTGTGTCCCTGTTATCGGTGTAAACTTTGGCAACCCTTGTGAGTGTGCCGGAGGCAATAACATTGGAGTAGGCTCAGTCTGAACTAGCATTGGCCTCGGAAGCACTTGTTCTGATGGCACCACTAAGTTTGAAATTGTCTCAAGAACTGGTACTTCTGGATAAATTCTCTGTATCTATGGTGGATGCATCTGGGCTTGGACCACATAAGTAGTCCCTGCATTAGGAGTACTCTGTACCACCCCTTGTACCTGTCCATTATCTGTCTGTGCTGGTCCCACTATCCCTGATGCTTGTGCTGAAGCAATTGGGGCAGAACTAGTACTTGGACCCCCTGGATGGGTCGCCTATGGCGGAGGTCGATCTCTCAACAGCTGTGTAATAAGATCCTCAACATCTGAATCTTCATAGTCTATATAGAGCTTTCCCTTTTTCTTTGTCCCTGTACTCTAATCACCCTTAGCAGTATCTTCTTTCTCCGAATCATCTTCTTCTGTGATTGCAGGAAATAATTTAATTCCCTGCAGTGTCTCTGTTCTCAACCTTCTCTGCTTCCAATTCCACCTGGCTTCTACCAAAGACTTTTCCACCTTCTTTATTCTCCTCTTAAATTTCATCTCTTGTTGCTGTCTAGCTACTAGCTCCCAAACCGCTAAAGACTCAAACTGTGCTGGTCTTGGTAATGGCTTTGTCTCATATAATGTCATTCGCAATTCATCCAAAATTCTCAAATTAAATGTTCCATGCTCTGGAAATGCTAAAGCTCCCAACTTCTTTGCCATCTTGCACCACTGTTTCAACCAAAGACATGGTGCGACACCTCGCCCCTCCATCACAATATACGCCGGAGAATTTTCTGGTGGGGTTGGCTCCCCCACTGACGCCTTAATGTAAGAATCACCCTTCTTGGCACTTCTAAATGCTTTGAAAAACTTCATTTTCTCTTTTGTAAATATCTGGATTCAACAATGAAATGCTTCCATTTTTTTGCGATAATGGCATTACTCCTAGTCCTACTCCCTCGCCTTCCTTTTAACCAATGAGGCCTCCCGCCTCCCCCCTACACCCTCCCTTCCCTTTTAAACCTCCCCCCCACCCTTATCCCCTCCTGTACAAAAAGCAAGCCCAAGCCGCAACTCGGACAGTCCATACCGGGAGGGTGGGAGGGAACGGAAAAGGAAGGCGAGGGAGTAGGACTAGGAGTAATGCCATTATCGCAAGAAAATGGAAGCATTACCTCCCGTCCCTCCCTCGCCTTCCTTTTACCCAATGAGACATAGCAAGAAAACACACAGGAGACGGACACCGAGTTGCAAGACCTTTATTTAATATCCTGCACCAAGATCACCAAAAACCTACCCCCATTATCTCATAGAGGATAAGACTCGGTGACCTAATACCGACTCCAAACTACCCAAGTCCAACAGCCTGTAATGACGCACAAACGTCGAAGGAGAAGCCCAAGTGGCGGCCCTGCAAATTATCACCACGGAAGTCCCCCGAAGCTCCGCCACCGTAGCCGCCATACCCCTGGTTTCAATGAATAGGCCAACAGAATTAACGATCTCACCCACCGACTCAAGGAAGCCGTGGAAGGTTTCTCACCTTTGCGTGCCGGACCAAAATTAACAAAAAGCGAAACCCCCTTACGAAAAGGAGCCACCACCCGCAGATACTCCAACAAAACCCTGCGTACATCCAACGAATGCAAACTGACCTCCTCCCTTCAGGAGGGATTTGGACAAAATGAAGGCAGGATGACCTCCTGACGCGAATGGAACGAAGAATTGACCTTCGGAATAAAGGAAGGAACCGGAACCAGAACCACCCTATCTTGAAAAATCTTACAAAAAGGAAAGGAACAAGCCAATGCCCCCAATTCCACTAACCTACGAGCCAAAGTAATGGCTACCAAAAAGAACGTCTTCAAGGATAGATGGTGCAAATCACAGTCCCCCAATGGTTCAAAAGGGGCATCCGTCAACACATCCAAAACCAAAGAAAGATCCCATGAAGGAAAAGAATGTACAGGGCGAGGAAACACATTAATAAGACCTTGAAAAAATCTAGGCATCAAGCGCCCTTCATCCTGAAGATTACGCCATGGCCCTCTGAATGCCGGAATAGCCGCCCACTGCACCCGTAGAGATGCCACCGACAACCCCAAATGAGCACCGTCCTGCAGGAACTGCATCACCTCAAAGATAGAAGCGCAGGTAGGATCCAACTCATGACTCACGCACCAAGAAGAAAAAACCTTCCACTGTCTACCATAAGAAAGTAAAGTGGAACATCGCCTGGAAGCCAGTAAGGTAGAACTCAAAGCCACAGGCACCCCCAGCCCCGTCAAGCCCCGTCGCTCAACTTCCAGGCCGTCAAGTGTAACCTCCTCAATGACCCCAATGGGAGGCAGGGAAACTCCAGGGGAGACGGACAAAGAGGCAGAGGCCACATCCTTCTGCCTGCCATCAGCCTCAACAACGGGAACCAATTCGCCTCGGCCAAAGTGGCGCAATTAGGATAACCCTGGACCCCAGATCCCTCACCCATAACAGAAAAGACCTGAGCAGTTGAAACCGTGGGAACGCATACAAAAGGCCCCTCGGCAAAGGACATGACATCCCGTCCACCTCCCAGGCCTGGGGACACCGAAACCGGGAGCAGAAGCGATCCACCTTCGCATTCTCTGCGGACGCAAACACATCCAGCACTGGAAGACCCCAAAGCCGAACCAGATGCTGAAACAGAGACTTCCGGAGGGAGAAAAGTTCAGAGGAAGGAATCACCCTGCTCAGTAGATCCGCCCGAACATCGACCACCCCCCGAATGTACGTAGCCCTGAGAGAAAGAACCCACTCCTGAGCCCATACAAAAATCTCCCTGGCTAGACTGAACAGAGCCCTCGACCTGGTCCCCCCTTGCCGGTTGACATAAGCCTTGGCCACTAAGTTGTCTGTCCGAACCAGAACCGCCGCTCCCCTCAGGGAACCCTGGAAATGGACCAGAGCCAGTAATACAGCTCTCAATTTGCGCCAATTCGACGACCGGCTCGCCTCCCGAGGGGACCAAAACCCCTGAATCTGAGCTGACCCAACCACGCACCCCAACCGGAGAGGCTGGCATCCGTAGTCACCACCACGGGTCTCAGAGGTGACAAAGAAACCCCCACTCGCAGATGGTCAGCATTTAACCACCATTGCAACTCCCTGCGAATCAATCCGGACCCCGGAACCCTGTCCCTCAGAGAACCGGACCCTGGCGCCCACCTTCTCAAGAACCATGTCATCAAGCACAGGAGATGGAAATGCGCCCAAGGAACCAGAAATATCACAGACGCTAAATGACCCTGCAGACGCAACCATAGAAGAGCTCGGGGTGCAGACAGTAACAATACCTTCTTTAACAAAGCCTGGAGTACACCCAACCTTTTTTCTGACACCGTCACCAAGCCTAGAAGAGTCTGAAACCGAGCCCCCAGAAAAACCAGATCCTGGGACGGAACTAAATCTGACTTCTCCCAGTTGATTAAAAACCCCTGGTTTTGCAGGACCCCCAGAACTTGGGCCACCTGCCTCTGCAACAGGCCTCGTGATTGGGCATGAATCAAGATGTTGTCCAGATTAGGATGCAGAAACACCCCCTCTGAATGTAGCAAAACCACCAGGGGGGCCAGCACCTTCGTAAAAATTTGAGGAGAAGATTTTAGACCGAAAGGTAGAACGAAAAACTGATAGTGCTCCTGCCCCACAGCAAACCTCAGGAACTTCTGAGAAGATCTCGCCACAGACACGTGCAGGCAAGCATCCTGCAGATCCAGTGACACTAGAAAGTCCCCTTGCCTGACCAATGGAAAAATAGCCTGAATGGACAGCATGCGGAAATGCACCGTCCTGATCCAAGCATTCACCTCCTTCAGATTGAGCACTGGTCGAAATTCCCCTGAAACTTTCTGCACAAGAAACAAGACCGAATAAGTGCCCTGACCCCGTTCGTCCAGCAGAACGCGGGAAATGGCCCCCTTGACTAGCAAGTCCCGCACTCCGTCCAATAATGCTCATCTCCGTGACCCCCCTGAAGGTAGAGGGATGGGACGTACCCCTGAATCTGGAGGTGCCACCACAAAATTGATGACATAACCATTAGCCACAATGTCTAGTACCCAATGATCGTTGACACTGTCCTCCCAAGCTGAAAGAAAGTGACTCAGTCTTCCCCCAACCGGCCCTATGCCAGGCCCACAGTGATCGTCAGGACCCCTTCTCGAAACCACCCCGGGCCGCAGGAGCAGACTTTTTAGGCGAAAAACGCAGCTGAAAACGCCGTTTCCTAAATGAAAAGGATTTAGCATCCCTATTAGGAGAAGATCGGGAATGTTTCTTCCACCCTTTAGCCGAAGTAGAACCCCCTTTATAAGGTAAGGCATGCTTCCGTTCCTTAAATGCTTTGGAAAGCATAGATGGCAATTGCTCTCCAAACAAGCTACGACCTTCAAACGGCAGTCTCAACAAGGCCGCATTTTCCCCTGGGTCAGCCTTCCAGGAACGTAACCAGAGGGACCTACGAGCCCCAATCAAAGCCCCAGAGGCCAGAGCCGAAGTATGGGCCACATCCGAAAACACATCAGCCAACAATCTGGCCAACATCCGAAGACACATCAGCCAACAATCTGGCCGGCTGCTCCATACAGCCAGGAGCTCTGAACATTCCGCCCCTTCTTGAACAGCCACGGCCAGCTTATCAAAGTCTTGTACCAATGACTGGGACGCATAAGCAGAATAAATCCCTGCCCTCAGCGCCAGATTCTCAGCAGCAAATGCCATTTTAAGACCTGAATCCACTTTACGGTCCGTGGCATCCGTAGGCACACAATCCTCCGGATTAACTGCCATTTTGCCAATCAGAGTAGCTAAAATTGAATCCAGGCGTACCTGGTCATGAGGGGAGTACCCCTGCCCGGTAACTGTGAGCTCTCAGGAGTAGAAACGCCAGCCGCACCTCCTTCCTCTGAGGAGGAAGAAGAAACAAACCTATGTCTTTTCGCCGGAACTTTAGGCATGTTTAACATCCAAATAACACTGTCTCTCACCTAAATTCACACCCCCTATATAGGAACCTGGCCCTCCCCCAACAGGGATCCACCAATCCCTAAAAAGGTCCAATTCTTTGTCCAAAACCATAAAAACCACGGGCAGAATGCCCGTCCTACCTGTAGAGCTCACAAATCGTATTCCCTCAGTTCCCCGCGGCTCCGCGGCGCGGAAACCCAGAAACCGACGCCCCAGCCACAGAGGGCCGGCTGACCCCGTCAGCCGGCCCCCAGTACACGCCTCCCGAGCAGCCATGCTGCTCGTCAAAGACGCGACCAGCTGTAGAACTCCTAGCGGAGCTCCGCGTCCCGAGGAGTGCCTCCATCGTAGACCTCCAGGCCCCGCCGTACAGGTAAAAGGGAAAGGAAAACGTCTAGCATGGGCTAGACAAAAGAACAGAAGGGGATAAGGGTGGGGGGGGTTTAAAAGGGGAAGGGAGGGTCTAGGGGGGAGGCGGGAGGCCTCATTGGTTAAAAGGAAGGCGAGGGAGGGACAGGAGGTAATGACTTTTACTCCCAAGATTCCTTTCCCCCACTTACTCACCCAATTACCTCTTACGGACGGCTGCCAATCTGCTCGTGACTCTTCTTACTAATCAACCAATCCTAACGCGGCACACTCAGATGTCACACTCACACACTGCGGCTGACAAAGACTTGCGGCTCGTCCTCCTAGACTTCAACTCACATAAACTAATGCAAAATATTGCGAGCACTTAACCGAAAAAACAATAACTAAAACAAATCAGCTGGTTTACTACAGGAAGGTAAACAATCGCTTCAGAGACCTTACTGGTTTTCACTAATGGCCCTTTCGCTCATGTAGCTATTCCTCGTTCTCAGTCTCCCACATTCACAAGCAAAGTTCGACTAGCGAATTTCACTCTTAACTGATCAATGGGTCTGACCTGGTGCACATAGGACTCGCCAAATCTCAGTCAAAACAAAAAATTCTCTAATTCATTTAACTCACATTCCGACTAAACCAGTGAGATTACAACATATAAGCAAATGTCTCCTACACTTGTCAATATATTCCGGAGTCTTAGACCACGCAGGGTCCGCACATCACCAACAACCACATGGACAATTTTTTAGCACAAAGTGCCACACACATATGAAGTTCGACAACTTCCCTACTCTCATACTGCGGAGTAAGCACACTCCTACTAACCTCAACTGGAGTACGCAAACTCCCTACTTTACCTCACATACATCACAATTCACCTGCGATTTGCTTAAGCCTCTGAAGTATGAAAGTGGTAGGTCTTCGTGTGAGAGGCCTAGGAAGAATAGGCCTTAAATTCAGTTAAGTTAGCACTACAAGTTAAAACAAAACATAGGTTATACATTTGGATATGATATATTACTACATTATTATTCTTATACATTCTCATTATTTCACACAGTTTCAGTTAATTTAGTAATATTGTATAAATGGCTGACATACCTCGTGGGCACATTTTCAAACGTGCACATTATTTTCTCTACGATGAATTTTTCTTCAAACTTTTCATTATTCAAAACACGTAAACATCATTAATAATTTTCTAATTAGCATATCTGCTTCAGCAGTATTTTTAGTAGGTAAAGTTTTCACTATCTGTGGGATTCCCCATTGTTGGTTTTCCACATCAAGCCAGTATTCTTCATCTGATAGAGCAAGCATATTAGAACTGAAGTCTCCTGCCAGATGGATTTTAAGTTAGCCAGTCTTAATGAATGTACATGGTACACTCCGCCTAACCATGCATCCTAAAAGTCCTGCACTGTCTGCAGTGGTCTGCTGTCTGTTGTCTAATGCCGGTCCTGTACGCTCAGTGCTGCCTTAGCCAGCCACACTGAGTCCCTGCAGCGAAATGGCAGGCACAGCCGGCTGGCGTAGCTTCTGCGGCTCACAAAGCAACCTATCAAAGATCTGTGGGTCGAGAGAGCACAGCAGGCCAGTAGTTGGTAGCCAGGGAGAGAGCAGGTTGAAGCAGGTCAATGCACCACTGGGAGTTGAAGCTGCGAGCCAAGTATTGAAATTGGAGTCAGTGGAGGGTGATACAGGTACTCGGAGCTCTGAGTAACACCCACACAGGAAGCAGAAAGTTGATTAATGACTGGATATATTATTGGAAATCCCCAACACTAGGTAATGTCTTATTGGCTTTCTTAAACAGACAAGATGTATCAATGAATAAAAACCCATATAAATCATTGCGCTTTGAGCAAACCATTGACAAAGGATGTCTCTGCATCGCTGCATTTTATCCAAGTATTACTTTACTACAGGCCCATGCTATGTGCAGACCTCCGCTGATGAAGCTGGCAAACTTAAAACAGAGCCCCAATTCATCTTAAATTTGGAAGACTCAGCAACCCTCCAATCATGTTGCTAAAGTATGTTAAAGCAGAAGAAGTATGTTGACCTATATGAGCATTAACTCCGAAAGAACAGCTGTTAACAGAAAAAACATAGCAATGCAAGTCATATTGAATCTAAGCACTGTTTATCTGGAGCACAACACACAAGCTTAAAATGAAAAAATTAATGCAAGATCTGTTTAAGTTGGTCATATGGGTGTTCTTTATTGTAGATAACACCAATAACTATTCAAGCTCTGTCAACGTCTTCACAATATTTACCGTATTGAGCAGACACAGTACATTTAGATGACAATAACTTACTTGAAAATATCTAACAGAGGTTTTTACTAGGTTTACATGTGATGTCAAGTTATATAAACCCCTTTACTTATGCTGTCATTGTACACAGATGAGGGCTGTGAAAAAAATATTGTTAAAAAGACATGCATGTGACAAGGCGTAAGTGGCCATAAGAGAGTCCAGCGTGCAGTATGTGTTTATTGGATATGGGGATGAAACAAAGAGCACAGTCCATTAGCCTCATTTAATGCACAGTAATAGAGAGTATAGTGATGAAAGAACAAGAAGGATCCCATTGTTCACCAGCCGGCAATTTCGAAGGAATAAGAAAAACGTAGAGGTAGCTGTACCTATTTTTGTGGATTCATGGTACATATAGTAAGGGAATGGCCCAGAAAGAGTGAAATGTACGGTAAGTACCATGAGATTCGGTGATTAAGTTCCGTTAATGCATGCAAAAGAATCAGGTGAGATTCCTAAGAACCAGTAACTGACCTAAAGTGCATGTGTTATAAGGTATTTGGCAAATAATTACATTTGTTGTTTGGTCTATAGTTTAGAAATTAGGTGAAGTAAGTTAACGGACCCTTCTAAAATATAATGAGTCTTTCCGTCAAGAATCGTCAATATGTATCAGCGATGCCAATAGTGATGTCAGGTCTGCAAAATAAAACAGTAATAATCAGGTGTTACAGCCTATGATGGGTTAAGTATGTGACATGTTCATAGTATCACATTGGAAATGTTTGTAAAAACCTAGGCCCGTATTTATACTCCGTTTGCGCCGAATTAGCGTCGTTTTTTTCGATGCAAATTCGGCGCAAAACTAACGCCATATTTATACTTTGGCGTTAGACGCGTCTAGCGCCAAAGTATGGGCAAATAGCGTCATTTTTTTGCGTGAACGCCTTCCTTGCGTTAATGAGATGCAAGGAAGGCGTTCCCGTCTAAAAAAATGACGGCGACGCAAATGCGTCGTATTTATACTCCCGGGCAAAAATCACGCCCGGGAGTTGGCGGGTCAAAAAACCCCGCATTTGCGCCACTTTTTAACGCCTGGGTCAGGGTAGGCGTTAAGGGGCCTGTGGGCTTAAAATGAGCCCACAGGTGCCCTCCCCTGCCCCCAGGGACCCCCCCTGCCACCCCTGCCCACCCCAGGAGGACACCCAAGGATGGAGGGACCCACCCCAGGGACATTCAGGTAAGTTCATGTAAGTATAATTTTTTATATTTTTTAATTTTTTTGGTGGCATAGGGGGGCCTTATTTGTGCCCCCCTACATGCCACTATGCCCAATGACCATGCCCAGGGGACATAAGTCCCCTGGGCATGCCATTGGGCAAGGGGGCATGACTCCTGTCTTTACTAAGACAGGAGTCATTTAAATGGCGTCTGGGCATCGAAAAAAATGGCGCAAATCGGGTTGAGGCGATTTTTTTGCCTCAACCTGACTTGCCCCATTTTAAGACGCCCTAACGCCATTTTCCCCCTACGCCGGCGCTGCCTGGTCTACGTGGTTTTTTTCCACGCACACCAGGCAGCGCCGGTCTGCTAGCGCCGGCTAACGCCATTCCATAAATACGGCGCCCGCATGGTGCTTCAGAATGGCGTTAGACGGCGCTAAATTTTTTGACGCTAAACTGCGTTAGCGCAGTTTAGCGTCAAAAAGTATAAATATGGGCCCTAATCTAGCTGGCAAGGACTGATTGTTTCCACTAGGTAACTGAACAACAAAATTAAATTATTGAGTGAACTATAAGACCAACTTACAGATCTTGTATTATGTTTTGAATGTAGTTGTAAAATCTATATTCGATTATTTGCAAATAATCATGAAAGAATACAAACTAAATGTTCTCTATAATTGTAATAATAAAATATTAGAGACATGGGCTAAAATACATTGATAAAACTTAAAGGGATGAATCCGTCAGAACACTTCAAATCGGTGAGATCATCAATGCCCTTTACAGAACAAGCAGGTTAGGTTCAAAATTCGCAGTATTACGCCAATGCAGGACACAATTTAAAAAATCTCAGACAACAAATCACACCAATGGATGAGACATAGAATTCAGGACGAGAAGGGCTGGTCTATGCTGATGCAATCCGCAGGCTCTAAGAAGTAGTAAGAGGTACCAACAGAAACGGGGCATAATAAAGGTAAAACAATATAAAACGTTTGATAGTCTGGAGGAAGGAACCATCGCACGGACAGGAACATACATTGCTGGGAGCAAACGGACCTGAAGGAAAACATAAATGGCTTCTAATAGAGACTATCCTAAATTTTGTTAACAGGGACCTTGTCCAAATGCTTTACACCATCGACATATACCACTCAGGCCCTGGACATGTTTTGATCAGCAAATAATCTCTCAGCATGACTTTACCCTGGATCTCCCTCTCTCTCGGTTGCTTCACACTCAGGACAAAATGCTCCCTAACTTTGGCATGCCCCCCTTATTCATCAACTGTGGAGAAAAAACTATTCTGGCCTACCCATCAAAACTGCCAGTTGCCTAACATGGGCTAGCTATGGGATATTGAGGCCCTACTCACAATCTAAACAGTCCTCAATCACATTGTGGTTAAGGGCTGTTGCCTGATTACTCTAAACTGCCAGCCACAGGTGCATAGGAGTGTATCTTGAGCTGTCCTCCACGTAGGCTAAGTTTAGCTCCTCATGCATGAAATAGCTAGTGGTCCCTGGGGCCATACCCAGCAGCCTCGTACAAAGTCAGTTTCTTCTCGCTACAGGGTGGCATCCCGGTAACCTCACAAGCCTGCCCCATGGGTCAGGACGGGGAGACAGTTCGTCCTTTCCACTTTCAATAGTGTCAGGATGGGCTTACTGCCAGTGGAAGTGGAAAACGTCAATAAAGCACCACAAGATTAGCAACAGTGTATACAGCAATTGACAAGATAAGGTTCCCAACTACTGTGTGCTTCAAACGTAACACCCAAATAAGGAAAGTTGCTCACCACTCTGGCGCTTATTAGAAATCAGCCTCGATTTGCTGGTCTGTCTCCCACATACCATTTAATGCATTTTAGAAAAGTTGGTATCAAGGTCTAGTTCATCCATGAACTTTACCTAGGCTTCAACAAGACCCCTTAGGCCATTATGCGTGCAAGAGAGCAAAACAGCATGGGCATACATAAGGGTTCGGATAAATGCAGACTTAACTCTGGCATATTCTTACCATTGGATGTTAAAAAGAACATAAGTCCATTTCAATGCAAAAAAATAGTATGGGGACCAGAACACATCCTTGTCGGACACCATGTGAGAGGTCAAAGAAATCAGTACATGCCCCCTCAACTCCGTATCAGACAGATGCTCTTAGCCCCAAATGCAGCTCTCGTAAGCAAGCAACCAAAGGGAGAGGCATACCAATACAAGTTAAGATAACCCACAACTTAGAGTGGTTAGCTAGGTGAAATAATAAGGATATGGGTCTAAAACAGTTAGGCTCCTGTCTGTTGCCCTTAAAAACCAGTGCAATTATGGCGCATTTCCCTGATCTAGGGATTTTATCATGGACAGCGGCATTTAGAACATTGGTAATAAGAGGAGTCCATAACTCGATATTGGACTGAAATAGATCCACAGGAACTCCATCCAGCCCAGGTGCTTTATTAGCAGCGCTACTAATGATAGCACTGACAACCTCAGAATACTCAAAGGAAAGCTCCACAGGGGGCTGAGCTCAGGCTTCAACTGGCATTGATGTGAAATCGAGATTTAGTGTAGATTGACTTAAAATGAGTCACCTGCTTCTCTGGGTTTATGTTGGAACCTAGGCTATCTGAAAGCTGGTGGAAAACCTGTTTACCATTTACTATATCCCAAAATCCCCTTGTATCTTTGCATCTACATGTGGAAACTAGGTGCTCCCATCTCTCTCCCTTCAATTCCTGTTTTCTTTTCTTTATGGCTACCTTATAGACAATTCTAGCAGCTGTAATACTCGGCTGGTCCCTGGTCTGGCATTCAGTAGCTCTCTGAGCCAACGGTTAGCAGAACTACACTACGTGTTGAACCATCCCAGCTTGTTTTCCCCCCTTCATCTACACTGGGTAAGCAAAATAGACCTAACTGAGGAACCCAGGCAAGCATACAATTGTAGTATATCAGGGGCAGGCAAGTTGCTAGTTAAAAGACAGTCTACCAAAATATCTATGTTTAGGTGAGCTGGGACAGTAAGGTAGCATCACTGAGAATCCTAGTGGGCTATGATCGCTGAAACATGGTTTAATGACTGCCCACAACAGCACTACTTTCCATATTACTTGAAATAAAAATATAATCTATGGTAGAACCCAGCCCACACCCAACAAATGTAGAGGGTTGATTTAAGGGGTCCCCCAATAATTCCATTTCATTGGATAATGTTGTTGAGCCCAAAGTCTTTAACAGTTTTACTCCCTCTTATCAGGTGAGACAAAATGGTTAGGCATGTTCTGCAATAGGAAGGGGTCAACAACTGTAGTGGCAGTGCCTAATTTAGCATTAGTCACCCCAGCCAATAACATTAAAATCACAGTCTAAAGTGGATGACCTTATGTTTGGGGTGGGCAGCACCTTAAAAAGAAAATCTATCTGAGAGCCCAGTTCATATAAGGAATTATAGAAGTTTATTAAAAATAATTAAACGTATTCCACAGCATGACTTAAGACTATCAGAACAATTGTTAAAGGCAAAGAGATTAAAACGAACAGCACCAATCCACCTGTTGTCTTTGTGCTTGGGAAGCAACTTCTGGAATAATGTGGCTTTCAAAGCCTTCCCATGTGAGCTCCCCGAGGGCCCACGTTTCCTGTAGCATAGCTACATCGAACTGAGAGATGAACCCAAGCCACCTGGGGTCCTGCTGCTTGCTTCTGGCTCCTGCAATATTCCAGCTCACTGTCTTTAGTGGCATGCCCTGTCTTAGTTGTCAAAGACCCTTGTCCGTCCCCCCTCCTAGGCTGTATGTGTCTATAGAATAAGCCTAAATGGACAATATTTATATTTCCTCCTTGCAGGAACTTCTTAGCTCTGCTGTCAATCAGCCGACTGACCAACCCTGTATATTTATAGCTAATAACAACAAACTCCCCAATTATTTTTTAGCCAAGGGTCCGAGCAAGAAACCCTTCTCACAAGTACTATTTCATTATATTTGTTGATATTAAAGTCCAAATTTCTAGACAGCCAGTGTCAAACTCAATAGTTCACTGGACAGAGGGTTCCGCCCTATTATAGCTTGAATAGGAAACACCAGTCAGAACAGCCACGTATGGACAAAAGTGTGGAGTGGGTTTGATTAGAAGGATGCATCTGGGTGGCAAACAGTCTCTGGCAATCCATTCAAAGGCCTAAAACCTCTGTGTGCACCCAGTATATGAATGGTAGGGCGCTGGGCCCTGCAGCTATTGTAACATCCATTGTGGCTCCCTGGGAAGCAAGTTGGTCAGGTTGTGGAGCTCTAGCTTTGGCTGACGGCCTTGCTAGATTGGGTGGTTGGTTTGTGGCTAGGTCCCGGTGAGCCAGCAGATCTGCCTGGGACTTAGTTAACTGGGTGACTGCAACTTCCAGTCTTCGTATCCTGTCCAACAGCGGGGTCACACACATTAACCACTGATTTTAAACTTCCCCAAAACACAATCCTAGTCAATATTGACCATGCTGTCTCAGATGCATCCATAGTAGTTGAAATACCCATAGTAGGTTGTAGGAAGGAGGACTCTGTTGGAGCTGTCCTCTGTCCTAGGTGTTTTATGAGTTCTAGATAGCCCGCTTGTTTGGTGTTCCATTTTCTTTTGGCAAAAGTGACATTATCGCTAACATTCAGGCATTCAGCATTGTTAGGTGGGTTAGCCAATGCTTGGCAAGTTTGTAGGTGAGGTGTGAAAGAGGCTGCGCAGCCCTCACTCAGATGGTCCCCTAATTGGCTATCCAGATTCTCACCTTTGTCGAGGGATAGGTGCCTCTCTGCAAGATCAGAAGGAGTCAAGAGTGGTAGCTAATGGTGCTTTGGCAGGGGAGGAGTTGCCTGCCCTGGATAACTCCCAGATACTTCCAGCCAAAGGATGCAAAATGCCGCACAACAAAGTCAAGGACTCACCATATCCCAAAAGTCAAAAGCTAAGAGGGGTGGCCCAGCCCGGCCTACTCTGGTCACTGACTGGTGCAGAAAGGCCCACTGTTGGCTCAGTCTCCCCCCGGGCGCCTCCCATGCACGTCCTGTGCCACAGAACACACACAGTGCTTAAGAGAGTGTTTATATAAATAAGCTATGTTTTATTATTCTAATGTATAAACTTGTATGTGTGCTTTTATGGTTTCTATTTGACCTGAATAAAGCTTTTTTGAACGTAAAAGTGAAGTGAGTGCAAGTTACTCTGTCCCTTCCTCTGCCTGTAGGCTTGGGGCTGCTGGGGGATATAGTCCCACCCCAGCAAAATGTTGAGCACAAATGAGGCAAGTACCTTCTCCCATGCTGAATAACTTACACAGCACTTGAGAGCACAAGTTAATCTTCCCTCTCCTCTGGCTATGGACTTGGGCCTGCTGATGGATGTAGTCCCGTCCCAGCAAAGCAGCAAACACAAATGCGGCAAGTTCCTGATCCTGCGGCGCAGAACTTGCACATCGTTTAGGAGAGCAAGTTACTCTGCCCCTTTCTGTGGCAGTGAGCTTGGGGCTGCTGGGGGATGTAGTCCCACCCCAGCAAAGTGGCTAACACGAATGCAGCAAGTTCCTGCTCCTGCTTTTGAATCTTAATCTCCTGTTTTGAGCTTCAGATCAATAATGAAATTGTAAGCCAGTTTTACTCCTGTTATCACCTCTTATGCACTTTCTAGAAGGAAAGTGTAGAGGGTTGTGGCACCAATTAGACATTATCTCAACTTAGGCTGTGTATCACAAAATCAGCATAGGACAAGAGCTGTTTCACTTTTAGGGCTGAGGAGCTGCACCCCTCTGAAATTATTACACATCCGTATAAAAAAATAATAAATAGATCAATTTCTTTAGAGATATGATTGTATCTTTAAACAAACAGATGTATTTGAGACTGGGCCCAGGCTGCCTGTCCAAAGCACGAGATGGAAGCCAGGTAGTAAATCAACTTTCTACACCAGTGGTTCCCAACCGGTGTTCCGGGGACCCCTGGGGGTCTGCAAAACCTCCTCAGGGAGTCAATGACTGCTTAGAAAATTAAATAATATTAACAGATTAGGTCCCCAGCTTTCAGTAATGACTCAGTAGAGGGTCTCCAGGTTCCAATAATGATTCAGTGGGGGTCCCTGCAATCCAGTAATGATAACATGTGGGTCAATAGATGCCAAAAGGTTGGGAACCACTGTTCTACACTGTAACCCACAATGCAGGGATGACTGCTTTGAAACCCTTGATTTTCATTGTGGTCTATGGCAGTATCCACTATGGGCCAGTGACGCTTTTAGTGTCATGATTTTGGGCATCTAGGGCCAGATGTAGGAAAGGTTTTTACCCATTCTGTGTCTATGGGAAAAAGTGTTCGTACATATGGCCCCTAATTCTTCATCCCTGCATGAGGGCAGCAATCTGTCATTAACAGGTATAGATCCCACCCTTTCCTTTTCGTCACGTAGTAGGAGTGGATGCAAGCACATGTGATTTAGTGCCTTGCCTTTGGTAACGGTAAGTGTTATATTGCTAATCACGTGTTCGTTTTGTTGTACTGAGACCCCTTGTCATGCTAACCTTCCCCATGTGACACCCTAGGCCCTGGCTGCAGAACGCTGGCTCCTTTAGAAGTGGAGCTGCTGTATTTGTTCCTCGTGATATTGTTCCAAACAACCAGCACTCTTCTTGCTCCCTTGCGAAATGCATCCAAATAACTGGGTCAAGCACAAGGGGAGAAATTCCTGCTTACAGTAAAGGCAGTTAGCTACATGTTGTTAAAACTGTTCCTACCTTGATGCCCTTAACATTAATACCACAAACATGGATTGATATGCTAACAATGAATGTTAAAATGTGTGTATTGTGTGTCAGCCACTTAGTTCCTCTTATTTCACATGTGTTGCATTCTCCAAGAAAGTTAGCTGTTTCATCATGCTGTGTTTCTTGCATTGTATTACTCTTGCATAGTGCATACTTTGACTTGTGCCAGGTGTTTATGAGTGGCTTTGATTGAGAGCGCTGGTGCTGAGGCTGAAGGCAAAGCAAAGTGCCTGACAGTTGGTTGATCTCTCTGCAGAGCACACCGAACGATGGTCATGTACTTCAGTTGCAAATTAAATTCAGTGTAAATGTGTGTGAAGGGGTGCATAGAGGTCAAACTATTTAGAAGGTAAAAGCAAAATGAAATAAAGTGCTTAAATGTGAATCAGTGCAGTGTATTTTTGGAGTGGTAAAATGAGAGAGATGCGAGGGAGTGCATTCAGGGGAGAAGGAATAGGGGTTGCTGAAGAGAAAAGAGAGGAGGTTGAAAATGTGCAGATGGATAAAATGTGCAGAGAAAAAGGGCTTATATATCTAACGTAAAACACACATAACTGAAGGCTATTCTCCTTTCATAGGCCTCAATAATATTTCATTCACATTCTCACAATTTAAAAATTGAAACATTTCAAATGTTATTTATTTATAACTAATCATGGTAGTTACTCATTTATCTTAAACAGCGAATAAACCATTGTCAAAGCCAATAGTACTGACAGGTTTTAGGTGTATGTTGTTGTTGTGTTATTTGTGGATGCAATAACTTCTCAGAGAGAAACCAAAACACAGGCCAGGTGGCACACTATGGTAATCACAGACATTTATTTTACATGTTCCCTTTTAGAGAGCACCCACTTTTTAAATTCCACTTAAATATCTGTCTGCACATATGTCTGTGCGAATGATTGCAGCCAGCAGCTGAGGGTGCTTTCTGATGCCTGGTTAGAGCATTTTGTTCAAAAGTTGGTACTGCATGCAGTGCAAGACACTGAGCAAGCACCCACTTTAAAGGGGCCTGAAGTTGTTGCGCTGTCCAATTTGCACATTAGAGTAACTGTTGAACGTATTAGTGCAGTAAGATATGGGGCAATTTTTAATTTGTTTAATATTTCAAGACTATACATTCCCACTACTTTATTACATATTGCTTTCTCACTAAATTCATTTGCTTTCAAATGGACGATTTGTCAATCTTTTTTCATTTTTTTCTTGGGAGGAGGGCTCATCCCACTTTTGTCCATTAAGCTTGCTCGCTTCACTCACTACATAAAAGACATACTCAACTTCTATACCTCACCACTTTCAAATGCCACCAGCCACCACTGGCATAGAATGAACAGCTACCCCAGTATTCGTACATTTTGCATATATGCCTTGAATGTCAAAATTAAAATCCTCCGGGTATGAAGATAAAAAAATGGCTACTAATAAATCCATACATTGTATCAGGCACATTTCCCATTGTCAAGAATGTCAGAAATTCTATTGCCTTGCAGATGCTCGATAAACACAAGGCATCTGACTACATTGAACCTCACCTGAAGGATCCAGCCCTAGTTGATGGTCTTCAGTGTGTGGAATATTGATCCTAGATCTATAATCTCTTATTCTTTTGTCAGAGTAACTCATCTGCTAAACTCATGGTCCTACGTGTCTTTTGACCCTGGAGACTGTAAATACTGCCCATTTTGCTAGAGACCTGAGAGGTAGTACGTTCTCTCCAGTCTCTGAGGTATATAATATCCATGCTCAATCTGCTGCTTTATGGCTAGAGTGTGGAGATAGGTAACTCTTATAATGTATAATCAGACCTCAGAGAAGGTATTCTGGTCCTATGCAAATTGCATGTTGAACTGGCTACACCAAATTTGTAAGGGCTGACTTACTTTAAGTGCCTGGTATATGGAACTCAGGGCATGTAAGGCAGAGTGTCCACTCAGGGCTGCAGCACTGTTTGTGCCACTCTGCATGTGGCAAAGTACAAAATGGCTACCAGCCTGCCACTGCAGACTGGAAGGACTGTGTTTACTCTACCTACTCAACGTTGCCTTTCAAACCAATGGCAAAGCCACCCTTTTCTATTTATAATATATATATATCCCCCTAAGCAAGGCCTGTAAAGCTCTATGGCATGGACTGTGTATTGTTAAGTAGGACATATATTTTTCATGTGTCTTGACAGCAACACTTCCACATTGTAATTTTGCTGTGAATATGTTAGTAGCCCCATTGGCTAACACAGGGTTACTGGTTGGCACCCCAACCTGGCTTTCTCCTGAATGGGACTACCTAACTGGGGTATGTATGCTATCAAAATAATTGTGGTATAAACCTGAGATGATGCCAATGTTGAATTTAATACCACAATTAAAGTTGAGTAAATTTCAGAAAGTTGCCACTTCAGCTAGCCCAGCGGCCTCACAAATGCCCTGGCGCACCTACAGCTTTGTGCCCACCTGGGGAGACAGGTGAACAACTCCCAGGCTCAGAAACAAAGGCAGTTGCCGTAGAGTGAGGTGTTACATCCTATTCTAGGGTTGGCCACTAAGGGTGTTAGCCCAAAAGACAAGCTTCAAAGGGAAAGCCTCCTTTGTGAGGGAAGTAGCGGTAACACCCTTCAGCAGGATGCCTTTTGTCTCTGCAGACACTGTGGAGACAGGGCCAAAGAGAGGGTAAACCCGCCCCCAAACAGTTTTTATCCATGGGCGTGTAGCTGTCTGGTAGCCACACCTTTATGGTGAGCCACCCAGCTCCTGACAACTGAGGAAGGGCTGTGCCATTTTGGAAGGGGCAAGAATGTTGCACTGTGGGATAGTTAGATGCCACACATCACCAGAAATGTGTCACTAGGTATGAGGGGACCCAGTAGCCCATTGGTTAGTGACTATGTGGTCCCCTCAGGACTTCCGGGGATAAATATGACACCCTTGGCACCCTGCCCCTCAGATCACGTTGGATTTGGTGAGAGAACTGATGAAGGACGCCAAGCTGCCTTTGGATTCTCACAAATAGAGGCTGCACAGTCAGAAGTGCTGCGCTTGCTGTGCTTTGGGCTAGCAAAGAATGGACTGTGCATGGGGCTCCTGGCTGGAGGAAAAGTTGATTTCCAGCCTAGATCAAAGCAGTGACTCCAAGGATCAGTAAGCTAATTTCCTTGAATCAGCTCAAGAGACACAAGAGCTGAAGATAGCCCAGACCGACAAGTTGGTAGCCACCACAGAAGTTTTGCCACTACCAGTGGCACTCAAAGAGACAAATCCGAGATAACCAAAAGTTGCACCAAGTCTGGCCAATGCAGGAGTGATATCCAAGTCTGGATTCACTGCACCCAAGGGACACAAGCCACCACCTAAGGATTTCACCCCAACCACGGTAAAAGGAGACCAGTAGCCCAGCATCAGCTGACCTGCTACTACAATGTAGAGGACTTAGAGGAACCCTGATCTCTCTGGCCAAATTCGTCCCTCTTCACCTATGGACCAAGGAGCAGCCACAAAGACACCTCCCCACCCGCACCACAACCAGAGCATTATTTGAGAATATTTTGCTTGTATCCTCAACATCGAGACCATTCCTTTGATGTCTGTGGCGGTTGTCCTGTAAAGCCTTGAAAGCCCTCTTGTGGCCAGCTAGCTGTCCAAATTGTCCCCTCTGGTGCAATAGACCTCTATCCGGTCAGGATTGGTCGTCCAACCCTAGCTGGAAATGTCAAACTAACTGTTTCAAAATTTTCAAAACGTTTACAAAGTTTTTGTTGACCAATGCTTGTTTGCAGTTGCATTTAAAAGTGATAATATCTTCTAAAATCCGTATTTCCGGAACTCTCTAGTGCACTTTGTTTATTAAGGTCTCTAAAAATTCATAAAAATATAATTTATTTGTTTAGATTAGTGTCCGATTTCTTTTGTGTTGTATAACTTTCTTATTTCATTGATTGGTGCTGTTAAATGCTTTACACTAAATTCCTTTACCAAGCCTTATGTCTCACAGCCACAGCTACCCAGGGTTGTGTTTAAGGTTATGGAAATGAGCTTAAATGGACCCAAGATGGTATTTGTGAGTATACTGCATGATAAGGACCCCAAGTCATATCATACATTTACACCCAAATCCTTACAATTGTTATTACAACTGATGCGAAATCTGGGTATAGATAATCAATAAATCAAATACCTCTGATCTTTGCACATTTGTTATTCCTGTTCCCTTTTGCTTGGATTCTCCAAAACAAGCATTAGAAATTATTTCACTGAAAATCTCTCTTGTCAAGGTTGGTAAGTGTTCTTTTTTATTTATATTTCTTAGATTTTGTAGCTTTTTTTATTTTTCATTTTTCAATATTTCAGCATTTTAAATCATACTGTACACCTTGGCTTGATAATTTGAGCTGACAATTGCCAAGGTGGTAAATTATGTCTTTTGTGGCTAATTAACTGTGACATAATATATGCAGGGAGTATATTTTATAACCCTCGATGTATTTATGATGCAAGTTTTATGGACTAACAAATCTGAAATAAACTTTTACTCAACGGAACCGAGTTTGATTCATGTTTTTATTACAACGGCTGTCAAACCACTACAGCTGCCAAGCCTTTTTAACAGGATCTAGAAAGTTTGATAATGGTGCAAATCTTCAACACCAAGGGGTTGTCAAAGTAAATAATGAACATCAATGTCCTTGCCAACTACAGTATTATGTGAGATTTCTTCTAGCAAAAGACAAGGTGTTTACACAGTGTAATAATTCCATGTTACAAAATGCCATTCTACAGCCTGCAGGGCAGTAAAATAACAAGTCATCCTTACAAGCGTATTTGCCCTTATTAAATGCATTTCATAATAAGTAGTTGAGGCCCACTGACTTTGTCTTAAATTTCCATAATATTCAGTTCAGATGTATGGAGTCTGAATTAACTTTTCACAAAGAATCAATCAAAATCAGGGCCTTCATCACTGGTTTATCCAATATTATGCACAAACTTGGATTAATCAAGCATAGACATAATTCTACAAATAAATATAAAATTACAGTTGGCATCATACTTCTCTTTGAAAAGAGGTGAGCTAGGATTATCACTTTGCAAATCTTTAACTAAGTGTTTATCAGATGGGGCAACCAGCACTAACACCTTTGACTACTTCTGTAATCTGTGAGATTCCATGTAAGAAAACATCTGTGTGCAGCCTTTAACACAGTGTATTGACAATTCATGCTTAAAGGCTTATTTGCTCTAATAAATACTTTTCACCTGCAACCTTTGTCATAACATTTTATAATAAACAGATCATACTCATAGGGCCCGATTATAAGTCTGGCGGTCTTCAGACTGCCAGGCCCACAGTGGCGGTCGGACCGCCGGAGTCTGACCGCCAAATTATGACCGTGGCGACCTGCCGCAGTCCAACCGCAGACACCGTTAGGTTGCCGCTAGCCTGCAGTCTGGCAGTCCCGGTGGTTGTAATCCACCAGGGCAGGGCTGCTGAGGTTTACGAGTTCCCATACTGCCAGCCTTCCCATTTGCGGTTACGCCACCATGGAAAGGCTGACAGAATGGGGACTTCAGGGGGCACTCCCCATGCACTTGGCATTTATAGGCAGTGGAAGGCACAATGGGTGCTGCTGCACCTGCCGTGCCACCACATTGGCGTCTGCTCCATTAGGAGCCGGAGTCAATGTTAAGTCTCTGTTCACTGCAGGGCTGGCGGGTGGAAACACTGTTTCTGCCCGCCGGCCCTGATGTGAACTCTTAATTGGGCTGGTGGTGTTCAGGCCACACAGATGGTCTGATGGAGGAACGTCAGATTCCTAATGAGGCCCATAGTGTAAGAACCTGGTGTATTGTTTGAGGTGGGCGACTACCCGCTTCAAGCAATAATCGCAACGTTATGAGTTGTGTCTGTGCGCATTTCGTTACCACACGAGGGACACCTTAGCATAAAGATGTCTAAATTCCAGTAGCGATGGATAATATGTAATGCACACTGCACTTTTGAACTTCCCTCCAAGATGGCCACACGTATGAGACAGTGCACACATTGGTTGTTTTCTAGGTAACACTACATATTGTGCATCAGTGCCGCAAACCTAAAGCCTTTTCAATATTACCTGAAACATAGACATCTGTGTTTTCTTAAATCCACTGCTTCCGGTCTTAGGGATCAAGTAATACGCTGAGAGCTCCTGCATGCTGCAGGTTGACGACGGGCTCAGGTAAGAGCAGGATAGATCTTTTCCCCTCTGACCTGTATTTAGGCATTTCATTATTTTATCAGCATTCCTTTCGTGCAATAGGCTACGACCATATTTTTTTCGTTAGATGCTGGCACAGGCATAACCCGTGCTAACATGAGAAAGCTGAGTATTGAGGGTTCCCTTTGGGGGGTCGGAAAGTTTGTATTAATATAGTTGCTAGTGTGAAAGCTAATAAACTTACATTGAATAATAGTTAAGAATGTACATGAATTAGGTTAACGTATAGAAAACAGTGTGCCTTGGAAGATGTGCCTACTGATGTGGCCACCATTACGTGTACGACATCTAGAAAGAATTTACATTTATAGTTTGAATAATGTGCACATGTAGAATAAAATGTATTAATGGATCATACTAATGTATTAATACTATGTATTTGCTTAACAGTATTAGACATTGAGAAATTATGAGATTTTGGGCCTCGTCGATAGAGCCTCATGTTAAGCTTCGTGGCATAAAATAATGTTTGTAATGTTTTTGTGAAAGCAGAGAATTAACACTTGGTCATTGTTCATGCAGAGCTGACCAAACAAAATTGTAACCTTGCAATGATAAACAAGCTGATGTCTTAAACTTTCTTGTGAGAACTGTTTGCTGAAATGTGGGATACTATCTATAGATACATTTGTATCCTTGATGCGTGAGAAGTAGATGTTCCCAGGCCTGGACAAAGACTTCACTGACTAGAGCTGTGATTGCAACTAAAAAGTTACTTGACAAGATTAGTGATGGCAACGGGAGAAGAGGAGCCAATCATCAATGTGTGAAAGACTGTCTAGTTATATCATAGAAATAGAAATGAATGTTTATTGTTTCTACTGTGAACACACAATATTCTGACCAATGGCGAAGTGAGAAAGTACTTTATGGATTTTAGTTTACATGGAGAGGAGAGGGAGTTGCTGTTTAGTTTGTTTTCTATTCTGTCTTGTTCCAGTCCTGTGCGAGGAGCACAGCAGTTCCTGATGTCCCTTTTTCTTAACCTTTGATTATGGCTTACCTGTAAATGCTTTTGATGTTGTTTCTTAGCTTGATGCCCTTTCTTAGTTGGTTCAGTTAATTTAGAGCCTAAACGTGGCTGAACCAATCCCTTTCACTATCCTTTGCTGAAGCTGGACAGACGGATGTCCAACTGACGAAGAAATCACAGCTTGGTGATCCATTCAGGAGAGGTATACGAAATGCTGATGTTTATGTTATAGATTTTTTTTCTTTTCTTTTAGGTACCAACTGCTATTTTGATAGAGCCCTAATTAGATGTTTTCCAAATTAACTTTTGACTAAATTGCTTTTTGCACGGAGCCCAAGTATGCCATTCTAGTTGGAGGGTTAGTTAGAGTACCATGTGTTAACAAATGTTATTAACAAAGAATTGATATGTTCACCTGTTGAATCTAGTTGTATGCCATCTCTATTGTTCAGTTATTGTTGCTATTAATTTGTACTGTAACCCTTGAATGTTTAATGATGAATGGTTTGGTTAGATTGAGATATTTACGCCGCTTTGGTCAGCCTGTGTTGTTTGTATATATCTGTGATTTGGTCTTGAAATTAATTTACGTGATATTAGCATTGTTAATTTAGGGAAATAAAACTTCTAACTTTACTAAAAGGTGTGGTTATTCATGGCCGTATGGGTCATGGTGTGTGAGGATTTACTGACTCCAAGTTTCTGATGATTGATTTGTCAGACATGTTATATTGTTGATTGCTAGATAGCGAGTAGAAATTGGGTATATGGTGGAATCACTCTAAGCGTAGTCAAAAGGTCCATCAAACATCTAACGCATCCCCTTATAAATAAAATACCAGAGACCAAATAAGGCCAGACGGGCTCACATTAGTTACATCCTCTACAGGGGCTGTTCTGTGCCTTGTTGAGGGAATGTATAGGGTGATCATGGGATTAAGGACGGTAGAAGTATGCGGTTATATGGAATGTTGGAAGATGCCATTAGTAGGATACCAATTTTTGGTATTAAGTGACATAGAGCAGTGATACATCAATATAGTTCCAGTGGATATGCTGGCACACAAGAAGGAACACTGCAAGACGCTGTTACTAATGTTTTCATGTTTTCATGAAGATGTTATTCATAGTGTGGCACGTCTGGTTCGTACTTTTACTGATTGCCATGAATCAATACAGTTCAGGGGAACACACTGGAAAGATTGTCAGCATTTATTTGCCTGTTTTTCTATGTTTCAGAAATGTTCACCATTGGAGTTCCCTGTGGTGAATTCATGGCCCCTTCGGGATAACTGCTGACATTTTTCTTCCTAGGTAGGAACTGCCATTGATTTCTTCATATTTCGGTTCAGGACATGTGCCTGTTTTCCACCACATGTACATGTTCCTTTATTGAGTCATGTTTCTATTTGGCTTCATGCATTTAACATAGAAGACGTATGGCACCTAATGCTTCCAGAGGATCTGGACACCACTACTTGTAAAACAGTTTAGGGATCACAACTTTGGGTAGGTTTTGAGTATTTATAAAGATCATGGGAGCCACACTTTATTGCTGTGGCAAAGAGCTCTCGGGTGTTCAGTGGTGTCCAAATTCCTCTGAGCACCTAACGTGCCCAGAAGAATCTGGAAAAAACTGCTTGTAAACAAATTTGGGGGATAAAAAATGGGCAGTTCTGGAGAATATACAACAATTGGGAGAGCCACACTTTATTGCCATGGCAAGCAGCTCTTGGGATGTTGCGGGTAATGGACATATTGTCCACACAAAGCTAAACCTTGTCATCTGAACCACTTGGGAAGTAAAACCCACTCAGGCGGGCATCCCTTCAGTCAATCAATCAGTGCTTGTAAAGTGCAGCTACTCACCCATTAGGGTCTCAAGGTGCTGGGGGGGGGAGAAGTGTAGTGTTTACCGGTGAGGTGGTTCTTAAAAAAGCCATGTCTTCAGTTCCTTCGAGAAGCTGCAGAGGGAGGTGGTTTGTCTGATGTGGAGAAGGAGGGCATTCCAGGCGGTGGCTGTGAGGTAGGAAAAGGACTGTCCTCCTGTTCTGGTTTTCCTGATGCGGGGTACTTCAGCAAGAGAGAGCTGGGCTGAGCGTAGGGTCATGTGGGGTACGTGAAGGTTGAGTCACTTGTTGAGGTAGGCTGGTCCAGTGTTGCGGAGGGCTTTGATTGCATGGGTGAGGATCTTGAAGGTGATTCTTTTCTCTATGGAAAGCCAGTGCAGTGTATGCAAGTGTTGCGAGATGTGTCAGTGTAGAGATTGTTGAAGCATTTATGCTAAATAGAAATTATTAATGAATGTTTATATGTTTTGATTAACAAAAAGTTCATAGAGAAATTAATCATAGAAAAAATAATGTGCATGTTTGAAAATGTGCCCACGGAGAATAGTAGCCACTTATATGAATTTGTACTAAAATGATAAAAAATGCATAAAATAATGCAAATGTGTAATAATAATGTAGTAATGTGCCATAATGAGATGTATAACCTATGTTTTGTATTATATTGTAGACTTACCTTTGCCGAAGTTGTGGCCTAGTTTTGCCAGGCCTAATGCAGAAGCTGAAATATTAGAGCACGCTGGAGGAAAGCGACCATGATAAACAAGCCTTGAACCACTCAATGTTAAAG
Source organism: Pleurodeles waltl (assembly GCF_031143425.1). NCBI lineage: Eukaryota > Metazoa > Chordata > Amphibia > Caudata > Salamandridae > Pleurodeles > Pleurodeles waltl. The sequence goes on along the minus strand of NC_090451.1, from coordinate 427,964,638 downwards.
TCTGCTTAGCTATAATTTTCTGCAATCTGCAGACGGACAGGAGATGATGGAATCAAATTACTACAATTATGTGTAGAGTAGACGAGAAGTACTTTCCCAAGACTCAAACAATAGAGACACTGACTGAAGAGGAAGTTGCAACATTTTCGATACCTGATGAGCCGGATGATGAGGACATCGAACAGTGAACCAATCAATGAACTGAGAACGGCGAAATACTAGAACTCATAGATTTGTAGAATTGAATGTATTGGGTAGCGTCACTTATTGAGATTAATTGACCAATTAGGAATTAGGGGGATGGACTGAAAAACTCTAATAAAAAGTCATGACAAGGGACTAAAACTAGAGATGCGAGGGGTGAAATGCTGATGTTAAAAGACGCGATTCGAGATTCTATTATTGGGCTTATGTGCCTGAAAGCCTGATGTGTTGCTGATCAATTGATGACCTGAAGAGAAAGACTGACCTTGTCACTGATCCATTCCGTGGATAGGTAGCTATGACAATGTGACTGATTGACTTTTGTGCCTTTCTTTCTAGGTACCAACTGCGCTGTTTTTATAATTTATCTCCTAGCTCGATGTTTTCTAAATTCATGTTTCCTAAATTGTTTTCGCATGAAGTCCCAACATGCTGATGCTAATCCGGGTGAGGTAGGATTCTTGGGTGACGTTGACAGTGACAAATGATTGACAAACTGATTGCTGAACTTTGCTATTAATGTCAATATATTCATCTTTGTTGGCTTATGTTGAAGCATTAGAGCATATGTTTTCTCAAGTTCTGATTAGATTGTGTTATTGGTGGTCGCTAATAAACTAATTCTGAGTTGATTGAATAAAGTTAACCTTATGCATTAGAATTGTAATTGATAGGGAAATAAAAATTGTTAAAATGTATATTGAGTTGTGGTTATTCATGAAAAGTTGATATATTTGTCTAATAATTAATGATTCTCTTAGTGGTTATTGATAGGTTATATTGAATATTGATAACTTTGGGCACTACATGACTAGGATACTCCATGCGATCCAAAAGGTTCATCGGCCTACACGCGTTCCCTTGTAAGTTACTTTCTAAGGACCAGGCGCGCTAGCAGTTTTTGGTAGCAGCTTGATAGTTAGTTTCCTTGGAGAACTAGTTATGTGGTGATTAATGGTTATGGTGGTAGTTTAAATTAGGGTTAGTTGTTCATTTTATGAGGTTTGAATTTTGTTTATCTGAAATGGCATTCTTGTGATAGTGTAAAAGTGGTAGGTTGCGCTTGCAAAGGCTTAAGCAAATTGCAGGTGAATTGTGACACATGTGAGAGAAGTAAGGGGTCTGCGTACTCCAGTTGAGGTTTAGTAGGAACGTGCGTACTCCACAGTATGAGAGTAGGGAAGTTGTTGAACTTCACATATGTTTGGCGCTTTGTGCTCAAAAATTGTCCACGTGGTTGTTGGTGATGTACGGACCCTGCGTAGTTTAAGACTCTGGAGTACATTGACAAGTATAGTCTGGTTTAGTAATCTCTCTGGTTTAGTAGGTTGATCGGACGTGGTTACCAAGTCAGTGTGTGAGTTAAGTGAGTAAGAGGAATTTTTGACTGAGATTTGGTGAGTCCTATGTGCACTAGGACAGGCCCAATGATCAGTTGAGAGTGAAATTCGCGGGAGACTGAGAAAGAGGAATAGCTGCATGAGCGGAAGTGCCATCAGTGAAAATCCGTAAGGTCTCTGAAGCGATTGTGTACCTTCCTGTAGTAAACCAGCTGATTTGTTTTGGTTATTGGTTTTTGGTTAGTGCTCGCAATAATTTTGCATTAGTTTCGCATAAGTCGAAGTTTAGGAGGACAAGCCGCAGTGAGCCGCGCTAGGATAGGTTGGTCAATGAGAAGAGTCGTGAGTGGATTCGCATCCGTCCATAGGAGGCAATTGGTTGAAGGAATCTTGTCACGGATTCGGGCGGGTCTGATCAGGACTCTGGTTGGGACACCCCTTGAGGCCACCGAATATCCTAAGGAGGTAGTGTACTGGGGCAGAAGAGCAGCTAAAGGCATACACGGAAAGGACAGCTATGGACAGGCACAGGAAACAGGAAAGTAAAAGCAGAGCAACCCTTGTGTAAACAAACAGGAAACAGATTACTAATGGACAAACAAGCAGGGGTTTTACACTGAGTAGGGCGCAGAACCTCCCACAGTGACAGGGAATGTCAATGCCTCTGTGCAGTTTGCTCTTACAGATAGTCACCCTGCCAGCCCCATAGAAAGGAGGCAGCAGAAGTGATTCTGTCTCTGGACCCTAGAGCACAAACAAGGATAGTACTTACATACACAAGACACACTCTTGTGGGTCCAGCTGGAACACAGTGGCGATTCCTGAGAAAACAGCAATAGCACACTGTCACTGTTAGGCACGAAAGACAACGTATAACACTAGACAAGGATGGGGGCTGGAATTGCCTCCTGGAAACCAGGAGCCATCCCCAGTACAAAGGAGGACACTTATACACTGGTGAAGACTGATAGAACATTTACCAGACACAAATAACCAAGAAGAAACGGAAACAGAAGGGAACAAACTAAGAGGCAGAGGCAAGAACTGGGAACATGCTCAGGCTGAAGCAAAGGCAGGACTAAGACTTGAAAACAGGGTGCAAACGTCTGGCTGGAACAAACAGAGAAAGGACTGGGAAACTGAGAGAGCAGGCTCTGGCTGGAACAGGCAAGGACAGGGCTGGAATACAGGGAGTAGGAATAAGCAGTAAACAGGACTGGGAAACAGAGAGCAGGTTCAGGCTGAAACAAGACAGCAACAGAACAGAGAAACAGTGAGCAGGCTCTGAAAGAAACAAGCAAGTACAAGGCTAAGAGATAGGTAGCAGACTCTGGCTGGAACAATCAGGAGCAGGGCAGAGAAACAGGAAACAGGATCAAGCTGGAACAGAACAGGAATAAAACTGGAACACCATCCGATAAGGGGTCTGTAACACAAAGGAATCGAACTCCAATGCACAACGGGCATCTTGAGGAAATGGCTGCTTATAAGCAGTTCCAAGCTGGGCTGCACAGGAGAGGTCTCAGGTGTGTGTAGTTTCAGACACTTGCAAGTCCTGGAGGAGAGGATCCAGTGAAAAGGAACAATTGGACTTCTCCCATAGAAAGCAATGGGAAACAGAATCGGGGCTTTCCTGACTACCAGGCTGTGCGTTATGGGATTTGCAGTCCCAGGAAGCAAATGTAGTACTACACATGTATACCATGGCAAAAAGAGAAACAAACAGGAGTCAGCAAGGGACTCTAGATAAGTGTTCAAGGTGATTCCCAGCCTACCCAGAGTTCCCTTACAGCGCCCCATAGAAATGGGACAACAGAGTTGTAACAAATCTTGGGAGTAAAAGTAATTTCCTTATTGAATCAAATAAACAAAAGATAGCAAAGATGAAGTTTTTCAAAGCGTTCAGAAGTGCCATGAAGGGTGATTCTTACATTGAGGCGACAGTTGGGGAGCCTACCCCACCGGAAAATTCTCCGGCATTTATTATGTTGGAGGAGCAAGGTGTCGCGCCATGGCTTTGGTTAAAACAGTGGTGCAAATTGACAAAGAAACTGGGAGCTTTAGCGTTTCCAGAGCATAGAACGTTTAATTTTAGAATTTTGGATCAGTTGCGATGACATTATGTGAGACAAAGCCACTTCTGAGACCAGCACAGTTTGAGGCTTTAGCGGTTTGGGAGCTTGTAGCCAGGCAGCAGCAAGAGATGACATTCCAGAGGAGAATTAGGAAAGTAGAGAAGTCCTTGGCAGAAGCAAGGTGGGATTGGGAACAGAAGAAGTGGAGAATGACAATGTTACAGGGTGTTGGTTGTTTCCTGCTATTGCAGAGGAAGATGAGTCAGAAGAAAAAGAGGATACTGACAAGAGTGATAAGGGTTCAGGAGATAAGAAAAAGAAAAAGACTTATGTAGACGAAGAAGATTCAGATGTTGAGGATCTTATTACACAGATATTGAGGGATTGACCTCCGCCATATGCGGCGCACGAGGAATGTCCAAGTACTACCTCTGTTTCGACTGCTCCAGCTCAAGTGACGGGAACAGTGGGACCAGTGCAGATAAATAGTGGACAGGTACAAGGGGTAGTGCAGAGTACTCCTAATGAAGTGCCTACTTCAGTGGTCCAAGCGCAGATGCACCCACCTTTGATACAAAGAATGTATCCAGAAGTATGAATTCTTGAGACAACTTCGAACTTAGTGGTGCCGTCAGAGCAAGTGGTTCCGAGGCTAATGCTAGTTCAGACCGAGCCGACTCCAATGTTGTTGCCTCAGGCACAGCCACAGGATTTGCTGAAGTTCATGCCAATGACAGGGACACAGTCAGATGTGAAACCAGTTATTAATCAGAGTATGGGAGTAGCCATTCCACAAAATGCGAGTGTCAGAGCAGCACCAGATGCAATATTGCTGCTGATTACAGTTGGTCCAGTGGTACCATTGTTTGCGCAAAATAAATTGAATGCAGGAGAACAAGGTTAAATGTCTCAGAGCATCGTGAGGTGGAGGTTGAGTGATCATGTACAGGTGATATCGTCTATGGGTCAGACCTTTGATGGATCCAGACCGCTAATGGATCTTAGTCCACTTGTTGTGCTTCCAGATGCGGTAAATAGTCTGAGTGCAAGTCAGAGTCTGAAGTTTTTGACACCACAAACTCCAGGTGCAGTGTTACAACAGGTGCCATTGCTGAATGCAAGTAACATCTCATTACAGGGATTAACAGCACAGCAGTTAAGCGAGTGGTTAGATAATCTAAATACTCCTCGAAATGCGTCCAAGGGTAAAGAGCAGATAACTCGTGTAAGGCTGGCTACCGAAATAACCGAGCTAGTTGAGGGAAGAGTGGGAATGAATAGGTTAGAATCTTATACAGAAGAAGAGCTGAGGTACTTATGTCCGAGGATGACCAGAGAAGTAGGCAAGATACATCAGAAATTGGCAGATCTAGCAGACAAACATGACAAAGAAATTGAAGGAACAAAACATTTGAAAAGAAGTTACAGGTTAGATTTCGAGGCAAAAAACTTTGAGCACATGAGGTCAGCAGGGATGAAAGCACATCTAAAAGAGTTATTGCAGAGTGCTCAAATTTGGGGAGCATTAGAGAAGTGGGAAGGCAGATGGGCAAAGAAGAAGGATACACGGAAACAAGATTCACAAGAAGGGTCTGAAGGTGCTCAAAAAGAAAAAGATCCAGTAAATATTTTACTGATGAGGGAAATTCCAGGAAGGCAGTTTGTTCATGTCCGATGGTACTGGAGTGATATTTTGTCATTCACAAATGATTATCCAAAACTGAGAGAGAAACCAGTTGAGTTGTACCAGCAGACAGATAGATCTGTGAAGCTTTCTAAGTGTCTGTGTGAAGACTTGAATACTTTGCTGGAAATAGTGGTTCCAGCTGACTTGTGGGTTGGGTGTAAGAGAGCAGTGAATTGGCCGACGAGTGAACCGGAAAGGGATAGACTTACAGGTGCACCATCACCTGAAGTGATGAAACATTATTATAAGGTGATTGAGTTCCTGAAGAAGAGAATCTCGCCTAAAAATATTGACTGGCAGAGGATTGACAGGACAGTGCAGGAGGTGAAAGAGTCAATACATACCTATTATGAGAGATTGTTGAAAGTGTTCAAGGAATACAGTGGTAAGGAAGCAATTGAGCAGAAAGACATGTTGCACTTTGTGTTCAGGTTCGTCGAAGGATTGAGGCCTGAAGTAGGGCAGATGATTAAGAGTCATTTGATTTATTGGCAAGCAAAGCCAATTGATGAGGGTTGCAGTATGCAAAATACTGTAGTGATAAGATTGAGTTGAAGCAAAAATGTTGAAGGAGAAGGAGATGGTGATGCAGATTAAGGCGGCTCAAACAGTAGTGCAAGGAGCCTTAGTGCAACAAATGCCTCAGAAGCAGGGAACTGTCATGTTCCAACCTCAGATGAGAGGTAGGGGTCGTGGAGTCAATATGACTTGTGGTCCGGATTTGAGTACTATAGTGGTTCAAAATGATGTGCAAGGGATGAAAAAGATGTGACCGTGTCATCTGTGCGGAAACGTGGGACACTGGAAGCGGGAGTGTCCGTTGATGGTGCAGGATGGTGTTGTTCAGCAAGGTGGTGGTGTCAATACATTTCAAACTGTGAAAGTCCCTAGAATAAGAGGACTTAATCCGAATGTTCAGAATCAAGTGCAGAATTTCCAACCCATGCAGCAGGTGCAAGTGCCACGTGCACAAGTGACACAGTTACAACCAATGCAGCAGCAGGTTCCTATGGTACCTAGACTGCAAATGCAGATACCTCAAGCCCCGATGCAACAGCAACAGATGATGCTTACTCAGCAGGTCACAGGTCAGAGACAAGACAGAAGTAATGACACAGTGCACCAATTCCCATTACGTAGTGAGAATGAAATAAACAATGAATGAATGAGTATTAGTTCGGATGAAGAGCCATGTATGCTTGCAGCGTCCTTAGAGGTAAATCAGAGAGGACCTTTTGTAAAGGGAAAGGTAATGGGTCACATGGTCTCATTCTTAGTGGACACGGGAGCTACACGCTCTATAGTGAGAAGTGCAGAAGTTCCTAACTTACCTCTTTCAGGTAGAACAGTCCAGGTTGTGGTGGTAACAAACAGACAGTTGACAAATCCGATCACTACTGGGAAGGGACTTGTTGTGCAAGACCAAATGTTCCATTAGTTGTTCAACTGCAGGAATAGAGGTTCAGACTAATAGTGATGATGAGGAAGAACAGACACCTGAAACTGCAAATGAAAATGTTAACGAATTGTACCTGTTGATTGAGTTTTTCACGATGTTTACAGTGAAAGAGTTGCATGCAGATTTGCAGGGAACAGTACAAGAGATTGTGTTGGACCTGACAGGTAAAGAAGTGGGCTTGGTCAAGGGAGTGGAGCCGATTAAGATTACTTTGAAGCCGAATGTAGAGTTCCACAGCTTCCACAGTATAACATGGCACAAGATGTTCTGATGAAAGTGGCGCAGATAGGTGTTGAGCAGTCCATGTAATTCACAAATTATCGGCTTGAAGAAGCCGTGTGGGAAAGTGCGCATTGTGCAGGATTTGCGAAAAGTGAATGACATGGTGGTCAAGTGTTGTCCTGTAGTGCCGAACCCAGCAGTGATACTGTTTCTGATTCCATGTGATGCAGAGTGGTTCACAGTGGTTGACTTGTCACAAGCTTTCTTTTCTGTGCCTCTTCATGAGGATAGCCAGTTTCTTTTTAGTTTCAAATTCCTAGACAGAGTCTACAGCTGGTGCAGACTTCCAAAAGGGTATACGGAGTCACCGTCTCTGTTCAATGAGATCCAGAATTTTTTTGGGGAGTCATTGGAACTACCATACCAATCGACTCTAGTGCAGTACACTGATGATTTGCTAATTGCATCCAGGACAAGGGACGAGTGTAAGTATGACTCGATTGCCCTGTTGAATCATTTGGGAAAGTTTGGACATAAAGTGTCACCTTTAAAAATTGCAGTACTGTCAGAAGTCAGTAAAGTACTTGGGACACCAGATTGAGAAAGGGTAAAGGAGAATCTCCAGGGAAAGTATTACAATGATATTTCAGAGAAGTCCTCCGATTCACAGGGAGATGTCAGAATGTTTCTGGGAATGGTAGCTTATTGTCGTCAGTGGATTCCAAATTTTGCTGAGATTGCCAAACCATTGCAGAAACTGACACATAAGGAAGTTACTTTCCCCATTATGCTAGATGAAGATGAGATGAAAGCGTTCACTGAGTTGAGAGAGAGTTCGTGCAGGGCTCCAACGTTGGGAATGCCTGATTACACAAAGTCATTCACATTGTTTTGTCATGAACATGATGCTTGTTCTTTGTTTTGACACAGGTCCATGGAGGTGCTTATCGCCCAGTACCCTATTTTTCAGCTACCTTGGACCCAGTCGCAGTAGCTTTACCATGTTGTCTGCGTGCAGTTGCCGCAGTTGGTCAAAGCCTTTCACAACGTGAGGGAGTAGTGATGGGATACCGTTTGACGGTAATGGTACCTCATTCCATTGAGATTCTATTGACAAGGAAAAAAATGCAGTATTTGACTGGTACAAGACTGACAAAGTATGAGACGAGCATTCTAGGTGCTCCAAATGTAACATTGAAAAGATGTACAGTGTTGAATCCAGCAACATTGCTTCCAAGTGATACTGTTGAAATTGAAAATGAGGAGGACATTGAGCATGATTGTCTTGAGTTAACTGAACTGTGTACAAAACCAAGGCCTGATATCAGAGATACCCGATTGGAAGAAAGTGATCAAATTGTCTTTGTTGATGGCTCATGTCTCAGAGATGGTACAGGGATATTGAGGGCAAGATATGCTGTATGCACAATCACAGGTACATTAGAAGCTTCTTGGCTTTGAGGTGTATATTCTGCACAAGTGGCATGGCAGAATTGGTAGCTCTTACTAGAGCATGTAGTGTTTCAGCGAGACTGAGAGTCACAATCTATACTGACAGCCAATATGGATTTGGAATTGTTCATGATTTTGGTCAATTGTGGTCGCAAAGAGGTTTCCTGACCTCTTCTGGTACACCAGTAAGAAATGGCGACAAGATAAAAGAGTTGCTGTGTGCAATACAGTTACCTGAAGAAACTGCTGTGGTAAAATGCAGGCGCATCAGAAGGCACAAGATTACATCTCATTGGGAAATGGGTATGCGGATCAAGTCACAAGGTTTTGCGCATTGAACTGTATATAGTTCAAAGACAAGTGGGAATTGATGTCAGAACAAGATAATACATGTACAGGTTTTGCATTGAAAGTGATTGATACTCTGGAAGAGTTGAAAACGTTGCAAAGTAATGTTGACAAGGAAGAGAAATGTCTCTGGGCTAAATTGAAATGTGTCTAACGTCCTGATGAGATTTGGGTTTCTGAGGAGGGTCAGATGGTCCTGCCCAATATTTTATTTTCGCAAATGGCCAGATATTATCATGACCAGGCACGCATTGGAAGGGATGCCATGGTTAGATTGTTCATGATCGACTGGTTTAACCCTAAGTTCAGGCAGGCATCAGAGGCAGTGTGTCATCGCTGTATAATTTGTCAACAGTTAAATGTGGGAAAAGAGACAGTGGTGAATTTGGCCCCATTGGAAGAGCAGGCGGTCCATTCAACAGAATGCAATTTAATTTCAGTGAAATGCCAGCATGTGGAGGCTTGAAGTATGTGTTGGTGATTGTGTGTGTTTTTAGTCATTGGATTGAAGCATACCCTGCAAGAAGGAATGAAAGCCTCACAGTAGCAAAGTTGTTGCTTAGGGAGTTGATACCACAGTTTGGGTTTCCGATCTCTTTTGAATCAGATAGGGGAACTCACTTCAGTAACGAGGTGATCAAACTCTTATGTGCAGCACCAAAAATTGAGCAAAAGTTGCTTTATAGTTATCGCCCTGAAGCATTAGGACTGGTGGAACAGATGAATGGTACTTTGAAATCAAGAAGTGCAAAGATGTGTGCAGCCACAAATCTGAGATGGCCAGATGCATTACCTTTGGTGTTGATGTTGATGAGAAACACACCTGACAGGAAGACAGGGCTGTTGCCCCAGGAGATCCTCATGGGCAGAGCAATGAGATTACCAGCAGTTCCAGCCAATGCACTTGTAAACATTACAGATGATGTAGTGTTGGACTACTGCAAGGGTCTGGCCGATGTGGTTCGCTCTTTCTCTCAGCAGGTGCAGGCCACCGCCCTGCCACCCATCCACGATCCAGGGCACAACCTGAGTGCCGGTGAATGGTCCGTTGGCAGAAAGCATGTTCGCAAGACTTGTTTGGAGCCGCGTTGGAGGGGTCTTTATCAGGTGATGTTAACAACTACGACAGCTGTAAAGTGTGCAGGACTCCCAAACTGGATTCAAGCGAGCCATGCAAAGAGAGTGGTATGTCCACCAGGTCATGAAGAAGCGTTGTTGAGAGCACCAACAACAGGGAAACAGGTTGCTGCACCTGAACCAGAAAAAGAGCCAATAGAACCTGAAGTTGAACCAGAGCTTGTAGAAGATGGTTCCATTACCCCTGTAAGAGACGAGAGTGAAGAATTACAGAAGGGTGTGGAAGAACCAATCCCGACGTATACAGCAGGAAAGCCTAGCTCTGCAGAGGTTCCAACAGAAGCAGAGGTGCTGAAAAGCAGACAGAGCAAGTGCCAGACCAAGAGGGGGAAAGAGTTGTGACGGATCAAAGTCAAAGTGATCCGACTCCTCCTGAGCCCATTGCAGGTCCATCAGGTGAAAACACCATAGAGAAAGAAAAGGAGAAGAGTCCGATCTTGAGAAGAAAATTAACAGAAGGAACAAGAAAAGGAGATAATTGGCCTCAATAGCAGATAGAGAAGAAAAAGGAACTGGTCATAAATGAAACAAAAGAGGAAGAAGTGGATGCTACGAGAAAAGAAGAGTTGAGTGAAGGAGAACTAAGTGGTGATCAAAAGTTGAAAAGAAGAGAATAGCGAGTCGACGTTACACAGATCCTGAATGGGGATATGCAACTACCAATGAATGGCAACACGAGTTTATGTCTTTTTGTTTTGATAGAGACGTTCTGAGTCAGTACTTTGATGTAACCTGAAGGTACACAAGAAGTTGATTTGTTGAGCTAATCTGGAGAAATCTTAAAGAGACTGTTTGAAAACAAAAAACTGAAAGAGACATTGATAATCTGATTTGACACTGAAAACCGGATGTGACAAGTTGCTAATCAATTTTGACAAAGGAAAAAGGGTTCCTGGATGTGAAACTGAACTGTGAGAGAAGAATTGTTTCTTCATTTTTGATTTTCATTGCACTTTATCTAAGAGTTATTTCTGTTTTCTGATTCTTTACAGATTATGGCTGAGCTAAATAATCAAGATAGAATTTCTAGGTGATGTAGATACATGAGTGTTGGATTGGCAGTTATGTGTGGAATAATATTTATAGTGATGATTGTGGGAATGTCTGTTCATGATATGAAAAGAGCTACTTTTACTTCTGCTCCTGAAACTACTACACTAACAGCTTTAGAGAGGTTTAAGTTAGATGAAAAGTATTTGCACGATTATACTAATGCACAAGGAGAGCTTTCTTCTAATGTTTTCTATCACTTGTTGAGTGAGCATGTTGAAACAATGGATGCGAGGAATTGTCTTGTGTGTACGGAAATTCCTGCGTCAGTAGAGGAAGAAGTTACGTAGCATAGTCTTCTGTTAACCTATGGAATAAGCTGTAGCTTGCTACTAACAAGGTTCTATAACCAAGAGTATATACAGTATTTTTACACTAATTATGACATGGTGTTTTTATTTGTTCCTATTATTAGATATCTGAGTAAAATAGCTAGAGAGCATGATATAGTGCTAAATAGAGGATTCTTTGAGCCTACACTAACATTTGGGACAGCGTATGCGCATCATAACAACCTGATGTGCTTGCTTACACCTTTAGAGAAGAGCTTTATAGGTCATACTAATGATAGGAGAATAGCACTAAAAGAGAAATTAGAAAAGGGCTTAGAAAAAAGGACGTACAAGAATGATTATGCTTACACTGCTATTAAGACGCAAGGGAAATTAGCATTAGATGCATTACACGTAGGGAAGCTTTGTATATATAGGCCAAAATCACACACTGACACTTCATTTGTGGAAAGAGTGAATGTAGGCATGTGTTTTTGTTCCAGAGTAAGTGGACTTTTATGCTGAATGGTCAGGACCCTGCGATTCCGGGGATCTATTATATTTGTGGACTTAATGCTCATTACAATCTCTCAAGGGGATGGTATGGGACACGTTATTTGGGGATAGTTTTCCCTAACATTTACCAGATAGATGACTTAAAGAAGTTTCAGAAATTGACTGATTTACATCATAAGCGACAGAGGAGGCAAACCTCTTCTGCAATTGTGGGAGATATCTTTGGTGCAGTGATTCCTTCAGTGGGACTCATTCTGAATTCGATAAAGATACAAAAGTTGTCTACTATTGTGGATAACAAGCTGACAAATTTTACAGGGGCAATACTTCTGATAGATACTGAATTAGCCGCGGATAAAGCTATGACGCTTCAAAAGCGCCTTGCTTTAGACATTCTTTTAGCGAAAGACGGTGGAGTCTGTAAGATGATTAATGCTAGGCATTGTTGTTCCTATAATCCGGACAATGATGGGGAGAGAAGAGACTTACTCACTAACCTGACTAACTCAAGTAAGGATTTGAAGGAATTGAAGGAGCCAGGTGTTTGGGAAAAGGTTGGAAAAGTATTTGCTTCATTGGGAAATTGGCTTAGTCAAATTTTGAATGGGGTATTATTAAAAATCATACAAGGGATATTAATTATGATTGCTTGCATATTAGGAATATGGGGTTCATGTAAATTATGTCAAAAGATCAAATTGAAAAGGTCTAAAGATAATCAGAGGAGGGAAGAACGAAACAGAGAGAGAATTTATAAGGAAGATTTGAGAAGGAGACAAAATACAACAGAAACTGAATTGATGGTAAAGAAAGGTGTGATGACTTATTTAGTCATCAGAGGAGGGACTGTTAAAGCAGTTATGCTAAACAGAATTTATTAATGAATGTTTATATGTTTTGATTAACACAAAGTTCATAGAGAAATTAATCGCAGAAAAAATAATGTGCACGTTTGAAAATGTTCCCACGGAGAAGGGTAGCCACTTATATGAATTTGTACTAAAATGATTAAAAATGCGTAAAATAATGTCGTAGTTGGACTCTTGCTCTGGGCAAGACTGTTGGTTCAAGGACGACAGTACTTATGTTTGTAGGCGACTCTGCCTATCCAACAACAAGTCACAACTGTAGTCCCAACCCTTCCGGCTCACTAGCAGTACCTCACCAGTAACCCAAACAGTTAAAGGTGATTTGTGGCAGCCTTTACACATGGACTCAGAAGTATGACATCGCAGGGAGTGTCGTGGTTAAACGGAGATTCTCTCTTTCTCACAGATACATCATGTCTCAACCAAACACAGGCAATAACGAAGATGCTGTAAGGGTTTAAAGGTTTTTATTTAACACAATCTGCAATCTACTGTAAATCGTATGGGCTGCAACGATTAGGAAAATGAACAGTGCAAGAGATAGAATTGTAAAGACAAGAGTCATGATTATGAAGACCCCCAACATCTTGCAGTAACATAAGAAGACATAGAGGGCCTCATTCTGACCCTGGCGGACGGCGGAGGCCGTCCGCCAGGGTACCGCCGCTGAATGACCGCACCGCGGTCAAAAGACCGCGGCGGCCATTCAGACATTTCCTCTGGCCCGGCGGGCGCTCTCCAAAAGAGCGCCCGCCGGCCCAGAGGAAATGCCCCTGCAACGAGGACGCCGGCTCAGAATTGAGCCGGCGTAGTTGCAGGGGTGCGACGGGTGCAGTTGCACCCGTCGCGTATTTCAGTGTCTGCTTAGCAGACACTGAAATACTTTTCGGGGCCCTCTTACGGGGGCCCCTGCGGCACCCCCTACCGCCATCCTGTTCCTGGCAGGCGAACCGCGGTCAGAATGCCCTGCGGGGCACCGCCGGCCTGTCGCCGGTGCTCCCGTAGACCGCCGGGGTCAGAATGACCCCCAGAGTGTATAATATGTCCTAGTACCCTATCATAATAGGCCTAACCTGCTACCTAGAGGAGTGCTGGGTATGTTAAACCTAATCTGCCAATGCCATGTCCCTGGAAGGAACCCCCAACCCTGGTTACCTTGGAATGAGGTCTTGAGCTCAGACTCCGTAGGAACATGAAGTCCAGCTCAGTGTCAAGGCGACGTGCAATATCGATAGCAGCAATGGTATCTGGTTGGAATCCCTCTGATCATCTGTCTAAAGTGTGATGTATTTATACAGATCTACTTGGACCCCTGACGTAGATTGTTCCCAAACAATAGATAACACAGCAAGCTTGGGACGGTAATTACTATAAACAATTCCCTCAAAAGCGTGTAGAGGGAAAGTACCTAATGTGAACACCTACAGATTGTTTGTCTTTGTCGCATGAGTTGACGCCTTAGCGCGGTGGCACTGATAACATAAAGCTAAACAAAATGGCCTAACTATAAGCAAGGCAGCTTAGAAGAATTAATTAAATAAATCGGCTAAGACAGAGCAAGCTAAGTAGGTTAAAAGTCACTAGGTGACGGGGGCACGAGTCTGCAAGCCAAAGGCTAAGCTAACTCCTGTTATCCCATTAAAACAAACTAGGATTTACTACACCCTCCCATTGCTGTATCAAGTATGATGCCATTACTGGACACCACTGAAGGTGAGAGAATCCAAAAGCTAAAAAAAATGCTCTGGACTAAAAGCAAAGCATAAAAACAAAAGTTAAAAAACATAGTTAAATTAAATGTCTAAAAACGTACAAAAGAGACTTAAATGTCAACCATGACAAGCACAGCAGGCCAAAGTAAGAATCATACTGTGATATTTAGCTTGGTAAAAAAAAAAAAAATCCAATCATTGTTTTAGGGAACTATAGTCATGATCTTGAAGAGTAGCTCCGAAGTCACCGACTAAAAAGTCATTAAAAAAGGAGGCCAAATTGTCCGATGTAAGATCGATCACCTGGGCGGATGGATTCACAGACCAAAAGTGCGCAGTAATCTCTTGTGCAGGTCCACCTGCATTAATGCCATTTTCCGTAGAATGAAGCGCCAACTCAGTCAACATGGAGAGTTCATAAGTGGCCTCACAGATCAGCCTTAGTCTCATGGGGCATAACCGAGTGTGAATCCTCATCAGGGACATCACCAGTTCTTGGTCCACAGGAGGCAGTGGCAAGACGGCAAGACACACTGTTGGCAAATGTTCAAAGATGCACCATACGCAGCAAAAGACAGGCTGCACACACCAGGGGAGAGGCTGAAACAACAACGACCATTTCTACTCTAGTTCCTCCAGCAAGGAAGCATCAAAGATCTGAACCAATGCGTTCACGGCACAGTTGTGCTGGTGGCAGCGGCTCCATCGCTCTGTGTAGCTGTAAAGAAACAACCACTGTGAATCAGAAAGAATAGCAGCAGTATTCCGCCAATTAATGCCAAAATTACAGGAAAGCCACCAAACACACTTGAAAATAGTGAATGGATGGCTGACTCCGAAGATAGTCTGGAAGACTGACACAAATCCAGACCCGACAGCCTTAAAGAAATGGACAATCCCAGTAGTGCTCGAGGCGTTGAAAATTCTGGATACCAGCTCACCAAAGTGCTTTGGGAAGTTGATATTTAATAGGGATTGTATCTCGGCTGATGATCTCGCAATCTGGAGAACATATGTCTCTTTAGCGGATGTCAACGCAACCTGTTTTTGAAACAGTAGCGCCTTTAGTCTGCTCAGCTTCTCATAATTTACATTAATAGTATCAATGCGAGGCCACATTTCTGATACCTTTATCTCCCGTGTGGGGGGAATAAAACATGTCCACAACACGTAACGACCTTAGAGACCGAAATTGTGTAGGCAATTCCCAGTCGCATACCGCAACAGCTTTGATCGCTCAGCACCACATAACTGCCATTGGAAAATACATGAAATGCTGGTCGAATCAAAGAGACAGAAGTACCCTTCAGGAAACAGGCCAAGTTTGCGAGCCCCGCATTGCAATGGCCGTTAAGGGACACTTGCTTGCAGATCATTGAATGACTAACAGTAGTCTCACATTCGCTTCCGCTAAGAAAGACCTCTGTTTTGCTGTTCAGACATTTATAATCAAAGGGCAACTCCCACTCTTCCTTAATATAGCTATCGCCCAAATGCTCATACCTGCCCACGGCAAGATGTTTCATGCATTTCAGAAAATGAAAGGTGGATATGGGGAGATTAATAACACCATGTAGGAGCCAGAAAGTCGATGGACTCTCTGGTATCGTAAAAGGCAACTTTTCTAACCTCTCTAGATGAAGCTTGGTGAAACTCGCTTTCCTTTTAGCCATTGTCCGTTGTTTCCCGGATAAATTAAAAGCAGCAAACAATTCACTACTGTTAATGTATCGCCATGGAAAACGGCAATTTTTCAATGTTTGTAACATCCAACCAAGCTGCATATTCGAACATAGCTGACACTGTCCATGGTATAAACGGGACACGTCTGTCTGAATGATATCTATCGTAGACGACAATATATTTGTTAGTGAATAAATTCTGTTGGACAGGGTGTTCATGCCATTATTGACAACTGCCAAAGCCTTCTCTAAGTTTTCTTTATCTACAGTATTTGCCTTAAAGGTGCAGCAGCTTCTATCTGAGAAAGTTTCTATATCTTATTATACATAGCATAGATAAATAGAGCCCTGTTTCCTAGGACCTAACAAAAAGTCCTGCAAGTCTATATTTTAAGAAAGTGTGTTAAGGTGTTCTTTAACTGCGGCTAACGTGTTGGACTGTATCCATTGTTGACAGAGTTTACCCACACTGTATGTAGTAACTATCCGCGTGCGTTGACCTGAGAGAAAACGAGGATCTGGCCGGCTAATCTTGAAACCCCCTGAGGAATTTACAAAAACACACCTGACCTCCATTGGTGTTTATTGGCCAAACTAACCACGCGCCGGGACTGGAAAGTGAAGAATTGTAGGTACCATGCTGAACTTTTGCATCTAGTTCTTCTTCTGTGTTATTCAGGAAGAATTGCCAATCATTAAACTTAGCCGGTGTGGGGATAATGGGTGTGTGTATGTCTTTTATTTTTGCTGACCCGAGGCAGGACGTCTGTTGAACAGTGTTATTTAAAAAATCATTTGTACAGGAATCAGGCATGCTCTAAACAAGGCTTCCCTACCCTGTATTTGCCAATCTTGTGTTCCCCATACACTCTTTAAATCAATAAAGTTCTTCCAGTGATCGTAACCTTCAACGGCAAGACGGGAAACAAAGGAATCTGAACATATCAGTTTTGTATCTGTTAGCAACATTTTTCTAATTTTTGAAGGAGGCAATTTGAAAAAATATGACTCTGAATTTCTTGTGTCATGCCCAGAAAAATAAGTGAATTTCTCTTAATAACTTTTTGGGCTCCCCACTGGTGGTGTTGAATAATGTTCCCACCGTGTGTAAT
This sequence comes from Pleurodeles waltl, assembly GCF_031143425.1. Taxonomy (NCBI): domain Eukaryota; kingdom Metazoa; phylum Chordata; class Amphibia; order Caudata; family Salamandridae; genus Pleurodeles; species Pleurodeles waltl. The sequence goes on along the minus strand of NC_090451.1, from coordinate 427,947,501 downwards.
TAAGTACTGGTCTATGTCTAGTTGAACGATGCAGGTAGTAATGTCCCCAATTATTGTAGCAGAACAGTTCTCCATAATTCAATGTATTTACATATGCATCATCACTTTCAAACACTGAATAGTCCTTCATTTCAGTAACATAGAATCAACTGTCTGGACATCCCAATCATCAGATATGATACTGGGTGTAATAACATCTGTCATAGATATTTTAAATACATATGGTATTTGGTTAACCTTAGTAGGCCCGTATATTTCAAATGGAACTTTGTCCCACACAATCCCATCAGTAATGGGTACAGCTGAAATGTTCACCAGGGACAAGTCTCTGCGGACCTTATGTGAGGAATGATATGGTATTAAGTCTTCAACTACAGGCGCTACAGAGGCGCGTTCAGGAATATAATGACCATTTATAAGCAAGAAGAAAACAGTCATGAAACCAATCCATAGAAATAAGGTAGAAAATGTCAGGCAGAACCATAAATAGTTCCATGGGTATACTAAGTAATTTGTTTCAAGCCATAGATATAGCTTGCTTGTCTTTGAAACATTTTCAATCACTGGAGTGGATGAGTCTGAAGAAAAGTCATCAATGTCCATGAAGTAACGAGAGGCAGTCTCTGCAAATACAAGAGCAAATGCAGTACTTGTAGATGGGTCCACTTCAAGTGGAGGCTCATAGTAGATAGTGCCATCAGTCTGTGTTGTATTGGTGTATACGAGGGCCAACTCTTGAACCAGTGTCGTGGGTGAAGTGGTAACAGGAACCAGCAAAAGCTCATTTTCCGCCCCCCCCATGGTCGAGGAAGAATTTATAGCATTGTTGGACATTGTTGCATAGTCCACAGTAGTGTTGGTCACTCTATTCTGAAGAGGTATGTCCTGTTGGGTAGTAAGAGGGGATCGGGAACTACCCAAGGGACCTCTGGATCTACTGTGCAGGATCGGCCACATGGTGTAGTTTAATGTTTTGAATTGAAAATAAATGGTGGCAAGATAACAGTTCTGGTACCTTGTATTCCCAGGACTGTGACTGGTGCTCTGTAGGAGGGACCGAATTCCTTCTTAACAGCAATCTTTTCACGAACCAGATCCCCAACTTTAGGAATGCAGCCAGTGGAAGTTGTTGGTATATCCCTTATTCCTAGGGTGGCAGCACTGGTGGATGATTTATCATCTCGAAATTGTTGAAGCTCCTGTAAGTCAGTGAGACGTTCATTTATGTCAAAAGGTGTTTCTGCTGCCACCATACTAGAACCATCAAGATCTGGGACATACATAGGTATCCCAAAGAGAACCTCATAGGCAGTTCGTCCCCGAAAAACCGTCTTGGCAGTTTATTCAGTGCTTTCTGGACCCCACATAGGTGATGAAGCCAGCTGGGCCAGAACCTTATACTGTAGCTGTTAAGGACTGCTTTAGATCATGGTTCTGCCTCTCCACGACTGAATTTCCCTTGGGATGGTATGGTGAGGAGTAATGGAGTTCAACACCCATCGTCCCCATGGTGTCCCTGAATGCCTTAGAGGCTAATGCAGGGCCCTGGTGCGAGTGGAATGCTGCAACCGCATATGTACCGACAAAGATCAGCAAATCTTTTATAACAGTTCGAGCGTCAGCCGACCGCTGTGGCCATACCTCCAGGAATCTAGAACAAGAATCTACAGCGATTAGGATGTATTTGTATGCACCATCCAGTTGGAGTGGACCACAATGGTCCAGGAACACACACTGTAATGGTCTGCTGGACACTATGAGAGATGTCTGTGGTGGGCGTTTGATATTAGAGCCCTTTATTTGCTGGCAAATGTCACAACAAAGGACGTATTGCTTTGTCTGTTTGTATAGACCTGGCCACCAGAATCTTTTCTGCAAGAGTGTTACTGTGGCCGAAATACCAGAATGAGCAAAAGCAACTCCCTCATGCGCTGCTTTTACTAGATCTAATCACTGGTCTTCGTTGGGGATTACTTGATCTCCAACCCCAGGAAGCGTTGCATAAGCAACATTCTGTGCACTGATGTGATAAGAATATTTTGTAGGGTACCCTTTCGGGAGAGACTTGCCTTCAGCCGAAGCTTTCACAGCAGTCACTATCTCACTATCCAATCTCGTATGGGAACAAGTCACTGCAGCTACAGAAGCCGTAGCTACTGCAGATTTGGCTGCTTCATCAGCCAAAGTAATACCAATAACATGTACTCCTCCATGTTGGTGGCCCAATGTATGTACTACATGGACGCACAGTAGCTTATCCTTAAGATCAGCCACTCTCCCCCACAATGTCCTGTGTTTTATGGTGTTCCCTTTAGAATCTCTAAACCTGTTCAGTTTCCAATAATTAAGATAATCATTGTAAGACTGAACACAGTAATATGAATCACAGACTATCAAAGTCAGTCTACCTGTCTCTGTGTTCTAGCACTAAAATAAGGGCTCTGAGTTCAGCCAGCTGAGCTGTGTAGTCCCCTAGGGTCTGTGTGTAAGTGTTATGAGGGTGGAAGACTCCATCCTTCATCACTCCACTCACGGCAGCGCAAGCGGCTGAGTATTGATGTTTGGTACCTACAGCTGGTTGAGCTGAACTATCAGTATAAATGAAGGTATGGCAGTTGTCTAAAGGCAAACTATGTAGAGGAGCGGGGCACTCCTGTTCGTATGGGAGAAATTCTTGTGTCTGGAGTTTCGGATCAAAAACGTAATCAACATCGGTAGCGGTGAGAGAAGTCGCCCACTGAATCCAGCGTGGATGTAATGGGTTAGCATTAGGTACGCTCGCTTTGGTGACAGCCTCTAAGGGTGGCACCGGGGTCACAACAATGATGCGTTTCCCTTGCGCAAGTGGCCTCTCTTTTATGATAGCCATCTGAAATGCAGTTAAAAAAAATTCTGTGGGTGCAAAACATTGCTCTGCATTTGAGTATAAATGTGATTCATGTGCTATGGGCACTGTGTCATCCTCATTAAAGGTGACATAAGTAAACCAAATGGCACCAGCAATTATTCTGATGACCAAATTAGTTTTTTGGTCACGTGTATGCAAATGTTTTGATTCCAGCATGTCCTGTTGCAACTCCCTAAGGATGCATGTGTTTTCAACTGTCCAGTGACTGCTAGAAAAATCTGGACATATTAAGTCGTATAGTGGCTTGATACGTTGTGCATAGTCTGGAATGTATGTTCTGCCAAAATTGAAGAAACCAAGTAAAGACTGTAGTTTCTTTAGCGTATTTGGTGGGTGCCATTGTGCACACTTCTCTAGGAAGTGCGAGGCCAGGCTCTTTCCTTTGTTTGATAGCTCGTATCCCAGGAACAATACAATGAGAAAGGCAATCTTACTTTTCTTAAAGTTGAATTTATAACCGACTTCTGCAAACCCCAAAATTATTCGATCGACCCTCACAAGATGAATGTTCAGGTCATCGTCTGTGAGATAAATGTCGTCCAGATAGGATAACGCCTCAGAATCAATATCATGTAATATTGATGTTACTCGAGCCGAAAACAGCCCTGGACTATTCTTATAGCCCTGGGGTAAACGGCAAAAGTGTTTTTGTGAGCCAAGTGAGAATGCACTCAGGTCCTGACTTTCTTCCGCTAAATTCTGGCAGAAGAACCCGTTGGAAATATCCAACGTTGTTTTATATTTTTTGCGCACTATATTGTTTATCTGTGCCATACTACGTGTATTTTGTATAGTCTATGTGCGTGTATGACTGTTTAAATGTCTATAATATAAGACCATTTGTAAGGTAATGCCTCCTTGGCATGGTTACCCCCTGACATTTTGCCTTTGCTGATGCTAAGTTATGATTTGAAAGTGTGCTGGGACCCTGCTAACCAGGCCCCAGCACCAGTGTTCTTTCCCTAAACTGTACCTTTGTCTCCACAATTGGCACAACCCTGGCACTCAGGTAAGTCTTTGTAACTGGTACCTCTGGTACCAAGGGCCCTGATACCAGGGAAGGTCTCTAAGGGCTGCAGCATGTCTTATGCCACCCTGGGGACCCCTCACTCAGCACATGCACACTGCCTCACAGCTTGTGTGTGCTGGTGGGGAGAAAACAACTAAGTTGACATGGCACTCCCCTCAGAGTGCCATGCCAACTTTACACTGCCTGTGGCAGGTCACCCCTCTAGCAGGCCTTACAGCCCTAAGGCAGGGTGCACTATACCACAGGTGAGGGCATGTGTGCATGAGCACTATGCCCCTACAGTGTCTAAGCAAAAAGACATTGTAAGTGCAGGGTAGCCATAAGAGTATATGGGCTGGGAGTTTGTCAAACACGAGCTCCACAGTTCCATAATGGCTACACTGAAAACTGGGAAGTTTGGTATCAATCCTCTCAGCACAATAAATGCACACTGATACCACTGTGCAATTTATTATAACATACAGCCAGAGGGCACCTTAGAGGTGCCCCCTGGATACCAACCCAACTTCCAGTGTAGGCTGACTATTTTCTGCCAGCCTGCCGCACACCAGACATGTTGCTGGCCACATGGGGAGAGTGCCTTTGTTACTCTGTGGCCAGGAACAAAGCCTGTACTGGGCGGAGTTGCTTCTCACCTCCCCCTGCAGGAACTGTAACACCTGGCGGTGAGCCTCAAGGGCTCACCCCTTTTGTTACAGCACCACAGGGCATCCCAGCTAGTGGAGATGCCCGCCCCTCCGGCCACTGCCCCCACTTTTGGCGGCAAGGCTGGAGGAGATAATTAAAAAAACAAGGAGGAGCCACCCACCAGTCAGGATAGCACCTAAGGTGTCCTGGGCTGAGGTGACTCCTGCTTTTAGAAATTCTCCATCTTGAGAGTGGAGGATTCCCCCAAACGGATTAGGGATGTGCCCCCCTCCCCACCGGGAGGAGGCCCAAAGAGGGTTTAGCCACCCTCCAGGACAGTAGCCATTGGCTACTGCCCTCCCAGGCCTAAACACACCCCTAAATCTAGTATTTAGGGGCACCCCAGAACCTAGGAAAGTAGATTCCTGCAACCTTAACAAAGAAGAAGGATTGCTGACCTGAAGCCCTGCAGAGAAGACGGAGACGACAACTGCCTTGGCCCCAGCCCTACCGGCCTGTCTCCCAACTTCGAAGAAAACTGCAACAGCGACGCATCCAACAGGGACCAGCAACCTTTGAAGCCTCAGAGGACTGGCCTGCACTCAAGGACCAAGAAACTCCAGTGAACAGCGCTCTGTTCAAAACCAGCTACTTCTTGGCAACAAAGAAGTAACTTCCAAAGACTTCATGTTTACCGCCGGAAGTGTGAGACTTCTTCACCCTTTGCACCTGACGACCCCGGCTCGACCTGCAGAAAACTAACACCTCAGGGAGGACTCCCTGGCGACTGCGAGCGTGTGAGTAACCAGAGACAACCCCCTGAACCCCCACAGCGACATCTGCTGAGAGAATCCAGAGGATCCCCCTGACCGCGACTGCCTGTAACAAGGGACCCGACGCCTGGAACCAACACTGCACCCACAGCCCCCAGGACCGGAAGGAACCGAACTCCAGTGCAAGAGTGACCCCCAGGTGACCCTCTGCCTAGCCCAGATGGTGGCTGCCCCAAGGAGCCCCCCGTGCCTGCCTTCATCGTTGAAGTGACCCCCGGGTCTCTCCATTACTTCCTATACAAAACCCGATGCCTGTTTGCACACTGCACCCGCCCGCCCCTGTGCCGCTGAGGGTGTACTTTCTGTGCCTTCTTGTGTCCCCCCCAGTGCCCTACAAAACACCCCTGGTCTGCCCCCCCAGAGGATGCAGGTACCTACTTGCTAGCAGACTGGAACCGGGGCACCCCTGTTCCCCACAGAAGCCTATGTGTTTTGGGCACCTCTTTGACCTCTGCACCTGACCGGCCCTGAGCTGCTGGTGTGGTAACTTTGGGGTTGCCTTGAACCCCCAAAGGTGGGCTACCTATGCATATTGTAAGTGTTTTACTTACCTTCAAAACTAACCTTTACTTACCTCCCCCAGGAACTGTTGAGTTTTGCACTGTGTCCACTTTTGAAATAGTTTATTGCCATTTTTACAAAGACTGTACATGATATTGTGTTCATTCAAGGTTCCTAAAGTATCTAAGTGAAGTACCTTACATTTAAAGTATTAACTATAAATCTTGAACCTGTGGTTCTTAAAATAAACTAAGAAAATATATTTTTCAATATAAAAACCTATTGGCCAGGAGTAAGTCTTTGAGTGTGTGTTCCTCATTTATTGCCTCTGTGTGTACAACAAATGCTTAGCATTACCCTCTGATAAGCCTACTGCTCGACCACACTACCAAAAATAGAGCATCAGAATTATCTATTTTTGCCACTATCTTACCTCTAAGGGGAACCCTTGGACTCTGGGCATACTATTTCTTACTTTGAAATAGTATATACAGAGCCAACTTCCTACACCATTCTATAGGAATGATCTGGCTTCGCAACTGGGAATAATGGATTATTCATTGGAGAGGCGCAGGGCTCAACTACCCCCTGATATTCTAGCTGAATGAGAATCTCCCTCACTGGAGCTTTAGCCTCGTGTTTGACTACATATTGGGCCTGATTACAACTTTGGAGGAGGTGTTAATCCGTCCCAAAAGTGACAGTAAAGTGACGGATATGCCACCAGCCGTATATTGCGAGTCCATTATATCCTATGGAACTCGTAATACGGCTGGTGGTATATCCGTCACATTTGGGACGGATGAACACCTCCTCCAAAGTTGTAATCAGGCCCATTGTGTCTGAGGCTGGGATGTAGACCTGACAGGTATTACATGACACGGAGAGTCCCTGTCCCAACCCACATGATTGCAATATAATGTAGGTGCCTATGCTAGAGCCCAACTGACAGTGTAGGCTTCCTTTTTCACCTCCTGAACAAGACTAGAGAAAGAAGGCAAAATTACATTTTTCACATGTGGGAGCTTACGGACGTGTTCGGGCGGCCAATCTCTTTTGGCCACAATTAAGTTAGTCCCAAAAGATCACACCAATGGTGCGTTCCACGTCTCCCTCAATTTGGATCTTTAGATTATAAAGTCTATCAGGTGGGAGTACGCACCCGTCCGCTGTTTCAACTGCAACAAAATCGCTAGTTGCTGTTGCATCCAAATCATCTTTCGGACTCTGGTGACATATCGTGACCTCTACTGCGCTGTCTAGCAGTGTCACTGCCCATGTCTTGTTCTTCAGAAGTGTTCTCAAGTGTATTGGCATTTTTGACTGATAGTGCTGCCACTTTTTTCTTTTTAAACTGTGGCTTTTATTGCAAAGTCTTCTCTTCTTTCTTGACTGTAGACTGGGGTGAGTCTTTCTTTTGTTTCACGTATTCAGGACGGTCCCCTCTCCTGCTACGCCTATCCAGAGCGTCCTGAAAGGAACGAGAGGGACGTGAATCAGTATATCTATCAGGAGTTCTAATATTCTCCCTATTTCTTAGAGTATATCTCCTTTTGGAGTTCTATGGATGTGGAGAGTCTGCTCTCTGCTTCTGTCTGTCTTTAAATTGTCCTGGCTTCCCCCAGCGCTTTTTCAAACCCTCTTGTGTCTGTTTCACACCTTCCTTAGGGGTGATACTCTGTACTTCTAATTTCTTTGGCTTGGCTCCCAGACTATCCCTTCCTATACTAGTATAGGTATCGGAAATAATTTTTGGTAGCTGTCTCTCTTGATCCAAATGTAGAGTTTCTCTGAGACGCTGGCGTATATATATGTTACTGGGTATAATCAAGGATACTGCGTCAAAATTATGCATTATTTTCATCCCCAAATCTAGGGCAGGTGCTGCCCCATGCTCATTCTGTATTTGTTTTAACACTTCCGGTAAGTTGGCAAGTGTCGGGGTACCATGTGTGGTAGTATATATTGCAGCGAAGAATGTACCCCATGTGGCACAGTCATCCACCAAGGGTCCCGTATGGGGAAACACAGCTTCCAAATGATTTGTTTTCTGGGCTATCCAGTAAGGTACTTTCTCCCGCTCTGTGGGTATTTTACCCATAATAGTATGTACTGTTTGTGGATTAATCCCAGTAGCCAGTAGGTATCCAGTAGGTGCTGGTGGTGCTGGACGTGCTTGTGTTGTGTTCAAAGTCCGCATTACAAACTGAACAAGCCATCTATATAATGTTACTATTTCATTGTATAAGTTTCGCAGATCAGCTGCTTGCAAATTTTGTATACCCGGGCGAGGTGTGTATGTGGCGAAAATAAGCCACGTAGGTTTGTCATTACTTAAAGGTCCTAATCTCACGCGTTGTATTACATGTGGTATGGCGCCCTAAAACCAGTTCTGATGCTCCTGATAAGTGAGCAGTATTTCATGATACTGGTATGCTTGGTACCGTTGTGGTACATTAGCATTTGTATATGTGTGAAATGTAAGTGCTCTGCGGTCTTCCTCCGGAAAGGTGACCCAAAAATAAAATGTTTCTGTTTGGTAAGCTTCATTAGCTTCTACTACGAAAGTGACTTCCCCGCCCTTTTCTGTAATCCCATGCGCTACTAGGTGTAATGTTAATGCTTGTCTAGCATTCTCAGGAATGTCTATGGCGTTAGCCATATTGTAAAATGGGTGAAGAGATGGAACACCAAGTGGGGAGTAAAGTCTTTTTTAAGAGTTCGAGCTCGACCAACCTACAGCCTAATTAGGTGTTCCCTGTTCAGCTGAGGAGGATTTTTCCAAAGACCACGGACATCTCTGTATAATGGTACTTAGGGTACATGTTGTCTGTGAGACAGTGATAATAGGGGTGTCCGTAAATTAGTGCATAAACACCATCGTTGGTGGTGCCATGTCGTAGTTGGACTCTTGCTCTGGGCAAGACTGCTGGTTCAAGGATGACAGTACTTATATTTGTAGGCGACTCTGCCTATCCTACAAGTCGCAACTGTAGTCCCAACCCTTCCGGCTCACTAGCAGTACCTCACCAGTAACCCAAACAGTTAAACTGAGAGTCCCAGGTTGCCAATGTAAACCAAGGCAGCCAGAATCTGAGAGGGAAAGCAGGAGAAAAAATCTGAAGTTATCAACAATCACAGCACAAGGGAGAAAGAGGGGCCTGAGGGAACAGAGAGGGAAAAAAGTGAGGGGTGGAAAACAGGTGCAAATCATTACAAAAGTAAAAATACACAATAATTTGTGACTGATTATAGAGCATGGCCTGTATGTCACAAATGGTCTTAAATATAATTCCAGCACTCATGCCCTGTAAGTGACCCTCATCAGGAGGTGAGTGCTACTAGGAGCCTGTCAGTTAGTGGTCTAATGTTTCCCATCGCCTTAATTTCCACTGGCCCATTCTCCACAGCCTCAAGCCACCGTGCTCCTAATGGTTAATCAGGCATCAGTTCTTAGCCTGTTTCCTGACAAATACACGCTGTTAACTGAATATGTCACTCATAGTTGTTCCTCTCTTTTTGTAGGTTCTTTAGGTCCCTGTACTTTACACCACTACCAACATATGCTATTATATGATAGGAAACGCTGTTATTATTATGTTGACACACATGGTGATGTTCAAGAACAATAGTAAGATCAGTGTTAGGGATACCATCCATGATTGATTGTGGCAGAGGTCCACAGGGGAAGATAAATCTCCACTTTGTGCATCAATTATTTAATATGCTTTTTTTTTTCATTACTCTTCAGTAGTGTCTCACCCATTGGGTCATTTGGGCATTGCCCCGCCCTCCTTTTCTTCTGACATTACAAGGATCTGAAGCTGTACTTGTGCACAGGTTCAGACTATCAGAATAACCACAGGAACATTACAAACCAATCATGACAACTTGGCCAGTGGGGCACTGTTTGCAGGGTGGTGTGTGGTGCTCTTTTTGTAAGGACTCAGTCTGAAGGCGTGTCCTCCACTTCTGCTTCGGTCGATACATAGTCTAGTCTACTGGTGATGAAGGTCTGTGTTGCGGTGTGTTTCATGTTCAGGGGTAGCCACATGAAGCTCTTACTTAGCATGCACACAGTGAAGAAGCAGGTGGAGGAGACCGTGTTAACTTATGATTCCATTGTGAGCCTGTTATCAATGATGATTCTGAGGCTTCTGACATGTTTGGAGGGAGTGGGTGTGGATCCTAGTTCAGAAGGCCACCAGGAGTTGTTCCACATGTTGCTGCTGTTGCGGAAGATCAGATCTTCAGACTTGTCTAGGTTTAGCTGAAGGCAGTTTTCTTTCATCCAGTCGGTGATGCTTGCCATGCATCTGTGGTTTTGGTGGTGGTGGGGTCGTTAGTGAATGAGAGGACGAGTTGGGTGTCATCTGTGAGTAGGAGATTATGTTGAGGCCATGGGATCTGACAAGGTTGGTTTGCAAGGTCACATATGCGTTGAAAAGCGTGGGCTGAGGTAAGATGCTTGGGGGACCCCTCAGAAGATGCCTTTTGGTTCGTATGTTAAAGCAGTAGGTAAATCGACTGGGTTCTTCTGGTAAGGCAGGAGATGTTCCATCTGAATGTGTCCCTTGAATGCCGATGTGGTGGAGTCTTTTGATCAGTGTGCGGTGGGATACGGTATGAAAGGCTGCCAAGAGTCTGAGGATGATTAGTGCTCCTGTTTCACCTTGGTCGAGTAGGATACAGATGTTGTCTGTGGATGCAAACAGGGCGGTCTTGGTGTTGTGATTGCTTTGGAAGCCAGATTGGCTGGTGTCACGTAGCTGTTTCTGCTCTAGGTAGGTCATGAGTTGCTTGTTTTTTTTTTCAAATCTGTTTTTATTCTAATCATTAGAACATAGTCAAACAATGCAGATCACTGGCTGTTCATTATACATGAACATATATGATATTAGGTATATTTGGTGAGGGCCTATGGGAAAGGGGGAATCAATGGGGAAGGATCCCAAATTACTATAGTTCTTACCGGAACAAATGTCTTTTTTCAACAAACATTATCTGCTTCATGTATATATGTGTATTCTCACAACGTCAGGATGCTGATTACAGTGAGTGGTGGTAATCAAGGCAGCGTTTATACGACATTTATCATTGTATCTGGCAGTCATGGATGTGATTAAGATGATGTAGTGCCACCCAGATTTTCTCCCATGCAACTTGGTGTGATCCCATTAGTGGACCTGGTGTCTCTGCCCGGGTTCCATCCTCTGTTGTGTGGAGTAGTGTGTTTTGCCTCTCTGTATGTTATGTTGGTCCCTGATTGGGCGATTGGTGTGAGCTGTGCAAGTTTATGTATCACCTAGCCCATAGTGTCATCCCGAGAGGCGATCTGGAAGTGTTAGTTATCGCCAGTGTGAATGGTGGCTACCGTATTTCCGGGGGGGGGGGGGGGGGTGTCAATAGTTCTTAGCCTCGACCCATGCAATTTAAGTGTTCCAGTTTCTGCATCCTGCCACCACTGTAATTAAGTGAACAAAGCACTTGTGCTTTGGCCCCAGCCCATTGCAGCAACCCCTGTAGCCAATTTTTTACATCTGGGGTGGTTGGCGCCTTCCATTGCATAGTTATGAGGTGTTTCAAAAGGGCAAAGGCAAGGTCTATAAACCTATGTAATTGTTTCTCTCCTGGGCCCTAGTGCGTATGCCCAATATGCAGGACACAGTGGTGGGAAGCAATGGGTGGTTTGTCAGTTCCCCCGTTAATAAGTCAATTTCATTCCAGGCATGGTGCATGGGTGTGCAGGACCACACCATGTTATAGAAGTTGGCTTCCTGGTCTTCGAATCTAGGGCACCCATGGGCTGGTTGTGGAAAAATGCATTGAATCCAGTGGGTGGGAAATAAGTAAGTTTGGTGTAAATAATTAAATTGTGTATAGCGAAATCTAGAATTGCGGGACACACCCTTCACATATTGGAGCGCCCTGGTCCAAGTTGATTGAGACAGCAGGTTGGGTAGGTCTGTCTCCTAAATCTCGCCTGGCCTGTTCCTCTAATTACCTCGGAGACCGCCGTATAGCAGGGACACCACTCTAGTGTACCTAGCATCCAACAATAGGAGGTGAAGCATGAGTGATGTTGGGGGTTCGGTGTCCCCATTTGGCCATGTGTTGTGTATGAGCAGTTTCATGGCGCAGTAGGTTAGGAAGCGTCCGGACCTATGTTGTAAGTGTTCTTAATGTCTGCGTATGTCATGAGCGTGCCCTCTTTGAATAAATCCCCTTTCGTGGTCAGTCCAGCTGCTAGCCAGGGTCCCACTGCATGGTGCGTGTATATTTCCCTAGCGCCCTGCATACCCAGCAGTGGGATCCTAGGAGAATAAAGCAGTAGTGGCCCCACTTTCTGTACAAATCTATGCCACCACGTTCAGGCTGTGTCCATCAAAGTGTTGCTGTGTGAAGGAGGACATATGTACTCTGATAGCCATGTCAGCACATTCGTGCTACCCAATCTGTCCTGCACCATTATTTTCTCTGCTGTGGGAGGTGACTGGAGCCAGGTTAGGGGCCATTGGAGTTGCACTGCTGCGTAATATAATTCACAATTAGGCATGCCTAGACCCCCCCTCCTGTTCTCCTGACAGGATGACTGTAAGTTAGATGTACCTAAGAACGCTATGTATATATAGCTACAGTGTGTTCGCATGTCATGAGTCATGTGTAAGCCCATGCTTGCAAAGATAAAAACAAAACCACAAGTCCCAGAATGCTATATGTTAAATGAGTTAAATGAGTGAATGAATGAATGCTGTGCTTATAAAGCGCACTGCACCTCCCAAAGGGACATCCTGGCACTGAGCAGAAATAAGTATAACTACATAGCATGCAGTGACCTACGAGCAGTGTAATTTAGAGAATGAGCTCGAAGAACAATGCATTGGGGACCTCGAAGGTCCATGTCTTAAGCTGCTTCCTAAAAATGGCTTCTAATTCAATGAGTCTCATGTGCCAGGGTAGAGAGTTCAAAGCCTTTGCACCAAGGATTTTCCACCCCATGTTTTAAGTCTAAATGTAAAAGACTTAAGAAGATTGGCATGTGATGACGTCAGCATCTGCGACGTTGTGTAGTGGGTGAATCTGAAAATTAGATTTTTTGGCCCTAGTGCGCTATAAGCTCTGAAAGTGAGCAAAATAATTTTAAAGAGGACCCTTTTATGCACAGGTAGCCAATGTAGAGCTTCCAGGACTGCTGACGCAGAGGATCGTCGGGAAAGGTGTAATACCAATCTGGCAGCAGCGTGTTGTACCACCTATAATTTCTGAATAGTTTGTTTTGATGAACCTGCATTCAAACTATTGCAGTAGTCCAATCTGGATGCTAATACAGCAAAGGCCACTGTCTTTCTTGCTGCTTATGGAAGGTAGTCAAATAACTTTTTTAGTGATTTTGTTAGACTAAAACACATTCCCGCCACTGCAAGTGCTTGTGAGCGGAATGACAGAGAAGTGTCAAATTGTATTCCAAGGTTTTTTACAACCTTGACCGATGCTGGTGCAAGCACCAGAATTTTTAACAACATCCAAGGTCAGCTTCCATTTGCAACAGACAACTGTGTAGAGTGCCTTGGATGGAAACCAGACCTCCATGGATGGAGGATATTAGCTTCCTCAAGGAACGTAGTTAGTTGGTCATTTACCAATGTTTTGATGATCTTGTTCACAGCAGGGAAAAGTTAGATAGGACGAATATTTGAAAGGGTTGTAGGATCAGACAATTGTTTTTTCCTGAAGTGGTTTGACAATTGGCAATTTCCAGTCATTAGGGACCTTGGCAGAGACAATTGAAGTGTTAAGGATTTCATTGCCCACTGGATTGACTCAGTCAACCACTTCGTGAAGTATAGAAGAGGGGTAGAGATCATGAGGGGATCCAGATTTGCAAGACAGTATAGCCTGTGGTGACTGAAGTAAGGTGATTTTCTGAATAGTTGTCAGTGACACTCCTGTTGTGGGAGTTTTCCCCACTGGGCCATTTTTAAAGCAGAGATGGTTCTAAACTCCTATTGAATGGCACGTATTTTTCATCAAAAAATGAAGATATTTGATTGCATAAAATGTGTTAAGGTGGAATGTCCCTGGCCATTGTTTTAGGTTGTAAAAATGCTTGAGCAATTTAAAAAATGTTTTTTGGTTAGTGTGGGCTTTGTCATTTTGGGTGGAGAAAAATGCCTTTTTTGCCATCTTAATCTGACCATGGTAAGTTTCCAAAGCCCTTTTGAATTGAAGCAGATCTTCCGCATTACAGGCTCTATGCCATTTCCATTCCAGTTGTTTACAGCAGAGGTGCCGTTCTGCTAGAGCCTGAATGTACCATGGAACTAAGGGCTGAGAGTTCCGTATTGGTGTGTTGATTGTGTTTCACATGACTTTAGGGGCACTTGGTAGCTCTGTGACACATATGAGAATGATGGAATAAGCCTAGAGGGCAATGGAGAAGTAAAAAGTGCCATTATGGTTTATGTTGCAGTACAGCAGAGTGGTACAGTAGAAACTCTTGTGTTCAGTTGAAATTGTGAAATGTTAAAGACAAATTGAATGGAAAAACGTTAGGGCAAAGACAGGTTTCCAACTAAGACACGTCCTGATTTTAAGGCTTGACAATTTTCTGCTCCATTACTCTGATCTACCACAACTTCATATTTAATTAGCATAGATTTGGCTCCTCCGTCTCCACTCCTCTTCCACTCCTGTCCTTTCCTTATGTAACAACAAAGCAGCGAAAATAAGGAAAACAAGGCTGTCAAGAGGGAAAGGCAATCATAACCTCACATATTCAAATGTACATTATTCAATAAATAAATACATTGCTTTTTACAATTAAGAACATGGAAAAGAGCAACAGTTAACACTCTTTTGAGATCATGCCTTGGGATCAGTTATAAGTCCTGCTTGTGCCCACTGTGCCACTCTACTGCAGTGTTACTTTATTTTTTAATTCCATAATAAAATCTGGAGAGAACTCTGAAGTGAACGTGCCAGCTTTCACTCACTGGCCTGACAACAGAAAAGTGCTGCTGAGAAGCACGTGTTGCTGCTTACAAGGAAAGTTGCTTAAAATGGGTTGAGGGACTGCACTTGACCCATGGGCCTGCACTGAGTGTCACTGATCTACAACGTTGCGATATTCCTCTGCCTACCTGTTTCAGTTCCCCAAAGATAGATAAGCTTTGGCAGAGCCATTAGGTCTCTCTTTTTGCATGCAAATGCAAATGTACTAATGTGTAGAGGCGGCGGGTGGCAGGACCAGGGGTCCTGGTGCAGGTCGTGGTCGGGTCACTGACAGGTGCAGACGGGCTTGCCTTAGGCACGCCTTTGGTGCGCTAGTGGCAGGCCCGCTGCGCGTGGCCGCACTGTGGCCACCATTAAGTAGGGAAGAGGGGAGGAGAGGATAGCTGGGAAGAGCGAGAGCGGAAATGGCGCAAAAAAGGGTGTGGGGCTGCGGGGCAGCAGCAGCTGGGGAAGCGAATGAGAGCGAGGAGGGGGTGGGCCTGCAGGGGCAGCAGCGGTGAGGAGAGTGAGGGGGGAGAGAGAGATGCGAGAAATAGAGGAGTGACGAGAAAATGAGGAAAAGATTGAGGAAAGCGTAGAAAGCGAAAGGCACAAAAAACAGTACACAAAAGAAAAAAACAAGGAGAAATGAGAAAAGATGCAAAGGGCAGCCCAGCAGAAGAGCAGAGCTCTCATACTAGACACCAAGGACGAGGCACAGGCAGAAGCCTGCGGGTGGAGGAGGGCCTTGAACTACTGACAGAGGTCAGAGTTCAGGGACAGAAGGGCTCCACTTTTCGGTGAAGCTGCGCAATGCCAGAGCAGTTCTCTGACTAGGTCCCTTCAGATTCATTCTGCTAGTTGTTCCACTGGAAGTGCAAAGAGGAGGGGGGCAGGCATTCCTGTCCTTTGGCCTTCTGGATGTCAAAGAGAGGAAGAAAGTATTCTATTAATTCTCACACAGGCTTTCTTGTTGTTGCATAGCTCCTTTATAAATGCCAGATGTTCTGCGCCTAATGTCATCTGGTGGAGGAACTGGTGCAAATGTTGTTTCAACTGGGTTGTGGTCTGGCAGTCCTCTAAGGGTGAAGCAGCCACCCACAATTTGGTTTGGCAATGCCAGATGGTACAGATAGATAATCTGTTCTAGCTTGACTGTGATGAGGTACTGAGTAGTAAGTATAACCTCTCTTGTACGGATGTCAGGTACGCCATACATCTTTCAGACCCATCAACACCGTCCGGTCGGCATCCTGTGCCCTGTTTATTAATGTGTTAAAGTCATTCACCATATTGTTAGATCTTCAGCAAGAGTACAGAGTAAGTGGCTGATGAAGTCTGCAATGTGCTTGACACTAGTGAGTAGGGAGGGGCGTAAACACGACAGAAAGTCCAGGGAAATTCCTCGAAAGTCCCTTCTAAAATGACAAATTGGCCCAGTGTATTTTTAAGGAACAATGGTGGCTGTGAAGGGAAATGCCCTATGTGGCATCACAACTACCGTTCGAGAGTCCCCTCTGCAGCCTGTGTGGTATAATCTAGTGCAGTGGTTCCTAATCTTTTGACTTCTGTGGACCCCCAGTTTATCATTACTGGAACCCAGGGACCCCCACTGAATCATACTTAAATCCGGGGATTCCCCACAGAGGTATTACTGAAAGCTGGGGACCTAGTCTGTTAATATAATTTAATTTTCTAATCAGTCACGGACTTCCTGAGGAGGCTTTGTGGACCCCCCAGGGGTCCCCGGACGACAGGTTTGGAACCACTGATCTAGAGGATCCATGCCTCCCAAGGGATGGACAATTGTTGTCCATAAGGTGAGTTTCTGGTACCAAAAGAATATTGGGGGAATTCTTCTTAACATAGGACTGTTCCAACTTAATTTTATCGAGGGGACCATTTATATTCCAGGGAAAAACCTCAGACCTTGTTGCAGTTGCTACTGCTTGTTTGTATTGGATGCATTGTTAAGGTTTAGCAGGAATGTGTGTTCGCTTATTGCCATACTATAATTAACCAATAAAAGGAAGAACCCCTCTTCCTTAACCCTACCTCCCCACACTTCCTTCTCGAAGCATTTGTAGCACAACTTGCATTACAATCTAGAATGCAAAAAGGAGAAGTTAACAATGTTTCAACTTAGTGGTCTCCATTTTCCCCCCAATTTTCCCTCCCTCGTTATACTCTGCTTACCAGGTCTGCTAATTCTTGAGGTTTAAGTCACATGTGTCTCTCCTATGACTGGTTCCAAAGGGCCACCATAGATTTGTCTGTGAGGTCTTTCCCCTGGCCCACATCACATTGCCCCACATTGGTCCCTCATCACCTCTTCTTTCTCATAGGTTTAGGGCTATGCTTCTCCACCCCAACTCCATGCTTTGTAAGGCTGGTTGAATATTACAATCTTTCCATTGTCAATGACTTTTGGGCTGGCTGGGTAGAGGAATCAATATTTTCATTCCATAACACAGAGTTTTAGCTTCACTTGACCGAATGACTACCTCTGCCATTGCACTAACCTTGGATATTACGGGAATAGCAGGATCTTACATGAATTGTATGTCACCTTGTCCACCTCATGTGCCATTCTAAGAATTAGATCCCTGTTGTAGTAGTTCATTTGTCTGGCTATCAGGGGCTTGTGGGGTGTCCTCAGTGGAGGCCTCTGGGTCAGTGCATGCTGTGGGAGCAGGGATAGATCCGGTCCACTGGAACAAATGTTTTAAACCAGGTTTCCAGGAATTGTTCAGGCTATTTACCCTCGCAAACTGCCAGGATCCCAAGAGGGGTAGATTATTACACCTGGACAGCCCTTTGTGTATTCAGTGTAAGCTGCCAGGTCACCTGCCACACCTTTCAGATGTTTGCCACAGAACCGTGGCTGTCTCATCCAGTATGGCAATGTGGGACTTCGCATCAGTGATCTGGGATGTAGTGTTCTGCAAATCCCGCCAGAGGGCAACACCTGCTCCCACCCCTCCGATTTGGGTCTCAAAGGAAAGGCATGTGGATTGACTTGTCTGTTAAATGATGTCCATATTCGAACTGGTGGTGACTGAACCAGCCATTCCCCATGCATTGTCTAGCTTGGAGTGTGCTGAGGCTCCCCCATGAATTCAGTACCCTTGCATACTTGTCCAGTTTTCTCTGTGTAGAGAGGATTTTATCCTTTGCTATGGTGTAGGTCTAGGTGTGTAGCCTAATAATTGTGGATGATTAGCCTATGGCCTAAATTGATGCAGTCCAGGCCTGCCAAATCCCCAACAAAGTAGTACAAGCAGTCTAACCATGGGGGTCATCATGTTGTAATAGGCCACCAGTAGCTTCCACCTTTCAGCGTATCTGTCTGCACTCTTAACACCAGTGGCCTTCCTAAATATGGAATGCTAAATCTTGTCCTGCACCTGTGGCTGTTTCACAAACTGTAGCGGGTTGTTCTGTGTTCATCATAGTATTTTTTGGCCAGTGTGATGAAGGTGGCACGCAGCTGAGCCCCTCGACCCTGGGATAAAGCCATCCACCTGTTGAAATGTTCAGAGAGGGATCCTCGAAGCCAGCATGTAGAGGGGCTTGGGAACACAAAAGAATTCTGCCGCTCAATAGCGTCAGTTTGCCAGGAGTGTATTGATCCATTTTTCAAGCATGGAGGCAGGAGGGTAACAAAAATACTACACTTTTCCCCTGTCCCCAACTCAACCCCCGTTTCAGCCGCTCAACTGAGCGATGGTATGGGTTCCTCAGGAAGCTCTGACTTCTTTTGGCTGTCATAGGAGAACTCCTCCTTACTTGTTTGCTGGAGCTATCGCATAGTCAGGGCTCAAGCCCCCTTCACTCGTCCACTGATTACTGGGGGAACCTCTGCCCCTTCTCCGCAAAGTGTCCTCCTGGACCTCAGGGGTTTCAGCAGGAGCCACAGCAACAACGACCTTGGTCAGATGCCAGTCCACTATGCGGGCCAAGCCACTTCTCAGGTTGAGTCGGGTCACCATGTTCCTCCCCTGTCGTTTAGGCATCAGGGCTTCCCGACCCCCGTTTGGGGAGGCATTCCCATACCTGTCATGTACCCGACCCCCCACCTGCTGCTCCTCCTGACTATGCTGACTGTAATGCCTCTTGGGACTCAGTGGGCCTGTCCTTGACCAACCCAGTCACATTGGTCCTGGTCCTTGAGCTAAAGTTGACAACCACATGGACTTTCTAGGGCAGCCCTGGCAGCTACACCCACTGTCCTTTCTACACCAGTGTAATGCCGGCAGTGCGGTAAACAATGTCATGGGTTTCTATGGTGGCAGCAAGGCAGGATTAACATAGGATCTTTCAGCATCTTCCTGGAGCACCTCCCCCCTGACACCAACTCAGCCGAGGGGGAGGACCCTGGGTTGAGAAACCAGTTACAGAGGAGCTCCCGTGAACTAGTAGTTGATCTGAGCAGGACGACTGACATCAGCTTCCAGGCAGTTCTAGATTCTGGTGGTACCACTCTGAAAAGAAGGGTGTGGAACCCTAGAAGAAGGAGCAGGGGGAGGAAGGACTCTCCCCTGACACCTTTTCAGTCTATGGGACCAGTCCCTAGGTTGGAGGACCAGAGGCAGGGTAGAACCCCTGAATTGGTAGAAAGTCCGACATCTTGCCATCCGTAACAAAGAAATCTTGAAGCCTCATAACCTTAATTTATTCATTTTCTTTTTAGCAGCACGGTTTCATACTGCGAAAGAGCACTTTACATAGGATTGACTTGTTACATAATCCATAAGAGCAGTTTACACCAGAAGTTTCCCAAGGTCAAATATTTCAACAGGATTACAGTAGAACAGACTTATTGTAGTTCATTTATTGTCATGTCAGGGCATCTTTGAGTAGTTCTTTATTGGTATTGCGGGCACCGTTCTCACCAAATAACTTGTGGGCTTTTATCTGAGGATTATGTGCTATGGTGTGAGGTTCCAGATGATCAGACTTGCTCAAAGCTCTTGCTGTCCCCGATAAGCTATGGAAGAGGGTAGGATGTTTTTACTACCTGCAAAAGGAATGTGGCGAAAACAGGAAAGAGAAGTGAGAGAAAAAGAGACATGGTGAACTGGATCTCCCTCTTTGGAATGGCTTTGGATGTCGGACAACACAGAAATATCTTAGCATTCTAGGAACTGAAACCCACAAGCCTAGCTATAGGGAAGACAGAGGGCAACATGTGAGTAGGGTATACCAGCCAGAGTGATTTCACACAAAATACAAGCATTGAGAGTCTCACCAATTTGGTCAGTGAGTGTTGCTGTGTTGAGCATTGAGTACACGTGTGTACTAACTGAGAGTCCCAGGTTGCCAATGTAAACCAAGACAGCCAGAATCTGAGAGGGAAAGCAGGAGAAAAAACCTGAAGTTATCAACAATCACAGCACAAGGGAGAAAGAGAGGCCTAAGAGTGATTCTATCATGAGGGAACAGAGAGGGAAGAAACGTGAGGGGTGGAAAACAGGTGCAAATTATTACAAAAGTAAAAAGACACAAGAATTTGTGACTGATTACAAAGCATAGGCTGTATGTCATGAATGGTCTTAAATATAATTCCAGCCCTTATGCCCTGAAAGTGACCCTCATCAGGAGGTGAGTGCTACTAGGAGCCTGTCAGTTAGTGGTCTAATGTTTCCCATCACCTTAATTTCCACTGGCCCATTCTCCACATCCTCAAGCCACCGTGCACCTAATGGTTAATCAGGCATCAGTTCTTAGCATGATTCCTGACAACTAGACACTGTTAACTGAATATGCTACTCGTAGTTGTTCCCCTCTTATTATAGGTTCTCTAGGTCCCTCTACTCTACACCACTACCAACATATGCTATTATATGATAGGAAATGCTGTTATCGTTATGTTGACACACATGGTGATGTTCAAGAACAATAGTAAGATCAGTGTTATGGATACCATCCTTGATTGTTTGTGGCAGAGGTCCACAAGGGAAGATAGATCTCCACTTGTGTGCATCAATTATTTAACATGTTTTTCTTTTCCAGTACTCTTCAGTAGCATCTCGCCAATTGGGTCATTTGGGCATTGCCCTGTTTGCCTTTTCTTTGGACATTACAAGGATCTGAAGCTGTACTTGTGCACAGGTTCAGACCATCAGAATAACCACAGGAAAAATGCAAACCAATCATGACAACTTGGCCGGTGGGGCACTGTTTGCAGGGTGGTGTGTGGTGCTCTTTTTGCAAAGACTCAGGGGGTCATTCTGACCCTGGCGGTCCAGGACCGCCAGGGCCAACGACCGCAGAAGCACCGCCAACAGGCTGGCGGTGCTTCTGGGGCCATTCTGACCGCGGCGGTAAAGCCGCGGTCAGAAAAAGGGAAACCAGCGGTTTCCCACCGGTTTCCCGCTGCCCCAGGGAATCCTCCACGGCAGTGCTGCAAGCAGCGCCGCCATGGGGATTCCGACCCCCTTCCCGCCATCCTGTTTTTGGCGGTTTTCACCGCCAGAAACAGAATGGCGGGAACGGGTGTCGTGGGGCCCCCTAACAGGGCCCCATTAGGATTTTCAGTGTCTGCTTGGCAGACACTGAAAATCGTGACGGGTGCAACTGCACCCGTCGCACACCAGCAACTCCGCCGGCTCCATTCGGAGCCGGCTTCCTCGTTGCTGGGGCTTTCCCGCTGGGCGGGCTGGCGGGCGGCCTTTTGGCGGTCGCCGCCAGCCCAGCGGGAAAGTCAGAATGACCGCCGCAGTCTTTTGACAGCGATACGGTCTTTTGGCGGTTCCCGCCAGGCGGGCGGCTTCCGCCGCCCGCGGGGGTCAGAATGACCCCCTCAGTCTGAAGGTATATCCTCCACTTCTGCTTTGGTCGATGCGTAGAGTTTGGGCAAGTGATAAGGCAGCGTAGTATAACCTTCTTGATGGTTGGGGGGAATACAGGTGGCTGTCAATGTAGGCAGGGCCTTGGTTGTGGAGAGCTTTGTGAGAGTGGTTCAGCAGCTTGAATATGCACCTCCTCTGCACGGAGGCAGTGCAGTTGCCTGAGGTATGGTGTGATATGTGATAGTCGGAGAAGGTCAAGGATGAGTCTGGCTGTGGCATTCTGTATGATCTGAAGTCTTTCTAGGAGTTGCAAGATGATTCCTACGCAGAGGGCATTGCTGTAGTCTAGTCTACTGGTAATGAAGGTCTGTTTTACGGTGTGTTTCATGTGCAGGGGTAGCCACGTGAAGCTCTTACTTAGCATGCGCACGGTGAAGAAGTAGGTGGAGGGGACAGTGATAATTTGTGATTCAATTGTGAGCCTGTTATCAATGATGATTCTGAGGCTTCTGCCATGTTTGGAGGGAGTGGGTGTGGTCCTAGTTCAGAAGGCCACCAGGAGTTGTTCCACGTGTTGCTGCTGTTGCCGAAGATCGGAACTTCAGAATTGTCTAGGTTTAGCTGAAGGAAGTTTTCTTTCATCCAGTCGGTGATGCTTGTCATGCATCTGTAGAAGTTGGTTTTGGTGGTGGTAGGGTCATTAGTGAGTGAGAGGACGATTTGGGTGTCGTCTGCGTAGGAGATTATGTTGAGGCCGTGGGATCTGACAATGTTGTTTTGCAGGGTCAAATATGCGTTAAAAAGCATGGGCTGAGGTAAGATGTTTGGGGGACCCCACAGGTGATGCCTTTTGGTTCGTATGTTAAAGCAGTAGGTGAATGAACTGGGTTATTCTGGTAAGGCAGGAGGTGTTCCATCGGAGTGTATCCCTTGAATGCCGATGTGGTGGAGTCTTTTGATCAGTGTGTAGTGAGATACAGTATGAAAGGCTGTCAAGAGTCTGAGGATGATTAGTGCTCCTGTTTCTCCTTGGTCAGGTAGGATACAGATGTTGTCCGTGGCTGCAAACAGGGCGGTCTTGGTGTTGTGATTGCTTTGGAAGCCAGATTGGCTGTTGTCGAGTATATGGTTCTGCTCTACGTAGGTCATGAGTAGCTTGATTTTGTTTTCAAATCTATTTTTATTTTAATCATTACAACATATTCAAACGATGCAGATCACTAGGCATTCATTATACATGCACATATATGATATCAGGTATATTTGGTGAGAGACTGTGGGAAAGGGGGATCAATGGGGAAGGATTCCAAATTACCATAGTTCTTACTGGAACAAATATCTTTTCAACAAACGTTATCTGCTTCGTGCATATATGTGTATTCTCACAACATCAGGATGCTGATTCCGGTGAGTGATGGTAATCAAGGCAGCATTCATATGACATTTATCATTGTATCTGGCAGTCATGGGTGTGATTACGATGATGTAGTGCCACCAAGGTTTTCCCTGGTGCACCTTGGTGTGATCCCATTAGTGGACCTCGTGTCTCTGCCCGGGTTCCATCCTCTGTTGTTTGGAGTAGTGTGTCTCGCCTCTCTGTATGTTTAATGTTTATCCTTGATTGGGTGATTGGTGTGAGCTGTGCAAGTTTATGTATCACCTAACACATAGGTGGTCATTACAACCCTGGCGGGCGGTGTTAAAACGGTGGTAAGACCGCTAACAGGCCAGCGGTAAAAAGTTTGGAATTACGACCGTGGCGGAAACTGCCAACAAAGACAGCCACTTTAACACTCCGACCGCCACGGCGGTACAAACAAACAGCGCGGCGGTCATCGCCAACAGAGAGGCAGGAGACAATGTACCGCCCACACTATTATGACAGGCCAATCCGCCACCTTTTCCAGGGCGGATTCACCGCGGATAAAAACACGGCGGAAACAGGATTTCGAAGGGAAAACGCTCACCTCTACACACTCCATGAGGAACAAGGACATCATGGACCCGGAACTCCAAATCCTACCTGTGATAGTCTTCCTGCTCCTGTACCAGGAGCACCAACGCCGGCGGTGAAGGCCACGGTGAGTACTGCACCTTCGACACAGGGGAGGGGGGAGGCAAAAAACAGGGACACACACACGTAACAGCCCCACCCTCACCCACTACAACACACACACCAATACATATCTATACATTATAGTTACACCCCCCAATCCCCCCGGAAGAACGCAAAGACAAAAGGAAATGAGTGTAATCATTGTAATATATCAAAATGCAGTACGGAAAAATATACATATATACACCATTAACTAAATATATACCAAGAATAGTAGTCCATGTATTGCACCATTCATAGTCCGTGGACCACTGGGCCCAAAATGATTGGACGAGGCCCACAATCGATACCAGATCAAAACAGAGAAAACACTGCAGGGGCATCAGATAGAAATACAGCAGGCACCTCAGGTGGAAGGGAAGGTGGGGCACCTCAGCCGGATGAGTGCACGACGCCAGATCCACGAGGGGGCTCCATGCCCATTGATGTATCCTGGGGAGTGCAAAGTCACAGTCTCTCAAGTCTCTACAGTGGGTGGGTTGCCCACTGCTGTATCCTGGGGAGTGCAAAGCCACAGTCTCTCAAGTCTCTACAGTGGGTGGGTTGCCCACTGCTGTATCCTGGGGAGTGCAAAGCCACAGTCTCTCCAGTGGGTGGGTTGCCCACTGCTGTATCCTGGGGAGTGCAAAGCCACAGTCTCTCAAGTGGATAACAGTCTCCACTGTTTCTGGAGGGGGACTGGTGCCCAGAGTGCTTCATCCTGTGAAGGACACAGGTAGTGGATGCATGTATCCACTGGTTCTGGAGGGGGACTGGTGCCCAGAGTGATTCATCCTGTGAAGGACAGAGGTAGTGGATGCATGTCTCCACTGGTTCTGGAGGGGGACTGGTGCCCAGAGTGCATCACTCACCCTGTGACGGTCCCAGTTGCGTCAGTGCCCCAGCCGCTTATGGGCTAGCGGTGCTTGATTTGGCAGTGCCCTGTTCAGCGGTGCTTGATTTGACTGTGCCCTGTTCAGCGGTGCTTGATTTGGTGGTGCCCTGTTCAGCGGTGCTTGCCCTGTTCAGCGGTGCTTGATTTGGCGGTGCCCTGTTCAGCTGTGCTTGATTTGCCGGTGCCCTGTTCAGCGGTGCTTGATTTGGCGGTGCCCTGTTCAGTGGTGCTTGATTTGACGGTGCCCTGTTCAGCGGTGCTTGCCCTGTTCAGCGGTGCTTGAGTTGGTGGTGCCCTGTTCAGCGGTGCTTGGGTTGGCGGTGCCCTGTTCAGCGGCGCTTGAGTTGGCGGTCCTTCATGGCCCAGCGGGTCTTGTGCTGGTGGTCGTTTATGGCCCAGCTGGGCTGGGGCTGGCGGTCCTTCATGGCCCAGCTGGGCTGTGGCTGGCGAGGCCCTCCTGGGTAACTGGGCTGTGGCTGGTGGGGGCCCTCCTGGGCAGCGGGGATGGGGCTGGTGGGGCCCTCCTGGGCAGCGTGGATGGGGCTGGCGGTGGCCTCCTGGGCAGCGTGGATGGGGCTGGCAGTGGCCTCCTGGGCAGCATGGATGGGCTGGCGGTGGCCTCCTGGGCAGCGTGGATGGGGCTGGCGGTGGCGTCCTGGGCAGCGTGGATGGGGCTGGCGGTGGCCTCCTGGGCAGCGTGGATGGGGCTGGCGGTGGCGTCCTGGGCAGCGTGGATGGGGCTGGCGGGGCCCTCCTGGGCAGTTTGGATGGGGCTGGCGGTGGCCTCCTGGGCAGCGTGGATGGGGCTGGCGGTGGCCTCCTGGGCAGCGGGGATGGGACTGGCGGGCCCTCCTGGGCAGCGGGGATGATGGCGGCCTTCTCCGCTGCGCTGCTCTTCCCAGACTTGCCGGGTTTCTTGTGGCCCTTCCCCACCTTGGGAGGTGTCACAGCTAAATCCACACTCCCATCGGGACCACTGGGAGTGGCTTGGGTATCTGGAGTCTTCCCCCTCTCCCGCCGGGCACTTGCCAACTTCTGGTGCTTCACAGGGGGGGGAATGGCTGTGCTGTGGCTCTGTGACACACTGGCTGTCCTGGTGGACTGTGCACTCCACATACCTGTGACTACAGGCACCACTGGTCCCAGAGATGTTGTGGCTGAGGTGCTAGTACGGGACCTATGAGACGGACAGGGTGGGGGAGGTGTGGGAAAAAGGTCAAGGCTGGACAGGAAAAGTTTTTGGGACACACTGGGAAGGGTAGCTGGAGGGGGTTTGGGAGTGGAGGAAGAGGTGGTGGTAGTAGGAGGTGTATGTTTGGTGACTTTGGGTGCAGGTGCATGCGCTGGAGGCTGTCGTGAGGTGGATGGCTGTTGGGTGGTGTGTGCCTGCATTTGTGTATCTTGGGAGGGGGCGTCACAGACACACTGGGAGAGGACACAGGGGACGTGTGAATGGTAGTGGGGGTGGTGACTGCACGTGAGCGGGGTGCGCTGGTGGGTGTGCTGGTGAGGGACGTAGTGGCTGTAGAGGTAGTGCATGCAGGTGTGTGTGTAGACGAGACTGGGAGGGAGGAGTGAGACGAGGAGGTGGGGGACACAGTGGAGGCAGTGGATGTTGGTGTGTCTGCATGTGTGTGATGCTTGCGTGAGTGCCTGTGGGATGTGTGGTGCTTATGTTTGCCTGAGCTTCCCTTGTGTGGTGAGGTGTGTGCAGGCAGGTCTGATGGTGTGCTTGGGATAGGCAGAGGTACAGGGGATTGGGTCTGGGTGGAGGAAGTTGGAGGGGGGAGGCTAGACACAGGGACAATGGCTGCCATTAGTGCTGAGGCCAGAGTTTGAAAGGCTCGGTGAAGGGCCGCCTGACCAGAATGAATGCCCTCCAGGAATGCATTGGTTTGTTGCAACTGCCTTTCTACACCCTGGATGGCATTCAAAATGGTGGACTGCCCAACAGTGAGGGACCTGAGGAGGTCAATGGCCTCATCACTGAGGGCAGCAGGGGTGACTGAGGCAGGGCCTGAGGTGCCTGGGGCGAAGGTGATGCCCACCCTCCTGGGTGAGCGGGCACGGGGTGAAGGCTGAGGGGCTGCTGGGAGGGCGGTGCTGGTAGGGGGGGTGGTGGCTGTACCTGTAGTTGCGGGGGGCACAGATGTTGCCGCCACCACAAGGGAGCTCCCATCAGAGGACAAGACCGTGTCGCTGGTTTCAGCTCCTGTCCCCGCCGTGGAGCTCCCCTCGCCCTCCGTCCCACTGGTGAATTCTGAGTCTGAAGTTTGGCCCGCCATGGCCATGTGGGATGCAGCTCCCTCGTGCTCCGGTGCCACTGCTCCTCCGCCTGATGATGCTAATGCCCACAAGAACAGGGAGACCACAAAAAGGGGGGGGGGAACAGAAGAAAGACATGTTGAGTGCATGGCTTACCGCTACCGTTGTCGGACAAGACAGACACAGAATCCCCCTGCACTACGCCGCGCTCTTGCCCTCTACAGTGCAATTCCTTGGAAATGGCTTACAATGCTATGGACGACATCTGCACACATAGATGACACAGGGGCATGAATAGCTGTACTTGGCACTCTACAGAGGTGGGGTGGGGGCCACAGGACCATGCCTTACCGAGGGGGCTAGCCTACGGAACTCGCCCTGGCCTAGGGAAACCCACAGCCCTCCTCCCCCACCCAGACAACTCCACTGCGCGCAAAGTCAGCTGAATGATAGTGAACTCACCCCCTTGTGTCTGATGTGATGCCCTCAAGCACCCATCCAACTCCGGGTAGGCCACCGCCAGAATCCTGAACATCAGGGGGTCATGGTTCGACGGGCACCCCCCCACGTTGGGAGGCCATCCCGAGCTGACCCTCCGCCGTCTTCTTGCTCCAGCGGCGAATGTCCTCCCATCTTTTCCGGCAGTGGGTGCTCCGTCTGTGGTAGACCCCCAGGGTCCGGACGTCCTTGGCGATGGCACGCCAAATATCTTTCTTCTGGTGGGCACTGACCTACATGAAATGTACAGGGAAAGAAGAGAAGTCATTACCAACTGCACCGTCAAAGTGAGTGGCCCCCATCCCTACCCTTGCCATGTGGCACATGCACCCACCGTCTTTCATGCACGCAGAACTCTGCCCCCTTCCTTCTTACATCCAGCCCTCTCCACACAGGCATAGCCCAGACAACATGCTCCCTGTGTACTTACCTGTTTGTCTGGAGGACCGTAGAGTAGCGTGTACTGGGGGAGTACCCCATCAACGAGCTTCTCCAACTCCTCCGATGTGAAGGCAGGGGCCCTTTCCCCAGATGCACGAGCCATTGTCTCTTCCAGACCGAGGTCACAGCAGTACTTGCAGTGTAGGTCCTCTCCTGTCGAAGATCAGGTATTGAGTGATTGAAGCGATAGAAAATGATGGTCACGTCCGCGGCGGTCACGTCCCCGGCGGTGCGTACCATCACCGCCGGCGTACATCGTCATTGGCTCCTGGGACCCATAGGGTCCAATGTTAACCAATGCAGCATTGCGCCGCGGTCTTTGACCGCCTACCGCGACGGTGTACAACGCCAGCGCAGTTACCTCACATCCCATTGTCCCACTTTAGAGGTCAGGCAGCCGCCATTTCAGGGGCCCACATGGCCTAATTTCCAACTGCGTCACACATAGCTAGGTCTAGTCTCAACACACATACAGGCCACATTTTGTGTAAGATTGGTGTTCTGTGTAAACTGTGGGTACGTATCTCTGAGTTGATTGACTCTGTGGTCGCTGTTGTCCTTCCTAGGCACCGTCCGCTGGGACATGTGAGGAGATGGCGGAATCCTCCGGTGTACCGACAGCTGGTGGACCTGTCGACAATGGAGGAGCGACATTTGATAATCACCTACAGGTTTGACCGTGCCACAATCCAGGAACTGTGTACACAGTTGGAGCCAGACCTGATGTCAGCAATCCGCCATCCAACAGGAATCCCCCTCAAGTGCAGGTGCTATCAGTGCTCCATTTCCTTGCAAGTGGGTAATTTCAAACAACAGTGGCCATAGCATCAGGGATGTCCCAGCCTATGTTTTCCAGCGTATTGTCCAGAGTGTTGTCTGCCCTGCTGAAACACATGCGGAGCTACATCGTTTTCCCTCAGGTGGAGGATTTGCCTACAGTGAAAGGTCACTTCTATGCCCTTGGACATATCCCCCACATCATAGGTGCC
This sequence comes from Pleurodeles waltl, assembly GCF_031143425.1. Classification (NCBI taxonomy): domain Eukaryota; kingdom Metazoa; phylum Chordata; class Amphibia; order Caudata; family Salamandridae; genus Pleurodeles; species Pleurodeles waltl. The sequence continues at coordinate 427,918,634 of NC_090451.1, read as the reverse complement.
ATTGATGGGACACATGTGGCTTTGGTCCCCCCCCACAGGAGGGAACAGGTGTACAGAAACCGGAAAAATTATCAATCCATGAATGTACAGATGGTATGTTTGGCAGACCAGTACATCTCCCATGTGAATGCCATGTTCCCTGGCTCAGTGCATGACGCCTACATCCTGCGGAATAGCAGCATCCCTTATGTGATGGGTCAACTCCAGAGGCACTGTGTGTGGCTATTAGGTGAGCCACTGGAAGCAAGACAGTGGTTGTCTGGGGATGTCCCTAAGAGTTAGTGTGTGTCTAACAGTTATCCCTCGCCATTTGCAGGTGACTCTGGTTACCCCAACCTGTCATGGCTACTGACCCCAGTGAGGAATCCCAGGACAAGGGCAGAGGAACGCTACAATGAGGCCCATGGGTGAACTAGGAGGGTGAAGGCCAGGTTCAGGTGCCTGCATATGACAGGTGGATCCCTATTCTACTCACCAAAGAAGGTGTGCCAGATCATCATGGCATGCTGTATGCTTCACAACTTGGCTTTGCGACGCCAGGTGCCTTTTCTGCAGGAGGATGGTCCAGATGGCGGTGTTGTGGCAACTGTGGAGCCTGTGGACAGTGATGAGGAGGAAGCAGAGGAAGAAGACATGCAGAACAGGGACTCAGTGATCCAGCAATATTTCCAGTGAAACACAGGTGAGAATACATTCCTGCCTACTACATGTACTTTTACACTACTACTTCTATCCTGTCTGCCGTTTTCACCCAGTGTACGGTCACTGAGTTGTCACTTTCCCTTACGGTTTCACAGGTGTGGGTCCCACTGTGTGTCATCTGCTTAGATTCCTCATGGACTAGAGCTGTGTGACATAGGTATGTTGACATTACTATTTCAAGGACATTTTGTCACTGTAATTGCAAATACACTATTTCGAAATCACAGACAGACTCCAGATCATTTTGTGCTTTAGGTGTGTTTATTTAAATGCAAAATAATTGGAGAGCGAAGTTAAATGGTGAGGGGTGATGGCGGAGGAGTGTCCATGGCAGAGTCCAGTCTATTAGTCTCACAGGTGCATTGCCCATATGGGCATAGGAAGTGGAGCTGGGGCAGTTTAAATATGGACAGGGTGACAAAGTGGGACAGTGGGATGACAATCAGGGTGGTCTCATTTCTTGGCAGGGGTCTTAGCATTGTGCTCTGTCTTGTTCCTGGATCTCAGGGACCGTTTGCGGGGTGGTTCTCCCTCTGCAGGGGGTGGGGTGCTGGTGTGGTGGTCCTGTGGCGGGGCGTCCTGTCCACTAGCGCCGGCGGAGGTGGTGGGCAGTTCATCATCCATTCTAGTGTCAGGGGTCCCTTGGAGTGCCAGTGTTCCTCGTGGCGTTTAGTACTTCCTTCAGCACCCCTACGATGGTGCTCAGGGTGGAGCTGATGGTTCTGAGTTCCTCCCTGAAGCCCAAATACTGTTCCTCCTGCATGCGCTGGGTCTCCTAAAACTTGGCCAGGACCGTTGCCATCGTCTCCTCGGAATGGTGGTATGCTCCCATGATGGAGGAGAGGGCCTTGTGGAGAGTGGGTTCCCTTGGCCTGTCCGCCCCCTGTCACAGGGCAGCCCTCCTAGTTCCCCTGTGTTCCTGTGCCTCCGTCCCATAGACTGTGTGCCCACTGCCACTGCCCCCAGGTCCCTGTTGTTGTTGGGGTGGTGGGTTATCCTGGGTTCCCTGTAGTGGTGGACACACAGCTGACTGACGTGTCCTGGGGACAGAGGTATGGGCCCGCTGGGTGGGTGCTGTGCTGGTGTTTTCAGAGGGGGGAAGGTTTGTGGTGGCCTGTGCCTGTGTGAGGGGAACCGACTGTCCCGAGGCCCACGATGGACCGGGCTGGTCATCTAGATCCAGTTGGACAGAGGTGTTGTCATCACTGTGGGCCTCTTCTGTGGGTGGAGTGGACATGTCTGGACCCTCCTGTCTGGTGACGTTGGGTAGTGGTCCTGCAGGGGTGGAAAGGCATGATTATTGCATGTGTGTGTGTAATGGTGTGCAATGGGTGGGTGACCGTGTACCCCAGTGCTGGCATTCCTGTGTGGGAGCTTCTGTGATGATGGTTTAGGGGGGTGTATGGGTATGTGCAGTGGGCATGCTTTAGTTATGGGTGTCCATGCGTTGTTGTTGCTTGCAGGGCTTGGTGTTGGGATGTGTGGCTTGTGATACTGGTACATTTGTGAGGAGTTGAGGGATAGGGGTGAGGGCGAGGGTGGGGGTATGTGATAGCATGCAGGTAGGGTGGGGGATGTAATAGTTAAGATTTGACTTACCAGAGTCCATTCCTCCACCAACTCCTGCGAGGCCCTCAGGATGCAGAATCGCCAAGACCTGCTCCTCCCATGTTGTTAGTTGTGGGGGTTGAGGTGGGGGTCCGCCGCCAGTCCGCTGAACCGCCAGGTGGTGTCTTGAGACCACGGAACACACCTTCCCCCATAGGTCGTTCCACCTTTTCCTGATCTCCTCCCGATTTCTTGGGTGTTGTCCCACTGCGTTGACCCTGTCGACTTTTCTTCGCCATAGCTCCATCTTCCTTGCAATTGAGGTGTGCTGCACCTGTGCTCCGAATAGCTGTGGCTCTACCCGGACGATTTCTTCCACCATGACCCTGAGGTCCTCCTCCGAGAACCTGGGGTGTCTTTGCCGTGCCATGGGGTGGTGTAGGTGATGTGTGGGGTGAAGTGTGTGGTGATAAGTGTGGTGATATGTAGTGGTGTGTTGTGTGAGGTGCGTGGAAGTTGTGTGGGTGATGGTGTTGTGTGCCTGTGGATGCTAGTTTGTTGATGGTGGTGTCTCGCTCTGGCCTTCGCTCGTGAATTTTGGTCGTAGGGGCTTGTGGGTGATGTGGGTGTGTGTTTTGTATTGTATTGGGTGTGTGGGAGTGGTGTGTGTATGTGTATCAGGTGTGTGTATTTCGATTTGTCCAATGTGGCTGTGGTTTGTAAGAGTGTGTGTATTTTGAGCGCGGCGGTGTGTACCGCCAATGGAATACCGCGGTTGAAAGACTGCCACGTGGATTCGTATGTCGTGATAGTGTGGGCGTATTTCTGTTGGCGTGACGGTGGAGCTTTTGTTTTCGCCAGTTTATCACTGACCTTTGGTGTGGCGGACTTGTGTGGGTGGCTGAATTTTGGCGGATTCCGGGCAGTGTGTCATAATGACCGTGGCGGAATTCCGCGGCCGCGATGGTGTGTTGGTGGTCTTCTGCACGGCGGTAAGCGCCTTTTACCGCCAATGTTGTAATGACCTCCATAGTGTCCTCCCGCAAGGCGATCTGAAAGTTTTAGTTATCGCTAGTGTTAATGGTGGCTACCGTAATTCTCGGGGGGGTTTAAATCGTTCTTAGCCTCAACCCGTGCAATATAAGTGTCTCAGTTTCCACGTCCTGCCACCACTACACCCCTGTCATTAAGGGCCCATTGCTGCAGCCCCTTTAGCTTATTTTTTACATCTGGGGTAGTTGGCTCCTTCCATTGCAGAGCTATGAGGGGTTTGAAATGGACAAAAGCAAGGTCTATAAACCTATGTAATTGTTTCTCCCTCTTGGCCCTAGTGTGTATGCCCAATATGCAGGACTCATGGGTAGGATGCAATGGGTGGTTCATCAGTTTCCTCGTTAATAAGGCAATTTCATGCCAGGCGTGGTGCATGGGTGGGCTGGACCACACCAGGTGATAGAAATTGGTTTCCTGGTCTTCGCATCTAGGGCAGCCATGGGCCGATTGTGGAAACATGCATTGAATCCGGCGGGGTATAAGTACGTTTTGTGTAAATAATTAAATTGTGTATAGTGAAATCTAGGATTGCGGGACACACCCTTCACAGATTGGAGTGCCCCGGTCCAAGTTGATTGAGGCAGCGGGTTGGGTAGGTCTGTCTCCTATCTTGTTCTAGCTCTCGCCTGGCCTGTTCCCATACTTCCCAGGAGAGCACCGTATATGAGGGACACCACTCTAGTGTGCCCAGCATCTAACACTAGGAGGTGAAGCATGGGTGATGTTGGGGGTTCGGTGTCCCCATTCTGCCATGTGTTGTACATGAGCTGTTTCATGGCATAGTAGGTTAGGAAGTGTCCGGACCTATGTTGTGAGTTCTTAATGTCTTCGTATGTCATGAGCGCGCCCTCTTTGAATAAATCCCCTATCGTGGTTAGTCCAGCCGCTAGCCAGGGTCCCATTGCATGGTGCGTGTATATTTACCCAGTGACCTGCATACCCAGCAGTTGGATCCTGGGAGAATAAGGCAGTAGTGGGCCCCCTTTCTGTACAAATCTATGCCAGCATGTTTGGGCTGTGTCTATCAAAGTGTTGCTGTGTGAGGGAGGACATGTGTAATCTGAAAGCCAGGCCAGCAAATTTGTGCAACCCAATCTGTCCTGCACCATTGTTTTCTCTGCTGTGGGAGGTGTCTGGAGCCAGGTTAGGGGCCATTGGAATTGCGCTAATGCATACTATAATTCAAAATTAGCCATGCCTAGATCCCCCTTCTCTAGCGGTTGGTGTATGGTAGTTGGGGCAACCCTTCGTCAGTTGTTTCCCCAAATGAGGTCTATCATCATTCCATTGAGTGATCAGAAAAATTAGCAGGGCAATACCGGGGTAAAATAATATAACAGTCTGGGGAGCACTATCATTTTTTCTACGCCACAGGGGTGATAATTTTAGTGATACCAGGTATGCCAGTGATCCACAGATCGAGCACATCGCCCTTCCTAATTGCCTAGGTACTTAAAGGTGACATGACTCCGGGACAGTCGGTATGACAGGAGTGCAGGCCGTAAATGTTCCAGAACGGGTGTCAAAGGAAACAGGCATAATTTCACCCATTTCCCACATAGGCTGGATAAGTCCCCAAATGCTTCAAGGAGTCGCATGACCTCTGGAATAGTGGAATCACTCTTACGTAGATATATTAATGCATCATCTGTGTAAAAGGAGATAATCTGAGGAGTGTCTTGCTCCATTATCCCACACTGCCAGGCACACAGGCGAAGGCATGCTTCCAGGGGCTCAATTGCTATTATGAACAATAGGGGCAATAGTCGGCATCCCTGTCTGGTGCTCCTACGGATTGGGAAGCTCTCTGAAATAACACAGCATGTTTTCACCCGGGCAGTAGGGCTTCAGTACACTGTATTAATCCACTCAATAAAGCTGGGGCCAAAGCCCATGTGTCTCAGCGTCGCCTTCAAGAAGCTCCATCTGAGGATGTTGGAAAATGGGTTATTGGTAGGGCAGGTAGGTACCTACACCTAGCAACAAGCCACTAACCTCCACCTAGGTACAGTTAGGTCTCAGTAAATTAATCCCAGCTCAACCCTTGGTAGCTTGGCAACGAGCGTCAAGGCTTAACTTAGGAGACAAAGGGGGTGATTCTAACCCTGGCGGTCGGTGTTAAAGCGGCGGCCAACCCGCCAACAGGCTGGCGGTAAAAATTATGGAATTCTGACCCTGGCGGGAACCGCCAACACAGACAGCCACTTTAACACTCCGCCCGCCACGGCGGTACAAACAAACAGCGCGGCGGTCACCGCCAACAGCCAGGCGGCAGACAATGTACCGCCCACCCTATCACAACTCACCAATCCGCCACCTTTTCCGGGGCGGGAGCACTGCCGATAAAAACACGGCGGAAACAGACTACGAACGGGAAAACGCTCACCACTACGCACTCCAGGAGGAAGGAGGACAGCATGGAACCCGAATTAAACATCCTACCTGCTCTTGTCTACCTTCTCATCTACCACGAGTACGAAGTCCGGCGCAGACGACAACGGTGAGTACTGCACCTACGACACACGGGAGGGGGGAGGACGAAAGGTTACGGGCACACACATATGCGACCCCCCCTCCCCCAACTATGTACACACCAATGCAGAGCAACAAGTCACAGTGACACCACCCAAACACCCCAGAAAAATGCTAGGACATAATCAAATTTGGAATAAATATTTATGTACCAAAAAGGTCCTGAAAAATATGGTACAACCATGAAAGATATTCACAAGAAAACAAATGACATACACATCAGTGTATAACTGAAGTAACAAGTCCTGCACATCCTACGAATTCATCATGTCCGTGGGCCAAAGTTTTAAGAAACAAGGGCAAAGCCCACACAGGAGACCTGAGTCCTTTGGAGAGAACACTGCAGGGGCATCAGATGTAAAAACTACAGGCACCTCAGGGGGAAGGGAAGGGGGGGGCACCACAGCCACATGAGTCCACAACGCCAGATCCACGAGGAGCCACCATGCCCACTGTACCATCCTGGGGAGTGCAAAGCCACAGTCTCTCAATGTCTCTACAGTGGGTGGGCTGCCCACTGGACCATCCTGGGGAGTGCAAAGCCACAGTCTCTCAATGTCTCTACAGTGGGTGGGCTGCCCACTGGACCATCCTGGGGAGTGCAAAGCCACAGTCTCTCAATGTCTCTACAGTGGGTGGGCTGCCCACTGTACCATCCAGGGGAGTGCAAAGCCACAGTCTCTCAATGTCTCTACAGTGGGTGGGCTGCCCACTGGACCATCCTGGGGAGTGCAAAGCCACAGTCTCTCAATGTCTCTACAGTGGGTGGGCTGCCCACTGGACCATCCTGGGGAGTGCAAAGCCACAGTCCATCAGGTGGATGACAGTCTCCACTGGTCAAGGAGGAGGCATGGTGGGCACAGTGAACCATAAACAGTGATTGAGACGGCGGTGCCCAGCGGAGCGGTGCTTGAGATGAAGGGCCCAGCGGAGCGGTGCTTGAGAAGAAGGGCCCAGCGGAGCGGTGCTTGAGAGGAAGGGCCCAGCGGAGCGGTGCTTGAGAAGAAGGGCCCAGCGGAGCGGTGCTTGAGACGGCGGTGCCCAGCGGAGCGGTGCTTGAGAAGAAGGGCCCAGCGGAGCGGTGCTTGAGAAGAAGGGCCCAGCGGAGCGGTGCTTGAGACGGCGGTGCCCAGCGGAGCGGTGCTTGAGAGGAAGGGCCCAGCGGAGCGGTCCTTGAGACGGTGGTGCCCAGCGGAGCGGTGCTTGAGAAGAAGGGCCCAGCGGAGCGGTGCTTGAGAGGAAGGGCCCAGCGGAGCGGTCCTTGAGACGGCGGTGCCCAGCGGAGCGGTGCTTGAGAAGAAGGGCCCAGCGGAGCGGTGCTTGAGAACAAGGGCCCTGTTCAGCGGTGCTCTTCTCCACGGCGGGCCCTGTTCAGCGGTGCTCTTCTCCACGGTGGGCCCTGTTCAGCGGTGCTCTTCTTCACCGCGGGCCCTGTTCAGCGGTGCTCTTCTCCACGGCGGGCCCTGTTCAGCGGTGCTCTTCTTCACCGCGGGCCCTGTTCAGCGGTGCTCTTCTCCACGGCGGGCCCTGTTCAGCGGTGCTCTTCTCCACGGCGGGCCCTGTTCAGCGGTGCTCTTCTCCACGGTGGGCCCTGTTCAGCGGTGCTCTTCTCCACGGCGGGCCCTGTTCAGCGGTGCTCTTCTCCACGGCGGGCCCTGTTCAGCGGTGCTCTTCTCCACGGCGGGCCCTGTTCAGCGGTGCTCTTCTTCACCGCGGGCCCTGTTCAGCGGTGCTCTTCTCCACGGCAGGCCCTGTTCAGCGGTGCTCTTCTCCACGGCGGGCCCTGTTCAGCGGTGCTCTTCTCCACGGCGGGCCTTGTTTAGCGGTGCTCTTCTTCACCGCGGGCCCTGTTCAGCGGTGCTCTTCTCCACGGCGGGCCCTGTTCAGCGGTGCTCTTCTCCACGGCGGGCCCTGTTCAGCGGTGCTCTTCTTCACCGCGGGCCCTGTTCAGCGGTGCTCTTCTCCACGGCGGGCCCTGTTCAGCGGTGCTCTTCTCCACGGCGGGCCCTGTTCAGCGGTGCTCTTCTCCACGGCGGGCCCTGTACAGCGGTGCTCTTCTCCACGGCGGGCCCTGTTCAGCTGTGCTCTTCTCCACGGCGGGCCCTGTTCAGCGGTGCTCTTCTTCACCGCGGGCCCTGTTCAGCGGTGCTCTTCTCCACGGCGGGCCCTGTTCAGCGGTGCTCTTCTCCACGGCGGGCCCTGTTCAGCGGTGCTCTTCTCCACGGCGGGCCCTGTTCAGCGGTGCTCTTCTTCACCGCGGGCCCTGTTCAGCGGTGCTCATCCAGCAGGTCAAGGGAGCCAGACCTGGCCTGGACTCCCTGCTCAGTCGCCCTCGGACCGTGACGTTTCTGGACCCTTCGGGGACGGACTCCTGGCCTCCTTAGTGTCCTCCTTCCCAGCTGGGATGTGGCATGTGGGGTCCCCCTTCTCCGCGCTCCTGCTGCCCTTCCGCTCCTTTGATGGGGCTCTCGGGCCCTTGCCTCCCCTAGATGGTGTGGGTGGTGAAGTGGCCGCACATTGCTCCTTGGGGGCAGCCCTGTCGGTCCTCGCATGGCGGCCCTTGTTTTTGCGGGTCCTCTTGCCGGGGGGGGGGCTGGACGTGTCCTTGCTGCTGATCGATGTGTCACTGCTGGCAAAGGGTGGGCTCCAGAACCCATGCACAACAGTGACACCCGAAGCTGGGCTGGTGGTGGCTGCGGTGCTCTTGGGACTCTTTGAAGATGGATGGGGGAGCTCATCGGGGGGAAAGAGGTCAAGGTTAGCCATGAAAAGTTTCTTAGGGCCAAGGTAAAGGGTAGGAGAAGTGGAGATGGAAGTGGAGGTAGAGGAGGTGGTTGTAGGAGAGTCAGGTGTGCTGTCATTGGGTGAAGGTGCTGGTGCTGTAGGCTGTCGTGAGGTGGATGGCTGTTGGGTGGGTGGCTGCCTGCGTTTGTGTGTCTTGGAAGAGGGGGTGACAGACACAGTGGGAGAGGACATAGGGGACGTGTAAATGGCAGTGGGGGTGGTGACTGCACGAGTGTGGACTGTACTGGAGGGTGAGGTGGTGATGGAAGCACTGGCTGATGTTGGGGTGCATGCAGGTGTGAGTGTAGACGTCACAGGGAGGGAGGAGGGAGATGAGGAGGAGGGGGACACAGGGGTGGCAGTGGCTGTTGGCATGTCTGCATCTGGGTGTTGCTTGGGTGAGTGTTTGTGGGATCTGTGGTGCTTGTGTTTGGATGAGCTGCTCTTGGGTGTTGAGGTGTGTGCAGGCTGGCTGATGGTGTGGATGGGATAGGCTGAGGGACAGGAGACAGAGAAAGGCTGGAGGCAGTAAGAAGAGGGAGGCTGGAAACAGGGACAATGGCTGCCGTCAGTGCTGAGGCCAGAGCAGTGAACGCTCGTTGATGGGCAGCCTGACCCGAATGAATGCCCTCCAGGTACGCATTGCTCTGTTGCACCTCCCTTTGCACACCCTGGATGGCATTCAAAAGGGTCGTCTGCCCAACAATGAGCGTCCTTACCAGGTCAATGAGCTCCGCACTGAGGGCAGCAGGGGCAACAGGGGCAGGGGCTGAGGTGCCTGGGGCGAAGGAGACGCGCGCCTTCCTGGGCGAACGGGCACGGAGCGAAGACTGAGGGGCTGCTGGGAGGGCGGGGCTGGTGCGCTGGGTGGCGGCTGTACCTGTAGAGGCGGGGGGCACGGATGTTGCCGCCACCCCTAGGGAGCTCCCATCCGAGGACGTGTCGCTTTCGCTGCTCTCACCAGCGGTCCCCGTCGTGGTGCTCCCCTCGCCCTCCGGATCACTGGTGCCCTCGGTGTCTGTTCCTGGGCCCACCGGGGCCTTGTGTCCTGCAGCTCCCTCGTGCTCTGATGCCAAATCTCCTCCGCCTGATGATGCTAATGCACACATGCACAAGAAGATGAAGAGAAAGGGTGGGGGGAGAAAAAAGAAGACCAGGTTGAGTGCATGCAATGTCAACACCGTTGGCGGAGAGGACAGACACAGGTGCCTAATGCACTAAGCCGCGCATTCGGGGTACACTACTCAGTACTACTGACTAAGACAACAGGCCAAGAGACGTCAAACGCGCACATGGGAGATGCTGGACCTTCAATGGCTGTACTTGTCACCCTACCGAGGTGGGGGCCGGGGGCTACATCATTTTCCCAGAGGAGGGTGACTTGCCTACAGTGAAGGGTGATTTCTATGCCCTTGGACATATCCCCAACATCATTGGTGCCATTGATGGGACCCATGTGGCTTTGGTACCCCCAAAAGACGATGAGCAGGTGTACCGAAACAGAAAAAGTTATCATTCGATTAATGTCCAGGTGGTCTGTTTGGCTGACCAGTACATCTCCCATGTAAATGCCAAGTTCCCAGGGTCAGTGCATGACGCGTATGTGATGCGAAATAGCAGCAGTGATGGAGCAGCTACAGAGACAACGTGTGTGGCTAATAGGTGACTCTGGTTACCCCAACCTGCCGTGGCTACTGACCCCAGTGAGGAATCCCCGGACAAGGGCAGAGGAACGCTACAATGAGGCCCATGGGCGTACTAGGAGGGTGATTGAGCGAACCTTTGGCCTCCTGAAGGCCAGGTTTAGGTGCCTGCATATGACCGGTGGATCCCTAATGTACTCACCAAAGAAGGTGTGCCATATCATCGTGGCGTGCTGTATGCTTCACAACCTGGCTTTGCGACGCCAGGTGCCTTTCCTGCAGGAGGATGGTCCAGATGGTGGTGTTGTAGAAGCCGTGGAGCCTGTGGAGAGTGAAGAGGAGGAAGACTCAGAGGACGACACAGACAATAGGGACAGAGTGATACAACAGTATTTCCAGTAACACCCAGGTAAGAATCACCCACGCCATTTCACAATTGCTTATAGCCTCCTGCATCTGTACTTTCTGTAGTTCCCACCAGATCTTTTTGGGTAATTTTTGTTTTTCCCTTCCCTTCTCAGTGCTGTATGACTCAGTGCCTGACTTCTGCTTGGTTTGCCCATGAACTACAGCGTATTGACATTGGTATGTTGTCATCACTAATTGACAGAACAGATATTGAACAGTAATATGTAAAACATTTGCTAATAATACAGCATGACTCCAAACTGATTTGTGTGCAATATGTGATTTATTTACAGTGCTAGATATTGGTACATGTGATTATAAGGGTGATGGGTGGGGGTGGAGTAATGTCCATGGCAGAGTCCAGTTCTCAGTCTCACAGGTGCATTGTCCTTTTGCCTGTGGAAGGATGGAGCAGAGGCAGTTCATGGTTGGACAGGGTGGCAATGTGGGACAGTGGGAAGAGTTCAGGGGGTATGTCCTGCTGGCGGGGGTCTTGACATCCTACTCTGTCTTTTTTTTGGATCTCAGGCTCCTCTTACGGGGTGGTTGTTCTTCAGCAGGAGGTGGGGTTCTGGTGGCCTGTCGTGGTGTTGGGGCCTCCTGTCCACTTGCGCCGGCGGAGGTGGTAGGCTGTTCCTGGTCCGGGCTAGTGACAGGGGCCCTGTGTGGTGCCACATGGTCCCGCAACGCGTCTTCTATCCTGTTGAGGGCCAGGACGATGGTCCCCATTGCGGTCCCGATGATTCTCAGCTCCTCCCTGAACCCCATGTAGCGTTCCTCCTGCTGTGCCTGGATCTCCGTGAACCTGGCCAGTACCGTCGCCATCGTATCTTGGGAGTGGTGGTAGGCCCCCATGATGGTGGTGAGGGCCTCTTGGAGAGTTGGTTCCCTGGGCCTCTCCTCCCCCCCCTGTCGCACAGCAGCCCTCCGAGCTGCCCGGTTTCCCCCGGCCTCTGTCTCCTGGACGGTGTGCCCGCTCCCACTGCCCCCAGGTCCCTGTTGTTGTTGGGGTGTTGGGTTAGCCTGGGTGCCCTGTAGTGGCAGACACACCGCTGATTGACGTGTCCTAGAGACAGAGGCATGGGCCCGCTGGGTGGGAGCTGTGCTGGTGTTGGCAGAGGGGGTCGGGTCTGGTGTGGCCTGTGGCTGCCTGAGGGGAACCGACTGCCCAGAGGTCCCCGATGGTCCGGGCTATCAGGTCATCAGGTTCAGTGTCGACAGAGCTGCTGTCCTCACTGTGGGCCTGTTCCGGGGGTGGGATGGACATTTCTGGACCCTCCTGGCTGGTGTGTTGGCGTTCGGGTCCTGCATGGGGTAAGAGAGTTTGGTTATTGTTTCTGTGTGTGCAATGGCGTGCGTGTTATGGGTGCCCTCGTCCCCCAGTGCAGGCATTCCCTTGAGGGAGGTGTTGTGAGGGTAGTTAGTGGGGGGGGGTAAGTGCAGTGGTCATGCTTGGGTGATGGGTGTCCATGGATTGTGTTGGCATGCAGGAGTTGGTGTTGGGATGGGTGGGTTGTGCTGGTGAGACATTGTCAGGGAGGATGTGTGCTGGGGGTTTGGGGGTGAGGGTGGGGGTGTGGGTTGGCATGCTGGTGGGGTGGGGGGGATATAGTAGTTGAGATTGGACTTACCAGAGTCCATTCCTCCGGCTACTCCTGCGAGGCCCTGAGGATGCAGGATGTTGAAGACCTCTTGCTCCCATGATGTAAATTCGGGAGGGGTGGGTGGGGGTCCGCCGCCAGTCTTCTGGACCGCGATGTTGTGCCTGGAGACCATCGATCGGACCTTCCCCCGTAGGTCGTTCCATCGTTTGCGGATGTCCTCCCTATTCCTGGGATGCTGTCCCACCGCGTTGACCCTGTCCACGATCCGCTGCCATAGCTCCGCCTTCCTAGCTATACTGGTGTGCTGCACCTGTGAGCCGAAGAGCTGGGGTTCCACTCTTAGGATTTCCTCCACCATCACCCGGAGTTCTTGGTCCGAAAAGCGTGGGTGCCTTTGGGGTGCCATGGGGTGGTGTGGGTGAGGTGTGGGGTGGTGTATGTGATGATGAGTATGTTGGTGTGTGGTGCTTTGTGCTACTATGTGGTGTGTGTGATGGTGTAGTGTGCCTCAGTGTGTATTGCTATGGATTGTCTGCTGTGTCTCTCTCTCCTTCTCTCAGTTATTGTGGTCGTAGGGGTTTGTGGGTGATGTGGGGGTGTGTTTTATAGTTGATTGATTGTGTGGGAGTGGGTTGTGTATGTGTATCAGGTGTGTGTATTTGTAATTGTCCAATGTGCCTGTGTTTTGGTGCTGTGTGTGTATTTTGACCGCGGCGGTGTGTACCGCCAATGGAATACCGCGTTGGAAAGCCCGCCGCGTTGATTCGTGGGTCGAAATGGCATGGGCGTATTTCTGTTGGCGTGACGGTGGAGGTTTGGTCATCTCCAGTTTATCGCTGCCCGCTGATGTGGCGGCCTGCAGTGGAGGTCGGATTTTTGGAGGTTTGGCCGTTGTGGGTCAGAATGACCGTGGCGGCTTTCCGCGGCCGCGGCGGTGTTATGGCGGTCTTCTGACCGGCGGTAAGCGCCTTTTACCGCCGAGGTCAGAATGACCCCCAAAGTGTAAAGCATTCAAATATCACAAAACAGTAATTAAGTAAAACACAGGAAACAGTTTAAAAATCGAAAACCAATTTATAAAAATAGTTTATATTTTTATCTTTAAAATGACACAAAAACGATTAAAATCGGTTCAGGGGAACCGGAGATATGAATTTTTAAAGAATTATTACTTTTCTAGCGCTTAGAAACAAAAAGCGCCAATCGGGTCATCTGGTTGCACCTCGACCGGGGCAAAGTCAAACTTTCAGGCCGACCGCGATGGAGCCCTGCTCGGCTACAGGTCGCGGGAGGCCTCAGTTAAAAAGTTACCTTGTGACTTAGTCTTTATTTTGAAGTTTTTCTTCACCGGGACGAACCTGCCTGTTGAATCCGACCTCCTGGAGCCCTTGTCCGGATACGCGATGTGGGTTTCCTCGGTGGAGACTTTTACCTTCGGACTTAGTCGTTTTTTCGAGATGAAAATCCTTCGACCGGGGTAAACCTAGATCTTGATCCGACGTCCATGGAGCCCTTCTCGGATACGATGGCTGGGAGGTCCCGGTCAACTTTTTACCTTCGGACTTAGGTGGTCATTACGACCCTGGCGGATTACGTCCGCCAGGGCTGCGGGACGCGGTGGCACCGCCGACAGGACGGCGGTGCCCCGCGGGGCATTCTGACCGCGGCGGCTTAGCCGCGGTCAGAGAAGGGAAACCGGCGGTCTCCCGCCGGTTTCCCGCTGCCCCCAAGGAATCCTCCAAGCCTTGGGGATTCCGACTCCCCCTCCCGCCATCCAGTTCCTGGCGGTTCTCCCGCCGGGAACCGGATGGCGGGAGGGGGAGTCGCGGGGCCCCTGGGGGCCCCTGCAGTGCCCATGCCAACGGCATGGGCACTGCAGGGGCCCCCGTAAGAGGGCCCCAAAATGTATTTCACTGTCTGCCTTGCAGACAGTGAAATACGCGACGGGTGCAACAGCACCCGTCGCACCTTCCCACTCCGCCGGCTCTATTACGAGCCGGCATCCTCGTGGGAAGGGAGTTTTTCCCTGGGCTGGCGGGCGGTCTTTTGGAGACCGCCCGCCAGCCCAGGGAAAAACTCATAATACCCTCCGCGGTCTTCTGACCGCGGAGCGGTATTATGGAGGGCGGAATTCTGGCGGGCGGCCTCCGCCGCCCGCCGGAATCGTAATGAGGGCCTTAGTCTCTTTTTTGGATGTTTTTCTTTACCGGGACGAACCACGAAGTCAGGCCGGGTCGCGGTTGAGGCAAGCCGGCTAGAATTTCCGCGGCGGGTCGGTCCCTCTCTGGAGCTTTTTTCCAAAAATTCTCAAATCTTTTCCAAACTTCTGGGGCTTCACCCAGATGTTCTTTTAAGGTTCTTTTGGGGTCCACAGCTCACCCCAAGGGTCCAGAAGTTCTGTGATGGTCCTTGGGGGGTGCGGACTTCAACTCCCAGAATGCACCTGGCGCAAACTCCTTTTTGGCCACTAGACAGTGGTCAGCTGGTCGCTTTCTTCAGGAGTTGGTGCAGGGGACTCTGGTTAGCAATTTTTCACCTGTAGCAAACAGGGAGTCCCTCCTTGAACCAGTTGAAGCCAGGCAAAGTCCTTCTTGTGGTGAAGCCCAAGTGTGCAGCTGGTGCAGTCCTTCTGAGTGCAGGTTCCAGGTGCAGGCCAGGGGTCCAGCAGGGCAGTCCTTCTTCTTCTTTAGTTCTTTCTTCTTGAAATTTGGTGGGGATCTGAGGCGTGGGTGCAGGTCTGCCAGTTTTATCCTTGCTCCTGGGTGAAAAGCAGGGGGGCCCTGGTTCTCCAATCAGGGACAGGGTCGTCCCCCTGTGATGACCACTTCCTGGGAAGTGTGGCAAAAATCCATCCCAGAAGGCAACAGTCTCTAAAAATCCAACATGGATGAATCTGATTTTTGGAGGTTACATCTGGCTGAGCCCACCCACTGGTGTGGCTAAAAATCATAAACACACCCCTCTCCTGCCCTCTCCTAATCTAATCAAGGGGGCACCTAATTGTCTGGGGTTGCAGGATGTGGGGGTGTTGCTGGGTGCTCCAAATGTCCTTCTCTGCCTTTGAAGACCAGTTTGGCAGCCCTCCCCCTTCCTGCCTCACCATCTGCTGAGGGGAGATTCTCTCCCCCAAGCACATTCCTTTGTGTGAAGCCAGGCCACTTCACACCTCATCAAGGCAGCCTGGCAGAAGCTGCTGCAGGCTGGCCAATCAGAGCACAGCAGCAAAAACAATGCAGAGCTGAAATTGGCAACTTTTTAGGTAAAGTCTAAACTTTTTACCTGAACAAGTTATATTAAATCCAACAACTGGAAGTTGTGGGATTTATTACAACAATTCATTTGATACCAAATTCTTGGTATGTAACATTTAAGGAGACTTTAAAATTTAAAATAAAGTCTGCCCATTCTAGCCTATGAAGGCCATTTACTTCAATGAGGGAAAAACGTATTTGGCTGTTTTTACCTCACCAGGGCTTATAAATCTATTTTTATAAAGCCCCTGCTTATAGTTACATGGCACCCAGCCCTAGGGGCACATAGGGCACACCTTAGGGGTGACTAATATGTAAAAATAAGGTAGTTTAAGACTTTGGAAGTACCTTTAATTCCAAAGTCGAATTTGCATATAACTTTAATTTAAAAGCAGCCAGCAAGGCAGGCTTGCTTTTAAAATGACACTGGGCACCTCAGCAGTGCACCTAGGTGTGCACCACCTATGCTGTGGTCCCTAAACCTACATGCCCTACCATATACTAGGGACTTATAGGTAGGTTAACTTAGCTAATTATAATTAGCCTAATTTGCATATCCATTTTACACAGAGCACAGGCCTTGGGACTGGTTAGCAGTACCCAGGGCACCATCAAAGTCAGGAAAACACCAGCAAAAAGAGGAAAATGGGGGCAAAAAGTTATGGGGCCTCTGCAATCAGCCCTGTTTTCTCACAGAGGATATTGAAGTCCTTTTCAATATCCAGACAATATAACCCTATTGTACTTCCCTTTGGGTGTGCAGTGAAAGAGGCATAAAACCCTTCTGCTGTTCTGGGAGGTATTCTGTCCCAGAATTAATCCCGATTGGTCTTCATGGATTATGTGATCAACCAGTGGGGATAGCCTGTTGGCAAGCACTTTGCCCAATATTTTACAATCTAGGTTGAGTAACGAGAGGGGTCTATATAAGGGCACGTACTATTGGTTGCGGCCTGGTTTAGGTAGGACCACTATTAGAACTTCACATTGGGATTCTGTAAGACTGCCCAACTGTTTCGCTTCATTCAACACCTCCAAAAATGGACCCGCGAGGTGAATTGAGAAAGTGGAGTAGTACTCAGTTGGTAACTCATCCGTTCTGGGCGCTTAATTATGTGCCAGTTGTCGCAATGCGGTACAAATCTCTTTTATATCTAAGGGCTCATCGAGCTCTGTTTTTTGCAGGAAAGTGAGTTGGTTCAGTGGGAGGTTATTAAAGAAGTAATCTAATTGTGTTGTGGTAGGTATTGGCCCTTCTGCATATAGCATGCTGTAATAGTCCCTAAAAGCTTATTTTATAGCAACTTGAGAGCTAACCATGTCACCCGTCACTAACCTAATTGCTCCAATGGGAGTGTGGTTCTTTCCGCCGATTACCAACCATGCGAGCTGCCTACTGGATCGGTCTCCCTCTGCATGCAGCCTAGTGATGTAATGTCTCTAATTATGTCTACGCATGTGTGAGCCTGCGTCTATGTGTTTCACACATAATTCTCAGAGCACTTACGGGTCCGCTGTGCCCTGCGCCACATCTCTTTCCATGTCATTCAAGTCCGTCACTAGTAGTTTGCATGTCAGAATGCTTTTACTTCCTCTGTGGCCGAGAGGCAGTGACCCCGCACAACCACTTTGTGTGTGTCCCACTCTGCGGCTCATGAGGAGGCGGTGTGCTTGTTGTGCTTAAATTAACTGCCTATGTTTTCAGCCAGCTTCTGATGGAACGGAGGGTCAGTGAGTACTGACAGTTGTAAACGCCATGTTGGTATGTTTGTACACAATCTACCCCACTGAAGATCAATCATGAGCGGGCAGTGGTCTGACAGTGTCCTAGACATATTCCACCTTCAGAACATCTTGTGCCGGGCGAGTTGGTCCGAGTATCAGATCTATTCTGGTGACCAGTCTATGTACCAGAAAGTAAAAGGAGTACTCACATTTTTGGGGGTGTTTTAAGCGCCAGATATCATGTAGCCCTCTATCAGACATCCATGAGCAAAGTCCTTGTGTGGTGATTCTACTGGGTGTCCCGGATAGGGAAGAGTGGGATCTATCTGTGTCTATGTCTGGAACGCAATTGAAACCGCCTCCACATATGCATAAGACGGAGGGGTCATGCAAGAGTGTGGGTGTGATGGAGGACAGAAGTTCTCTATGTTTCGAATTGGAGGCGTAGATACCAGCTAATGCTAGAGGCTCTCCATCAAGTGTACCTTCTGTTAGCACATATCTGTCCTCCTTATCAACATGATGTTCTCTGTGATATAAGGGACTATGGGAGCCACCCATATCAAAACCCCTCTGGTGAATGCCGACAGTGTCGTGCCATAAACCTGCCCCCTCTATTTAGTTTTGAGTTTGTGTACGTCCCCTGCAGTGAGGTGTATTTCTTGGATTAACCCGAGCGTACCCACTGGTTCTTAATCGATGTTGCTATGCCCCTCACATTCCACGTTAAGATGTTATATTGTGTGGCTCCCATGTGTCTGTGATTGTGTGGTGTTCGTTGTGCGTTCCTTTCCCTGCCCGTGTCTACTGCATTATAATAGCACAGTGCCCTGAGTATGACCCCTTCATCCCCGTGTCCTCCGCCACCCGCGTCACCCCATTGTCTGCATCTAGGATCCCTTGTTAACTTGAAAAACCCTTTCAACATCAACCATCTTAGGTCTGTGGCCAACGGGCCTACAGCCAACTCCCCCCCTGTGAACATAACAAAAACCCATTGGTGGGTTGTTCATTGTCCATTCGAAAAGTCTTGTTGGAGGCGTGCATAATCCGGAATTGTGTCCAGGGTCTCTCTGGCTTGTGTTCACAAGCTAACCAAGTTCCCTCACCGCACGTCCCCAGCCTTCTTTGGGGTTTGCGGTCATACAGTTTTCATAATTTTGAGGACCCTCTAGTAGTCTGAGTCTATTTGTGTGGTCGTTTGAGTACTTTGACCTGATTCGGATGGACATCTCACTTTAGACCTATTGTCCTCTAGGTCTTAAGTCTTGTGCAAAATTGCCTCCCCATTGCCCGAGGAGTTGTCCTTGAGTGATTACCCACTGTTACCGTCCATGGACACCAAGGTTGACTCAGAGTCGTCTACCATCTCTGATAGTTTTTGTTGGTCTCACAGAGTAGATTGACTTCCTGTGACACAGTAGCAATTTTAATCTCTAAAGCGGTTTTAGTATCCAATACAGCCTGCAGTAGCTTCTTGAACTGAGCAGAGTGGGCTTGGAGTGTAGTGTTCATTTGCCGGAGTTTGGCGATGTCTTCCCCCATGGCTGTAAGCGATGTTGGCGTTGTCCCTTCCGAGGATCGAGATAACTTTTCTGCCTTGGGTTTCACCATTCTGTGGCCGAGCAATGGCAGTGTCTGATTATTCAGACCAGAAGTACCGGACCCTCTATTCCGAGCTGCGCAGTTCAGTGTCTTTCGCTGCTTCTTGTGGGTGCCCGATGTAGTCCACGATAGGACCTCCTGACCCCGGAGCTTGTTGTGGGCTCCGACTCAGCAGCTGATGTGAGTGTGTGGTGTCTTTTACTTTTGCAGGTTGATGTTCTCTCCCGGTGTTTTCCCCAATTGCCCTTTATGGCGGTCTACAGGGTCATGAGTTGGTGTCTCCTGTGTTTTGTTTTCCCAGGTAGGGCTATAAATATGTGGTGTGGTCCTGTGAGTATTCGCGTTGTTGTTGTTGGAGCTGCTGGGGCATGGTGTGCTGTGTTGGTGCTAGTTTATTGTAAGTTAGCAGTGGTCCGCTGTTACCAATCAGTGCGTTGAGGGTAAGCAGTGTCAATGCGATCACTGGTTCCTCCAGGTAGGTGATCCCACCCTTGTGGCCTGTAGGATTAGTGGGTCGCGGCCTTTAGTTCGTCTCTCCTGCCCCAGAGGCCCGATCTTAAAGCGCATGTGTGATCCTGTGCATGGATCTCATCTCTGTTTTCTATTTGAAGCAGGGCCCCTGGTCAGTATCTCCAGCCCAGCTATGGTTGTGCCTCTTTGGGTTTATTCTCTGCTCTCTATGCCTCCCCATGTGGCTCCGCACCTTGACCGTTCCTCTGCCATGACCGTGTACCCTGCAGCTGTGGGCCACTTAGGCCCCTCCAGGTCTCCGTCACCGTCCCCCTCTCACCGGGTGGGTTCGGCTCCCTCTGTGTTCATTACGCAGGAGGCCGCAGCTAGACCCCTCCGGACCTTTCCTCGCAGTGGATGGTGGCCTTGCGTTGTGTTTGGGCCACGTTCATGCTCTCCTGAACCTCGCGCCGTTCCATCCGGTGTGTTTGCCTTCGGACAATGGTCTGTTCATTAAGGACCTCAAGCGGTTACTTTTCTGGTCGGCTAGGGGCCTGGGTGGGGCTGAAACATCAGGCTAGCCTGGAGCTGAGCTGATTTTTAAGCGTCTGCTCCGGTCGCCATCTTGGCCACACCCATGACTTGCATGTTGATTATTTTTTCGAGTACCTTAGTTGGGAGATTACCCAGTAGTTTTTTAATATGCTGGGGTGGGTGTTTTGAGCAGTGGTTTGTCTTCAACATGTTTTCAAGCATTGGGGAAGGTTGCAGTGGTGATGGAGATGTTGAGTAGAGTAGTGAGTTCCTAGCTGATCCTTTGGTTTCTGAGATTGAAGATGTGGTGCAGGCAGGGGTCTGTGGGGGCTACTGAGTGGATGAATTTCATGATGGAGGTAGTGTCTTCAGTAGAGAGAAGGTTCCAGGTGGTTAGGCTGTGGTTGGTATTTGATGTTGGCGTGGTTACTCTGTCGAAGAAGTCCATAGTTGTAGGTAAGGGTTCAAAGTTCCTGTATACAATTGAAATCTTGTTGGGAATGAAATCAGCAAGCTTGTTGCACAGCTCCTTTGAGGGATTGATGTTTTCACTAACCACCGAGTTGGAGAATTACTTAACAATGTTAAAGAGTTCCTTGGTGTTGTTACTGCTGGTTTCTTTGTTGCTCTCAGCAGAGGTGGTAGATGTTGAGGGAGGTCTTGAAATCTTCCCTGTTGGGGGTGTCGTTGCTGGCAAGCCACTTCCTCTCCAGCTGTTTGCTGTCTCGTTTAGCTGTTTTGAGTGCAGGGGTGTACAAGCTGGCCTTTTTGGACGGTTTTCTTGGATGTTGCTTTTGACAGGGGAAATGCTGTTGACAGATGGTGATGCTGATGTTAGAGTTCTTTACTCCTTGTACAAGGTCGATTGTGGGGCTGGAGGAGTTGAGGGCATCGATGTTGTAAAAGCTAGCTTGCAGGGGGTCAGTATGCTATGGTACCTCTGAAAGTAGCCTTGTAATTCGTGCAGAGCTTGAAGTTGTGGTGCTCCATAGAGGTGGTAGTGTTGTTGGTGGAGGTGGTGCACTGTATAGTTTCTTTGTGGACTATGGCTGTTCATCCTCCTGCCTTGCTGGTGTGGTCTTCGTGAGTGATTTTTTTTATCTATTGGGGATTGCAGTGGCAATGTATTGGGTGCATGTGAGTCTGAGCCCGGTTTCAGTGAGGAAGAGGATGTTGGGTGTGAGGAAAGTGAAGTAGTCCCATAGTTCTGTGGTGTGTTTGCACATCAATCGTGTGTTGAGGAGCAGGCAGTGGAGCTGGTGTCTTGCCTCTTGTGTGTTGTGATGTGAGTTCAGTGTGGTGCTGTGTGGCATGATGGTAGTCATACAGGGGAAGGTGCATCTGGTGCAGGAGAGACTGGAGCAGGAGCGATGCAGCAGCATGTGGAAAGCTGGGCCTGGGACCTGCTCAATGGGTTTGCGCTGTGGTTTCCATTTGGTAGGTCCTGGGAGGAAGGAGGGGTCTGGAAGGCAGTGGTGGGGCTAGGCAGGAAACAATGGGTAGCAGTTGGGAGGGACAATGTAGGAAAAAGCAAGGAGAAAGCAGTGAAAGTGGGGTAAAAGTAAATAGAAGGCATACAAAAAGCAAGCAAAAAAACAAGAAGAAAGCAGTGAAAAATAGTGAAAAGTGAGGAGAAGGAACACAAACATTTTTGGGAAAAGCAAGGAGAAAGCAGTGAAAATGAGAAGTGCGGCATGGCAGCAGCGTTCCCAGGGTCGTCCTGTGTTCAGGGTGTGGAGGGTGGAGTGCCTTTGGCGTTCTGGGGCACATCTGCTCCGGGCTTCCACTGCGCATCCACACTGCGGCCTCCATTAAGAAGGTCCTGGGTGAAGGAAGGGGTGGAGGGAGGAGGTGCACAGGGCTAGGCAGGGGGCGGGTAATGACTGGCAGCAGGCGGGAATGGCAAAAAGGGAAAAAGCAAGTAGAAAGCAGTGGAAATTAGGGAAAAGCAAGGAGAAGGCATACAAAAAAGTGGTAAATGCTAGTAGGAAGCAGTGAAAATTAGGGAAAAGCAAGTAGAAGGCACACGAAAAATGGGGGAAAGGCATGGAGGAAGCAATGAAAATGAGGAAACAGCAAGGAGAAAGAAGTGAAAACGAGGGAAAAGCAAGGAGAAGCACATGAGAACCGGGAAAAAGCAAGGAGAAAGCCGTGAAAATGAATGAAAAACAAGGAGAAGGCACACAAAAAACAGGGGAAAAGCGAGGAGAAAGCAGTGAAAACACAGGAAAAAGCAGTGAGAAAGCACAAAGGGAACGAGGGAAAGAGGGAAAAACTGTGAAAATGAGGGAAAAGCAAGGAGAAGGCACCTAAAAGGTAAGGAAAAACAAGGAGAAGACAGGAGCAAGAGCGTGCAGCAGATCTAGGAGAGCTGGGGTTAGGATCTGCTGAATTGGGTCACGATGCCGCCTTCATTTGGTAGGTCCTGGGAGGAGGGAGGGGCCTGGTAGACAGTGGGTGGGGCTAAGCAGGAGGCCGGAAATAATGGGCAGGAGCTGCAAGGTGGGAAAACGAGAGAAGAAAGCAGTGACAATGTGGGAAAAACAAGAGCAAGATACACATAAAACAGGGGAAAAGCAAGGAGAAAACATTTAAAAATGGAGGAGAAAGCAGTGAAAATGAGGGAAAGGCATTGAGAAGGCACACAATAAACAGGGGAAAAACAAGGAGAATACAGGTGCAAGAATGATGCAGCAGTACAGGGAAAGCTAGGCCTGATCCATGCTCAATGGGGTCGCGCTGTGGCATCAATTTGGTGGGTCCTGAGAGGAGGGAGGGATGCTGGGAGGCGGTGGGCGGGAATATGCGGTAAGTGGGGAAATAATATGCTGCAGGTAGGAGTGGCAATGTGGGAAAAAGAAAAGAGAGAGCAGTGAAAACAAAGGGAAAGCAAGAAGAAGGCACACAAAAAACGGGGGAAAAGCAAGGAGAAAGCTGTGAAAATGAGGGAAAAGCCAGGAGACGGCAGACAAAAACTGCGGGAAAACAAAAGAAAGCTGTGAAAACAAGGGAACAACTTCTAGAAGGCCCACAAAGAATGGGGGAAAAAGCAAGGAGAAAGCAGTGGAAATGAGGGAAAAGGAAGGCGAAGGCACAGAAAAAACAATGGAAAAGCAAGGTGAAAATGTGATAGGTTTATGGTAAGTATTCTTTACTGTAGACATTCTTTAGTTTACAGCTAAGTTTGGTGTGCCTACACATTCTGTAATCTTTCTAACATGATGTGCATTTATCTTTGTTTTTATTGGTCATGTATTGTTTATGCTCCTTTTACATTCCAAGTTCCCATGAGGATTCCAGAGCAGTTATATCTGTTGATGAGTGTGCATGGGTGTTCCAATGGCAAGATACTACTTGTTCAGTTATAGTGGGCTTATTTATCTAACACATACTGGCAATGAGGGGAGAGGAATTCAGTGGGAGCATCCATGTTTTATACAACTTTTGGTTGGTGATTTCATGGCCGATTACTCACTGAAAATGTCAACAGGTCCTGAAGATTAACAGTATTGGATTGGGTGGCTGTTCAAACAAGGTACGTGTAGACAGTCTGTTTGGCTGATAGTTTGAAAGATGTCTTGCTTGGAAAGATGTTATGCTTGGTGAGTTATTGAAGTTATGGTTGGCAGCGCAAGACACAGAGTGCAAGGAACTTGGCGCGATCATCAGCTGTCAATCAGTGGCCACGAGCACTCGTGCATGCAGAAAGCGGCACGAAGAGGCAGAGGTCAGTGGATTCATATATATCACCATTGAGGATTCTTGCTGTTGATTTGGAGTACAAGCTGACATATATACTAGGGATCAATTGATCCAACATTGCTCCAACAAGAAAACCCGAGAGCATCTCTTATGCGAACCGAATCCCACATTACAGGAAGCAATTGATACTGCAATGAGTTTACAAGTTCTAGCAAGGCAAGAGAAAGCTGTGCATGAGAACCCCGGATGGTGATCAATAGAATGGTCAGTAGGAAACAATGAGCAGTGCAGTAAGCCCTCCTTAAAAGTCTTTATGGATAAATCCCATCTCATGTGGGGGTGGGCAGAAAGCTTTCGTTTTGATAATGTTCCTTAGTGTAACTCCTTCTTTCTAGCTTGACGACGTGTTTACTTTCTTGACTCTGGTTGGATACAGTGATGATGATGGTCATGGACACACACTGTTTTTTGACAGGTGATTAGATTAGATTGATTAGATTAGATTTAGATTTATTGCTCGATTAATAAAAACCATTGCAATATAAAACGAACACATTACGCAATAAAAATAACACTGTTAAAAATAAAAGAAATTTTAAAAAGCTTGACAGCTAAAAATAATTTCTAACCAAAATAAACTTATAAGATCAACCTTTGAGAACTAACTTAAAGCAGTTTTCCCAAGTCCGCTTTGTTCAGTTTCTTATGGAGCAGTTGTAAAAATGTGACCCCTTTACAGCAAAATGAAATTGACTCACCCTTGAGCCAGAATATTACCGCTGATCTACATGAACGGATATTATTAACTATAAAATCATGTTTTTTCAGTTTTCTTCTTTCCAGACCTAAAGCGGGACAATTACAAAAACCATGCAGCAAACATTCTCGATTATAGCCACATAAGCGGCAATTTTGATCAATGTACTGGCCTTTCCAGGAAGGCCGATCTTCTTTAGTGTCAAAGAAACCCATACGGTATAGCAGGAATTGATGTTTGATGTAAACAGAAAAGTGGTCGGCCAAGTACCCCTGTGGGGACAATTGCGAATAGGACCCAAGGACGGCCCAGGCATGCCGTCTTTTAGCCAGGATGGCTTTGTCTCTGATAAACAAGAGTAAGCGAGCCATCTTGTTAACTAATCTGTTAAATTCAGCCTTCCCAATTTTACATTTCCAGGCTTCTTCCATTCCCAGGCTAATGATAACCTGGGTTAGGTAGCTTCCCCATGTTCCTTTCATTTTGCCAATCTGCTGTGCCTGCACTTCTTGCCAGCAGGAGTAGAGAATGGAAGAATCCTCTGCCGCACGTAACTTCCACGATGATTTAAGGAAGACGCCCTGTTGTTGGAAACTTTGGTTTTTTAGGCCCATCTCCAGTCTGACCTGCGCCGGGAAGGCACTTTTCGGGATGTTAAAAACGGCCTTGTATGTTTTAACCTGACTGGTATTCAGAGCCATGATCTCATAGCCTTTCAATATTTCAGACCCGTATGAGATGGCTGGAAGCAGCTGAGCAGACATAGGTGGTCATTCCGACCTAGGCGGGCGGCGGTTGCCGCCCGCCCGTCGGAAGCCGCCTGAATACCGCCCCGCGGTCAATAGACCGCGAGGGGTATTCTGACTTTCCCGCTGGGCCGGCGGGCGATCTGATTCAGATCGCCCGCCGGCCCAGCGGGAAAGCGCCTTCCACAAGGAAGCCGGCTCGGAATCGAGCCGGCGGAGTGGAAGGCGTGCGACGGGTGCAGCAGCACCCGTCGCGCTTTTCAGTGTCTGCATCGCAGACACTGAAAAGCCTAGTTGGGCCCTGTTAGGGGGCCCCTGCAGTGCCCATGCCATGGGCATGGGCACTGCAGGGGCCCCCAGGGGCCCCAAGACGCCCGTTCCCGCCGGCCAGGTTCTGGCGGTAAGAACCGCCAGAGCCAGGCCGGCGGGAAGGGGGTCGGAATCCCCATGGCGGCGCAGCATGCTGCGCCGCCATGGAGGATTCCCCAGGGCAGCGGGAAACTGGCGGGAGACCGCCAGTTTTCCCTGTCTGACCGCGGCATTAGCGCCGCGGTCAGAATGCCCTTAGGGGCACCGCCGGCCTGTCGGCGGTGCTCCCGCGCCCGTTGGCCCTGGCGGATTGTATCCGCCAGGGTCAGAATGAGGGCCATAATGTTTAATAAATGGGACCAGTTTGAGCAGTCCAGCTTCTTTTTAAGCAGGTTAAAACTATATGTTAATGAATTGGCCTTTGCCTTGATCAACTGTAATTGGCGGTTCCATTTCAGGTCTGGTTCAAGGTGAACACCTAGATATTTGTACGACTGCACCAGCTCCACTTTTTGGTCTCCCAGGTACCAATTGAATTGTTTATAATTTGCCCCTGGGAACCTTATCAGTTTAGTTTTATCCAGATTAATTTCCAGGCCTTGCTCAGCCATGAAGATGTTGAGTGCTGTTAGGATTCGTTGCAGTCCTTGGGGAGTATGGCCCAGCAGGACGATGTCGTCTACATATTGTGAGCACCCAATTGTCTCTGAACCCAATGTCGGGGGGAGACTATTCACTTGTGCTAACATGCCAGCGAGGTCTGCCAGGTATAAATTAAAAAGAATTGGTGCCAGAACACAACCTTGCTTTAAGCCTGATTTTGCAGTTATTCTATTTGTTAATCTTGAACCGTCTCCGATTTTAATCTGGACCCAGGTATCAGTGAAGAGATCTATAATGGCCCTTAGTAGGTTGTTGGGCATGCCCCATTTAGCCAGCTTAGCCCACAATCTTTCCCTTGGAACCTGCTCAAAGGCTGATTTAAGGTCAATAAAACATGCATAGAGGCCCAAACTCTTGTGCCTGGCTTTTTCCACTATAAGGGAAAGTACAATTAGATTTGATGACGTTCCCATGCCTGCCCTGAAGCCTGTTTGATACCTCAGGAGTAGCTTATTTTCGTCTACCCAGGCTTGAAGATGCTGCAGCAAACATGAGCTGTATAGCTTGGCCTCTACGTCAGTGAGGGCTATCAGCCTATAATTTGAAGGAAGAGTGGGATTTCCACTTTTATAGATGGTGTGTACTATACTTCCTCTCCAAGATTCTGGGACCCGATTGGAGTGAATGATAGCGTTAAAGAGTGGCAGAAAATATTGTGCCCAATATACTGGGTCAGCTTTAAAGATTGCATTTGGAAGTCCATTTGGTCCGGCTGCCCCTTCTGACTTCAATTTCTTGATCAGACTGACTAGTTGCTCTAGATTCAAAACTTGCATTTGATCATCCTTTTCGGCAATGTCTAAGATCCTACACTTGACTTGGAGATTTAGTGGTTGATTATTACTTATTGATAGTTCGGACCCCTTCACTGTGGGAAGAAGTCTGGCTCCACCTTTTGAAGGCTTGGTTGCCAGCCCATACAGACTACTGACATGACTCACCCAGGCTGCTTGGGATATCCCACAGTTATGATGTCTGCTTTCCCCACTGCCAGATCGTTCACCAGCCCCCAAAAGAGCTTACTGTTTGACAGTCGGCTTGCCCATAATAATTTGGACCATGCATGTTCCGGATAGGTTCTTTTTTTTGCGACCCCACAATCAAGACAATACTTTTTTTTCAGAGACCATAAAATGCGTTTTTCTACGTCTCCTCCTCATTGGATTGCTTTTACCATTTTCCTGGTTTGACGCGCAATTTGTGATTTCTGATTGCGCAAAGCTTTGTTGAACCAAGGTTAACTAACACGGTCCCTTTTGTGTACCTGGGATGACCCCAGCAGGTTTGAGTTAGAGGTGGCTGGGAATTTTGCCAGCAGGCCGCGACATAGCACGGCCCAGTCTTTGTTCCAAGATACATTGAGGTCGGCTCCTTTTGTTGCATATCTGCAAGTGTTTTTCTTTCACCCAGGGCACCAGCCGTCTGGAACACCTCCTTCATCACTGATGCTGTTTCCTTCTCACACCATTTCAATCTCTTAAGATTAAACAATTCTGGAGGATTTATTAAATCATTCGAGGACTGTAGCAACTCAGGTTTATATACTTATTCCAATGATTGTGGGAAATGATCACTCTCCATTCTGCATTTAATTTGAAAGTTCCTTACCAGTGCCCTTGCAGAGGAATTTATGAAGGTGTAATCGATGGTTGAACCTCTTTTCCCACTTACAAAGGTAATAGATGTCGGAGAATCCTTTTCGCTCTTTCCATTTACTAAGGTTAGGCCTAATTTTTCAACTGATGTTTTTGGGTGGATACCCCTTGCTTTTTTGCGTTTCCTCCTTTTGGGGACAATAGATTATGATTGAAATCACCACTAATAATAAGTGTGGCTTCTTATTTCCCCAATTAATTTAAGAATGTTTCCTCTATTCAGGGTATCAAAGTTTCTCTCTGATTTAAAATGGAGAATAAGAAGTAGTTTATGTACCTCTGTGGGCGCTGCCATCAATGAGGCATTTGTGGATGCTTCATTGTTCTGGATCGAATGTTTAAAACCTGTATCCGATTGCTGCTGCAACAGATATTTTGAGGGCGTGCTGTAGCTGGATGGACTCCTTTCATTCCGTCTTTGGGCCTTTCCCACCTTTTCCTGTTCCTGATTGATATCCTCTTTTGTTAACTGCTGATGATCTACTATGTCGTTAGACTCTGCATTTAGTTGAGAATTTACTGGCGTGCATACCTTGGGGACTGATCTTTTGTTAATCGGTTTACTGGTAGTATATGACACTTTGCCCCATTTTTTTCAGCCATTGATTGACGAAAAAGACGGCTTTGTTCCTTCTGTCTTTGGCCCTCTGTTGCTAAAGATACAAAAACACTTTGAGAACTTGGGCCTGAACCAAGACATTCCTCGACCGTTGCGGATAACTTGATATCGGATGACAAATAAGTATTAGCATTAGCATTACTAACGACTGGCTGTTTGTAATGCGTAAAAAATTGACATATATTTTTCTGTTTAACTAGTTTTGTCTTTTTGCTTGCTTTCCTTTGCTTCTTCTTTTCCCTTTTTGACCTTAAGTGTACTTGGCTTTGTGAGGCATTATGGGGAGTATTCACCCCAATTTCTCTAAGGATACTTGAATTCTTACAATGGTTCCCTAATTGGTGGGCCCTTTCATGTGAACTGCTATGTGAGATTCCGGGCTCTGTTTGTGTCATAACTTGTAGGGAAGATGCATTGAAGGGTTCTCTTAACAAATTTTCCATGATATTATTTTCTTCTTCACCTTTTCCTGATTCTTCAAATTCTAAAACACTGAGTCTTTTCCTTGTACTTAGGGCCTGTGCCCTGACCTCCGCTAATATATCATTTAGTATGGGGACAATGGTCTGGGGATTATCACCTGAGATTGCACAGTCACACGCCACTTATTGTATGTAATTCTGTTTTTGGTCTCTCTGAAGCAAATCATTGAGGTCTTGTAGTTTTAAATCAATACCCACAATATATTTAGCCATGATATTAAGTAAATCGACTTGAATATCTTGCTTATTTGCCTGGTGCTTTATTGCGGTTGCCATGACGTCCTATGTTGACAGAAGTGTGCCCCACGTGTTGGCTGGAACATCCGACTGGAGCTGGTAATTGCGGGTACTATCCTGAAACGGACTAAGGGAAATGATGGTACACAACATATCTGCTTCGTGCTTTTGACTGGATTCATGGGGATGAATGTTTTTTCCTTGTTCCCTGCTTGTGTCACCCTCAAGGTAGTCTGTATCAATGAGTTCCATCAAGGAATGGTCAGGAGTCCCACCCAAATCCGGTAGATCCGACTCCTTCCTTGCCTGAAAGCTTGGAAGTGAATCCTCCCAGACGCTGAAATCTAGGTCTAGAATTGACCCTGAACAATCTGGTCTGTCGGGTTCGACCTTCGAGCTCTCCTTACCGAAGGCCAACCTCTCAGGCTCTTGCCATTTGGAAGAATGACTTCCCAGACGGAGATCCTTCTCAGAATGTATCCCGGTCACAGCATCAACTAGATCTATTGGTACTTTATTTTCCTGCGGGCGTGAATGCTCAATGGAAAAGAAGTCTGTGATTTTATACTCCACTTTTTCTGCTGATGGCATTGAGGATGGTTCCAAGTTGGATTCCCTCTGTTCAGTGGGCTGTGTCCCTTCAATTCTAGAGGAGCTTAAACATACTACTGGGGAGTTCACTGGATGGAAATGCTATGCTCTTTTTGGGGGTCTTGTCCTCCCCCCATCAGGATCGAACAGAAGCTTGCCAGAACGCATTATACTGGCTTACTTACTGACGCATACTGACGCTGAAGGAGCAGCAACCTATGATGGGATTTATTCAAGTTAGTCTTGAATAATGCGATGAATAAGTTCCTGGTGGACCAGACAATTTGTCCAATCTAGTTGTGTGTTCTGGGTGCCGCCTCTCCTCCAAGCCTATACGTTGTAGCTAGCACTAGGCTGGCAATGAATGGGTGATGGAGGTAATGGAGGGGCACGAGCACACCGACTGGAGGATTAAGAATGCTTGGTACAGCCAGCCAGCCGGTTTAGTAATCTCGGCGCCGCCTCTCCTCCACGCCTCTAGACCAAAGGCAATTGACTGGCACTAGATGAATGATGGGGGCAGTGGGGTGGACACGAGCGCGCCTGAGATGCTAAAATACTGATGTGCTGAAGTAACAATCCGGCTGGAGTGAGGCAGAGGGGGTGCAGAGGGGGAGCAAGGTGGGTAAGTAGTGGGTGAGCTAAAAAGAACCCATGAAGGGAGCAGGCAGGGGGGGGGTGCAACACTCACACCCCACACCTGACAGTTCTTAGTCTTTCCGTCCCGTAACCACCACCTGTCGCCCCCTACAACCACCATGCACTCCACAACCTTCAACCAGCTCCCCAAATCCCCCTGCTCCAAGGGGGGGGCTTAGGGGATGAAGAGTTCTTTTTACCGGTATGCTGGTGTGCCGGTATGCAGGAATGTTTGTTGTTTGTTTGTTGTTGACTACGGTTGCTATGGTTGCTGGAGTTGCTGAGCCGTAGCTGAGCCGTGCTGAACCGTGCTGAGCCGTAGCCGTAGGAGAAAAAAAAATGGAGCTGAAGCAGCGGCAAATGTGCCCTCCTCGCCCCCCACAAGCCGCACCCAGTCAAACGGGCCGCATCCGTAGGGGTCCGTGGGAGGAGCTGTGAGCCGCGAGGAGTTCCTGAATGAACACGCGTTGCGCATCACATCTCCCACGTCTCTCGTTGTTACTGGTTCCAGTGCCGGGTAAGCGTCTGCAGCCTGGGAGTTGCTGAGAGAGAATGTGAGCACTGCTCAACGGAAAGAGGAAGTCGTCAAAGAGGGTGAGATCAGAACCTGCTTGTACAGGCGATTAGTGTAGACACAGCATTTCCCCATTTTGTTTGGTGGCTACAATGTTGGTTTGATCAAACCCAACATTTCAACATGATGTCTTGATGGAGACCTTGATGTTTATGTGTTTTTACCTTTTATAGCAACAAAGTATCTGTACATTGTTATATACTGTTCCTCATTGCCCCAGGATGATATTTCCTTTGTGCCCTGCTACTATTACTAACTCCGGTCCATTATGGCTCTTACTTTTTGGCTTCCTTGATCTCTTTCGAGGAACAAAAACCGTCATCTATGTTGATGGTGTCCACATTTAAATGTCCTGTTGGACATGGACGGCATTTAGTTTTCCTTGTGATCACATTTGGAACTGACGGCAGGTAGTACTATTTTGCTCTTTGTCGCATACTTGTGTAATTTTATTGTACTTTCCTTGTGCATTTTAATTATGTCTTGATAGCCAGTGGACAATATTTCCCCATGTGCCTTGTAACTATTGTTTTCTTCGGCCCAATATTGCATTGACTCTCCGTTTCCTCAGTTACGTCTGCAGAATAGAAACCGTCATCTATGTTGAGACTGCTTACATTTAAATGTCCTAAAGGACGTGGGCTGCGTTTCTTGTACCTTTTTGACCAGGTTTGGAACAGCAGTAGGTAATACTCTTGTGCGTTTTTTTGCTGCATACTTTTGTAATCTTATTGTACTATCTTGGCGCATCATATTTATGCCTTGACAGATTTATGGGGGACTTATCACAGTTCCCGCTGACAGTTTCTGTGCGTATCTCAATTTGGAGCCATTTTGCCATACGTTTTCAGGTACTGTATATGGTTATTGTATTGGGGATTTGTTCAACGTTTTGCTATGAGCACTTAGTGACTATCGTACAGGATCTTTTATGTAGACTTGGCTTCCTCTTTCTTTCTTTTCAATAATGCATATGTGACTTTCGTCCTTTCTTTTTTAGACTTGTGAATATTGTATGACTGTTTTTGCAGTAGGCGTTGGAGACAATTTCTCATCACTGATGCCTCCTTATGACTTGGTTATGATTGAAAGTGTCATCTAGCAGTGTCCTTAAACATTTCTTTTTTCAGGTATGCCATCTTTTTTTGGTTGAGCGTCTTTTCGTTATTTACACTTTTGATTCTTTGCTCACGATTGAATATTCTTCTCCTTGCCCTCTGTGTTCATTAATCTTTTGGTTTGATTTATCTTAGACCTTCTGTGGGTTTACCTTGACTTCAAGGAGCGACCATTTTTGTTGCAAACTTGCTACTTACTACATTTCCTTACTACTGGATGCTTGGTTACATTTAACATCAGCATTACCTTTGTGAGGTAATAATATTCTTTGGTTTCCCTCTTGCTATTTTTAAAGCCAATTATATATGGTAGCACAGGTGTTCTTTCTGGTTATTAATCTTCTTTCCTCTGGGTGCAAAATTTGGATAATCCATGTTTCTCACATTTTCAATTCTGTATGGTTTACTTTTGTGGCCACCTCTTGAACTTGGGGGTGTTTTTGTTGATAGCATTTATGCACACCATCTGTAAACACGTAATATAAGTGTATTATTGCAGGTGTATCATATAATTATGTATCTATATTTTTCCTTTGTGTGTTCTTGCAGCCTAGAAAAAGTTGTTAAAGACAAAGCACCTGTTGACTGCCTGTTGTGGAATAAACCGCTCATTTATTAAAATGTACTATTTTGGTTCAATCCATTAGCTATACGGACTATTTGAGAAGCATTTACACTGTGAGACTTTCTGCTCTGGGTAACTCCATAGGCCATTATAGGGGTGGGTTC
The DNA here is from genome assembly GCF_031143425.1 of Pleurodeles waltl. Classification (NCBI taxonomy): domain Eukaryota; kingdom Metazoa; phylum Chordata; class Amphibia; order Caudata; family Salamandridae; genus Pleurodeles; species Pleurodeles waltl. The sequence goes on along the minus strand of NC_090451.1, from coordinate 427,885,974 downwards.
ATCTCTCACAACTTTAGACACTATTGGGGTAGCACAGTGTCTTTACTTGGCGAGCAGATTATTCATAAACGTTGATACTCTTTACACTTACAGGAAGTGCGGTGATTGCTGTACCATTGCTACCTTTCTATAGTTTGTTTAATTATGACATTAGTTTAACCTTCGTATTTTTTTAGGGAATTTCTAGGTATTTTTTTAATGTAAAGTAATATTTATTTACCATACGTAAATCCACCTCCCCCTTTACATAAAGGGGACAGAGATCACGCATTCCCCCTCCCTAAGCCTTGTAAGGACCTGGGGATCCCATCCCCAGGGCCATTACTAAAAATAAAGGGAAGGGGGGCTATGAGGCCTTCCTTCCCGGGCCTTGTTAGGACCTGGGGACTCCATCCCCAGAACCACTCATGTACACAAAGAGTTCATGTTTCTCACCGACGCCTGAGGCACGGCTTTATCTTCCAGTAACTGGTTTATCAGGGCCAGTCATTACTTCTAACTTTTGGATGTCATTGGCCACCTTTGAGGCTGAAAACCAAGCACACCTTTTACGGAACTCCTTTTTTCAATAGTTACTTTTGTCCATCTTCGCATATCTAAAGCCTTGATAAAGTCTAGGAGACGAAACACGTGTCGGCTGCTGGCTGTATTTTGGATTGATTGTGACACATGTGGTCCTTGACCTGAATATTGACCATACCTTTTCATCGGTTAATAAATGTCTAGTTTCATTTGTGCTTTGGACTTTCGACTCTGATTGAATGACCACTTGGATCAACCACACAGAACTTTCATCGGTGTGCCCTGGCCTTTTGTTCATATATGTACACAAAGAGGAAGCGGCCAACCGGCCCACACCCAAGCCTTGTTAGGTCATAGAACCCACTACCCCGTAGGGCCATTTCTAAAAATTAAGAGGTGAAGGCCACACAGTGCCCCTCTCGGAACCTCTAAAAGGTGCTAGGGACACCACCCATGTATTTTTAAGTTTAAGGGGAGTGGGGCAGCACAGGCCCCCTCCCCGAGTCACTATTGGCCCCAGGGACCCCATCCCCGGGGCCCACATTTTTTAAAGGTGGGTGCCTATTAGGACCAATACTATATACTTGTTGGAGGTGGGGGAAACCCCAAGCTCCCCCCAGTCCCAGTCAGCTCCCCACATGTAGTGGGATCTGGAATTGCTCCTACCTTCAGGGAGTAGCTACTAATGCCTCTCCCTCCAGATGGGAGCAATAGTTTGATCAGTTTCTGTTCCTGTAGCAATGAGAGCTGGGAAACATACACTCCCAGCAGACAGGAGCATGTTTAAAGCTCCTGCCTGCGGGGATCAGTCTTGGTGTTTGTTTTCACTTGGTGGGAAATTCAAAAAGGCTTCCACCAAGTGAGACCAAACACAGGCTTCCTTGCCTGTAGTGGTGCACGCAGGGAAACAGCTATGTCCCTGGTGCGGGCTCCCTCGGACATAGCTAGTGAGCCTGCCCTGGGGGATAGGGTCAAGAGGCCATTAATTGCTCAGGGACGGGAGCCATGTGGTCCACCTCCCCGTTTTTCTTACATTTCACTCTCAGTAGGCTCCCCAGGGCCTTTTGAAGCTCAGGTGAGGGGGTCTGCCTGGCCCCCCTCGTCATATTAAGTAATTTTGATGCTGGGATGGACTCCCCAGGGCATCTGAAGGCAGGCCAATTGGCCCCACTCACCATATTAAGTAATATTAGTCCTGGAGTTGGGCTTCTTCCCCTCTGGAGGCTAGAAGAGGTGCGTTCCGCAGTCCCCTCCCCTTTATGAATACAGCCCAGAGGTGGGCTTCCAAAGGCATAAACATAGTTAATGTGATCCAGCCACCATTTATTTTCTAAACCCGTGGAAATCCTGCACCGTTTTTTGCTGTTTTTCTTTCTTTTTGTCCTCGGGGGTGGGGGTAGGGTGGGGTTCCTCTGGGTCCCCCCATGGGACCTGGGGTTTAAGGAAATCCCTATCCTGCACGCTCATATCATTATTGTTTCTCACTTGAGGACAGGGGACTAAGTCTCAGAGTCCTGTAATAGCTGTCAGCAACAATTATCTCATGTTGCTGGAATCCATTCAGAGTGTTCGCTACCATGGAGTCTGACTCCCGCAGGACTGAGATGGCCCAAGGGAAATAAAGCACTATTTATAAACTGCTGCTCCCGTGAGAGTCTCCAGAGACTCTCACGGACCCAACCCAGACATACAGTTATTGTTCAGTGTTAATTTCTCAAAAACTACTGAACTGATTTACACCAAATCACAAAAAGCACAATCTCCGTATCAAGATCTATGCAGTCTTTCTATAGCTCGTCTTAAAGAAGTCTGTAGAGAATGCATGGAGAATTTACACTTTAGGCCCCCCTTTTTTTCGGGTCCCTGCTTTAGGAATCACCCAAAACTTTCCATGTCCAAACTACTCAAAAAGTAGCACCAGTTTGGAAAACTTCATGGAAATTCTTCAGAAGCAGCCAACGTTAATAGCAATAACAAAAAACACTATTTCCATGGAACAGCAGACCTAACTAGAAATACCTGGGTAAGATATTGTAGTCTGATAATATTGTAAGAAAAAGTCCCAATGTTTGCCTAACTTTCAGTAATTTTGATAAATGCACTAAAACCTAGGACCTAACAGTAATTTTGACAATTTTTGATTTTCAAAAGTACCAAAGCAGTTTATATTTTTTCGTGCACTTACATTCATTAGTGCATTTGCTGTGGCAGGTTTTCTTCGTTATGTGGAGCTGCCTACTTTTAGAGAGCTTGGTACAATTGCTTTAGTGTGGTGTGGCTGCCAATATTTAATTAATTGTGTCATGTTGACAGTTTGTCAAAAAACTGCCTTTTGACTTTAGCCAACGGGAAAGACGAAAACAGGAATGTGATTCTCCCCACGCAGGGGGATACATATACAGGCTTTGGTGCCAAAACAAAATGTGGCTAAAACCAGAAAAACTACCCCTCCAGGTGAGAGGTGTGGTGCAGCTACAGAGCAAGAGGGAGATCCGCAAAACTTTCACAAAACGACCAAGCTACTTAACTAGCCCCATGCACAGTCTGCTTTCCAGAGCTTTGAAGGAGCCTCTTGTAGCCTCTTGATAGTTCCAGAGAAACCTGATTAAGTATACAAATCAGAAAAATAATGGCAAGTGACTTATGAGGAGAGTGGTCAGGTTGGTGGTTAGAAGTGAAATAACCCAGAAGACTTGCAAGGTAGTTTTCTGGAGAGGTTTTATTTTTTTTAAATGTGCAAGCTTTGCATATCTCTTTACAGAAGTGTCATCTTTCATTTAATTTAGCCTCAGTCATCACTAGACCAACATTTGTGGGGATCAAGGTTAAGGCCAAATTGAAACGAAATAAAGATGCAGTGTCTGAGAACGACTGTTTGTCCCTTTCAATGATATACTGAAGACATGATGCTAGATTAAATTGGCTCCGGGGTAGTAAAAAGTGATCACATGAAAAGATAACAGGCAGTGAGGCTCTTCAGAGCACATTAAAGTCAGAGGTCAAACAAGAATGCTAGGGGAACCGGAAGATGAACCTCAACAAGGAGGGAATATAATGCAAGGGTTCGACCTGCGCACAATCCCTTTTAAAAGCCTTAAAAGTAAATCATAGTTCACCAATAGTGGGCCATGCCACTTCCTTCACTTATAACCTACCCACACCGGAAATGGCCTTAAGCAGACAAGGGTGGCAGCACCATTTTGTGTTGCTTGTACTCAAGTATGTCCTCTGCATCAACCAACGTGTAACAGCAGGGAGATGAATGATCAAAAGGCGGCATCATTTGGGAATCATCATTAAAACACACATTAGCATCCACCACCTAACCCTTCAATTGACCCAAGAGGAATGGATTTCAAACGGCAACTCGAGTTAATAGACCTCTTCAGCTGATGCTTTCCATTTTCTTTTCTCTCAGCAGATGTATTCTAGCAGATATGCTACATTCGCTGTCTAAGCATCCATCCGAATATTTTGCATTCTTTCTCATTTTACAACCATACCAGAAATGCACAGGAGACAGACGTTGCTCTTTTGTAGTGTTTTCTAAATCTAAAGTCTCTATGTGGTCTGATGAATTAAACATATGTCGAGAGAAACAGGCATGGGGTAATGTTTTAGGCCTCATTCTGAACCGTAATTTTAATATTTGTTGACCATTTTTTTCTTGCTGTAACCAGATTTTAGTTTGTGTGAATAGAAAGAGCGCTGGAAACTAATTCGAAGATTTAAGAAGCATTATAAAGTCAAGATGATTTTTGCAGGCCAGCATTGTTTGCGGGATTATTTTAGGCAGTTATGTCCATCACCGGAAAAAACCCTCGACTACAGAGAATAAGATCACACGAGCCAGTCTGCTCACAGTGATAAAAATGGATACACTGCTTGATATCGCTTTTATGTGTGTGCTGCATTCTGTGTTATGACTGCAATAATTCACAACTTCATGTTTTAGCATACTCTGGAACTTAAGTTACACAAAATGATATTTAGTAAATAAAAGTCATATAGTTTATTACATTTTTGCAGCAGTCACTGTAATCAAGACAGGGCGATTTTCTTCTCAGAGCCGTAGATGCGGCGGCGCAGGGAGAATGTGGTAAGTAGGCATTTTGTGCCTTAGTGAATGAAAAACATTCTCTCTGCTTGTGGCGTTGGTAATTATTATTGGAAGCGGGGTTGTAGACTGAAATATAGCTGAATTCTAACGTGGTTAATAATGGGAATGGTCCAAATATGAGGAGGTTTTTTTTAGAACAACCAAGACTTTTCAGCCCGATTCACAAAGGCTGATGTTAAATAGTTAGATATCTGCTCTCACGTAGTTAATTTGGTGCAAATTCCTAACTTTTTATAAACTCATAAATAACGCCACAAGTACTTCAGGAAATCGACAAGGCCTTAGTTCCAGGATTACTCTAAAACACACACTTTACTCATGTGGAAAGTACACTAGATGAAAAAGTTTTCAAGAGGAAAAGGCCCAGAAATGTGCACTAGCACATATATTTTTTCTGCATAGGGAGAAACAATTCTTTCCAATCTGTCAAATTTAAGATGCGGCTATTGCCGCCCCCTTTTATTTATGGAAACTCACGTTGCCCTGACTTTTACGAGAACAAATCTGTGTGCGTTTCCAGGGTGTGTAACTACCTACCTGCAAGAGGTAGGCGAACACCTGCTTTTGCATATAATTGCGCCTAAACCATCTGTTCCCACAAATCATCATACACTGTCTGTAATTGCTTTTCTAATGGGCACCTTTTGCCCATAATCATACAACATTCTATTAAAGCAGTGGCACTTGAGTGTTCACAGCCAACCAGAGTCAGAACTCAACAATTAACCACCAGATGCCTTAAAGTAAGGTCCAGCCCAGTGCTTATGAAAAAAATGGATTTTTTAATCTCACCACAAAACGAAAAACTATACAGTTGGATGCATAAAACTATAGTGTTCCAGGATGATATATTCTATCAATGATATATTTTTAAGGGAACAGAGGTCCCTAACTGACAATGAAATAAAAAATACACTGGGAACAAAAAATAATGCCCAGGTGATCTTGAATTCACAGTCAGAATCTCATTTATTATACAATAGCAAATTCAGAATAAATGTTCAGGGGAAACCCCCTGGAGGGCAAACGAAATATGTATCAAAACAAGCACAGGCAGAACATTGTGTGGCCAATTAACAATTCCAAGTTACAGCTTAACAAACACTGCTACACTCTCTCAAATTACAATCAAAATCCAGTGTCAGAGTGCTTCTAGACGACGACGTTTCAATCCTATGTACATAAAATGCTCATCATCAGGACAACCTATTGCTTGCCTGTGATAAGTGTACGTAATTCAACCAAAATTTATGAAATAACAAAAGAAGTAAAAAAGAGGAAAAGAGGGAAGGGGAAAAAAGAGATAAGTATGGGGAGGGGAAAGGAAGAATACATTATAATCAATTACGAGACAAATGAGAAAAATAGGAAGAAGACATAAGTGCCCCCAGTTTGTGAAACATGCAGGGAGACCTCAATGCTGGGGTCTCAGTGTCAAGGCCAAACCATGCTCACTCCTAAACTATAGTGTGTGGACACACAAAAAGGTGTGGGCTACATACATCATACGCAACCAATGTAATTCATCTACATGTCAAATGACAAGGAGCAAATCCTCCTCAGGTGGTGAGAACAATGAATAGGAGAATACATGGCCCATGAGAGAACTGTTACCGAAAACAAAGATACATAAATAAGGTGACGATTGCCAAGTCTGCCGAGTTGTATAACAAGAATCAAAATGAAATCCATTCCTAATTGATACTCAATTAAAGTGCACCAAAGCATCAGGACTGCTGGTATCAACAACAACCAGCAGCAAAGGCACCCAGTTACAGTGTGAGGACCACTAGAAATCTATAAAGGAAATGCAACATAGAAACATGACCCCCCAACAATTATGAGTGGAACCACTAATGAGTAGGCCCTGAACTTACCAAAAACATTCAGTTGGTGAAACCCGACTACACCAAACAGCATGTGCGGCAAAAAAGTGATGAACGACTGACGTGTGCCTTAAATAGTACAGAAAAATGGCTAAAGGAAAGGTGCATGGGCATGAAGAAAGCGCTGAAGGACTGATGCATGCCTTAAACAGTAGAAATAGAGGGAGGACATATTGGAATGATCAAAAGGAAATGTACCCCAAAGGAAAAGGAGAATTTGTTGAAAAGCAGAGTATAGCTAGTAAATGGAAAAAGATAATTGGAGAAGATGTTGGGCATGTTGAAATGAGATGCCAAGAAACATACAATAGAGGACTGATGCATGCCTCAGAGAATAGGATGAGGTGGCGGCCGAGAAGGAAAGATAGCAATAAAGCGGTAATTACAATGAGAAAAAATGTAGAAAAAATGTTGGACAAACTGTAATGACAGTGAAAAATTATGAAACAGAACATATACCATTGGAACCTAGGTAACCACAGTGGGAAAGTCAAAAACATGGTGATAACAGGATAATTATGAATCCAAAAAATGCGTCAGAAAAATGAAACAGCGGAACATCTGACATTGAAAACTGGGTAGCCTTAGTGGGAAGGTCGAAAATGCACTAATAATTATAAATTATAAATTCAAAAAATGTAGCAGGCATATTATTAAAATGGAACATATGACATTGAAAACTGGGGCACTAATTTATACTTTTTTAGTGCAGCATTTGTGTAATTTTCTGACGCAAAAGCAGCGCAAACATACAAAATACAATTGTATTTTGTAAGTTTGCGCCATTTTTGCGTCAAAAAGCGGCACAAATGTAGCGCTAAAAAAGTATAAAAATGGGCCTGGGTTTCTTTGTTAGGAAGGTTGAAATTCCAAAATATATTAAGTGCACCATTCACCATGAAATAGGGAACACAGAAAAATCCAAGATGTTTATAATGGTCTTCACATAAAGAATAATTTATAAACAGTGCATACTCTCATCCATGCCCTGTATGAAAGGCATCACCACTGTAGTAATTAACCAGTGGAGAACATTTGAATGTATACAAAGGGACTGCCATACCATATCATTAGAAGCAATAGTAAACCAAAGATTCCAAAACCAAACAAAGCCCTATGGTGTAAAAAAAACTCAGAATCAGAGCAACACAAATAAATAGGAAAAGGAGTAAACCACACAAGATCCAAGTATAAACTTTTACTGCAGATATGTGTCATGCTGGAAGCACACTTCCGAAGTTCAGATTAATGAAACTCAGGGGCATATTTATAAGTTTTCACGGATAACTGCGCTAACGCAGTTGTGCGTAAAAAATTTCACTGCTGGCTAACGCCATTCCAACGCACCATGCGGGTGCCTTATTTATGGAATGACGTTAGCCGGCGCCTCGGACTGGTCTGAGTAAAAAAAAATTACTCACACAAGGCAGCGGCAGCGTATGGGAAAATGGGGGTTGTGCTTCAAAAAATGGTGCAAGTCAGGTCTGAGGCAAAAATCAGGCCTCAAACCGGAACTGTGCCATTTTTTTGGACACACAATCCCCGTTGACATGACTCCTGTCTTAGCAAAGACAGGAATCATGCCCCCCTGCCCAATGACCATACCCAGGGGACTTATGTCCCCTGGGCATGGTCATTGGGCATAGTGGCATGTGGGGGGGCCAAATCAGGCCCCCCTATGCCACTTAATAAAAACGTAAAAAAATACTTACCTGAACTTACCTTTAGTTCCCTGGGATGGGTTCCCCCATCCATGGGTGTCCGCCAGGGGTGGGCGAGAGTGGCAGGTGGTTTCCCTGGGGGCAGGGGAGGGCACCTCTGGACTCCTTCCGAGCCCACAGATCCCTTAACGCCTGCCCTGACCCAGGCGTTAAAAAACAGCACACATCAGGCTGTGCGCCGTTTTTAAGGCCCACCCCCTCCTGTGCATCGAAATGACGCTGGGGTGTAAATAAGGCGCACAGGCCTTAAAGTCATTTTATGGAAGGGAACGCCTACCTTACATATCATTAACGCAAGGCAGTTTCCTGCTTCCTAAAAAATGACGCACATGGTGGAATTTTGATGTCCGCGGGGTCGGGTGTCAAAGTTTAAATATGGGGCAGTGTTTGCGCCGAATGGGCGTCAAATGTTTTGACGCACATTCGGAGCAAACAGAGTATAAATATGCCCCTTAGTACCCTACCTGATTCAGTCCACTTTGAAGGCTGTCAGTTCTAATGATTCACTTTAACTCTTCTTTAATTAGAATTGCTGTTATATTTGTGCCATGTTCAGGTACTTTGACCACTTTGATCACCTGCCACGGTAGGTCATTTACAGTGTGGTTGAACTGTCCAAAGTGTTCCAATAGGGCTGTGTTGGCAACTTTGCAATCAAGAAGACTTCTGTGTTGGGAAATATGTTTTCTCACTTTCTGTGTGGTCTGGCCTATATAGACAAGGCCATAAGGGCAAGTGATTGCATAGATAACATTGACAGCATTGCAATTAGGTAAATTATCTATTACAATTTTTACATTCTAATATACAAACTCCTTGGTCTCTATGGTAAACTCACAAACACTGCAATTTCCACATTTTCTGTGGCCATACAGGGGAGTTAGTCCCCACATGTCAAACAATGTCTGTTTATCATTTCCAGGAGGTAAACTTGCTCACACCAAATGTTCTTTAATACTCTAACTCTTCCAGAAGGCAAAATTGGGGCATTCTAAGCTAATTCTCCTCCATTTAAGATGTGCCAATGGAGTAGGATGTTTTTTACTTTATTGGAAAGGGGTGTAAATGTGGTTTTGCACACCAGTCTCCTTGTAGTTTCCTTATAGATCTAGTCACTAATTAGTGAGGATATCCTCTGGCTAACCATTCTATCAATGAGGCACTTCCACCCTTTCTTTTCTTGGGTATCATCCTTCTCCTTCTAGAGTTAAGATTCCAGCTACAGCCATTCCCACCCTGCTACTGCATTATCCTGGATTTGGTTCAGGTATGCATGCATGTATTTGCAATGGAGAACTGTACATTGTTAAAGACAAGCCTAAAGTCAGTGAGTAATAGGAAAGAAAAATGAGTTATGGACAATTGATGCATTGTTAGTTAGTGATCTTTAAAAAAGGTGAGTCTTCAACTCTTTCCTAAATTGAAGCAGTGTTAGGATAATCCCCATGTTTACGGGGATTTTGTTCCAGGTCCTGGTGCGTAGATGGAAAATACGTGTTGTCTTGTTTTGTCTTGTCTCACACTTCTTAGTCTGCAGTTCAATAGTATCCTGGCTGTGGTTGTACAGAGAACCAGCGGAGATAGTGAGCTTGTCTTCAAGATAAGCATTGTTGCTGGTTGCTATGGCTTTATAAATGATGCAGCTCGTTTTGAAGATGGTGCAGGCTGGCAAGTGGAGCTAATGGAGCTCCTTCAGGATGATGGTGATAGGACTTGGCTCAGGTACAGCTCTCTCATTCTCATTGCTTTTAATACGCAGCTAAGTTCAGTCATTTATCATTCCTTAATCTTAATTCTACAGTCTCAGAGGACACGGTGGACCAGCCCATTCCTTTGTATCTTTTGATCTGGAAGCAGGCTAAACACTGCAGTTTTCCTACATGTTGATTTCAGCAGGGCTGGGTGGGAGATGGATTTAGTTGCACCCTCCATCTATGCAACCCAGACTCCTTGCTACATGGTTGTGCCAGCACCTTCTCAGATGGCACTGCCAGCAGGTTTTGGGGAGGTGGTCTTCTGCAGTGCCATGGCGACAATTTTGGGTGGCTGCAGGCCAGTGCTCATCCAAAGGTTGTTGCAGCCTCTAAACAAAATCTTCCCACAGTGATGACCAGGTAGAGGCAGGCCCTGGGTAGATCAGGTTCTCTACTCAGTGGCAATTGAGTCCCTTTGCTCCACCTCAGTAGAGCAGCAATCAATGATAGCACATAGCTGAGTGATGGGTGACACGCTTTAGAAACAACTTGATGCAGCTCACTTAATGAACTTCACTTCACAAAAACCCCTCACCTCTGAGAGACTAGCTGTTAGTCAGAAATCAGTCTTAGTTGTAGAACAGCTCTTCAAAAACTCTGTGGAGCACTCCCTTCCTTGGTAATAAAGAACATTGGAGTGGAGCAAGGGTAATTGTGTGGAGCACACCTTTATGCACATTTTAAAGACAGAGATGTATATTCACTAACTCAAACTTCAGAACTGGTTTGGATTGGTTCTGTCCATGGTGTTTTTTAATCTGCTTCCTAGACTCAGTCTTAGCATAACGTGAGTAGCACTAGCACTATCTCCAAGATGGGGTACTCACAGCCTCAGTGAAATGAAGTGTGAGGTTTCTGAACCTGGGTGACATCATCCTTTCCAGAACATTAAGCAGGGATAGACAAAACATCAGGCAGGGTCTATCAACCGCATCACCTTCAACAACAGAAACTGCTATCCCACTTCTCATCCCTACCATCTACCAAATGTCAGTGTTCAAGAATAACTAATTATCAGCCCGCTGCTAACAAGGTTTTCATGGAGTTTCTTTGGGTATTCCTGTCTTCATTCTGCTCAATTCAACGTCTGGGTCTAGGCTCCCCAGTAAAGAGCAATACATTTCCATTGTCTAGGGAAGCTATCCTGTTCAAAATTTGGTTTCTGGTTCCAGGGTTATGCACCCTGAGCAAGCAGGAACCTCAAAAATATTCAGGGTAAGTCAGAAAAACACCCTAATTTAGCTTGTTCTCAACCTCTGGTAGCTTGTCACAGAGCAGGCAGGCTTGACTTGAGAGGCAAATTATAAAGTATTTGTGCAACATTTCAAACAGTAAAACAGTGAAAGCACCCCATATAAAAATGACCACACCTGGATAAAAAGTCGAACTTAATTTAATAAATAAAACAACAGCAAAATGGCAATAAAAAATCTAATGAGTAGAATTTGAGTTATGAATTTTTTTAACTGTACAAGAGTGCTTAAAAGCACAAAGCATCAACCAGGTTTATCTGGTTGTGCGGACTGGGACAACATCATAAGTTCACCCTGACTGATATGAGCATGGGGCAGCTGCAGGGGCCCAGTTGAGCCTTCTAAACAAAAGTACAACAACATTCTAGTGCTGGAGCATTGCATTGGTTCAGAACCATGCATTGAAGTTCCCCATGCAGTGGTGGCGATGTGTCCGAACTGAGGTGCAATGGAGTTCGAGTGTAGGTGGCAGCCACGTTGAGGTCGATCTGGTACGCTGATTCTAATTGGCGCAGTAGCTGCAATGTGAAGTTCAGCATCGTTGTTGAGGCTGTTGCCGACAGGGAAACAGGAATTTTGTACGAAGGAAACGCTGTGCTGGTTCTTGAAGCGATGTGCTGGTTTTATCTACATAGTAGTGGAGATGCATCAGTTCTCTTCACACAATGGTGGAGATGCAGTGGCTCTGCTGGAGCAGCACCTGAGGATCTAATTCCATGGGTCTAGGACCCGGGTGACATCACTTGGCAGGTCAGGCTCACAGCTGTCAAAGTCCAGTTGGGTTGGTTGGAAATCATTTATGTCCATGAGACTTCAGATCAGGAGACCAGTTGGCAGGCCTTTGGAATCTCTCGGAGTTCTGGGTTGGAGAGATGCAGGTCCAGTCCTTCTCATCCAGGCAAGGTGGACAGCAGGTCAGCAAAGCCATACACCAGTTCTTCCAGGGCAGCAGTCCAGCAGAGTGGCAGTCCCTGTAGCAGCACAGTAGTCCTTCTTCCTGACAGGGTATCCACAGGCCCAGAGATGTACTAAAGTGGTAGGGTTTGAGGTCCAATTCTTATACCCAATGGTACCTTTGAAGTGGGGGAGGCTTCAGACTTTCCAAAGGGGGCAAGCAGCCCTTTGAGTGGAGAAAGGAAATAGCCTACTCAGCTATGAGTGTGAGGATTTGGCCATCTCTTCCCTTCCATTTTGTCAGGATGGCCCATCAGGGCCCACTAAATCACATTTAAGCTCACATTGTGTGTGGCTGTCTAGAGGGAATACACAAAAACCAGCTGTCACCCACCCTAGACAAGTGGGCAGAGACAGCTTGTAGGCACACAGGGCTTAAAGTAGGAAAATGCCAACTTTCTAAAAGTGGCATTTTCAAAATTATAACAAAAATTCCAACGTTATCATAATAGAGGATTTATCGTTACACTTCTGTAGGTACTAAACATGGCCTTTCTACCTCCTCCCAATCAGGATTTACAGCGTATTAAATGTAGTAAGGATTCCCCAATGTTATCCTATGAGAGAGGTAGGACTCACAGTAGTGAAAAATGAATTGGGGGTTGGTGGTTTCACTACCAGGACATGTAAAACTTAAAATTAGATGCTCTACCTTTTAATCACACAGCACCCTGCCTTATGGGCTACTCTGGACCTACCTTTGGGGTAACCTATGTATAATAAAAGGGGAGTTTAAGGCCTGGCAAGTGGTTTGAAAGGCCAAGTGGACTTGGCCAGTGTGACACTGCATTCAGGCTGCAATGGCAGATCTGAGACATCTTTAATAGGGTTAGTTAAGTGAGTGGCACAATCAGTGCTGCAGGCTCACAAGTAGCATTTAATTTACAGGCACTGGGCACATGTAGCGCACTTTACTAGGGACTTATGAGTACATTAAATATACCAGTTAGGTATATATCAAACAAACCATGTTAAGGGGAGTGAGCACAAGCACTTTAGTACTGGTTAGCAGTGGTAAAGCGCACAGAGTCTTAAGGCCCACGAAAACAAATTCAGCAAAATTGGGGGCAAGCAGGCCAAATGTTTAGGGGAAGACCACCCTAAGGCTGACAGGGCTAACATATCCTTATCCTTCATGTTGTGCCATGCTACATCCACGGACTTGCAAAATGGATCCCACTGGCATCAGTACTCTGATTCACCCAGACACCAATTCCTACTACAACACTTACTCAACATATACACTGGATGTCAGTACAAGGTTCTGTGTTTCACATAACAGCGGAACGTTATACATGCCAGGTCAGTAGACACACTTTCACTTTCAGAATGAAAAAAATCTGGTCATACTAATGATTCACAAAACACGGTATGCTGCCACCACCACTTTATTTGCTACACACAGGATAGAGATAATAGTCCACTGTCTATTATGAGCGTTAGAAATGGAGTCTTTGGTTGGCAGTCAGGTTACCCCCTGTCCATGCAAGGACCCTCACTCTAGTCAGGGTAAGTCACATACAATCCAATTTATCCTGTGCTCACCATCTAGTAGCTTGGCACTGAGCAGTCAGGCTTAACTTAGAAGGCAATGTGTAAAGTATTTGTGCAATACATCATGCAATAACACATTATAATACCACAAAAATACACCACCCAGGTTTAGAAAAATATAGAATAATTATCTGATTAAATGGAGGTCAAAACGATCAAGATTTTGATAAGTACATGTTGAAACTATCATTTTAGAAAAATGATAAAAAGAGTTTAAAGTTCTTAAAAGCACAAAGTACCTGGTTTGCGTCTAAACTATCTGCAAGGGACCGCAGAGGAGGAGATGCATGGAAAACGAGGAGGTGTGCGTCGGTTTCTCTGGGCGTTCACAGGCGATGCGTTGATATTTTTCACACAGTCAGGGCCTTGTGTTGATTTCTGGGGCACACACTTGAATCTTCTTCAGGTTGCTGGGTATTTGGACGCCCTGGGGACAATGCAGAGAAATCTTGGGTGTGCAGGACGAAGTCACCGGAGCTGCTTCGATCCGGTGGGCGATGCAGGGAAATTTCTGTTGCACGGTAGGCACTGCATCGATTCTTCTCGCAGGAAGTCGGGCTGCATCGTTCCGGGTCAGCTATGTGTCGATCCAGTGGGCCGTGCATCGAAGTTCCGGTCGCAACGCTGGTGCTACGTCCATCTCCACTCGGGAGCTGGGCTGCGTCGTTCCAGTTTGGCGTGCAGTGATTTTCTCACCGGGATGCAGGCTGTGTGTCGTTTCTGGCAGGCTGTGCACTGAAATTTCACAGCACAAGGAGTTCTTTGCAGAGATATAGGGGGTCATTACAACCTCGGCGGTCTTGCAAAAAAGACCGCCGAGGCTGCAGGAGACAGAATACCGCCATTGCCGGCGGTATTCCTGGCTCCCTATTATGACATTTCCGCTGGGCCAGCGGACGGTAACAGTGTTACCGTCCGCTGGCCCAGCGGAAATGTCACATCAACATTGCTGCCGGCTCATAATAGAGCCGGCGGCAATGCTGATGTGCAGCGGGTGCAGTAGCACCCGTCACACATTTCACTGCCCGAAATTCGGGCAGTGAAATGCGCGACGGGGCTATGCCTGGGGGCCCCTGCACTGCCCATGCCAGGTGCATGGGCACTGCAGGGGCCCCCAGGGGCACCCCAAGTCCCCTTACCGCCAGCCGTTCCATGGCGGTGTTTACCGCCACGGATAGGCTGGCGGACGGGGACTCATAATCCCCAGGGCAGCGGTGCTTGCACCGCTGCCCTGGGGATTATGACTGCCAGGCAGAAGCCTGGCGGTATGTTGGAGGGGCCGGCGGTATGGCTGTGGCTATTGCGCCACGGTCAGAATTGCTGGTGGAACACCGCCAGCCTGTTGGCGGTGTTACCGCCACCTTACCGCCGGCCGCCAAGGTCGTAATGACCCCCTAAGTCTTTTTGGTCCTGAGACTTCAGGAAACAGGAGGCAAGCTCTATCCAATCCCTTGGAGAGCACTTCTCAGCAGAGCCAGAGGGCAGCAAAGCAGCAGGGCAACAGCAAGGCAGCAGTCCTTTTCAGCAAAGCAGTCAGGAGAGTCATTTGGTGAGCCAGGCAGCTTCTCTTGGCAGGTTGCAGGTTCTGGTTCAGAATTTCTTCCCCAATGGTATCTTGTCCAGAAGTGTCTGAGTTGGTAGGGTCAAAGGCCCTGTTTAAATACCCTAATGTGCCTTTGAAGTGGGGGAGACTTTAAAGAGTGGCTTAGAAGTGCACAAGGTCCCCTTTCAGTTCCAACCTGTCTGCCAGGGTCCCAGTAGGGGGTTTGGCAGTCCATTGTGTGAGGGCAGGCCACTTTCCTTTGACATGTAAGTGTCAGGCCCTCCTCTCTCCCATCCCAGGAAGAACCAATCAGTATGCAGATGTGTGCAGGTGTGACTGAGCATCCTGTGTTTGGGGATGTCTGAGTGTAATGCAGGAGGGAGCTGTCAACTAACCCAGCAAGACGTGGATTGTAAGAGACAGAAAGATTTACGTGCAGAGAAATGCTCACTTTCTAAAACGGGCATTTCTAAAATAGTAACATTAAATCAAACTTCACCAGTCAGCAGGACTTTGTATTACCATTCTGGCCATGTTAAATATGACCTTGTTACTACTTTCAGATCAGAATCTACCACTCAAATAGTATATGAGGGTAGCCCTAACGTTAGCCTATGAAAGAAGCAGGCCTCACAGCAGTGTAAAAACAATTTAAGAGTTTTACACTACCAGGACATATAACCTACACAGGTACATGTCTTGCCTTTTCCCTACATAGCACCCTGCCTTATGGGTTACCTAGGGCCTACCTTAGGGGTGACTTATATGTAGAAAAAGGGGAGTTTAAGGCTTGGCAAATGCTTTTAAATGCCAATTTGAATTGGCAGTGAAACTGCACACACAGACCTTGCAATGGCAGGCCTGAGACATGGTTAGGGGGCTATTTATGTGGGTGGAAAACAGTGCTGCAGGCCCCCTAGTAGCATTTAATCTACAGGCCCTGGGCACATGTATTGCACTTTTACTAGGGATTTAGAAGTAAATTAAATAAGCCAATTAGTTATGAGCCAATGTCACCATGTTTTAAGGGAAAGAGCATATGCACTTTAGTACTGGTTAGCAGTGGTGAAATGCACAGAGTCCTAAAACCAGCAAAAACAGTGTCAAAAATTGGGGGAAGCAGGTTAAAATTGAGGGTGACCACTCTAAGGCTGTAAGGTCTAACAATGAGGATATGCTTTGTGAGCCCCGCCACGTGACAGGACACTTCCTGAATTTAACTTTGTCAATGAAAGGCCTCTTTGCTAAATTAGCATGCGAACAGGGCCAAAATAAAAGCAAGAATACCAGTTTCACAGTCTCTCAAGGCAGGAGTACACACCAGTTTGCAAGGCAAGGGGAAAAGCCTGTCTACCCAGGTATTATGTGGAATGCCTGATAGTCTGATGTTGTTCAGATGTGTCTTGCACAGCTTTTAGGGACATGAGGCTGCTGTAATTCCATCTTGCTAAAATGCCGTGTCTGAAACATGAACAGTGTTTTTGTAGACCTGGTTTAAATTATCTAAATTTATGGTCACAGTTGCATCCATTGTAGCATTGCCTGGTTTCAACTGGATGCCTGGAGGGTAATGGTTGCTTTCATGCTTTGAGGTGTATTTTTGGCATCCGGGGTTCACTTCACGCTGACAAGACAACTAGAAGACTTATGTCCCTATGGTGTAAGAAACCTGAAGAAAGACAAAAAGAGAATAATGTATGAAATTTGAAAGACATGTGACGTTGTAACTATTTTAGGAAAATGTCAACAAGAGACATCCTCTTCCCCCACAAAAAATATTACCAAGACCTAGTCCACATGTGACACTCAAATTGCTAGAGTCAACATGCATCAAGAACATTTTTAGGAGTTAGTGAGACATCCAAATATAAAGAAAAATCATTTGAAAAAATCTCTTTGTAAAGAACAATTGATCAAGTGCTCCAAGCCACAACTCTGGTATATGATCACTTTAGGTTTTTTAAACTCTCTCAGTGTCACACACTAGATGAGCACAGTGGTCATTCATGTAATTTTCAGTTGCTGGTTCGAAGGCGAAGTTCTCAATGAACAATAATTGATGGAGTCACTTATGCATATAACTGTTCAAGTTTAAGTACCATAAAAAATGTATACATTTTGTCTTTGTTAGCAAACTTTTCTTAAAACTGCAGTCTCATTACTAATTTAAGTTGTAGAATTTAAATATAAATAAATGTGTACTTTACCACTCGTTGTTTTCTTAAGGGAGTATCTCTTTCTCTTCAGTGTCACCTAGCCCCTTTTAGGCTCTAAAAGGGGCCCACCCCATTTCCATTTTGCAGATACTTGACATATAATAGGCACAGCTGTCATCTACTGTCCACCCCTAGCAGAAATTGGGGACCTATAGAAAAACGTAAGAAAGGCTCAAATCTGGAGGCTACACCTGAAACCTGGTGGCTTCCCCTGGTACAAACCCGACATCACATGGCCAAAACTTCCATGAGGAGACCATCCCCGGAATAAGGTTGATGCTGGATCCCTGACAACTGGTGGCCACTCATGACATCTAGTGTTCATCCCTGCCATCTTGTGGCACCCCTTGCATAAAGTGTGAAGTGTGCATCTTTGATATGTGATGGCCACCCCTTGCAGAGAATGAGGATCTAAGGCAATAGGCAAGTATCTGTGTCATTTGTTGGCCCTTCATGTCATGTGATATGCTTTCACACTTATTTTTGACTTGTCAATTATTTAAAGCTTTTATATCATTACTTGGTCACATATTATGTCTGTAAATTTGAACTCTATGTTGTCCTGCAACTGACCCTTTTCCTCAATTTTTAGTCACATTCCAGACTTTGAACTTGTCAGATGGTCCCCCAACTTTATAATTTGACCTCATAAATGTACAATTTCACCATTTCTCATTCCATGAATCAGAATGTCCATTGTTTGTTTGAAAAGTGATGATTCTCTACACTTGGGTTGCATTTTTGTGGAGTGGGCCTTTAATGAGTGCAAAATTTGGATGTATCAGTTAAATGCCAAAAGTGATGTACGCGTTTTCTCTCTATTTCTGCCAAAACATAACTATCTTGAACCAAAGATTCAGAGAAGGCAGTGAAAGAAAAATGAAGCAGCAGGCTTGATTGTGTTTGTGCAGAGTCACACACATAGAAAATGACAGTTGAGATGTGTAAGAGGGGATTCAAAATCACATATATTCAAAATATCCTGCTTTGTATCCCAAAATTTTAATGTATGTCTATAGTCTAGTTTTCTGCACTTTGTTGTGCTCTTCATGGCATTCAGTTAAGAAATAATAGCATACTGTTGTCTCGTAATCTTTTCCCTATTCACACATAGAAATTTCGGCATATATTGAAATGTAAACATTTGTCGGATATTACGAGTTTGACTGTCTCATGACCGCCAT
This sequence comes from Pleurodeles waltl, assembly GCF_031143425.1. Lineage (NCBI taxonomy): Eukaryota > Metazoa > Chordata > Amphibia > Caudata > Salamandridae > Pleurodeles > Pleurodeles waltl. The sequence continues at coordinate 427,867,267 of NC_090451.1, read as the reverse complement.
GTTGGGGGTGGTGGTCGTACCACCAACTGGCTGGCGGAAAAGACCTCCAAATTACGACCATGGCGGTCTTCCCAACAGAATACAGCCAAACCACTGCCGGCACCACCAGTATGGTCAGGCCGCCACAGATGACAGTAGCCACCTTCAGGCCGACGGAGAACATGTTCCCGCCGGACAGATTACAAGGCTGCACACCGCCAAATTTTCCCTGGCGAAAACCAACTTTATTAAAGGAGACACTCACCTTCAGGAACACAAACCTGTCTCAAGCCACAATGGAACCTGAGCTACACGTTCTCCCGCTGCTCCTGCTCGCCCAACGACTTCGGAACCAGCAACAAGACAGCAACCATGAGTGCGCACACTTACCTGTCACTGTTGCACAATGTCCATGTATCTACGCTCACACAACATACACATACTGAATGGGTGGCGATGGTGATACACACACATACCCTCACACTGACACACCCACCCACACACAGCCACGTACACACACGCACATATATAGTACACACACTACAGCCCACACATTCACACTTCCAAAACACACACCAACACCCAGATACATAGCACGGCACAGTCAAACCCCACAATAACCAATACAACCAAATGACACAGCACCACAGCCGCAACACCTCGAAAGCACAGTCATTAATCCACAATACATACCCCCACTTGACAAAGCATACATACACCACAACTTAACAACACCAGAGAACCAACACACACAATCACACATCCATACTACAAGGCATACGTCATATCCCGCCAACACACATCACAAAGGATCTGACATACCGATCAACACATACACTCTCACACAGTACAACCACACAAGGGCACGCAACACTCAAAACAACACGTCAATACAATCACTACGCACAATATCAACATTAATTCATGTCCCAAACTTATAAATGCCCATCACAACCATCACAGTGGAACAAATGCAATGCACCCCCCAACGTGCTACACAAAATGTACTCACACATAAACAAAAGCAGCCAAGACCACAACAGCCATACGGAATGAAAGGCAGAACAAAAATCTTACCATGGAACCAACCACTTGTTGGCCAAGATGTATGGTAATAAATAAATACATATAAAAATATAACTGTGTACATGATAATTGGCCAAAAGCCAGTCAAAGCACATATATGCTGCAGGGACATATGGCAAATTCCAGTGCCCCACTTGACTCCTGACTGCCATCCAACCTCCACAGGTTGGGGCATCAAGGGGGCATGCAGGCAACTCAGAGATAAGGGGGGGTGGAGGGAGTGTTTGGATTTAGGTTTGGAAGGTGGATCTTTGGGCTTGGGCTACATGAGTAAAGCAACACGACTCACACCTTTCCAAATGTGATTACCTGTACCTAAGTCCTGACTACGCATGTATTCCACTGAAGAGATATGTGCACGTGATATACACATGGAACTACACGACTGTCCTAGCACTAACAACATTTCCCACAGCCAACACCTGTATTAGAAACTATAGTACAGCTAAACCATTAAATCTTGAAATTAGAAGTCATTCAATAACAATTCGTGTCCAAACTGCCCACATCGGCTAGGCAAAGGGTAGCAATGATTGACCCACACTATTACATGTGACTCCAAGTAACCATTGAGACATGATGTAGGCAGATATTAACATATGTGTCACAGTTATTGGTACGAAATTGGCAAACATAGCATGGACATTGCATATTGTCAAAGGGTAGCTCTGCCTAGCCACTTACTACCTCGAGAACAAAGCCATTGGGATAAAAGTGATTTGTCCATAAGTCAATGTCATGGAAATTCATGAAAAGGACATATAGACAATCAGACATCCAAAGTAGAATAGCCTTCCCTTACTACCTTCACATACCACATAGTATGAAGATGATGGGATGATGGGGACACATCTACAGACCGATAGGTACTGTCCTGTACTGGCCATATCTGTGGAGTGAATGAGATGCCTGCATCACATGGAGTCAACACCTGTACCAGGACAAATGTTAAATAGCCCTTGTACAAAATATGTCAGGCACTCAATTGCAAATACAGGTGATCAAGACAGATGGGAGTGCTCAGACACCTTAGAGCTATTTGAGCACATATGCGAAGGAAGGACAAGACCATACGCTATGGGTAGGATGAAACAATAGCTTACATCCATAAAAATGGCTGGGTGTAGTCACAAATGGAGCATTGTCATCTGAGCATCTCCACATGCAGTCATAGATATATCTTGGAACAGGTGAAATGAACGTGTACATAGCAATCCATGAATGCCAGATCATCATCTAGTAGTCAGGCAATGAGGATACTGCGTATTCCCACTAATATACATACATGTTGCAACCGCAGCATTGTCACAGATGCTACAGTGTGACTGCAAACACCATACAACCAGAACCAATTACAAGGATGCAATCAGTACTTACTCCCTTGTGGTTGCTGTGCTACACCCAAATGCCCATCTACCTCAGGGCAGGCCACCACCAAAATGCGGGCCATTAGAGTGTTCAGGGTCTGACGGGCGCCCCTCCCTCATTGGGAGAAAATCCCCAGCCAGGCTAAGCGTCTCAGGTCCTCCCACAGCTTGTGACAATGGGTGCTCCACCTGCTGTGGACCTCCAGGGTCCACACTTGCTTGGCAAAGGCACACAAGATCCCCTTTTTCTGATGGGTGTTCACCTGAATGGATGATGCAGACAAAAGGAGAAAGTAAAGTATACATGCACCATACCAATAGGAGTGGTCACTACACATCTGTCACTGCACACACATACATATCCTCTCTGCACACTTGCCTTCACAATATGGCATCTGGATGCATCTACACCCTCACCAGTTCACATGCCTGAATAAACGTCACACGTAACACCTATCACACATGGCTGGGCCATTGAACTCACCTGCTCCTCTGGTGCCCCTTACAGCCGTCCATTCAGGGGTAGGACCTCCTCCACTAGGTTCTCTAGATCTTCCGGGGTGAAGGCAGGGGCCCTATCACCTGCAGAACATGGCATGATGGCTTCCAGAGGGAGAAAAACTGCTGAAAATGGTGGTAACTGCTGCAACGTACAGGACCATCACTGCTGATGGTCATGCCCACTGCCCACAGTCTGCCAAAGGCAGCAGTGCTAACCAATGACAAGTTGCACAGCGGTTGCGACTGCCTACCGCCATGACGACTTCCGCTGACGGACTTAGGTCACTTCTAACTGTCCACTACAGTTGGTCAGGCAACTGCCATTTTGGGCACATGTAATCAATGGATGTGCTAAATAATCTGCGTCAGTCACTTACTCCCCCTATTTTCAGTATAATTTCATGTGGGGCAATCATTGTTGTGCAACATATTGTGACAATCTTTCTACAATTACGTGTGCAGGCTGTCAATATGTTGAGTCCTATGTAAAGCAACTCTAAGGTACATAGGCCACAATACCAACACATATGTGTAATGAGTCTATGACAGCAAAGTCACCCGCACATGTTCTATGACATCTGTTTCATACGTATATTCCAATGTACATGTCAGCCAATGTGCAACAATGAGTGTGAATTGGGTGCATATCTATGGTCTGTATTACATATGTCAGCAGTCCTACACCACCTCTACAGATGTAGGATGTCAAGTAATATACATGATGTGTGCATACTGCATAGCTCATTGTACATTCTCCCCTCTCAACATAGTTATCCTGCCATGGGGAGATTGAGACAGCCACCAGTGTACCGTCCACTAGTTGACCTGGCAACCACGGAGGATAGGCATGTCATCCAGACATATTGTCTGAATCATCATACCATCATGGAACTATGTACACAGTTGAGCCAGATCTAATGCCAGCCGTTCAAAATCCCTATTGCATACCTCCCATAGTTCAAGTCTTGTCAGTGCTATGCTTCCTTGTCACAGGTTCCTTTCAGAATACTGTCGTTTTAACATTACGGATGTCTCAGCCCATGTTCAGTCTGGTGTTGAAGGATGTACTATGTGCCTTGTTGAAGCTCCTGGACTGCTACATCAGGCTCCCCCCAAAGAGCGGATTTGGCATTTGTGAATGCAGACCTTTATGAGATGGGACACATTCCTCATGTGGTAGGAGCCATTGATTGCACCAATGTAGCCCTGGTCCCTCCCTGCACCAATAAACATGTGTATAGGAACGGGAAGAACTACCACTCAATCAACGTACAGGTGATGTATCTTGCAGATCAGTACATCGCACAAGTCACAGCTAAGTTTCCTACATAATACGGAATGCAATGTCCCACATCTGATGGCACAACTACAAACAGAGAGGGTCTGGCTGCTTGGTAAGTATACATTGTATTGTGTGTTTCAGTGTTATGTCACCTGTCATCACATCACAGGCAGTTGCTAACGCTATTTATGTTTTGTTCTGCCATTGTGTTCACAGGGAACTCTGGCTATCCAAACCTTCCTTGGCTGTTGACACCAGTGAGGTATCCAGGCACGTCAAGGGAACTCAGGGGCATATTCATACTCTGTTTGCGCCGGATTTGCGTCATTTTTTGTTTTACACAAATCCGGCACAAACTTAACTCCATATTTATATTTTGATGCTTGATCTGTCTAGCATTAAAATATTGGAGTTAACGTCATTTTTTGCCTGCGGAAAACTACCTTGTGAGATGCAAGGTAGGCCTTCCCGGGTAAAAAATGACTCTAAGGCAAGTGCGCATTATTTATCTTCTCGTGCAAAAATCACGCACTGGAGGAGGGCCTTAAATAATGGTGCTAAGCAAGTTTAGCCCCATTATTTAACGCCTGGGTCAGGGCAGGCATTAGAGGACTTGTGGGCCATTTTCCATGGACAGGGGCCATGGAAACAGCCAACAGGTGCCCTTCTCTGCACCCAGGGGCACCCCACCCACACCTGGAGGACACCTAAAGATGGGGGGACCCAGCCCAGGTAAGTCCAGGTAAGTTTTTTTATTTATTTTTTAAAGTGCAATAGGGGGGCCTAACTTGGGCCCCCCTCTTTGTGCCCAATGGCCATGCCCGGGGAACATAAGTCCTCTGGGCATGTCTACTGGGCAGGGGGGCATGACTCCTGTCTTTAGTAAGACAGGAGTCAAGTCCATGGGGGTTTGTGCGTCAAAACATAATGCTAGTTAGGTTAGCGTAATTTTTCTGACTTTAACCTGACTAGCGTCATTCTTTGATGCACAACCTCCTGTTTCCCCTATGCCTCCCCCACCCGGTTAGCGTCAATTATTTTGACTCTAATCAGGCATTATGGCTGGCTAGCGTCATTCTTTAACTATGATGCCTGGCTGGTGTCCAAGAATAGCGCTAGCCGGCGGTAAACATTTGGACGCAAAAAACAAAAGCAGGTTTGCGTAAAAAAGTATAAATATGGGCATCAGTTTTAATGAGGCCCATGGGAAAACAAGGCATGTAATGGAGGTAACATTCGGTCTTGAAGGCAAGATTCAGGTGCCTGGACCAATCTGGAGTTACCCTCCTCTACTCGCCCCACAAGGTATGCCTGCTGCATGCCCCACAATCTAGCCCTGAGATGCCATTGATAGCAGGATCAGTGGCTGGTCATGCTGAGATGGCAAATGATGAAGAGCCAGAGGAAGAAGGAGCAGCTGACTCTAGGGCAGAGCTCATCAATTAGTACTTCCACTGACATCCAGGTATGTGAATTGGTCCTTTACAGGTGTTGCATGTGCACATATATACGTGGATGGCTGCCATAACACCTTCTGACTAGATTCAGTGGTGGTGTAATGAGCTCCAATGTCTATATGTGAGTTGGGGAAGCTGACCAATAGATTGTAAGGTGTACAGTAATAGAGGGTCAGCTCAGTTATGTATTGTTACATCTGATCCTAACATTCACTTCTGGAATAGACTGTCTAGTATTGAGCTATGTTTCTTGCATTCCCCCTATCCTCTTTTCCTTCCATTCACTGAAATTGCATTTTCCTGTTTGCCTCTGCAATCTGTGCCTTGAGGTATTTATTGTCAGTAGCCAATGTTAGTAGATGACAGACATGAGAGTTGTTAATGACAGCAGGTAAAGTGGATGTAGTTACAGGGGAATGTGAACTTGTTTGACCTCCCTTCATACATGTGGAAATGTGACTGCTTTGTTCTTTCCTATTACCAGTGGGGTTGGGGGGATGTGAAGTGGTATTGTTCATGTCAGTTGAAGCATGTGGCACTTGTGTGAAGAATGGATCATGGCCTTTGGCTACACAGTGGGTGATGTAGTTTATGATGACCATGGGGCATAGCTGTGTTTGTATTCTTAAGTTGCTGTACAAGGTGCAGACTACTGTAAAGTGAGAAAGCAGTCAGAACATTACTCCAAGTTTATGCACTATGTTTATGTATGGCTAATGTACTGGGTAATGTCATATGTGTGTTCCATGGGATATGTGATCATGTAGCTATGGTATGTGTATGTGACGAGTCTGTACCAGGTGATATATAGGTCCATACTGGGTGCCCCTGCTTTGTAGGTAGATTACTATTAGCATGACTTATGTTACCTGTATCTGTGCATTGTGCGCCACTATGCCTTCCTTCCTGATTGTACTCTCTGTCATGCTCCATTTGCAGAAAGGAATACTGACTATACTATGGTGTTGGCCTGGACTACAACCTCTGTCCTGTGACATCTCTGTTGTAATGTGTCTCATGCTGCGCGAGGCTCCATCTTATGACCATTACACTGACTGTTTGACACAGGGGGGCAGGACCTCACCACAGTTGGCAAGCATGGCAATAGTTGAGGTATTAATAAAGACACATACAGTAGCTGAGCTCAATTGTGATTTATTTTACATATATGGTCAAAATCAAAGTGGTAAAATGTAAAAAGGGGTGATGAATTAGGTCATGGTAGATGGATTCATCAGAGTAGCAGCTCCACCAGTTGGTTGCACAGTTCCAGTGTCCTTGTACCATGGGAAAATGGAGTTGTGTCTCAGAACAGTCTAAAGGGTGTCTCAGTGGCACACAAGGGTGACATTTCAGGCAACGTTCACTTCCTGGCAGTGGGTTTGGTCTTGGCATCTGCTCCAGCTGGATGTCTAGGTGGATGTCCACGTTTGCGGGGGTGGGGTTCTTTAGCTACAGAGGGAAGGTTGTATGAGGCTTGTGGTTCACTTGGCAGGGCCTCCATTCCACTATCTGTTGCAGATGTAGATGGGGCATATGTTAGGTTGCTAGTGAAAGGGGCCTGATGGTGTGTTGAGGAAGCAATGAGGGTGACATTGATGTGCCTCAGCACCTGTGCAATGGTAGCTATGGTGGCATTATGTGCCTGCCACTGCTGCATGGCTTCCTGGTGGTATTCCCTCTGCAGCCTTTGATTCTTCCCAACCTGGTGATTATTCGGCCCATCCTGCCCTTGGAACTTTTCTATACTCCCAGGACTTGAGAGATGGTTTTCTGGTCAGTGGTGTCTCATTATGGCCCCACCCTCTGGCCCACAGCATCCCACCAACTTACCCTACCCCCAACTCGGTGTGCCCTCTCCTATTGGTAGCAGGGCCTTAATTTTTGGGGATTTCAAGGTTTGACTCAGGTTTCTGTACTGTGGGCACACAATAGATTGAACTGGCCTTTGGACATAGGTTGGGAGGCGAATGGCTGCTTGTGATGTGGTTGTACCTGGGGTGGGGTGCATTGTTGTGAGCAGGGTGAGGCAGGGAGTCATAGACTGACCAGGTGTCCCAGATAGGCCAGGTTGTTCGTTGTTGTCCAGGCATCCAGGTGCGTTGTTCTCACTGTGGCCTTCATCCTGAGAGGGACTGGCAGTGTCTGGTATCCTCTCCAGGGTGGCAATGGCTGGGTTACCTGTGGAGAGAGTGCAACACAGAGTTTGGGTTATAATGTGTGTTAGATTACCACTTAGAGAGATGCATAACAGTGGCGCTACATAATTCCCTGTAATGACATTGATAGCTGCTGCACAGCATTCCTTTGTTGTACATACTACTCTGTGACTTGATTGCCATACTCCATGTTGGGAAATGTCATATAGGAGTTCTGTTATTTTCTGATAGTTGACATGACTGTTCACCTCTGTTAACTAGTGATTTCTGGGGCTTGCTAGATGTCACAAATTATAGCTGTACAATACATATTTGTGTCTTAGTGTGAACATAGTATGTGAGTATGTAAGGATTATAGTCCTGTATCTAGATGTTTTGAATGTGCGTCGACTCAGCCATCTTCCTTTACAACACAGATGAGTCTATTTTTGACTTGGGATCTTTGATCTGCCGCCATTAGGAATGGTCACTCAGCTGTAGCTGTATGTTATTTTGTATGCTATTGTGAGTGTGCCATTACATTTCTGTCATTGTGATATACTGGTCCTGACTAGGTCAATCTAGATAGTGTAGCTAGTACTTTAGTTGTAAATGCATGAGATGTAATGTGTTGTGCAGATTCAAGATGTTCACAAAAAAAGTGTTGGTGCATTCTTGGAGTCGTAGTGATTTGATTTGCCAGTCGTTAATGTGACATTGCCAAGGGCTGTGGGGCAGTTGGGCTGGGTGGAAAAGTGCAGACACTGAAATACGCGACGGGTGCCACTGCACCCGTCGCACCTTCCCACTACGCCGGCTCAATTCTGAGCCGGCGTCCTCGTGGTAAGGTTGATTTGCCCTGGGCTGGCGGGCGGCCTTTTGGCGGCCGCCCGCCAGCCCAGGGCAAATCTCAGAATCACCACAGCGGTCTTTTGACCGCGGTGCGGTGTTCTGATGGGGTTACTTTGGCGGGCGGCATCCGCCGCCCGCCAAAGTAAGAATGACCCCCTATGTGTTGTGTATGTTGTGCAAGTGTGGTTTGTGTCCTCAGTGTAATGTGTAGGGGTGCCTGTTGTTTGTTTAGCTTGTTATATTTTATTTGCTAGTGTCTGGCTAAGAGTGGCATTCTGGTTGCATAGGATTGTGTTTTTTGTTGGGGTGTGTTATATAGTGCAGTGAGTAGGTGTGTTGGGCGTGTGGATGTGTGTCAGATGTGGGGTATTAAAACTATCCAAAGTGGTATGGTGTTCTGCCTGTTGTGAATTTTGACTGTGGCGGTTCGCACCGCCAGTGTTTTACCACCATGGAAGAACCCCTGTGCTGATTTGTGGCTCGTAATCTGATGGGTGGATTTCAGTCAGGCTGGTGGTGGAACCGCCTCTTTCCTGCTTTCCAATGTCCTGGTGGTCTCAGATGTTTGGCTGTTTTTTGGCAGTCTTCACTGTGTGACTCATACGGCAGTCAGATTACCAACAACATGGCGGTCTTTTGGTGGCAGCCACGGTAGAGGTGTTCCGATAAGACCGCCAAAGTCTTAATGATGCCCATTGACTTATTGACAGTCCTGTGGGTTCTCAGAGCCAATGTGAAAGCTAAAGAGAGAGGGTGAATTACGAAATACCATTCACAAAATAGTGTAATATAACAGTTGGTAAAAGCCTTGACTAAAAATTGTCTTTACATTATGGTATTTCATTGCAGTTAACATTATTGTGATTTAAGATAAACGTGTCATTATTATTAATAATATGAATATATGTGAAAATATATACCATTAAATATGTAGATATTAATATAATAATTTTATTTAAAAAAGATATGACCTAAGAAAATCATGTATAGGTAATAAAAAAAAAGTTGAATATACATTATAAATTACAAATAATGTAGGATACACATACACATAATTCCTAAATAAAATTTGTACAAATTCTAATATATCTTTGAAAATAAAATACCAGATACTTGTATAATTGTAACTAATAATTTAACATAAAAGATTAATATGTATTTTACATGTATTCAACCACTATAAATAATATTGTCAAATATGCAACAGAAATGAATATTTTTTAAACTATAAAAAACAAAACATTTAATAATTTAAAGAAACAAAGCACAATCGAAAATTAGTTTAAAAAAATTAAAATTATAGGTAATGTTACATTTGCTCATATAATTTTAAAGATTAAGCATAAAGTAACATACAGCAACTATCATTATCATCATCAAAACGCTTCATTCGGTATGAAAATAATCAACCTTATCAATAAATAAATAGCACATCATACGGAAAAAAAATTCATTCAGCCAATATAAATATCCCCTCATATCCGACTGGACAAATATACACAAGTAAAAAATTGCAGTCCAGAATTCATTAAGAAAAAAGAAAAAGAAATAAATCAATCAAGATAAGAATGTAAAATCATTTAAAAATACTTTAGATTATTTTGCCACGTTATGGCTCCCTTAAGAAAAGACCCCAACCCCGCCACACTAGTGCATCAGAAGCCATGCGCAGCTACAAAAAAGCTGGGTGATATTGCACAAAACCCCTAGGCCTCAACAGGGGGAATAAAAAACGCCGCCTGAAGGACACACAAAAAACGCAGAACAAGGTAAAATGGATCAGTGTCTGTGGAGACACTCCATCACAGGGGCAGAGTTTTATAGAATTTTCGTCATACTGACCTAACAGAAAGCATAAATTACTTCTGATAACCCCTAGATGGCATCATGAGATAAGAGTCCTTTTCCTCACATTTCTAATCTCCAGAAGATAGGGCTCAGGACCCATCCCCATCTTCAGCATTATGAAATCCCTTACCAATTTTTTTCCTTAACGCCTCCTCCTCTCTTTTAGCCCCCAAAATTATCAGGAAATTGTCCTTAGCCCAACGTTTGTCACGGCTGGTCAGACCCTCAGGAGCCTCAAACATATCCGGCCGCCCCAGGACACAGGCTACTTTTCTTATATACATCCGCCAGGGGATATCCTTTTCATAATCACAGGCCAAACAGTCCCGCAGGACCTCTCTATTAGAAGAGGCACATTCATTTGTCCAAATAGAGATCCGTAACAAGAAGGGAGCAAGCTGGATGGTATCTTGTACAAAATCAAGATCTAATTCAATATGCAGACAGAAACCAAAGGTGTTTTGACCAACTCCTATTAGCCTTCGGCAAAATCGATTTTCCTCTACTACAGGGGCCCTATTATCCATATATCCCCAAAGTGGAGCCCCATACAGCAGGACTGGGAGGCATTTACGCCTACAGACTTCAAGCACAGGCTTAATAGGTTTACTACCCACCCGTGAAGCAAACTCAAACATGGCCCCAACTGTAGCATTAAAAAGCACCTCTCTCCTGGCAACACAAGGTTTCCATGAGCCTTTATCATCACAATTAACCCCTAAATAGGGGAAATCCTGTACCTTGCTGATTACTTGATCTTTAATCTTCAGCTCCCCCACCCTACTGAGGGTTTCCCAAAGACCATAAAATATGATTTTTTTCAGTTTATCTCTAGATCTGGGGCTTACATAAGAGATTCATAAGCTCTAACTGCTTCCCGGAGGCCATTCATAGTACGGTCCATGAGCACCGCATCTTCGGCATAGATTAATACTGGGACACTATTACCATTAATTTTAGGAGGATCCCTACAATGTTCCATTAAAACATCAAACAGTCCATTAGAATACAAATGAAAGAGTGTAGGTGCACATCCCTGGCGCACATCCCTGTTTAGCTCAAAGCATCCGAACATTCCCCGTTGGTCCCCACCCTCACGTTTGCATTAGTTCCTAGGTGGAGGTACCGAAGCAACTCCACAATTTGGGGATCCATACCTAACTGGTTTAACCTCTCCCACAGGTTAATCCAATTTACCTTATCAAAGGCACAGCTAAGATCCATGAATGCAAGATATAGGGTGCCTTTCCTGGCTTGCGTGTATTTCCCAATCATCATCAAAAGGTTTAAACACTGTTCCTGGGTACCAAGCCCCTCCCTAAAGCTGTACTGTACCCGGCTCAAAATGTCATTATCAGCCATCCAAACCTCAATACGCCTTAAAATAACCCAGCCCGAAATTTTGTCTGATGAATCAAGAAGGGAAATAGGGTGATATGACTTAGGATCATTATGGTCCCCCTTTTTGAACACAGGAATAATACAAGCTGATCGTCATTGAGCAGGAATTCCCACCTGACTGCTGCATTAAGAACATTTAACAAGATAAGCGCCCATAGCTAGGTACAAGATTAATAGAGATCCATAGCAATTGAATCTGGGCCTGGAGCTTTATTGCTAGCACTGCAATGAAGCGCTTCCTTACCTCATGGATTGTACGACTGATAGCTAAGTTGGGGGAATCATCAGGCTGTATACCCCGGTTGTTTCCTAAAGGACTTCCCTAAAACATTCTACAAAAATGATTCCCCCTGACCTCAGGGGCAATGTCACAGCCCAGGCCCTCAGATGTTTCTGATTAAAAGAAACCCCTATTTACAAACTTCCGAAACATGCCAGGGTTCTTAAGCTCCACTGCACGATCCAGTTTCTCCCAGGCTAACTCCTTGAGCTTCAACTTTCTTGCCCTCAGAACACTTTTGAACTTAGATCTCACAACTCTAACGCGATCCATGTTTCTCGAGCACTCCTTTAAGGCCTTCCTCAGGGTATTCCCAGCGTCATAGCAGGACTTACTGAACCATCCACCCTTATCCTTGCGGGGGGACTGAGCAGCCAGTATCAAGCAGTCTTTAAAAGTTAAAAGCTTCGTTCACTCTGAGCATCACAGCCATAAATTCCCCTGGACTGGAAGTCTCTGCCAGAAGTGTATCTGTAATCAATTTTAGATTGTCACCCACCACCCTAACTACTACCTGATGGATATTAACCTGTTTCCAACCAACTCTCCTGCCCTGGTCTTTTATCTTCACCAAAGCTGGCCCTCCTCGACCTGGTTTAAATAGAGCCTCTGGAAAGTTGAAAAGGACTGGAAGGGGGTTATGGTCACTAAGGTGATTCTCTACCACCTCTCCACCTATGACCAAGGGCCAGATGTATCAAGCTTTTTTGCATTCGCAAACGGTGCAAATGCTCGTTTGCGAATGCAAAAAGCCAGTTTAGAATGTATGAAAGACATTCTGAACGCAAGTTTAAGGAATCGCAAAAATAGCGATTCCTTAAAATTGCGACCCTGTTTAGAGAGTTGCAAATTGAGACTCTCTAAATAAGAAATTGCAAATAAGGATTCCTTTTTTGCGATTTCTTAGCACATGTATGAAGCCATTCCTAAATGCGATTTGGGCATTTAGGAATCGCTATTTACCACCAGGTTGAACCTGGTGGTAACCATGTGCAAAATTAAAAAATGCATTTAAAATGCATTTTTAAAATGTACATGTAAAGCACACATGCCCTTTTGGCATGTGTGCACCTTACATGTCCCCCCAAAAAAAATTGGGGTGCAGCAGAGGGGGCCTTAGGCCCCCAGCACCCTGGGGTTTTGCATTTCCAAAATTGAGATTTCTGGTTAAGAAATCGCAATTTTAGAAATGCAAAACATTCGCAGATATGGGCCAACAGGTCCATATGTGCGAATGGGGACAGATTCTCTATTTGCGATTCGGTAATAACATTTGCAATTTTTAAGAAATCGCTATTACCGAATCGCAAAAATCATACAGACCTTTTTGCATTTCTAAAATAGCGATTTCTTAAAAATCGCTATTTGAGAATCGCAAACCAGTTGTATGATACATCTGGCCCCAAATCTTTTAGAGGTGGGGACACAAAAATATAATCAATAGTTGTTCCAGCCACTCTACCTACAAAGGTTGGAAACTGGTGAGTGCCCACCATTTCAATGTCACAAATATTCAGAAGACCCATATTCCGTAGGCCCTTAATCAGAACCCTGCCCCTGGGATCCTGTCCACCATCTGCTAAATAAACCTCACGATCAGACTCAAAGGGATTCACCACAGTGCTGTGCCATCCTATCTTAGCATTAAAATCACCTGACACAACAGCCCAGAATTCCAAACTCACCTCCTCCATTCTGCACTTCAGTATCTGGAGAGCTGAGAAAAGGACCCTGATTTGGCAACCCCACATCCCAAACAGCGTTATAAAAATTAGCCAAGAAAACATTGAATTTGTTACGGAAAACTACCCAGACAGTTAGTATACCCTGGTGATTACAGTTCATTTGAAATGCTTTCACTGTTTGAGTGAATCGGATTAGGGTAACCAACCACCTTTGGGGCGGCCTCAGTATGGCCGAACTGCCAGGACTACATATCTATAATAACCACCCCAGGCTGCCTGACCATCCAACCAGGTCTCTTGGAGCATGATAAAATCATAGTGCACTTTATCCATGCCTGGTCTGAGAGCTTTGTATCATACCCCGCAATGTTCCATGAGATAAGGCAGCACTTTGTGATCTTCTCACCCTGGACATCCCTAGTCAAGACAACATTAGGGGGTACTGCCAAACTCTCAGTCTGTCTCCTTGCATGACGTCAATCCACCCCCTCCAGGTCAGAAGTGCTAATAATATCATTCCTCCAACTAGCAAGCTGTGGAATACTCTGGTCAAGATGGGAGTACCTACAATTCCTAATTGGAGACTCAAAGCCCTGCTGCATATGATTATATAATTAGCCCAAAGGGACCATACCAATCTTTCCCTCTCTCTGGGAAACCATACTTTGTGTGGAGAGGAGCCGTTGGGCCAGACCAGGATATCTACAGTTAATAACAATACAGTCCCCGTTTCTCTCTTTTGCTTGGGGCCCAACCCAATCAATTCTTCTGACAAACAAGATAACCCTCAGGTCCTTACAAGCAAAATCACAGTTTTTACTCAGCCAATGGCCAGTCATGCTGCAACCAAAATTCAATACAAAATTATTGAATTTATAAAAAAATAAACAATTTCAAACAGTTCAAATGCATTATTCTAACTGAAATCCTAACACAATTGGAGAAAATCCATACATTTGGAGTTTAAAATGTACTATTTTAAATGCCAATCTAACATACGTTGATAAAAGTGTGTACATTCTGATGGAAGGGGTCAGATACACTATTTTAACTTCACTCCAGTAAACTTTGAGGAATGTGCCTACATTGGGATGGAGGCAGATTTTCTAACCAAATTCCAGTCTAACACATTTTGAGGGCCATGCATATTGAGATGATTACATTTCTAACTGCAATCTAATAACCACTTGAGAATGTGCGTACGCTGGGGGGGCCAGGTTTATTATTGTAAATCTAATCTAACAAACATTGGGGTAAATGCATGTGTTGGGATGGTCAGATGTAATATTCTATGTTCAATATGCTAAACACTAAAAGAAAGTGCATAAATGAGCACTCGTGGTGACGGTCGGACCGCCGCAACTGTGGTGGTCCGACTGCCACACTACAACCCTGGCGCACATACCCAGCAGGGGACCACCATGACCGCCGAGAACACAATATCATAGCACTGTTCCCATTGGGCTTTCCGATGGCAACTGCATACTACAATTTTCCTGCCAGTCAGCCCTGCCGAACATTGTAATACGCTCGGGAGAGGATGCCAATGCTATGGTGGTGGCATTCTCCCCGCAAGGTTTGACCGCCTAACTTGTACTAACAACCTTACTATTCTAACTCCCATATAACAAACAGTGGTGTAAGTGCATACATTGGAGGCAAATTGAGGAAGTGCATAAAATAAGGAGGGGGAAGGCTTACTATTGTTACTATGGTCTAACAAACATTGGAGGAAGCGTGTACATGGGTGGTATTCACACACAACATAAAAAAACAAACATGTAGAACTATTTCATAAATGTAGTTAATTAATATCAAATCTTAAATGAAGAAACATTAAAACATTACACTAAATAACATAATTGTTATTTAAATATTTTAATACTGATTTAAGTACAGTATCCATCTACATTCCCTGAACATAACAAACAAACATAAAAGAAGCACAATAAAATCTGTTACGATAGAAAAATATTGTATGTTGTTCAATTATAATTTAGTGCAACTGTTTTTTAACCTTTCTTTCTCCAATATACCCAAAGCAAGCACATTTTGCAGAATATAGGACAAATACAATTTTCAAATATTAAACACGCAATGATAATTAATCAGAATAACAATGCCCACCAAATCCTAATGCACAACAGTATCCCTAACAGTAAGTAAATTGTAGTTAATAGTAGATAATAGTTTACAAAAAATATTCAAATATTTGTATACATTAAAACGATTTAAACACTTAGATAAAACACATTAGAATGAGAAATGTGCATAATTGTCAGACCCTCATTTTCTCTTTTTCTTCCCCTTTTTTTACAGACAATGTGTCCCCCTATTTAAAGCCCAAATTAAACTATTTACTTTGCCCTGTAGCTTTTCTAGTCATTCCTTCTTGAACATCAGAGGAATGGTATTAAAGATAAATATAAATTTGGGTAGAATACACATTTTTACCAGCTTGACTCTGCCAAGTATGGCAATCGGTAAGGATTCCCAACTCTTCATCAGCCTGCACGATTCCCTCTTAGTTTAAAAAAATTACTTTTGGGTGATCCTTAATATCTTGTGTGATCCTGACACCCAGACATCTCATTTCTTCTTTAAGTAACTCATTTTCCCTTGGTATGTTTCAAACCATAACCTCTGTTTTCTCATTATTAGCCTGTAACCTGTCCAAACTCTGAGGTCTGCCTCTCCAAAACTGGTAAAGCACTATGTAGATCTGACACATAAACCATGATGTCATCTGCATACGAGGCAACTTTGTTTTTGCCAACCCTTACAAATGAAAAGAGAATGTCTTTCTCTTTTCTGATTTTAAACTATAGAGGTTC
The DNA here is from genome assembly GCF_031143425.1 of Pleurodeles waltl. NCBI lineage: Eukaryota > Metazoa > Chordata > Amphibia > Caudata > Salamandridae > Pleurodeles > Pleurodeles waltl. The sequence continues at coordinate 427,850,557 of NC_090451.1, read as the reverse complement.
TATACACAAATTGAACAGTAAGGGAGATAATGGACACCCCTGCCTCACTCCCCTAGTTGTCTTAAAGGGTAAAGTTTAACTCCCATTCATTAAGTCTCTGATACTGTGATTCTAGCAAACTATTTGTATCATTCTACAGGCATTCTCTTTCAAATTAAAAAGCTTAAGCATGGTCAAGCTTAAGTACGCCCAATTCACTCTATCAAATGCTTTGGTAGCAATCACCCTAACCACAGCCAGAGGCATGCTGTATGCTGTAGCTAAATCTATTGAACAAATCAGACCGTACATCAACTCATGCAAGGCTCTCCCCTTGAGAAAACCTGTTGATCACCATGCAAAAGACCACCAATCGCGCCATTCAGCCTTTCAGATAAAACATTTCCAAAGATTTTGTATTCACAACTTAAGAGTGAGATTGCTCTACATGATTCACAACTCTTTGGGCACTTCCCTGGCTTCAAAATTAACGTGACTATGACCTCATTCCAAGACGGGTGCAGCTGGGTCACAGTCTCAAAGATCTCCCCAAATAACCTAGTCTTAACAGGTAATATACTGTTACCCAGTGCACTGTATATTTCATTGGGAGACCATCTGGGCCTGCTGCAATACCTGATTTACTGGTCATAATTGCCTGCTGAATTTCATCCCACTTGATTTGACTATTAAGAGTAAAGTTCTGTTTGTCACTTAATGTGCCCAAGTCTTCATCGTTTACCCACTTTTTCACTCTCTCCTCAGTTACCATTAAATCTTCCTTGTAAAAATCTCCAAAAAACAGGCAGAAAGAACTTTCAATATCTCCACCGCTCCGTAAAGTGGCCCCGGTCTTAAAACACTTAAGTTCACTGGTATAATTCATCACCAGGCCTGACTTTATCTTTCAGGCTAATAGCGTCCCACAATTTTCCCCATACACAAAGTGGATTAATTTGCTGGCCTCTCATCTCTTCCTAACTCTCTCTTCCGCAACTTTGTGTTTGTTGTTTGTAGTGACACTTTCAGTTACTTTGTTTTGCTAGGATCTAGCATCTCTTGGGTCAGATATTTCTCTACCCCCCGGATTTTCTCCTCCATTTCTTAGTCCCCTTGTTATAGCCCTTTCTCTTGTAAGAAACTAGGCTAGTGATTCCACCTGTTAAAAAAGCCTTAAAATAATCCCAAACCATACCCAAAGATGTAGACCCTAAATTAATGAAAAAAAACTCCTCTGTTTCTAACCACACCTTTACAGCTTTGTGATCTAGCAGAAGGGTGCGATCTAATTCCACATCTGCGGTCTGATTTCGAGTTTGTGCAAGACACCATCCAGCTTGCTCCCTTCTTGTTATGGATCTCTATTTGGATTAATGAGTATGCCTCTTTTAATAGAGAGATTTTACGGGCCTGTTTGACTTGTGATCATGTGAAGAATATCCCCTGGCTGATGTATATAAGAAAGGTGGCCTACGAACTGGGGCGGCCTGATATGTTTGAGACTCCCGAGGGTCGGAACAGCCGTGATAAAAACTGGGTAAAGGATAATTTTTTAAGAATCCTGGGGACCAAAATAGTGGAGGAGGTTTTAAGGCAAAAAATCTGTTAGGGATTTTATCATGCTTAAGATGGGGGTGGGCCCTGAGCCCTATATTTTAGAGATGAGTGATGTGAGGTAAAGGTCTCTTATTACACAATTTCGCTTTGGGGTTATTAGAAGTAATTTATGCTTCCCGCTAGGCCAGTATGATAAAAAATCTATTAGACCTTATCCCTGTGAGGGGGTGTCTTTGCAGACTTTGACTCTTTTTACATTGTTTTGTGTTTTTTATGCACCTTTTAGGCGTTGTTTTTTATTCCTGCTGTTGCGGCCCAAGGGTTTTGTGCAATATCGCCCGCCTTTTTGTGGCTGTGAATGGTTTCTGATGTATTGGTGTGGCGGGGGCTGGGATCTTTTCTGAAGAGAGCTATCACTTGGCACAGTAATTTAGAGTACTTTTAAGAATGTTTTTTATAATTCCCAATTTTGATGTTTTTTTGTTTTTTAAATGTATCTTGGATTAACATTTTTATATATTGATTTATTGCTAATTTGGTTTTATGTATTGTTTTGTTATTTGTTTTTATGGTTGAATATTTTCAAACCGAATAAAGTGTCAAAGAAGAACACCCACTCACAACACAGCACCCACACCTCATCACCTGTCTGTTTTTTTAACCTTTTTGTGCCATCCATTACCATGTCCCCACAAAAACATCCCTGTTTCACTGACGATGAGTTGAGGGTCATGGTGAACAAATAATCAGAGTAGAGCCACACCTATTTGGAGCCCAAGTCCAGCAAACTTCTGTCACCAGGGAAATGGAGATGTGACAAAGAATAGTCAACAGGGTGAATTCTGTAGGCAGCTATCCATATACAAGGGAGGACATCAGGAATAGGTGGAACGACCTCAGGGGGAAGGTCTGTTCCATGGCTGCCAGGCACCAGCTTGAGGTCATCAAGACTAGCGGTGGGCCCCCACTTTCTCCACCAATGTTCTCAACATGGGAGGAGAAGGTCTTGGGCATTATGACGGCTTGCAAGTACCACCCATGTGTCCAACTGTCCGAATACCCCTGTCTGACATCCCACATGTCAACTAAACTCACCTAGGGCCACAGTGTCTGTGTATGGTATTGGTAGTACAGGGACTAAGAGCACTACAACTCCCAGCAGGCACTGTACCACCTTTAAGAAAACCCAAACAGTATACCACGATGACAATTGCCTTGCATGTCAACTAAACAATCGACTAAACCCACCTGAATGCTCCACAATTGTACAGTCTATGGCATTGACAGCAATGCTATGGGCATCTGCAGTACAATACCACCAACACACAGCTACACCTGTGTCTTCAGCTAAACTGACCCTACTACCTTCCATCACCTATTGAAGTATAATCACTTGGGGGAAACATACATATATGCAGTGTGCTGTACTTGGTGCAATCTCACACATATGGGGAGGTGGAATGGTTACGCCTAAATTGATGGACAGGTCAGTATCTACTTTATAATGTGCAGCTATCTGGTGACTTAATACTGAACTACAACGAACTGGGAGGTAACATAAAAAATAGAAAGCTACACAGCAGACAAGATATGAGTCTATGAACGGACATCCAGCTGCCAAGATACTCTAACATCCTGTAGCAAGGTGTATGAGATGGGAATTCCCTGTATCCCATATTGCTGTTCCACAGAATTGAAAGCAGATGTCACTGTCATATCAGGGGATCAGGAAAAGCCTTTCTGTATATGGCTCAATGCATATCTACCAGTCAAAGTTGCAAAAACCACATATTGCATTACAATCTGTCACTTCTTCAACAGGTCTACCTGCCATTGGGACCATGGAGAGGACACCTGAGACAGACACTTCCCCCGTGGATGAAGCCCTCAGTGAGGAAAGCACACCTGGATGTTTGGACAATGAGCACAACTCCTGCCCATCTGGGATACCTCGTCAGACTACAATTGTCAGCCTCACCCTGCCTACATTGACTCCTCCCAGCCCTGTTGAATCTACATCCAAAGCAACAATTTGCCCCAAACATGTGTCCCAAGAACAGTTACAACCATTGTGTGCCCCCCAGTACAGTTATTGGAGTCACAACTAGAAAACACTGACAATGAAGAACCTGGCAGCAATGGCAGTGGGCAAACTGTGCCAAGGGTACTGGCATGTGGGGGTAGGGTATGTGGAAGGGGTGGTGTGGGCCAGCGGCTTGAGGCTACTAGAGATACAACTGGCCAGGACACCATCTCCCAAGGCTTGGGAGCTTACCAACAGTCCCAAGACGTGATGGGCCAGGTATTTGCCATGATGGGGGACATCAAGCATCTGCAGAGGGACAACCACCAGGAAGCCATGCAACAGTGGGAGATCCCCAGTGCCAACATGGCCTTCCTAATAGGGGTGCTGAAAGACATTAACATTACCCTGAGCAGGGTATGTCTACAACACCAGATCCCTTCCATTGACCTTGTAACATCAGCCCCTTCTACAACTGTGGCAGCCAGTGGAATGGAGGCTCTGCCAGGGGAAGGACATGCCTTAGACACCCCTGCCTCTGTAGCTGAAAATGCACCCTGCAAACGTGGATGTCAACCCAAACAACCAGGAGGAGTAGACGCCAAGACTAAAACCACTGTCAGGAAGTGATCCTCTACTGATTGGTTCCACTTGTGTACTCCCTCTCAACTCTTCTACGACCACTGTCCATTTTTAAGTATAGTAGGACACTGCACTTGAGACTCCAAATGTTGTAGCAGCTACCCTAATGATTCCATCTACCATGACTGAACCGTTCACTGTTTGCACTTTATTGCTTTCATTCCATTCATATAATTTTCCTGTGCACTTGTAAATAAACACAACTAAACCACAACATATGTTTGATTGTCATATTTCATCTATTTTGAAAAGTTAACTATGCAATTTCTTGCTTTCACATGATATATACAAATGTAAGAAATGTGGGCAGGGACAGGTCACATGTACCTTTGATTCTGGCTTCAATGCATGCACAGTGATACAAGTGGACAATCATCAATTCCCATTTATAGCACACAGCTGTACATAGGTTGACCACATGCCAGTGATCACACAGTAAAGTACATCTTCACAGTTTTGTGCTTCAGAATAGGTGTCATTAAATAACATCCCACAGACCACTGAAGTAAGGGACATGTCAGACTTTGTCTATCTGAATAGGCAAACATATTTATGCAATGTGTCATCAGCTAACCCCCATAACATACCCATACCATACCTACCAAATGAACATATCCCATAATACAGACAAAGGTCAGTACAACGGTCCCTGTCACGGAGCCTTCCACTTACCATGGTCAGGTATCTATAGGCATGCTACTCACCTTTGTCAGTCTTGACAAACATGTACAGTGGCCTGCAATGAGGAAACACTGTGACAGCTGCATACATGTAAGTCAATATCATTATCAAACCAATGAGACGGTTGAGGGAATGGATTGCACAGGAAAATGTGTCATAGACACAAGATCACACACATGACAACAGTGAACCCATATACCATGTCAAACAGTTCTATTGTGTGGGATAGAACATTGCCATCCCACTGTCCTGACAGCCTGGGCATAGCACTCAGACACCACCAATATAATGTCATACAGTACCTGGGTCAGTCATGTCCACTTCACATGTCAGACCTGCTAAACCCATCTGCCAGTGACACAATTCAGAAATGTGCACATGAGGATGACAGTGGGAAAGTAAAAATGTAGAGCAAAATGTTAAGGCAAGTTATGGTAAACATGACCTAAAACTACATGTCCCAAATGCATTGGTAACTCTGATTGTGCATTTTGACAAACACTAACAAAGGAGATCATCATGATTGTCACAATTCCATGTACTATTTTGCACGAAAACCTGAGCTGTGTACTGCTAAGCAACTAATAGCCTGCCTGATTTTCACACAAAGACCCTTCTCAAACATCCCTAACTCCCCTAATACCCCACCGAGTCAATCATTTTACTGAACATCACATACCTACAGTCAGTTGAAGTACTGATTAATGAGATCTGCCCGGATGTCTCCACCTTCATCCTCATCACTGTGATCCTCACTTGGCATTTCTGCATTCTCACCCGGTGGAACTGCTGGCTCTCCTTCATCTGGGATGTCTCAGGGCAAAGTTGGGGAGCATGCAGCAGGCCACGATGATTTGATACACTTTGGCAGGAGGGGTAGAGGAGGGCTCCACCAGACTTATCAATGCTACAGAATCTTGCCTTCAGGAGCCCAAACGTCCGCTCCACGACACTCCGTGTTCTTCCATGGGCCTCATTGAAGCAGAATTCCCCTGGCATGGTTGGGTACCTCACTGGTGTCAACAACCAGGAACATTTGGGTAGACGGAATCCTCTGTAAGGAATCGGTACATGTGTGTGGAAATAAATCTTGGACATCCTTACATTTGGCAGCAAACATAGGATACTGACAAACATGACATATATGACTTACCACCCATCCAGGTCCTCTCTGTGTACTATTGTGTCATCAGCTATGGGATAGTGCTCTTCCACATATAGAAGGCATCATGGTCTGAAATCAGGTACCGTGCACATACTTGGGAAATGTAGAGGTCCACCAAACAGACTACTTAGACATTTATGGAGTAGACGTTTTCCTTGTTTCATTACACCCGTTCATTGCCATGTGGGAGAACCAAGGCTGCATGGGGACATCCCACAGTTAGGGCCACTATATTTTGGAAGCAGCATGTTGCCAGGAAGTGCAGCACTGACATGACTTGTACAGTGGATGATATGCTATTTGGATGACGAATGGCAGGCATCAGATCTGTCTCCAACTGATGACAGAGATTCATGATTGTCTGCCTATCCAGGCGGTGGATCTGAATGACATGTCGATCGTCCATGGTCTGCAGGTTTGCTAGTGGACGGTACACTGGAGGTTGTCTGCCCATTCTCATTCCAGGATAACTATGTGAGAGGAAATAAGAAGGTATGTCTATCAGTCATTTTGTCCCTTGTAGGTGTCAAAATACAAATGCCTCACATGGTGATTGGACAGGCCATATGGTACAGTAGAAACATGGTACACAGCACATACCTATGGAAATAATGGTATATTAGTGAAACCTCATCCCCTTCCCTGAATTTTGACATGTAAATGTAAACGCATGCCTCAGCGACTCTGTGATATTGACATCTGACTATACTTTTCTTTAAAAAGCCACATAAACTATCTATTCAATTGCCAAAAGGGTGCTGACTGTGCCACTAAATATACCTTACTTTTATTTTATTAACATGACAACATGTCTCTTCATTCTGACAATTCATATGTTGTTGGTGAATGCCAGCACTAAAGACTATGCAGTAAATATGTTTCCCACCTTGTGATGCATCATTAATTTAACTTTTCTGACAATCTAAGGGGCTTATAATGACATCTGTCTGACATACTGTACTGGAAATTAGAAAAACAACCTGCACCCGCCGGTGGAAGTCATCATGGCGGTAGGGGGATACTACCGCTGTGGACATTGCCATTTGAACACCTTGCTGCCTTTGGCAGTCTAAGGCCAATGGCGATGTCCGCCAGCGGTGACAGTCTCTCACGTGGTAGACGTGACTGCCATTGCATACTTCTTCTCTCACTTGACTCCTGTCACTGCTGCCAGCAAAACCTCCATGACTGACATACAGTGTAGTGCCTCTGGGAGCAATCATGCCACATCCTACAGGTGATAGGGCGCCTGCCTTCTCACCCGAGGAGCTGGAGAAAGTGGTGGAGGAGGTCCTACCCCTGTATGTACAGCTCTATGGTGCACCAGAGGAGCAGGTAAGTGCACCATGTGCACACATGTCTCCTTAGCTCAACTATTCTTTGATATGCTAAGCAAATGCTGAAGGGCAATGCTCCTGTTTGTATCCTTAAAGTATTTTGAATGCTTAAGTTGTGCTAGAATGGGTGCCTTCCTGGGCATGTACTCATGTTTGATGAGAGAGTTAGAGTCCTGAGCCATTGTGAAGAGTGTGCAATGTTTGTTCCCTGACCCACCTTGTGACAGTTGCACATGGTTACTGGAGGTTTTATGCCATACTCCACCTGAAAATACCATTGTCATATGTGTTTGGTGTCTGGTCATATGTGATAACATGACTGCTGGTGTTGTAGATGTGTATTGTCTGCCTGTTTCGAGCTCACACATGTCCTGACTGTATATGCTCTTCTATCAGTGGAGAGGATGTACAAGGCAGTCTGTGTTTTGCTTGCTGTATTAAGTTGAAGAGAACTCTGTCTTTTTTAGTGTGGCACATGTCATCCATGCAGGTCGACGCCCATCAGAAGAAGGGGATTTGGGGTACCATCATCAACAAAGTGCAGACCCTGGAATCCACAGCCGGCGGAGTGCCCACTGTCAGAAGAGGTGGGAAGACTTGAGTCACTGGGCCCGGAAGACCGCAGAGGCCCAGCTGGGGATGTCCTCCCAATGAGCACAGGGTGTCCATCAGACCCTGGCCACCCTAATAACCTGCATTTTGGCCACTACCTACCCTCATTTGGATGGGCATTTGAAGGCAGCACAGCAGCCAAAAGGGGGGTAAGTACAGAGATAAGACGTTTGCCTTTTCAGCAGGTGATTAAGTGATGTAATCGAGTGTTAGCTCTGCCAACACGGTAAGTGCACAGTGTCACAGATCTCCTGTGAACACATCAATGTACAGTAACCAGGTGTGCACATACACATGCATTTTGAGACATGTTACTCCACTGTGCTGTCCCCTCAGTACATAAGCACATAATGGTGGACATATGACTGTATCATATGTGTACCAGTATACAGCTTCTTCTACCCTGGTGATTGTTATGTCACAATGACAGGTCAATCCTCCCAATGTCATGTCAAGTCATCCCTTGTCTCCCGTCCCCCGCCATCTTTCTCTTCCCAGTCCGAATCCCCTCTTCCCCGACCCAGCCAAAGCACACAAACAGACATGCTTGTATCCACCTCAACATCCAAGGGTAGCGCATACAAACATAAGCACCACAAGACACACCACCAGCACGCACACAGACAACATCCAACTGCAGACACAGCAACAGTCACATCCTGGCCTGACACTCCACCACCCCCAGCATCACAGACACAACACCTGACACACCTGCAGACACCACACCTACATTCAGTGATCCAGCCACCACACCTATCCTACCCACAGACAGCACCCCAACAGATCCTCAGACAATTCACCCTGGTTATCACACCCACAGAAACCACAACCACTGGCACACCTACATGCAGCACATCCACTATACCTGAGGTCACCACCCTAACAGTCACTCACCCACCCACCATGACATCCACCAGCACCTCCGCCCCCTCATCCCAGACACATAAATGCCCTCACTCACCCACCCAACAGACACCGACCACCCACATACACACCTCCCACAAACACGCACCCAAGACATCGACACATAAATGTCAAACAACCACTCCCTCACTCTCCACACCAAACCCCCTTCTGATAGCCGTCACTGTATGTAAAAAAAAAAATTTCTTTCTGAGTTTAACCTTTTCCCTACTCTTCCCCCGTAACACCCCTAAAATAACTGTTTCTCTCCCTAAGACCATCCTTTCCACCTCCAAGGCCTCCCCTACCCCCCTGCCAGCACCCATGCCCCACTACAAAAAAGAAGTCCACCCCTCCCAATCCCCACCCAAACCATAACCTAAAGTCCCCCTCAAAAGTCCAAGCCCAAACTCTCACCTCCTCCACCACCCCTCAAGAATCCCTAAGTGCTTGACTGCCCCCTTGATGCCCCTACTTCTGGAGGTTACATGACAGTCAAGAGTCAAGTAGGGGCACCATTATGTGCCTTTGGTGCAAATCATGTGGACTATATGACTGGCCTATGGCCTTGGACATGCCTATTTATTGTACTGGACAAATTAAAGCCAACCAGTTGTTGGTCCTTTGGTTAGATATTTGTCTTGCATTTTCCTTCCTAGGTTTGAATTGTTCCTGGCTGATATTTGTAGTGTGCCAGGATTTGTGTGTGTGTGCTGCTTGTGCTTCATGTATTATTAAAGCATTATGGGAGGTTGTGTGCAGTGCTTTTGTCCTCTAGGGATAGGGTGTGTGTTGTGATTTGGCTTATGTATATATGGAAAAAAATGTGGTGTCATGCTATTGCGTTGTGTTTATGTTGATATGTGTTTCTTGTTGTGCTCTGTGGCTTTGTGTGTTTAGACTGTTTGAGTCTGCACGTATTGTGCTTGGCATAATGGGTTTGATGTGCTCTGTGTGTGTCGACTGCTAAGTTGTATGATGGTGTAATTGTGTGTGTTCCATCACAGATGGACGTTCATTGTGTTGTATGTGTGTCGAGTCCCTGTCCAGTGTTGGTTGTGAGTGTGTGACATGTGCTTATATTTGTGCGGTTGTAGTGTTGTAGTGATGTGTTGGTATGTTGCATAGGAATGACTGAGGTGGGGCCTGTGCTGTTTTGCCATGCGTAACTGTGCGTTATTGACGTGTGATGTTGTGTGTGTGTTTGTGTGTGTGTGCTAGCTGCAGTGGGTGTCCTTGATGCAGTGTGTGAGTGTGTGTGTCACTGTACTGTTACTTGTGAGTACAGCCCTCACACCCTCATCCCTATGGTATGTTATGTAACTGGTAAGAATTTGACAATTTACACATGTAACAGGCGAGTGTGTGTACTTGCAATTGTAGTTGTCCTAGTCAGCGATGATTCCGTTGTATTTCTGCAAGCAGCAGCAACGGGATGATGTGGTTCTGGATCGCCTCCATACTTGTATGGCTTCCTGGAGGTGAGTGTCTCCTTGTATACTGTCTGTTTCCTCCTGGTGTTCCATGGTGGTTTCACCACGGAGGTTATGTTGGTGGTGTGCAACCTCATAATGAATCTGGCGGAAACATGGTCTCCGTCAGATTCTTTATGCCTCCATTCGACTGCAGCAGTCTGTCCTGCCTGGCAGTGCTTTGACTATCTTCTGTATGTACCACCGCCAATGTCATAATTTGGCTGTCTTGTCCAACAGCCTGTTTGCGGTTGAACTGCCTATATGGCGGTCACAGGACCGTCAAAGTCTTAGTGAGGCCCTTGATATTTCATATAGGTGGTATAAATGACTTATGTCTGGTTAGTTAGAAATGTAGCATTTTATTCACCTCCAAATGTATGTTCAGCATGGAAGCCCAATTGTTAACTGCAAGGTCAACTTGGAGCATATCTTAAACAATATACATTATCAACTTTGTTATCTCAGTGCCTTGGAAATTTCTTTGGAATTTGAGAATTACCTCATTGATTGATAAAGGCTATGAGTAGCTGATCAATATTATCTGGGAAGTATATTTTTTTCTATAGCTGATTTTAAGCAAACATTCAAAATGCTCTATTTTATCATACTGTAAGATTCTTTCCAACATTTCCCATGGCGGTTTAATCTTTGCCTCCAAATTTCACATTGAGGTTTGCAAGTTGTATGTTTACTCTGCCCTTTGATAGATGATGCTAAAATAATATGACATTTTACAGCTTTTACTATTTTAGATCTCTTAGATTGCCACAATGTGGTGATTTGGTACTGCATGAATGTAAAATAGGAATGTAGAATTTGTACATTTTCTATGAAATGATATATGGATGAAGTGACTTAAATGTTGCGAGGACACATCCTACAAATGCTTTCCATGCGACCTGATTAATAAAATATTATGTTCATAGAACTGTATGATAAAATTCAATTTGATGTATGGTAAAGCATGATTTGTACATGTATATATATTTTACCCTTTTCTCTTGTACGTTATGTTTTGTAAGTTACAAAAAATGCTCCACTGATGCCAAATTAAAACACAGAATAGAGTCATATTCTAAAGGTGATGTCCCTTTACATATGATTTTACCCGTTAGAGACAGACATTGCTTAAAGTTCAAATAATTTAAACAGTACTTTACCCATGGACATAGTTGCACCTGTTACCTGTAAATAATAGACTACTCTCCCTGTTCGAAATCTTCAGCTACTGGCTGCCAGTCACTCACATTCTAGGACAGTGTGACATTGAAGCATCAAATGAGGAGTTTCACTGCAATTGTTTTCCAATTTGAAATGGTCTGGATAGATTCACCTTGATCATGAAGACCCCTATTCCTCGCTGAGGTAAGCATCTCTCTAAATCTAAAACTGTAATTAGCCGATTATCAGGTCAGACAGAGTATAAATACCTCATGGAATTTTTCCTTGCCTAATTCCGAATAATTAGGTTTTCCCAATACCCCCACCAGAAAAGTTATTTCCCCTTCCATCCCTTACTGTCAAACCCATTCACCCCCACCATACCCACAGGTTCCTACACACATTTAGTGCTTGCTCAGAGCAGGTGATAAATGTTTGTGTGATACAAACCCACGGAATGGCAAATTCTGTGTGGTTTCATGGCTGGAAAAATTGGTCCCACATGGTAATTCCAAATGTTGTGAGGTTTTTCTCGTAATTGCATGGTACTGGAATGAAATGACCACACTGTAACGGTAAAAACAAATGCTATTTTATGGTTTTTACAGTATCATGCAACCTATAATGTACCAAAGAGGGTGGGAAACTAAATAACAGAGCAACAAAAGAAGGGAGAAACAAAATAGATGAATGAAAGAGACAGGGCGGAAACACAAGGACCGTGGTGTAATAACATAAGTGAGAGAAATAAGAAAAAGTAAAACATTGAAAGAAAGAAAAACAGGAAGATGACGGTTCCTAACCAAAAAAAAGCCAGCAAAAGAGGTGAAAGTGAGGAGAAAGACCAGGCATACAAAAGCTAGTGAGAGACTGGTAGCTTGGGTTGTCTGCAGCCACTAATGCACCTTGTGAGGTCTGGTTAATCAGGGCTGCCCACTCTAGTGAAAGGCCGGAGTAGAGGTTATTACCATTTCTAATCCCAGTGGCTGGTGCTGTTCCATGTGACCATCACTGGAGTAGCTGAGGAATAAAGATTTTAGAGAGGCAGAACTCAGAATCTTGAGCTGAAAAGCAAGATTAAGTACATCTATATTTTGTTGTCAAGGAACACACAGTAGTGTTCATCCATATGTAAAATATGTAATCTTCATAAAATCCAAAAATATTTGAATCCTTCATTTTATGTCACTTCTGGAGGCAGTGATGATCCACCAAAAATGTAATGATGCATTGCTATTAGGGAGCCTTCTAATAATTACGTTTCTCATTTAATATTTTTGTACTGCCTATTCCTGCTTTTAGCATCTAGGATTTGTGTAACATGAGCAGCGGCAGTGGCGGCTCCTCGGTTTGGGCGGAGGAGCGTCACCCTCCTGCCAGCAGCTGCACAACCTTTACCAGAAAACAATCATAAACTTTGTTTATGATTGTTTTCTAGTAAAGGGGGCTGGGCCACGGGGGTGACGTGCACTGAAGGGGAGTGCACAGCACTCCCCCTCAAAGCGCATGTGTGTGTGGCCGGCTGTCTCGGGTGGGCCAAACACACATGCGCACAGGGCTCTCTGCAGCCCAGCAACACGGTTGCTGGGTTGGAGAGAGCCTGCACAGGTTCCCAGTCTGTGTGGAAGCGTCCACCCTGGGCGCTCCGAGCCAATCCTGATGCTGCTCCGAGCAGTGTCAGGATTGGCGCAGGGCAGGATGGGAACCTGTGCCTGCAAAGCCAGCGAGGAAGCAGCGGAGCAGATCGGAGCACGGCGTCGGAGAAGGTAAGTTAATTTTTTTTTATTCAATATTTATTTTGGCCTGATCCATCCCCCCCTGCCCCCACACTCCCCCGTGCACCGTCCCTCCCAGCCCCTTCCCGAGCATGTGAGCCACTACTGAGCAGTGGTGCTCCTGAAAACACATCTACTAACAATGATGATGTCTTTATGGTATTTCTGATTCTATTAGTGTGTTCTCTAGCGTTGAAATCCTCCTGCACTTTTTTGTTTTATCCTTTAGCTATTTACAGAATAGATTCTGCTTTCCTGTGCAACATCTTTTTGTCCACCATAAGATGAAGGATACCACCTGGCCGCTCATGTGTCTTTTTCCTCTCTTCGCTTTCTCTTCTCACCTTTTTTTCTCCCTCCTTTTATCCAGACAAAAGTTTTTTTCTGACACTGCTTCTTTCCAGTGTAGGTATGTGGGTGCATACCCATCTGGAATTCCCGATTTAGAGTTTCATAATGACTGCCCCAGAAATCTTGTTGCTAATTCCACCTCAGAGTTACAGATACAGACGGTATCTGTGGGCGGAAGAGATAGTGACTAACTGTGAGTAAGGAGCTGAGGGTCCCTGCAAAAATTTGAGTCACTGAGATACTCAGTAATTATGCATGCAATTCCCCTGGAAATTCCTCTCCTTACCTAGGTTTTTTCCTACTGATGTTACAGACTTGAAGCAGATGAAATCTTCAGGACAAAACCGCTCGGTTAACAGTACACTCACAGTTTGTTATTCCGATGGGGCCAGTAATTCAAGTTACCAGCCCCATCGTATAAGGACAGCTCTTAAAAAATCCCCTAGGTAACACACTCTGATTTTCATATGCAAGATAGTCTTCAACCTAACCCTAGGCCTTCTGTAATAAAGTACAGATCTATTGGCAAGGACCGAGCCTCAAAGATACGTGAAACTGAAAGTATAGCTCTCCTGTTTAAATCCTTAGCATTTGAGATTTGTGAGTCCTGATTGCTGTTTTGTCTTAAGACCAAGACTGAAACATTTATGTGTCACGTTGATATTTCTGTTACAATTTAGACTATTCAAGGCCCCCAAAATTTTAAGTATGGATTGAGTGGCAGGTATTAGCCATTTTTAATGCAGATTGAGTCAGTAAGCAACGGTTGTTGGAGTGATCATCTATACATTAGACTGACAGCACTGCTCTTTGGCAGACTGTCATAAGTGCTGGTATTGACAATTAAATGCTGATGCTGAGAATAGGAAACTATCAGCTCAAATTGAGCACTTGTTCTAGGTTTCCTACTTGAAGTCTTGTGTAATTTGAGCAAAAGCTTTTTCATACTGTGTGACACCTCCCTGGAAGAGGAATCTACTTTCAGCATGTTTATGGAATGTGTAAAGAAAGTGTTGAAAATGATAATGACATTAACAAAAATAAAATGCCTTTGTTTCCCACGTTGTCCTAAGTCACTTTTTGGCCAAAAGTCACATGTCATCACTTTAATCACTCCAAACACTTTCATGAACTAAGATCCATGACATTAGCCTGTCTGTGGCTATCAATGTGATTTACTTGACCTGCTTTGAGAGTAATGACTTTCAGTAAATAGTCAACGCTAATAAATATCTACCAGTATGTACAGAAGAATAGCCTCACTCTCCATAAATCACTATTTTGAAATGTGCTCATTTCATTGTGTTACAATGTGATTTTATACAGATATGGGGTTATTCTAACTTTGGAGAAGGTGTTAATCCGTCCCAAAAGTGACGGAAAAGTGACGGATTTACCACCAGCCGTATTACGAGTCCATTATATCCTATGGAACTCGTAATACGGCTGGTGGTATATCCGTCACTTTACCGTCACTTTTGGGACGGATTAACACTCCTCCAAAGTTAGAATAACCCCCATAGTTTCCTCTTGAGCCTTGATCACATGAGCCACGTTTGTGCAGTAGTGTATATTTTATAATTTTGTGAAAATTGAGTGTTATGTTACACATCACAGTTGAACATTTTTATCACGTATTGTTTTATATGAAACATTGAGGATATCTGTTGAGGATCAAGTCCAAGCTTCAATTATATAAAGGCATGTCAATAGCCACATCCCATAAACAGCTTTGACTATTTTATTTTGAGATTTACGCAGTGTAGTTCTCAGCAGTGTGCTGAATTAGATAATATGTTCGCCATTCGCAAGGCTGTTGAAAATCTTGTCATGTGTTTTGGTTGTATGAAATCAAGATTTCCCTAAAGAGTGGAGAAATTTTAATTGCAATCTATAATCCACAAACCAAATACTGAGGCCAAATTGTTTTCAAAGACTGGCTCTGTCTTTATCAATATCCATAGGTAGTGGAATCTCAAGGATGTGGTTTCGAAGTCAGTTAATTATTGTTTTTCTGGGCACGCTGACTAATAATACATCTGCAGTATGACAGGCTCTACCGTGGTCTCAATCAATCAGGAAGTTCTTGTAGAGAGTGAGCCTTTCACCCCAAGGTGTCTCCAGGTGCTGGTGTGGTGTGGCAGTTCTTTTCCTACTGTTGGTGGTGGTTGAAGAGCCAGGTCTTGGGCTGTTTTCTGAAATCCTTCAGGTAAGGAGAGGTGTGGAGGTTTTTCCAGGCTTTGGCGGTGAGGTGGGAGAAGGAGGGCCTATCGAGACACTTGCGTTGGATGCTGGGGACTTGAGCCTGGGCAAAGGTGGTGAGTGTAGTGCTCTAGTCGGTTGGTGGTTGTTTATATAGGCGGGTCCGATGTTGTGGAGGGCCTTGTAGGCAAGCATGAGGAGTTTAAAGAGGCATCTGTTGCTGACAGGGAGCCAGTGGAGGGCTCTGAGGTGGGGATTGATGCTGGTTCTTCTGAGGAGATTGACGATAACCCTTGCCGCAGCATTCTGGATGGTTTGGAGGCTGGTCAGGAGCTGTTTGCTGGTTCTGGCATAGAGTCCATTGCCATAGTAGAGTCTGCTTGAAATGAGGGCCTGAGTGACTGTTTTCCAGGTGCAGATGGGTAGCCATCAGAAGATCTTGCAGAGCATGCAGAGGATGTAGAAGCAGGCGGAGGAGATGGCGTTGATCTGCTGCTTCATGGTCAGTTGGGTGTCAAAGAGGATCCATGGTTGCGTGCCTGGTTGGAGGGCATGGGTGGAGGGCCAAGGGCGGTGGGTCCACCATGAGTTGTCCCAAGAGGATGGCTTGTTGAAGATGAGGATGTCCATCTTGTCGGAGTTCACCTTGAGGCAGTTTGTATCCATCCAGGCGGTGATGTTGGTCCTGGTGTTTTGGAAGTTCCTCCATGCTGTGGAGGCATCGTCTGTGAGGGAGAGTACGATCTGGGTGTCATTAGCATAGGAAATAATGTTGAGTCAGTGGGTGCATGGGAAGTTGGCTGGAGAAGTCATGTAGGTGTTGAGGAGGGTGGGGCTGAGGGAGGAGCCCTGATGAGCGCAACGGATAATGTCTTTGGGGGAGGAGATGTAGGGTGGGAGGCGGATCCTCTCTGTTCAGCCAGAGCGGACGGAAGAGATTCAATTGAGAGCCCTCGGATGTCAATGGTGTGGAGACTGGTGATGAGGCTGAGGTGGGAGATGGTGTTGAAGGCTGCAGATAGGTCGAAGAGCTTGAGGGCTGCTGTTCCCCCAATGTTGAGTAGTATCTGATGTCATCTGTAGTTGTGATCAGGGCTGTCTAGGGTTATGGTTTGGCCAGAAGCTGGATTGGGATGAGTCAAGCAGGTTGTCGTGTTCGAGGTAGACGTGAGCTGGAGGTTGATGGCCTTTTCCAGGACTTTGATGGGGAATAGGAAAAGCGAGATGTGGCAGTAGTTTTTGAGCGTGCTGGGGGCTGCAGAGGGTTTCTTCAGAAAAGGTTTGATCTTGCCATGTTTCCAGATGTTGGGAAAGGTGGCTGTGGCAATGGATGTGATGAGGATTTCTGTGAGTGGTACTCCGATTACTTCTTTTCCCATGTTGTAGAAGTGGTGTGGACAGGGGTCCATGGGGGATCCAGAGTGGATGGAGCTCATTATGGTAATGGTGTCTTCAGAGGAGAGCTGCTTCCAGTGGGTGATCTGGTGGGGGGTGGGGTAGGTTGGGGTACTCAGGTGGTCGAGGTTGGTGGGCTGGGGTTTGAAGTTACTATAGATGTTGGAGACTTTGAGGTGGAAGTAGTCAGATAGTTTGTTGCAGAGGGCTTGGGAGGGGTGTATTGTGGTCTCAGTTGCAGCGTGGCAGGTTAATTCTCTGACGATGCTGAAAAATTCCCTGGCATGGCTAGTGTTTTCCTCGATGCAAGTGATCAATCCGATTTATTGGTCCCAAGGACAGTTACCACTGCCACATATCTTAGATTTAAGCTCTGTGCCAATGTGAAGCATATTGTTTCTTTGAATTATGAACCCCTCCTAAAGTCGATTACTGCAAAGTTGCGGTCACTGTACCGTTCAAATCAGCTTTGTAGGACATTGTAATATTGTCACAATGAATGTCCCACCTAAGCTTCTCTATCTTCTCCTGGCAGTTCCACTGCAGGTTCTGGATAATTGTTTTCGATGTCTGGAGGGGGCATTTGGTAGTCTAATTTGGGGCTATTGGAGGACTAGGATGGTTATTAGCCTTCTGAAACTTCCACCTCGTCAAGGTGGTTTTTCTCTTCCTGACTATAAGTTATATATTTGGGCTTGCTCTTGTTTGAAAAATATTCTTACGCATCACAAGCATCAAATGGCCTTAGGGCCGGATTTTTGGTTTGCTCTGAATAGATGCAGTGACCCAAATTAGTTCAAGAGGGTACAGTTTAATATTTTTAGGGATGCTTTTTAAATCTGGGGTGAGATTTGTACTCAGTTTTCTATAGGCATTCATTTACACAGTCTGAGGAAATGCTATTTTTCCATCTATTTTTCACGACTCGGTGTTTTATAATTGGGTTAGCACTGATATCACCTCTGCTGGTCAGATTATTGATCCGACGGGGTCTGTGCTTTCTCTACTTTACAAACACTTTATTATATTCCCCAGTAGCCCTTTTTTTTATATCTACATCTTCAAGATGTATTGCTCTGTAATCCAGTATTTATGGCTAGGGTCAAGGATCCAGATATTCAGACTTTTTTTTTTATTTTAGATTGCAAACCTTCAATTAAAACTTTGTACTGTATCTTGACATTTGGTAGGCTAGATGATGGGTCTATGCTAGCTGCAAAGCTGGGTGCTGAGCTCGGTCTAGTTATTTTGGTAAACAAAATCTTGGCTCCGTTTGATGTCATAAATTGATCTGTTTGCTCAGTCAGCTAAAACTGAAGCAATTTCAAACACTCTGTATGTTATACTATACCCCAGACAGAATATGTAAATGGTCTTAGAACTACTTGAACCATAAGATGTGTTATCCTAATTGTGATCAACATGCTGCTCATATTAATCACATTTGTCAAATACCATGCACTTAAAAGATTTTGGTCAGGTATTTCTCAGCTGTTATCTTTTCTTTCGCGATATTGTGTTAAATGGTCTGTCAAGGATATTATGTTGGTGTATAAACCTGACGTTACCCTAGATTAACATTGGTGGTATCAATTGGCATTACTGTAGCCCGTTTTTGTATTGCCAGAGTTTGGGTGCAGCCTATCCCTCCTACAGTTTCGGAATGGTGGTCACTGTTCCTACAGACCTATGAACTTGAGTCTGCTATTCATATGGCTAAAGGCCTCAAAGCTTCCAACAGCTTAAACAAGGTGTGTGATAACCTATTTTTGTGAGGACTTCTGCCTGTATGACTTTATTTTATTTTTCTTACTATTATTTCTTTTTTCTTGTTACTTTGACTTTTCGTTTGCTTTTAAGGTCTACATTTGATGCAGTGTCCTGATATTTATTATACTATTGTATATATAACTGTTGACAATTTTAATAAAGAAAATTAAAAAAATGAAAATTAAAAAATCCAAAAAACACATTTATTAAAAATAATATGAACACTAAAATTCAATTAAAATTATAATAAAATTATATAAAATGTAACAATATAAAACAGTTAATGCTATGAGATATATTTAACAACTATTATGAAAACTATTGGAATATCAAATATACTATTCTCACTTTTGTTTATGCAACAGTGTGAAAAATGTTGGACTTCAGAGGTGTCACATTTACTAATCCCACTGCAGTCTAAGAAACAGTAGGGAAGCGTTGGACTTTGGCAGGGCAAAATTAACTATCCCCACTCCAAATAGTGCAACAGTAGGGAAAGTGTTAGACTCTGGAGGAGTAACATTTATTATTCCCACTCCAGTCTGTGCAACAGTAGGGAAAGTGTTGTCAATGGGGCTTTGGGGGGCTAGCCGACCCAAGGGAAGTCTCCCCCTGGGATTATTGAGGATTTGGAGCAGTCCACGACTGCCTAGGGCTACATGGGGCTTCTTGGGCTACATTTGGGCTTTCCCCCTAAATAAACTGACATTTTGTTATACTGCCACCATTTTGTCGGACAACACTGTGTCTAGAAGGAATTGTGTTCCCATCCCACCCACCCTGTAGCCAGGCCAAGGTCTGGTATAGAGCTGTCATGGTTGAGGATTGTTGAGGATAGGTTCTCTGGATAGGGGCTTCAGGTTGTCGCTTGAGAACAGGTGCACTAGCGGGGGAAGGTCAAGATGACATGTTTTGCAGAAGTTTAGACTTGTTGAAAGTGGCAGTCCCAGTGAGGGAAACAAACAGGTAGAATGGATCATGCCTGGATGAGCCAGGTTGTTAAATGTTCAACATAAAGTTTTTTTACTTAGTGTTGCTGTTAACATAAGCTGCAAAGGAGTTTGAAGTCAAAAGTCAGTCAAGTAGAAGGAGAAACTACAGGTTTGCAGTAAAGCATTGGGGAGAGGGGAGGGTAGGGGAGGGTGGGAGTTACAGGTACATTGTATAGTGAGGCTGTTAGTTTTGTGAGGCAAAGGCCACGTTATCATGGTAGGGCACCTATTTTCAGTACAGTGGCCTTTTCCACACAGCCGGTTGCCAGCATCGGTTTGCTCACCTATTCTCTGACTCTACCTTGAAGTAAGATAACTTGATTAAAATACGGAGTGGTGGAAAACCAGACTACAAGTGCACACTTTAATGAAATGTGTACTACTTTTATTATACATATCAGTGATCTTCAAATTTGTGTGAACTCTGTGTGCACAACATGGGATGTTAAAAGCATTTTCCCCATTATAACACTTACAAATGTAAATGTCTCATTAGGAGGCACTGTAAGAATCAAGACACTTGACTTTAAAAAGAGAAGTCATATATTTGATATTTCCTTTACTCTAGGTGCACTCTTGAAATAATTGCTCTTGTGAGAAGAGTGCATGTGTTGTAGCGTGAATTTCCAATTATAATAAAACAACAAATTTTTCTGACGAAAAGGAATCAATATTTTCACCAAGTTTGCATTATATTTAATCCGTGTCAGATATTTTTCATTCTGAAGACACAAGGTAATCTCCATCCCAACACATCTTTATTGGGAGTTTCTATCTAAATACAGCAATAAACTGCTGAAAGGTGACTAGTTACACTTTGCAAAAGTGTGTAAAATGTTTGTTCTACTTGTAACCATTTATTTGTTAAAATATGTTTGCTGCAGAGACTGGAATATATGGACATTGTGGTTATTGCTTAATTATATGGAAAAAACAGTGACCAGGCAATAATGTGGTAATGGTGGCCATGCTTGCAGCTGCAGACCACATAGCCTATTTCAAGAAGGGCGTTGCCCTGTGAATAAGGTAAATGTGCCTCTGTGCGTTGTAAATATTTGCAGTGAAAACAGTCTTCATGGGAGAGTTTTTTGTAAATCTTCAAGTACATGTTACATTTTCAATGAAAAAATTGACAATTGTCTATAAAGAAATCTAGCCTACTATCTATGTGATGTTTGCAGAAAATAAATTGCTGTGCCTAGCTGTTGCTTTTGTTGTGCAATATTGTGACTTTGTGGTAATTGGTTCAATAGCAAGAATGTTCTCTATAGTTTTGCCTTTTAGGTCACCAGAATAAAAGCATAAATAATGTGAAATAATGTTGCTCGTGTGGTCCAAATACCTTAGTGTTTAATGTTTAGAACGCTGCTAGCTCTGGTCACTATGGCCCTCATTACGACTTTAGCGGTCTTTTACAAAGACTGCCCGAGCCGCGGTGCCAGAAGACCGCCAGTGCTGACGGTCTTCTGACCACCATATTATGAGTACTGAAGGATTTACGCCACAATTTGGGTCAAAATCCTTTAGTAGTTGTGCTGGTGGTCGGCAGCTCAGAGGCGGTTCCACAGCCATCACCGTCACACCAAAAAGATTCTGCCCGACTTATTTCTGCTCGTAGTGGTGGTGTCCTGATGGCGGGGTGCTGCCGGTGGTGGAAGCGCTGGGTCCCGTTCCCTGGCAGACAACCACCTTGCCAGACAAGGTAAGTCGAACGTCCGAAAGGGGATTGGGTGGGGGGTGTTCTGTGTGCGTGTGTGAGCGGGTGTATGTCTGCATGTGTGAATGTGTGTATGCGTGTGTGAATGTAAGTGTGTTTGCGTGTGTGATTGTTGAAGTCAGTGTGTGTTGGTACGTTTGTGTGAATGTGTGTCTGTAGTTGTGAGTGAATGAGTGTATGTATGCGTGCTGGTGAATGAGTGTATGTATGTATGTGTGTTGGTGAATGTGTGTGCGTGTTGACAAATGTGTGTATGTATGTGTGTTGGTGAATGTGTGCATGCGGGGAAAGTGGTGCTGTCATAGAAGAGGGGCAGGGTGGGGGTCAATGAATCGAAGAGGTGGGATGGGGGAGTCATCTGACGGCGACAAGAAAGGGATTTAGTGGAGGTGCTACTGCCGCAAAAACCCTGGCAGAAAGTTGACTCATAATACTTCCGGTGGTCTTCAGTGGATAGCCGGCCCAGAAGTGCTGTCCTCCGGCCCGACTGTCCTACCGCTCTGGTGGTACCAGTGGAGATGTGGCCGTTTGGCAGAGGCCAAACTGCCACACTCGGAATGTGGCGGTCTTCACCGTCGGCCTGTCGGCATGTCGGTGAGACCACTACCACGGCCCTGAGGGCCTATGACTTTTACTAACATGAACAGCAAGCAAGAGTATGCCTGCTAAACAAAGAGGCCCTTGTCACAGTGACCAATAATCACAGAATAATGAACACGGATAATTACTTAAATTGTTCTATCAAGCACTCCTGACATCCAGAAACCAGCTTCCAAACTAACAGCAAATTTGACAGTACTAAAACACTAAGAAAGGAGATACTGGAAGATGCAGGTAACCATTAAGGTGTGTTTTCAAAACTGTTTTTAATTTAAATTGCCAGTAAAATGATTGATTTGTTAATTTAGCAGAAACCTCACAACAGACCAGTTTTCATATTGAAGCATGTAGCAGTTGATTCAACATCTCTGGTCATTTTAGACATCTGGGGCCAATTTCATAGAGTGAGCAGAGACACCCTAATGTAACACAGGCCACTTCTGTATTTTTGGGCTGACTACTGTTTTAAAAAATTTGAGATTTGCAACAGAGATATTTTACCACCTTAGACAATGTTACATGGATGTTCCTCCCTAGCACTTAAATGGAATATGTTTCTGTTGGTTGTAAATGCAACAACAGCATTAACTGCTGAAAACACATCTGGCCCATTTTTTAGTTTCAATTAATCTTTTTATGAGTTCTAGAGAAAAGGCGAAACAAACCAAAACCTTCTCAATCAATTAACAGTGTAACCCATTTGTGTAAGTTGTGACACGAGAATGTTCACCAGGTGATGGCGCACATTACATACAAGGTTCCATGACAATTTGTTTGTTAACTCAGACTGTGCTTTGCAATGCCCCAAATGAAGGTGTTCCTCACGAAAGTGCAAGTCAGTGAAACCTAGAAAATGTCTGCTGCATACTGCATAGCATAAAATGACCTTTCAGGTGATCGTAGAGAGACCCTTCACAAACAACCATGAACCCCATAGTACTACTAGGAAACAGTTAAATCACAGGCCATTACATACTTACACTCATGTGAAGTACTGATTGATGAGATCAGCCCACACTTCTCCACCTTCAACAACATCACTGTCATCCTCACTTGGCATGTCTGCAATCTCACTTGGTGACACTGCTAGCTCCCCCGCTTCTGGGATGTATGGTATCTGTCACCTTAGGGCAAGGAAGTAGAACATGCAGCAGCCCACAATGATTTGACACACTTTAGCAGGTGAGTAGAGGAAGGCTCCACCAGACTTATTGATGCAACAAAATCATGCCTTAAAGAGCCCAAAAGCCCACTCCATGATACACCTTGCCCATCTGTGAGCCTCGTTGAAGCGGACTTCCCCTGGCGTGGTTAGGTTTTTCACTGGTGTCAACAACAAGGGACGGTTTGGGTATACAGAGTCTCCTGTAAGGGACTGCAACATGGGTACAAGCATAAGTTCAGGCCATCATCACATGTGGCAGCAGACATAGCATGCTAACACACATGACATAGATGACTCACCAACCAGCCAGGCCCTCTCTGGGTATAGTCGTATCATCAGCTGGGGATTGGCGTTGTTACGCATAATGAAGGCATCATGGACTGACCCGGGGTACTGTGCATATACTTGGGAGATGTAGAGGTATGCCAAAGAGAGTACCTGGACATTTATGGAATGGAAGTTTTTCCTGTTGCCATGAGGTGGGAACAAGGCTGCATGGGTACCATCTATGGATCACACTACATGTGGGATTTGTGCCAAACCATAGAACATGTGCCTTCACAATGGGCAAAATCCTCACATTTAGGAAAACTGATGTAGCTTTCCAGGTTTTTCAACAGATAGTTCATCCTTCAAGGTAAGGCTGATCATAGACTGGAACATCCAACAGTTAGGGCTTCTGTATTTTTTAAAGAACCTGTAGCTAGGAAATGCAGCACAGACATGACTTGCACAATGGGTGGTATGCAATTTGGATGCCTGATGGCAGGCATGAGATATGGCTGCAACTGACGAGAGAGATCCTTGATTGTCCGCCTATCCAGGGGGTAAATTTGTATCACATGACAATTTGCTATTGTCTACAAATCTGCCAGTGGATGGTACACTGGAGGTTGTCTGACTCTTCTTATGCCAGGAAAATGATGTGAGAAGCAAATAATAAGTTATTTCCATCAGTCATTGTGTCATTTGTATGTGACAAAAAATGTGTCACATTAAATTGTTGACATGCCAATTGATACAGTGAAAACATGTCACATATGACATAACAATAGAATCAGTGACACCATACTGTCATTACTTCACAATGTCCAATTACATAGATATATCCCTGACATCATACCACATCGACAATCTGTGAATTTACATCAGACATTAGCTTTGGTCAATTGCCCAATACACATGTCTGCCCATGGCCGAGAGGGTGATGACAGTATCCCCCTCAATTTCTTTGACATAAGCATGGCAACATTACAACATGAGCCAGTTATCCGTAAATACACATATTCGTAGTCAAGGCCAACACAAATGAGGATTATGTAGTTCTGTTTCACATGTTGTGATGCATCAAATATTCCATTTTACCCCCATGTAAAGGCATTAGAATGGCGACTGCCTGACCTACTCCACTGGATAATGTGAAATGACTGTGACTGCCGGCCAAAGTCATCATGGCGGGAGGCAGTTGTCCTGGGCCAATGGCAGTGTCCGTCGGTGGTGACGGTCGTGTTTGTGGTGGATATGACTCCACAATCTGAGCTGTTGTGTACTGCCTCTGGGAGCAATATTGCCACGCTGGGCCCAGAAGAATGCAGAGGCCCTACTGGGGCTGTCCTCCCGATGAGGATGGGATGCGTGTCGGACCATGACGCCGTAATGGCACATATATTGGTGGCAGTCTACCCTGAGTTGGAGGGAATTTAAAGGAAACACACCAGCCACAGGGAGGTAGTGCAGTCCTAACTCATGTTTGACCACTTCCATGTGAATGAGTGAGGGAATGAATGCTTCATCTGAGTGTGTGAAAAGTGTCATGTGTCTCAGGTGTTCTGTGCCCACATTAGTGTACCTGGGTCATGTATTGCCAAGATGTGTCCTCATACATTTGGGCTCTGGACCTGGTACTTACCATGAATTCTCCTCAGTCCTTTAATACAGCATGGCTAACATTTGAAATTGTATTGTCGAGGCTTTCTAGGGAATCCAAGAGGTCGGCCGGATTTCCCGGCTGATCGCCACTACCGCTCTAGCCCATCCCCAGACCACACGCGGCTCTCGCTCACCTGCGGCCGCGGATGCCGCGGACGCTGTGCGCCGGCAGCACGGACCGCTGCGGGCGCTTTTCGGCTTTCTGGTGGTTCCTGCCAGGATCGGTCCCGCAACGGCAGGCACCGGTGGGCCCCGCAAGAATATGCGAGCGTGACGCTCGCTCCAGACCCGCGCTCTTACCCCTTTCGGCTAAGCGCGATTCCCGCCGCTTCCTGGCAATATTAGTTGGTGTTTGGGGCGTGTGGGACGCTCAGATGGCACCGAAGATAAACAGGACCCCTCGCTCCTTACGGGCACGGCAGAACCAGGACCCAGGAGGAACCAGAAAGGATAAAAAGCTACCGGTCCCCGGATCAAAGGAGCACAGCAATCTTCAAGTGAAAGGGGGCCTGCACAAAACAACCGACATGGAAAAAGACGCAAGGTACTCTGTTCCAACAATGTTTTCTAGCGTGATGCAGCCTAAGCAAAGGTCCACGGAAAAGGCAGCTTGTGATGCGCAACCAAACGTGTTAGGAGTCAATGATGAGCATGTACCTGTTGCATTTACATCTCCTGAAGTATTCACTCCTATGTTCGATGTAGGGGGGAGGGAGCCACCCTGTCAGGAGACCGCCAGTACAAGCCCAGGAAATAGCGGGGAGGGGGTGGCCCTCCCCCCAATGGGGTGTGCGAAGCTATCCGAGCAGGAACTCAAGGAGTCAAATCAGAGGTCTCAGGAATCCATTCCAGAGAAATGTGTAGTACAATCTAGTCCATCAAGCTGCAAGTTAAATTTGCAACAAATTGACGATATGGCCAAGTCCTCAACGATATACGAGACTACCTCCCCAGCTCCTGCCCAGAGGGGAAAAGAGGCGAAACCAACAAACATCGATCAGGGGCCATTTGATACAGCAGAGAGTTTTTTTTCTCTCTCTGATCAGTCTAAAGACTCAGATTTGGACGAAGAAATTCCTTTAACAGATTCAGATATCGAGAGTAGCTTTGCTGCAAGTATCTGGGTATCGAACTACTTAACATGCAGAAGAAAATAAGCTGAGCAAACTGAAGCCAGGAGCAGCTCAGGGGCCAAGCTTAGGAGAGACCCGATCAAGCCTCAAGAGGAGGATGGTGAAATGCAGTGGGATCATACGGCCACCCAACAGGCCTTTTCGAAAAGGGATTCGGCCTGTAGTACTCTGTTGCCCCCCCCCCCACGGGCGACCTTGCAGAACCTCCTTCTTTGGATCTTATCTACAGGACAATGGTTCAGAATCATGAACAGACTCAGAGGGAGAGCAGGAAAATTAAAGCAGCTAGCAGACAGCTACAACTATCTATTAAAAAAGTGGTCAAATCCTGTCAGGATATTGGTGTACGCATCGCCACCATGGAGACTCGAACGGAGGAGCTGGAAATCGAAGTTAAAGCAGCAACAGCACAGACGATGACACAAGGGCAGCAGATCTCGGATATTCAATGGAAACTGGAAGATGCTGAAAACCGTCAGCGGCGGAATAACTTGAGGATCTTGGGTATAGCAGAGGACCTCGAGGGGCAGGATACTAGGGCTTATATAGTTTCACTTTTTAAGCAAGCATTCCCAGACTTGAATGGTTGGGATTGGGAAAAGGAGATTCAGAGAGCACACCGTTTTCCGCTAATGAAGAAAAAACACGCTTTGACTGCTACTAATAGAGACCAGAGTTACCCACGGGCCATTATAGTGTATTTTGGTAATTTTTTACTGAGACAGGCTGTGTTTGAAAAAGCCCGCCCCAACTCAAAGGTGACGGTGGAAGGTGTATCATTCTTTAGTAGGCCAGACTTCGCACATGCCACTGTAGAAAGACGGTGGCGACTTAGGCAGATGATTGCTCAATTTCAAGAGTTGGGGGCGGAAGCCTACTTGCTAAGCCCTGCGCGTCTAAAAGTTGTCTACAAAACAACCACAAGATTTTTTCTTTCAGAAATTAAGGCGGGGAATATGTACAGCAGTTGAAAACTGGTCAAGTGCAGGGGGTACGGGAGAAGGGGGGGGAGGGACTGCCGTGAATAGTTGTTTATATGTAAATGTATGTGATACTGATTGGGGTGTTTTTTTGAACATCTATCGGTTAAGGGTTTTGATCGGGAGGGTGAAGATGAGGGGCCGCGTGTATTGATTGGCAAGCCATAAGTGTGTGAAGGTGTTTTACGTATGGGTGGGCTAACGGGACTGGCAATTACCATCTTACAGGCTCAGAAGCCTGGCGATTCCATTTGTAGGGGTAAGGGTTGGGGGGTGAGTTAGAGGAGGGTGGAGGGGTCACAGGGACAAAAAGGATAATGGGACACGCAGTAGGGGGTGCGGGGATGGCTCTTATCAGTGGAAAAGGTGTCAGGGTGTGAAAGCAGCAAAGTCGAATAAGGCACACAGGGGAACTAGAAGGATCAGCATCCATAAAAAATGGGACAGCAAAGTGAAATACGTATCGCTACAGTGAACGTTTGTGGGCTCAATAATAACAAGAAGCAGCAGTTTGTAGGAGAGGTTTTCAAGTCATGGAATGTCGATATTATTTGTATGCAGGAAACACATATTCCAGGTACACAAAAGCAGCTAATGGAGTTTTATGGGTGGAAGCTAGCGGTTTTTAAACGACAACACACAACCACTAGAGGGGTAGCGATATTAACTCGGATCAGTACTCTGGTTATACATAAACAATTTGCTGATAATCTTGGCAGGCTTGCTCTGTTGGAATGCTCGGCTAAGGGACTAAGGTTCACTCTATGTTCTATTTATGGATCTAACACAGATGATCCTGAGATACTGGATTGGCTTAATTTAGAACTTACGAATTGGGCAACACCTATCATAATGTGTGGAGATTTCAATATACATTTAGATAGTAAAGAACCCATTCAGGAACAAACACTCTACCTGGGTAGAAAAAACAAAGTTTTTAGGGCACTTCAGTCATTGGCCATTAATCATGGCTTGATCGACGTCTGTCAGTTGTGTTGCCCGTAGGATTCAGGGTCCACCTTTTTCTCTGCTCCGCATAAGAAATTAGTCAGGTTAGACTACTTTTTTGTGACAGCCTCTCTACAAAACCAAATAGGGGTCAATAGACTTCCTAGAATTATATCAGACCACAACCCATTGGTTTTGGCTTTGGAGACAGGGAGAAAGGGCCCGCAGCCGAGATCTTGGACATTTGATAGGACACTATTAGCTGATCCAGTGTATATCCACAAAATGAAGGAATGGATCCCTGAATTTTTTAAGATAAATCAGGGTTCTGCTTCTTGTCAGATAGTTTGGGATACTTTTAAAGCTGCTGTCAGAGGAGAAACCCTGAGTTATGGGTTAAGAAAGGAGAAAATACGCATGGATCAGCTAAAATTAGTTCAGACAAAGCTGGTTAAAGCTGAGCAGCGACTAGGGGAAGTGATCCGCAGTGGAGTAGATATTTCAGACATTCTGTGCGATGTGAATATCATCAAGGCAGAAGCCGCCAAGATTTTCATGGATAAGGCTGCTGCAAAATTTTTAGTATACCGTCAGAAATGCTACGAGTATAGCGGGAAAGTGGGCCAACAGCTGGCCTTAAGAATAAGACAAAAGCAGGTATTTGGGAGTATTAAAAGCTTAGTGAATGAAGAAGGGCGGATGGTACATAACGGTCCTGAGATTATGGAAGTCTTTAGACAATTCTATCAAAAATTATATACCCAGGAAGAACAGTCCCAAGAAGAGGAAGGGATCGATGCCGCGGGCAATGAGATATCAGGTCAGTTAAGAGAGGAAGATAAGGCAGCTTTAGAAGCACCTATGACACTGGAGGAATTGGATGTAGCAACTCGTGCCTTGGCAAGTGGGAAGGCGGCAGGGGGGGATCTAATTCCACTAGAATTCTATAAAGTTTTTTTTGTGGAGATATGTAAACAGCTACTTAACTTATTTATTGAAGTACAAGCAGGGGCTCCTCAACCGGCCTCCTGGGGGGAGGCTAAGATAGTAGTTTTTTTGAAAAAGGACAAGGAACCCACTCAGCCTGGTTCATATCGCCCAATCTCTTTAATTAACAGCGATGCCAAAATCTACGCTAAAATACTTGTTAGCCGCTTGAGTTTGGTAATTTCAGGCTTAGTATCTCCGTGGCAGCATGGCTTCATCCCGGGGAAAAGCACGGCAGATCATATAAGACGAGTTATTACGTTACTTGATGTTAGTGCAATAGCCAGGCTTCCCATGGCAGTAATCTTGTTAGACGCGGAAAAAGCCTTCGATCGGGTCCATTGGCCCTTTTTATGGTCTGTCCTGCGTAAAAATAACATCGGTCCCGGGTTTGTCAAGGCAATTTAACAGCTTTACCAAAACCCAACGGCTACGATACAAGTTTCCGGGCTAAAGTCGTCCTCAATCAATATTCAGAGAGGCACGCGACAAGGGTGTCCGTGTTCATCACTGCTTTTTGCGCTATATATTGATCCCTTGATCAGGAATATGATCCGGAATGGTCGGATCATGCCAGTCTCATTGAAAGGGGGGTGTACTAAGATTTTAGCATATGCAGACAATATCGCGGTGGTGACCACGGACCCCAGGACTGCTATATTGGAAATAGAGCAGGAAGCCCTGCAGTTTGGGAAAAGATCTGGTTATTTGCTGAACAAGAGTAAATGCCAAATATTGGTGAATGAATCAGCAGATTTTAAGGACGAGCGGGTGCTGACACAGGTACAATATTTAGGTGTTAAACTTACAGCAAACCTTGACGAAGTGGTGAAAATAAACATGGGCCCAATTTTAACAAAGACTAGGAAAGATCTCGCTCGCATTAACAATCTACACTTGTCACTCATGGGACGCTGTAATGTGATAAAAATGGTGTTTCTACCCAAAATACTCTACCTCTTTAGAACAATCCCTCTAGAGATTGGGCAAGATTGGTTTAAATTAATAGAGGGATTGGTTAATAGCTTCATTTGGTCCTATACAAAGCCGCGCCGGGCTTTCCATTATATGACTCTCCCAAGAGAGCAAGGGGGGTGGGCACTTCCCAATTTTAAACTTTATTATTTGGCAGCAGTGCTTCAGTATGCACAGATACTTTATGTTACGGATAGACCCGGGCAAGATGCTCTCCCTTCGATATATACCCTGATTCTGGGCAAAGAAGCAGACGCAGTCTTCCTGCGGATTCTGGAACCCAGCTACTATAAAAAGGTTAAATTTAAGGTAATTTATGCTGCATTTAAGGCATGGACCCAGGTTAAGCGCAAGATAGGTATAGGACGAATCTGCCACTACACTCCCTTGTGGATTACCCCCACGCTTCCAGCAATATTTAAAGATCACTATTGCTTGAGGTGGAGTAATCGGGGTATTCACAAAGTCGGGGACTTGTTTCACTCTGGCAGCCACCTCAAATCTTTTGAGGAACTGAGTGCGGAATTTGCGCTGGAAAAAATAGACTTTTTTAGATTTTTACAGATTAGAGCCTTTTTACTAACTAGTATGACCCAAGGTTGGCACACGGATAAGATTAAGCTAATGGAAGTCTCACGACACCCCACTAGCTGCGGTATTAAAAATCTGTATCCACTGCTTTTAAATTCTATACAAGATGACCTGGCGACATTGGTTAAAAAATGGGAAGCACGGGTTGGAACTAAAGAGACAGAGGTTTGTGAGTCTATGGAAATGGCACGGACTGTTTTAGTGTCTGCTGGCCCGCAAGCTCAACACTTTATGGTGTTGTATAATTTATATTATACGCCTGTTAAGATTGCGAGCTGGGGCAAAACGGTGGGAATTATGTGTCCACGATGCGGTTGCCCGAAAGCAGATCTCTGTCATATGTTCTTTCAGTGTGTAAAACTGGGAAGTTTGATTACTGGGATATCCGATATATTGAAGAAAATCTTGAAACAGTCTATCTATCTGACACCTCAAATGGTTTTACTGGGAGTTGATCATTCAGTCTGCAATAGTCGAGATAGATACTTTCTGTTCATAGCAATGTCAGTATTTCGTAACTGCATAGCATCTCTGTGGCGTGATGTTGATCCCCCACGGTTCAATCAATGGTTTTCACAACTCTTATCTATGTATCACCTGGAGAATAGCCTGTATGAACTAAAAGGAGCAGCAGCCTGTAAAAGATTCACTAGAGCTTGGGCACCTCTCTCCGTATGGCTCTTGGGTCCCGAGAACGTGCCGAATATATGAGTAAATTTATGAGATTCCTAAGAGTAGAAACTATTATCATTGACTCTTGTTCAGAATGTTTGCTTCACCTGTACAACAATATTGATGTATTTATGCTTCTCTTTTTTTGCGTTTTTTTCCTCTTTATTATTGCAAACATGTAACCCGCTGCGTGTCCTTAAAATAAAAAAATAAAAAAAATAAAAAAAATGAAATTGTATTGTCTTAGTATGATCAGCTGTAACTCCCCAGGTAGGTATAGCTTCACACAAACAGTTAGATCATCCCTATTCTTACTGGAGGAAGGTAGGTTGGTTCCAGAACGCATGTCCACTATAATGTATCATAGAATATGTCGGTGTGAGTGTGTGATTCAGAAATGGTCAAGGAATCTCAATTGAATAATGCTCACTGATGTGTCACAGCTTTCTGTGATGTATTTGTGTTCATCATACGTTACATGATTTGCAGAGATGAACTCTTGTCAGCTGTTGCAGGCTTATTTCCCTTGGTAAGTGATTATGTACATAGCCATGTGTAATGTTACACCACAATTGCCCTAATGCATGTTGAATGCATGTGTGCGTGAGCTGCTCTTCCACTATGACACAGTATTGTGAATGAGATGTAAGCATGTGACAGCCATGATGATGTCCTCATGCATGAGGCTTCTGATATTGGTGTCCTTCTGACACAAATAGTAGAAATGGTACTTAGCCAATGGATATCCAATCACAGCTATGGACAAGACAGTCATGTGTCAACATCATGTGTATATTGCCTTCAATGATTTCACCTCACTGGAAAAGAAAGCGACAGCCGTGTAGGAGCTCCCATCATGCTTCGTGGCTCACCACAGGCTCAGGAAGGACGCGCGCTCCGAGACAGACGCGCTTATGGTGGCGCCGCGTTACTGAACGTGGAAAGAGAGTTTTGAAATCCACCTGGCGCTTAGGAGGCTTCCGATCCCGCTCCCCCCCGTTTTTCACCATTTGGAGTGAGTTTGAGCACTGCCCCTTCGATATTGTGCCCTTTGATACTTTTGCTGTGGGTGGAATTAGCTTTCAGCCCTAAAGAGGCTTGGCGCTGCTTGTTTTGAGGCCTGCCCTGAGGAGAGGAGGACTGGAAACGGAGGTGAGGTGGGGGCTATGGACTGCAACAGTCTCTTTTACTGAGGGAAGCCTCATTTTTCCTTTTTCAAATTTAAAATTTGAAATAAGTTATACTGCTGTGAGCATTGCCCAGTGAGTTTCTGGTGCAGTACATTTTTTCACATGTTCAGCACATTGTGAGTCCTGGAAAGTGCTCCGTTAAAAAAGACACTGTCAAAAGAACTTTTTCTAGCGGAAATTTGGCACGATGCCAGGTTCTTTTCCAGAAGTCTGCTACGTAGGGGGCAGAGGAATGGGGCTGCATGTCGCTTGTAAGGGCAAGGGTAAGGTGCAGTGCTCCACGCTAATTTATCCTTTGTTTGGTGGATTGGTGAAGGGCCAAAAGGGTGGTGTCCCTTCACTGACTGGAGACTCTGCCTCTGCCCCTCAGGCAAACAGCTCCCTACTTGATCTATCCGGCAAGTCCCGTGAGTCAATTTGTGCATCAGGGATAAGTACTACAGCCGGGCCCCCCGCACTCCTCCGTTAAATGGCCCTCTGAATTGGCCCAAGATCAGCCAATCTTACAAGTGGGCTTGTTTTCTCATGCACCCAGAGAGAAGGCAAGCTCCGATATCCCTTCCGAAAATTTGCTCCTTCAGATCTTAGCTGAGTTCAAAGCTTTGAAAATTTTGCAAAACTAGGCAAATCAGAGAATGGAATTGCAATTGAATTTAATTTTGAGTGATATACAGCAACTTAACTCACGCATCAAGGAGGTTGAACAACGAGTATCTGACTTAGAGGATGCTCACATCTCTGTGGAATCGTCAGTGGCAAAATGTCGAGCAGATTTGGTAGACTTACAGATTCGGCTAGATGATGCAGAGAATCGCTCACACAGATATAACTTGAGATTTACAGGAATCCCTGAAGGGCACGAAAATGGACAGACTGTCACAAGCTTAATCACGGATCTTATCCTGCAGCATGTTCTCTCAGAACCAGTGGATAAACATTTGGATCTTACCATCATGCGGGCCCATCGGGTCCCCGCAGTAGAGCCACCCCGTGCAAAGTATCCTCAAACTATTCTTGTCAATTTTGGTGATTTTCGTGTCAAGAAACGCATCCTTCAACAAGTGAAAATTCATCAGGTCCCTGGCAATTTTGCCTTCAAAATGTTCTCAGATATGTCTGGGGCAGCTGCACATCGGAGGAGAGAATTGAAAGGGATGGTTCTGGCATTCCAAAAGGCCGGCACTCTGGCAGGACTTGTACAGCAATCTAAACTTAAAATGTTTTTTCAGGGACATTCTAATCTAATTCATACGGTTGATGCTGCTAAGTCTTTGTTGCATTCAATTCAGAAGCAGTCTGGGCAGAGGAGGGGGTAAGGGGACGGGGGAAATATGATTAGGAGAGGAGGTTAGACTATGCACTGGGAGGGGAAATGTTACTTCAGAAAGGTGGATTTCACAGAGTGTAAATAAAATGCGTCACTATGGTACTTATATTTCAGTCCTTTTCGAGTCTATGGTGTAGGGCGCCATGCCAAGGCACCCGATTAAAGGGTCAGGGGGTGGGGGGTGGCCTCGGACTGCTCAGACGGGAGGGACCCAGGCTTCGGCCACCCAAGGGTTGGGGCGCGGGTTGGGGGTGGGTATTGGGAGGGTTGGCAAGGGGTTCAGGATCCTGGTTTTCCACACTAAATCATAGTTTCATGTATTGCAGAATGATTAAGGTTATAAAGGAGGTGATATTAGTTGGACCAGGTCAAGGCTTAAATTCCCCAGTAGGTTCAGATCATTTACTTCCTCTGCGATCCTTTATGAGAACTCAATGGCAGGGTTGAATTTTTCATTAAGAATAGTTTCCTTGAATGTCAATGGGTTAAATAATCGGAGGAAAAGGTCTGTAATTGAACAAAGGGTGCCCTAAATCCCTCAGTTATTCTCTTACAGAAAACTCATATACCAGTTAAAAAAGCCGCAGGCTTCCACATGTTTAAAAAGTTTGCTGATTTTAGGGTGGTTTGCCACAGCCCCAGCAGCCCACAGAGGCGTGGCGATCTTTCTTGCCAGAGGCCTCAATGCTCGGGCACTTGACTTTTTCTGCGATCCCGAAGGTCGATGGTGCTGGGTGCACTGTTCAATTGCTAAAGAAAGATTTAGCTTTTTTAGCTTTTATGCACCCTTGCTAGGTGACCCAGCTCCTTATGTAGGATTGTTTCAATCCCGTTTGCAACTATTGGGTAAAATTATTATTGGTGGGGATTTTAATTTTCTTCAGGATCCAATTTTGGATACCACTGTTAGGGGTAAGAAACAACATAAGCCTAGAGTTGCCAAAATCTTTAAAGACTATACCAATGTGTTGATGGTCTGTGATCCTTGGAGAATGAGCGCCCCAAACGAGAGAGAGTATACGTGCATCTCAACCCGGTTCAAAAGCGTCTCTCGCATTAATTTGTTTTTGATATCTAAAACACTGCGCTTTAAGACTCAGTCGTTGTGGCACTCTGGCTTATCTGACCATGCCTCCCTGGTGCTGGAAGTGTTTCTTTTTTCGGAAGTCTCCAAGCCTCAGACTAGAAGGTGGGTCTTTAACCAACAGCTTCTTCAAGATGAGGGATGGGTACAGACCTCTAAGGACAAAATAAGTGAATTTTTTAAACGTAATCAGGGATCTTCAACTTCTTTTTAGGGGCTTGGTAATCGCCAAGGAAGCAGCAGACAAATCTTCTCAGAGACAACAAACCAGGTTTCTGGAAGAGGCAGTGCAAAGGTGTTGAACTGCTTACCTACATGCCCCTACGGAAAACAATAGATAGACAGTCTTTTGAATTAGCTAAAAAGACACTGGCCAATAATTTTCTCAAGAAGGTTGATATAGGATATCAGACTTATAGAAAAAAGGTATATGAAGAGAGTAACTTCACAGGCAAATTCTTAGCATGGCAAGCTCGGGATTGAATTGCTGGTAATATGATACATGCATTGAGATGCCCTGTCACCGGGTTAGACATACTGACCCCAGAGCTGTGGATGAAATTATGCTAGACCATTATAGGCAAATTTACAGCCATGCTCCGGTTATTGACCCTAGGACCATTAAGGAATTCTTGGGGAAACTGGATATTCCTAGACTTACAGAAGAAGACAGTGATGCTCTAATACAGCCATTTACGAAGTTAGAAATCCTTGAGGTTGTCAAGAACCTCCCCCCTAGGAAGGCTTGTGGACCTGATGGCTTTCCGGCTGAATTTTAAAAAGGGTTCATTAAAGCATTAATTGACGATTTTTTGTCTTTAATTAATGGCCTGCTTAATGGCGAACAGCTTCCCAATTCTTGGCACTCAGGGAATGTCGTTAGTTTTCCCAAAAAGAATAAGGACAGGGAAGATCCTGATGCATATCGCCCAATCTCTTTGCTAAATACAGATTATAAAATTATTACGAAGCTTTTGGCTAATAGGCTCAACGGGGTCGTCAATAAACTGGTGCATCCCGATCAAAACGGGTTCATTGCTGGTCGGCAAATTGCAACTAATACATACTTTTTTGCCGAGGCTCGTGACTATTTCGCTTCTAATAAAATTTCTGCCATCGTCCTTTTATTATATGCGGAAAAAGCATTTGAATGGGATACACTCTTTGCAGTACTGTCTAGCTATAAGGTGCCCTCTCAGGTCTCTGCATTAATTCAAAGGTTGTATTCAAACTCTGAAGCCAATATTATTATTAATTCTGCATGTGTTGGTCAACTTCAAGTACAATGTGGGACTCAGCAAGGTTGCCCTTTATCCCCCATACTTTTTGCTCTCTTCATTGAGCCTTTAGCTATCAAAATCAGACAAAATTATCAGATTCAACCCTCTTTGAAGTCAATGGAGAAGATTAAACTCTATGCTGATGATATTAGCATGTTTTTAGATGAAGAGCGTACTTCCCAGGAAGTGGCTTTTAATGTGTTTGCCGAATTTGAGCAAATTGGTGGCTACAAGATTAATATGAGTAAGACTGATAACATTTTGTGTGGCACTTCATCTATTAAACTGCTTCCCGAATTAAGACATTGTGTGAATTCTAGGCCAAAGAGATACCTTGGGATTAACTTTTCAGCCGATATAGGAGACCTGTATGACCTTAATTATGCCCCGTTGCTCTCGAAAACTCAGGCTTTGCTTGCTCGATGGGGTTCTCTCCCCCTGTCTATATTAGGTCGAATTGCATTGATCAAAATGTCAGTATTACCATTATTTAACTTTCTGTTCTTGGCCATCCCGTGCGTTTTAACACAAAATTTGTTTAAAAAATTGGATTCGATGTTTCGTCCATTTATTTGGCAAAATCAGAAGGCACGGGCCTCATTGAGCACATTATATGCGGATAAAGAAAAGGGGGGGTTAGCTTTGCCCAATTTTAAAGTTTATTACTTTGCCTTCTTTGCGCATTATCTCACTAATTTTAAAGCAGAGCAATCTGTAGGCTGTCTATTCTCTAATGACTTTTGTGGATTAATTTGCAGGGAGCGCAAAATCTCCAAAAAACGTTTGTTATAAGATTCTTAAATGTCTCTTTAAGAGAAAATTGGATTTGTTTAGAAGATATTCAATCCCATATTTGCATTTCTACATTCCTCTCACACAGTGCACGCTACGCTCCGGCGCTCAGCTCAATTCAGACTTAATAAGGAGATGTGAGCATGCAGGATTTAGTAAAATCTGGGATTTTCTCATCAATGAAAACTGGGAAACTTCCTTAAACATTCAGATGGATGGCTGTCAAAAATGATTTTCTTTTGGTGGGATCCTATAATACTATGCTACACAGCCTAAGGGATTTGGATATGGATTTAATCATTAATGCTCAGGCGTTAGTTGCCGAATTGGTGGACCCTCCTAGGATAAGGCATGCGGGTGTGTGGAGAAGGCTATTGCTAGAGAGGGATAAGGTTGATCTCAGGGCAAAGGCGCTAAGAAAATGGGCCCATCAGGAGGACCTCAACCTTTCAAGCGAGTGCTGGGAGAGAATTAATCATTTACATTTTTCAGTACTCAGAGGTGAGAATTGGCATCAAATGCTATTTTTTAGTAAATGGCTATTATATCGAACCCTGCAAGCCTTATCCCATGTGGTGCCCAGCTGTCCTGATCTCTGTTTTCGATGTAAGGCAGTAGGGCTGGTGGGCTGGATACATGTGATTAGGACATGTCGATGTATACAGGAATACTGGGATGGGAATATTCAAAATGCTAACAACTATGGCTCAGGTTATTATAACTCCCAGTATTCTGCTGATGTGCTTGGGCTTCGACCCTGAGGCAAGGCTCCCTTCTAGGTGGGAGAAACTTGTTTTTATCGCCACTGTGGTTGCCAGATCTCTCCTGTTAAGAAATTGGCATTCTGAGTTATCTCCCACCCCTCAAGAATGGCTGAGCAAAATGATACAAGTCAGAAATCAGGAAATGAGACATGCTAGCAGAATAGGAAGTGGTAACATGTTTTCCCTGATCTGGGGCGAATTCCTTTTAGACAATCATGGGTAAATCTGCTCTAGGTTAAATCACCTTTTGAATGATTTTGCGTACTACTTAGTCTCATTGTATCCGTCTAGAGATTTCTTCCTG
Source organism: Pleurodeles waltl (assembly GCF_031143425.1). Classification (NCBI taxonomy): domain Eukaryota; kingdom Metazoa; phylum Chordata; class Amphibia; order Caudata; family Salamandridae; genus Pleurodeles; species Pleurodeles waltl. The sequence goes on along the minus strand of NC_090451.1, from coordinate 427,812,099 downwards.
GGATCCATTGGGGAAGTTATTTAACACAAGTCTCGAATTGCAATGTGTTCTTTTTTTTTTCTCTTCTGTTATCTTGGTGGATCCTGATAAAAAATTCAATAAAAAGATTTTTTTTTTTTAAATTATTTCACCTCACTGATTGCATTTTGTAATACGTCCCTGCTATGGCTATGAATGATTTAACACTTGCGATCTGTCATTATGGCCATGTTATATTAGAATTTTGACATCATTGGGGCTGTTGTGCTGGTTCTAATACACCTGTGTATATTTAAGGATGTGTCCACTGACTGTAGCTTCCCATCATGGATTGTGTTCCAACCATTTTTATCTTTCTGATGTAAGGAGTCTGGGTTAACCCCACTGAAAGATGCCATGTTTATCATGTTTGTTATGTGTGTAGTGATGCAGCTTTTTTTTGTGCTGATATTAGGTGTATTCCATGTTGTGATAGTCAGCTCTGTCTACCTCCTCCTGCACAATGCTGTTGACAAAGTGATACATAGACCAAGGATATTATGGTCTCATTGCATTGGGCAAGTGTTACTTGTCGATATGTGTTAGACTTGGCATCCTTGGAGTAGTCTCCCCTACCTTTTTGCCTCTGTTTCCCAGGTTGTTGTGTGCTGGACTCTGTTTTTACTGTTTTTGATACTCTGGGCACTCTACCACTGCTCCCCAGTGCTAAAGTGCAGGTATCCTGTTCAAAATGTATGTATAATTGGCTATCCATGATTGACATATTTGATTTACTAGTAAGTCCCTAGTAGAGTGCACCAGAGGTGCCCAGGACCTGTAATTCAAATGCTACTAGTGGGCCTGCAGCACTGGTTGTGCCAACCACATTAGTAGGCCTGAAAACATGGCTCAGACCTGCCACTGCAATGTCTGTTTGTGCAGTTTTAAACTGCCATTTCGACTTGGCAAGTGTATCCACTTGCCAGGCCTAAACTGTCCCCATTTTACATGTAAGGCACCCCTAAGGTAAGCCCTAGGTAGCCCCATGGGCAGGGTGCACTGTATGTTAAAGGTGGGACATGTACTTATGTGTTATACATGTCCTGACAGTGAAATACTGGCAAATTCAGTTTTTACTGTTACAAGGCCTATCTCTCTCATAGGCTAACATGGGGGTGCCTTTAAATATTATTAAAGTACAGATTCCACCTGAGAGCAGATAGAAATGTGGTGTTTAGGGTCTCTGAGCTCACAATAATTTTAAAATAAATATTTTAGTAAAGCTGGTTTTTTAATTGTGAGTTTGAAAATGCCACTTTTAGAAAGTAGTCATTTTCTTGTTTAAACCACTCTGTGACTCTGCCTATTTGTGGATTCCCTGTCTGGGTCAGTTTGACAGTTCGGTTGTTTGCACCTCTTCACTAGACAGTAACACAAAGGGAGCTGGGATGTAGCCTGCATATCCTGATGAGCCATGAGTGCTAGGAGAGGAGGGAGGAGTGGTCAGTCACACCTGAAAGGGCTGGGCCTCCCCTCACACAATGCTGTCTCGAACCCCCTGGTGTGTGGCTGGGGCCTGGCCTGGACAAGGAAGGATATTACAAACACTTGAGTGTTTGCTTTGAGGTTTGCCAACTTCAAAGGCAGAAAGGGGTATAAGTATTGGACCCAAAACCCCAGACTTTAGATTAATTCAAGGATTCAAGAGGAATCTCTGCCTGGACAAGAGCTGAAGTGCTGCCTTGGCCGGTGACTGTGCTGTGCTGGGCTACCCTGCAGTTGCTGCTTCTGCCTGTGCAAGGGGACAGAGACTGGACTTTGTTTGCATTCCCGCTTGAGAGGTAACTCTTGGAGTAGAGCTTGCCTTCTGTTTTAAAACCTCAAGGGCAGCAAAGACTTCACCACCCAGTTCTGAGTCTGTCTGCTGTGGACTCTAGCATGCCAGAGGGTGTCATTCCAGTTCCTATGCCCCTGGAAGTGAATTTCTTGTTGAAAACCTGTCTAACGACGCCGAACGACACAGTGTGACCTTGTAAAGGACACCGCTACCCGGAACCGTGACGCCGCCTGGCCCAAGGCCGTGGACCTCGCAGAAGAGCAAGGACTCTGATGACCCTGTAGGCTTCGCGTCGCTGCAGCTGCTGATCCCGCCGGACATCACTGACTTCGGAGTGTCGTAAGTCCAACATCCTTGACATCTGACGCCATTGCAGCACCTGCAGTCTGTGACATCATTGTGAGCCCTTGAGGTTGCCCCACAGCATCGTGACTTCGCCGGACTTTGTGCCTGCCAGACCTAGGGGACCAACTTCGCAACTGACGCCACTTCACCTCCACTGGTCTGCAGTAAGGACCCAACAACGCTGCACAATGCCTCTGACCTTCTCCCCCGCAGCACCGGAACTGACGTTGCATTGGATCCAGCGATGCTGCTCTCCCCGACTTTGTGCCCCAGCCTGTTTTCTATTTGTTTGCTAAGGCACTGTACGTGGGGGTCGAATGCCTCTGTAAATGGCACCATTGGCGTTGCATTGTAGGAAACGACTCCGTCACAATGCCTCTTAATATCAACTTGCAGCATTTTTGCCTCTAGGCACTATTTTTGTGCTTTTAAGTGTTAAGTTAATATTTTATTGTATTGTGGATTTTTATCGTATTTGGTCTTGTTGATTTAGATAAAATAATAACAATTTTTCTAAACCTGTGTTGTGTCATTTTGTAGTGGTCACTGAATTACTGTGTGTGTTTGTACAAATACTTAACACATTATCTCTGAAGTTAAGCCTGCCTGCTTGTGCCAAGCTGCCAAGGGGATGTGCGGAGGTTAACTGAGTGTGATTCTCCTTTACCCTGACTAGAGTGAGGGATCTTTGTTTGGACAGGGGGTAACCTGACTCCCAACCAAAGACCCCGTTTCTAAAAATATGTAATTTAATAGCATGAGTCCATTTTGACTTGGATTATCCAATGTCACATGATGTAGGTATGGAATGCTTATAACAGGGTTGCCTGCCTTTACTTGGAAATCTATGTAATGGTCAGATTAGTGATTCCAGGGCAAGGTATTAGTGAGGATGACATTGAGTCTGCATCAATCTTTAGCTACCTTGGCAATGGCTATCCACTGCATGTCTACTACTTTTTTAATTGCAGTATATGACACCAATTATTGGGAGATAGATCACCTAAGTATGGTTTAGTTAGTGTGGTTGTTATATGTAATCTGTGCCAATGTGAAATTCAAATAGGTAGCTATGATAATGAATGTGATACCCAGGCATTGTTTTGTGTTGTTACATGATGTTTGCATTTTTCAGGCACTTCCTACTGGGGGTTCAGTTTTCCTTAGTTTATGTTTTGTAGATCTGCTTCATAATGGAAGTCTTCTTATATGTATTTTCTGACTCCACTTCACTATCTGTTTTCAGCGTCAGCACCGGCGAGCGAAGGCGGCGGGGCGCAGCCGAGTGAGGAAGCTACTGGCAATGGGTCTCCCGTCAAGACACTACAGACAGCAAGGGACCCAGTGGCCCAGAGGGCTTGGGGACTGCCATGGGGGAGACCGGATCTTCCACTTCATTTTTGGAATCCACTCCCAAGTGGTGGCAGACCCATCGGGGACATCCGAGCACCATCTCTCTCCACCATCCCCGTTGTATCTCCACTCTCCCTGTAGCTCCCTGTAGCTCCCCACCCAGTTGGCTGTGCCCGCTCACCCAAGAGGGTGGACATCTCCTTGGCCCCAGGCACCTCTGCCGAAGCCCCTGTTAGCCCTTCTGCCCTCAGTGAGGAGGATTCTGACCTCCTGAGGTCTAACTCTGTGTGTCAGTCCCCCATCGTGAATGCCATCCAGGGACTGGCAAGCCCGATCCAACAGAGCAATGCCTTCCTGGAGGGCATTCACAGTGTAATGACCGGCCTACAGAGATAATTTCAGGCTCCAGCCTCCACACTGATGGCAGGCAGTCACTCTTTGTTTCCCACCCCCTCCCTTCTTCCGAGTCCATATCCCCCCTTCCCTGACCCAGCCAAAGAACACAGAGAGATCTGCTATCATCCACCTCAACAGAAAAGGGAAGCGCATACAAGCACAAGTATCACAAAACACACCACATTCATGTACAGAAACAATATCTACCTGCATACACTTCAACAGCCACAACCTGCCCTGACACCCCCTTTACCTCCTGCATCAAAGACACAACACCAGCATTCACCTGTCCAGCCACCACACCCATCTTACCTGCAGACAGCACCCCAGCGGACCCTCAGACATCTACCCCAGTCACCACGTCTGCAGACACCACAAACACTCACACTCCTACATGCAGCACATCCACCATACTAGCAGTCACCACCCTAACAGACAGCCACCCCCCACCAGGACACCCCCCAGCACCTCAAATCCCCTCAGTCCAAGACTCATAAACACCCTCCACACCCAAACCCCTTTCTGATGACTATCCCTGTGTGTTTAAGAAAGTCTTCCTATGTAATCTTAACCTTTTCCCTAAGCAGCCCCTGTGACTCCCCCAAAATATCAGTCACCCTCCCAAAGGCAATCCCTTCCACCTCTAAGGCCTCCTCACCCCTTCCCACACCCATGCCCTTCCCCCACCAAGAAGAAGTCCACCCCTCCCAAGAAGGATCCCTCACTCTCAAACCCAAGCCTAAATCCACTCCTCCCAAGCCCAAACACCCTCCCCTGCTACCCCCCAATGTCCCCTGAGGTGCTGGCTGCCCCTTTTAAGCCCCTACTTGTCGAGGTTAGAGGGCAGTCAGGAGTCAAGTCGGGCACCTTTTAGTGCCTTTAATGCTTTTGGCACTCTTGTGGACTGGCCAATGGCCTTGGACAATGACATTTGTCATATCTATGACATTAAAGACAACCCGTTATTGTTTTTGTGGTTACATCTTTCTCCTGCATTCGATTCCCTAGGTGTGCGTTGTTCCTGTCTGAAATTGGTTGAGTGTAAGTATTTGTGTTGCTTGCTGATCCATGTGTGGTGGTTTTTGATGTATATGGGTTTGTGTGCAGTGCTGTGGTCCACCAAGTGAAGTGTGTGTGTAGTGTGTTAGGTTTGCATGTGTATCATAAATGTTGTTGTCATGGTATTGTGTTGTTTGTGGTGGTATCTGTTTGATGTGGATATGTGCAATGTGGACATGTTTGGTGTATGACTTGCACCCTGATGTGGCTATTTGTATATGTGTGAGTTGTGCTTCGTTGCTTTGCTTTGTGTGAATGTGACTGTTTAGGTGTGTGTTCCTCAGGGCTGTCTGGTATATTATATGGTGTCTGGAGTGGTGCATGCTATGTGTACTTCCCCTTCACCCATATGTATGCCTGTGCAGTACCTTTGCTATTGGTAATGCTTGTCTCCGAGTTGTGAATGTGGCCATTTCACATGGATATGTTTGTTTGGGCCTTGTTGTAAATAACATCTGTACCCGTGCAGGCTCCTTCCATTTGTAGTCTTACTGCTGTCGTTGTTGCTGTACCAATCTTGTTGTCTTGTTGTGGTGTGTCACTTTGTGTGTTTGGTATGTTTGTGTGTGTGTATCTTGTGCATGACCTAGTTGAACCTTTTCTGCTGTGTGTGTGATGTGTGTGTCAATTGCTGTGTGGTTTGAAGGACGTTTTTTGTCTCAATGATGGCACATGGATGTATATGTGTGGTTTTTGTGTGTCCAGTTTGTGGTCAGTGTTGAGTGTGTGAATTGTATTTGTATGTGTGGAGAAGTAGTGCTGTTGTTGTGAGTTTGTATGTTGTATGGGGTTGTGCGAGCTTGTGTTGCATTGCCTTGCATATATGTGTGGTATTGATTTTTAGCATGTATGTGTGAGGCCTGAGGTATGCATTTTGTGTATGTGTGGTATTCCTTGATGATGTATGTGAGTGTGTGACGATGTGCTCTGACGTGAGCGTACAGCCCCTCGCACCGCCCTCCCTATATTATGGTTCGTTAGATGACACATTTTTTACATTTCACAGTTGACACAGGTGAGTGTGTGTTTACTTACGGTTGTTGTTGCCCTTGTGGATTCCTTTGTCTTTCTGTGAGCAGGAGCAGTGGTATGACATCTAGGTGTGGGTCCATGGCGGATCTGGAAGTGTATGGCTTCCTGGAGGTGAGTGTCTCCCTTTGTACTGTTCATTTCTGCCTCCTGATCTGTGGCGGTTGGCCTGTGGCGGTCACATTGGTGGTGTGCTACCTCATAATGGGTCTGGCAGAAACGTGACGTCCACCGGCCTGTTTATGGCTCTGACAGACCGTGGCGGTCTGGGTTGGCTGGCGGTGCTGGTCTTCTGTTACCTACACTGCCAAACTCATAAAATGGCGTTTCACTCCACCAGCCTGTTGGTGGTTGGACCCCCACTGCCAACACGAGGGTCACAGGACGGCCAAACTCGTAAAGAGACCCTAAATCTTTGAGGCAGAAGTTTAAGTTCAAATGTTTTATTACAAATTTGAGCCCATACTTATGTGAATGAGTCTCAGAAATATACTATACGGGCATAGAACCACCAAAGGCAAATTAAACTGTCTAATCAGATCAAATCATACAAGCATTTCAGTTGCAACAATACAAAAGTTAAGAAAGAACACTTGATGTTCAGAGTCCAAATTGCATCTTCCTGTCTAACCATTTGAAAACTAATTAAAACTAAATATGCTAATTAAGCTAAGAGTAAACCTAAAGAGTTCTCTGGAAATGCCGGAAATAGGGGAATAATCAAGCGTCAACATAACCGAAATCTCAGTAGAAGTTCCACGAGAGACAGAGGTGCGTTGCATAAAGCCACTTCAGCCACAGTAGAGAGATCTGTACCCTTGGTCAGATGATAAAAAGGGTCTGTCTCCCCTAACTGACTGAACACCACTTTAGACCTTGTAGAACCTCTGAGAGTTCATATCATAATTGCCAGTAGTTTTCCATCTTCCGCGCACAGTTTGCAATTCCCATTAGACTTTCATCTCATGAACCGAACATCAGAATGACCTTGGGTACCTTCTGTGTCCAGAAGCTCGGAGGGGAAATTCTTCTTCTCATCCTTTAGTTAGCACTTCTTGTCCTTGCCAACATACCCTCCCTTTTGTCTCAAACTCACAAAAGGCCATTCATTGCACCTGCAAATAAAGAAAATGCAACGCGAGCAAAACTCAACATTGAAGATTAATGCACAGAAAAGCATTGCAGGCCTTAAATCAAGTAAATTTAAAACAGAATTCAATGCACATTGGAATACATGACTATGCCTAGATTTCTCCTCTTAAGCATAATAAATTATGAATAACTACATTAATACAGCGTTTAACAACACAATTGTAATCACAATACAATGAATATGAATGCATTCATGTATTATTTTTAGTCAATAAATGTCATTACAGAAACATACATATACATTTTTTACATTTCACTTGGGAGTGCCCCCTGATTAATATGATTTTGATCCACCATGTTAGCATTAATACCTTAGTGTGCACGTTATATATGCCTTTCTATACATTTTCATCTCACTCCTGGAATGCATAATGGCACAGCCAAGTTATGCTCTTTCACTACCATTCCTAAAACAAAACATAATGCAAAATACCCCAGCTAAAAAACACAACTAATTTCTGACAGATCTCAGCAAGCACCGCAATACGGTACATCTCCACCACAGCATGCAACCCAAAAAATATGTACAACAATCTTGCAACACATTAGCACCTCCAGAAATCTGCTTTCATAATACAGTGGTGAAAGATATTTTCATCGAGCACCACCCTAGGACATGTAATGGTGGCGGTCAAAAATGTTTTGTGATCGAAAACATGGGTGTTCTAGAAGGTGTTCAGTACTCCAATGGCATGAGACCACGTTATCTAACCTAGGACCTCATGTACTAAAAATGAATCCATTAACAGATGTTGCAATTTACGGACCCACCTTTACTGAATGTATTTGTGTTTTGAGAAACAACCTATGTACTATGTAATTAGTAGGTCAGTTTGCAAAATACAGAATTATAGTGGCTGACAATTTAATCTATCACATTAATATTAATGAGGCAGGTTGCGAATTGTGACCCATTGCCATTGGCTAGAATCAGAGAGATGTGGCACGCTGGGGCCAGCATACCACCATGTCTGTGATTTATTTTAAATAAAGCATTTTAAATGCAACTTATTACCTAAACAGAAAACAGGATGAGTTAAACCAAAAAATGAAAAGTTTTATCGTATTTTATTAGGAGTAGGCAAAAATGTTTTCGTTAACATTCCTAAAGGGAAGGAACCTCACATGGCCCCCCTCTCTTTTGCAATACCTTCTTTGAGGTGGTGGTAAAATATTAATGTTTTGCAACTGAATTTCAGCCATAAAACATTAATACATATCATAAGGAATCGGTTTTTGGAAGGGACACCTTTGGCAGGCACCTTCCAAATACCAGTTTGCAAGGGTTTCCAAAACCCATTGAATGATTCAGAACACCTTTTCCGAATCATTAAATGGACATAGTACATTTCAAAAACTGTTTTTTTTTTGCAGGCGTAAACCTTAAGGTATATGGAACTGAGGGGCATATTTATACTCTATTTGCGCCGGAATTGCGTTGTTTTTTTTTACGCAATTCCGACGCAAAACTAACTCCATATTTATACTTTGGTGTTAGACGCGTCTAGTGCCAAAGTCCATGGAGTTTGCGTCATTTTTTAGCGTGGACACCTACTTTGCGTTAATGAGATGCAAGGTAGGCGTTCCCGTCTAAAAAATTGACTCCGAGGCATGTGCGCCATATTTACACTCCCGGGCAAAATTCACGCCCGGGAGTGGGCGGGTCAAAAAAAATGACGTACGGCCGCTTTTGCGCCGGTTTTTTGCGCCTGGACAAGGCAGGCATTAAGGGACCTGTGGGCTCGGAAGGAGCCCAGAGATGCCCTCCCATGCCCCCAGGGACACCCCCTGTCACCCTGCCCAACCCAGGAGGACACCCAAGGCTGGAGGGACCCATCCCAGGGACATTAAGGTAAGTTCCGGTAAGTACTTTAAAAAAAAAAAAATTGTGGCATTGGGGGGCCTGATTTGTGCCCCCCTACATGCCACTATGCCCAATGACCATGCCCAGGGGACAGAAGTCCCCTGGGCATGGCCATTGGGCAAGGGGGCATGACTCCTGTCTTTGCTAAGACAGGAGTCATTTCTATGGGGGTTGGGAGTCGAAAAAAATGGCGCAAATCGGGTTGAGGCGAAAAATTTGCCTCAGCCTGACTTGCCCCATTTTTTGGCGCCCAAGCTCCATATCCCGCTACGCCGGCGCTGCCTGGTGTACGTCATTTTTTTTCACGCACACCAGGCAGCGCCGGCGGCTAACGCCGGCTAACGTCATTGATTAAATACGGCGCCCGCATGGCGCTTCAGAATGGCGTTAGCCGGCGCTAATTTTTTTGACGCAAAACTGCGTTAGCGCAGTTTTGCGTCAAAAAGTATAAATATGGCCCTGAGGGTTTCTGATTGTTAAAACAATATATACATGAAGCCCCTAGTGTGTTGTTGATCAGATTCCATTTGAGTTAGAGAGCTATGAAGGGCTTTCTACATAATGTTAACAAACTTGAGACCCAAACAATTTCCAAAAAAAACCATATAATTGAGAACCCCTATAATTTACATCCATATCTAACATCATTTTTGATAGTCTGACTGATTCAAAACTTTTTTCAACAAATATATGTGTAAAATATGTCATAATTTACATACCCATTTGTGTAGCATTTGCATATTTCTAACAAGTTACCTAACTATAAATGCACATAGTCTTCAAGATACATATGGCTTTAAGGTGCCCTGCCACAAAAGGTATTGATAAAGATACAGTTTACCCTTCCTATACAAACTGGACTTTTGCAGCTAATTTGTGTGAATTTACATACACTTTTGTGTCCTATTCAAATGCAAGTTAGATATGGGAAAATGCTGTGCAACATATTTGTGAATATACTCAAAGCTGGAACTGTCTGTGAGTTTTCACATTTGCGCCTTATTTTGCTGGCTGATTTTCTGACAATCCACCAGAAGGCTCATTAATGCCCTGATTAGATATCTATCATCAGTGTTACTCTAAGACCTGGTCTTTCTTTTCGCTGTCCTAACATAACTGTGCATTAATCTCCCTCCCTGACCTGCCTATTTCAGCCTTCCAGTAGCTCCTCCTCTTCGCACCAGTTTATAAACTAACACACTTAACAGCACTTACTGAACAATACCAAGCACACACCTGTGGTCAAACTTAGGGTAGTTTAAGGAAAATAAATCCAGTACTGTGATGAGGAAGGCCTGAAATTTGAGTAATGAGGCGTCCTTATAAGTGATTCAGTATGTAGTGATCCATCTCTGAGTTAGAGGCAGAAAAACATGTTGTTACTACATGGCTCTAAAAGACTATTGCTTATAGAGCCCTGGCTCTATCTTGGGTCAAACCCAAAACATTTCTGAGATGATTACAAATTCTGCTTCAATTGTGATTTTACTCATCATTCTTGGGGTAGCATGTAACTCGGTAGCAACACTTCTAGGAAAGACTTGGGACCTGGTTACTAGTGTGGGAATCCTCGGACTGCCACACTCATGGTGGCTGTCGGACTGCTGCGGTTGTGGCGACAATGCTGCTGCCACTTTCCCGCTCTGCTGATGGGCTAAACCCTTGGTTTCTGCCCATAAGCCCAGTGGGAAAGCTGTAATGGACCCGCAGCGCGGTAGCCAGTAAGGTGGCAGCCTCCCCATCAGAGGTTTAGTGGACGGGTCATCCCATCCGCTGAACTCGTGATCAGGCCCTTGGTGTTTTTTGTTAAAGTGTCTGTGAATTTCTGTATCCAGAGAGGCAATGGTCTAATCAATCATTGCATAAAGGCAATTCAGAGCAAAATTCATATGCCACCTGTTATGACTAATACCATGCTAAATATATTAAGTTAAAATAAAAACAGAATTGACTAACCAATGATAATCACTGTAAGGAAAAAGAAAGATATGTGAAACTTTGGACTTGTTGTGAGAAAAAGATGGAATAGAATCTGCACAAAATTGCTATGGTACTGTGGCACATTGGTCAATGGCAGCTGGGGCATCAGGACTAGTAGCCTTGGGAGGTTAAGGAGTTGGGCTTACAAGTGCTGAGTTACATTACAGCTTTGAAAGCAGTTCACTCCCTTGGGAACAATGTCTGGCAATATTCTGTGTTGAATTGAGTCCTTTACTGTCGCTCTAATTAATTCACTGCAGTTCTTGTTCCTCATGTTTGTTATTTTGAGCCTTGCTCAGTTCCCTTGTTTCACCGAAATATTGCTTGAACCATGAACTGTTTGTGGACTACCATTTGGCTTGCTTTCCTTTCTTTGTCTCCTACTTCCTTCTCCCCTTCTCACAGGATTGCTTTCAACCTGGGTTTCAGCAATTATTAAAACTGACTTCCTCCATAATAGCTTAGGTTCACTGCAGCCCACCATCCTGAAGTTGGTAAGCTTAATAACTAAAACCACCTTTCTTATTTCATTTTTTCTGGCTGTGAACCATAGTAAATATTTGCCAGTTTTTTGCACCTATAGCATATGCCTGCTGATAATGTAAGAACACAATTGTGAAACCCTTGAAGGATGACAGATATGCATCAGCTGAGACTGTGATGCTCCAGCTCTCTAGTTTGCCTCTCACTCACATTACCCTTCCCTATAGCATTTGGTGCTACTCTATGTGCCTATTCACGGACGGGCAAAACTACATCCTAAGGAGTGGTTTGACTTGTCATCTGACATTCAAGATCTGCAAATCATGATAATCACATTCAGAGCCTTTACGTTTAAGTGACCAATCTAAGTCCTGAACTTGTAGGGGACAGAAATAGTAATTCTGAACACCAGGGAGGACCTGCTCACCGTGCATGCTCAGGGCCTTGGGTGCACTATGAGCACAATGTGCTGCATGGTCACTTTGCTGCATACAATAGCATTAATAACACTGCCTTGTCCTAATTTACTTTCTTCTTTAAGACTTATATCCGCTGGTTAAGCTTTTTCCTTCAGTTTTGAAATAAGTGACAGTGGGGCCACAATAATTAAAAATATTATCACTCACCTTCAATATTTACATGATTTAATTTCCCACATTTTAAATTGACATCACTTAAGCCATCCTGTGTAACAGATGGTACCCCGACACACCTAGATCTTGAAAAAATATTTGATGATCTTTAAAGAATGACAACTGCCTGGAAGATGTTCACCACTGGATGAAACTAAATTGGCATTACTTAAATGATCAGAAATTAAAGATTCTGCGTATGGGATCAGTGACCTCTTTTTACTTATAGTCTTTATACCCAGGCGATATAACCCCACACTCCAACCCAAAAAAAAAAAAAAATTAGGTGTTTGCACAAACAATGACCATTTCTTCACATTGCAAGTATTGAAAGTAACGAAAGTGAAATCAACTGCAGAGGAGGTGGGCTGCAGCTGTGTGCTGCCTTTCCAATTAGGGCAGGAGCCCTTTAAAGACCAGTGAGCGCTCCCGCTCCGCGGGACGCGCGCGGGCGGCGCCCGGGCGAAGCCCGGGCCAAGGGCGGGCCCGTCCTTGCCCGTCATTGCCAGGAAGAGGCAGGGCAGGGCCACCCCTCTGACATCTACTTTAATCTGTGGTCCCAGTAAACAATTTTGCATTTGTCTGCCCGAAGGATAAATTCAAGCATATTTTTATTGCGTAGGAGTAGCTTTTCTCACCAAGCACCTGGCCTCCACCAAGCTAGTGGACAACTACCTATATTATTCAGCTTTTGCTCGCCCGCTGTGTTTTTAGTTGAATTTCCTACTAATTCCCCAAATATTCTCTAACCTAAACACGTCTTCTGGTGGGTGGTAGGAGGCCAATGGGTTTGAACTCACCATTCATTTCCCGCCCTGTGTTTGCTTGCTCACGATAAGTGGTTGGGCCAAACCACATATACATATATGCATTTGGGTCTTTGATTGCAGTTCTGTCCGTGAGACCAGCAATTACTTGGGTTTGAGAAGTTTATTTTACTCTTGCTTGGGGTAGAAGTTGGGTTCCAAAGGCCTCAGTATTACTATCAATCAGGAGCTTATTAAAGGCCCCTGGTTTTAAAAAAAAAAAAAAAAAAAATGGGCAGACGACGTGGGGGGGGGGGGGGGGGGGCCTAGATGGGAAACAGCATTCTAACAAAACCCTAGACGGTTTTTTACAAAAGGCCGTTGGGGAACTCGAAAGAGAAATAGAATTAGTGCAACGACGCCTTGCTGCCCCTCCTTCTGCATCCAATAGTTTAGCCCATGAGAGCCCAGTCTTACAGCCCCACCCGCGATTAGAGTTTCAGTCTGTACCGATTATCCCTTCCCCTTCTCCGTCCAAAATTCCTCAAGAGATCCTAGACGATACTTCAACTGCAACTGCCATTTGTGCCGCACCATTTTTGTTGGCCCAGCATCCTTTAATAGAAGGTTCCCTTACTTTAACTGAATCTAATACCAAAGGGAAAAGGAAGCGAAGGGAACCTGTCCTCAAGAACAAACGATCTAGGACCTTGAGTCCATCTAACTCGGCCCAACCCTCTATTAAGGATATGGCATCAATTTCCTCACACAATACCAACATCCCCCATGCAAACGAGTTTATTAGGGATCTCATAAGAGATGAGCTCTCAAAACTACTTCTCCCTATTTCCAACCGTCTTCAAATAATCGAGGACAAACTTGAAAGTCTTACGTCCAGACAATCTCTTTACCTGTAGAAATTCAACCTAATCATGACTCTATTATTGCCAATAGACACACTGGCCAAATACTCAAAAATTTTCCTCCCATTCTAAATCATGACTGGCCCAGTTCTGTTAAAACTCCCAGTACCTCGAGGAACAAACCCCATATGGCTTTAGTTTCCCTATCAAAAGGGACCGCCTTATGGAACAATCCAGCAACTATTTCGGGAGACGGTTTCCCCATCAGGGAATTTCCACATCCAGTATACCAAAAGAAGGTTACGAGCAGGGACTCCCGAGAACCAGAAGCGCTCCATTTACCACCAGAATCATGCCCTTATGTCCTCATCATATCAAATGTTCCTGAACTCAAACCTCATTTTTCTGAATCTTTTATTGAACTCAAAAACAAGGTTATTCACTGGTTGCACGTGAATGCGGGTTCGCTTTTTCCATGTCATCCTCAATACTGATGGCGAGAAGGGTAGGGTGGGTGGGCCCTTTAGCGAAGATCGGTCCAGGGGACTGTATTGTCATTAATTTTAATTCCCCCGATCTTGTCCAATGACTTTTTTTAAATGCTAACAGACCTTATCCTACAACGGGCAAAACTTCTCTTTGCAGGCTACAAGTGTTTTATCCACCTTTCATGTCGTCTTGGAGTACTCAACCGCCACCATCATACGGGGCTGGTCCGGTTACTCACTCACTGCCTACCCCTGTAATTGGTTCTAGACGTCCTCTATCTTCTCTCTCTGAGGCAGACTGACTAGGAGATGTTTTTCCGGATGTGGTATTGTCTAATTGTGAAGCTGAGACCATTTGCCCTACTGCTCTTAACATCTCTATTCTTCCTGCCCCCCTAATCTTGGCAGATTTTGTTGTCCCGGGATCACCTAAAAATATAACATGCCAAGCAACTGAGGAATGTATTTCTAATCTGTCAATCGCTCCCTATACCCTGGGGCCTATCCGTATGGTCAATTCACCAAACTCAAACGCTCTTGGGGTTATATCCAGCGAGGTTTTAAAGATACAGAGCGAGAAATCTCTTGGTCCTAATCCACCCGAGGGAAGTACTATGGTCTTTAACAGTTCCCCCCCTAGTACTCTATATCTCCAGAATAAAGCTGGGTCCTCATGCTCAGAGGATCTCGATAAGGTACTCAGCTGGAACATAGCTGGATTGGAAAGCAAACTACAAAGTCCAGGTTGGGGTAACCTTATTGATGATCACTTGATCTGTCTCTTTCAAGAAACTTGGGCATTAGAACCCAAATATAGACTCGGTTTCAAAAGCTATTGGGTTTCGGCCCGCAAGTCGTCTTCTGGGAGACCTTCGGGAGGGTTGCTTGTGTGGCTAAATACTTCTCTCAGGTGCAAGATAGAAGAAATAGATACAGGCTGTCCGGATTTGCAAGTACTATCGCTAATGATTTCTGAAGGAAAACCCCTCCTTTTAATTAATATCTATAACAGGAATGCGAGTCCCCACTCCGAATCGGACGTTCTGTCTAATTTGGACTATTTTTTAAAAAGTAATCCCTCCCTCCTTGTCTTAATTGGAGGAGACTTTAATGTTACTTTTGAACCTAATCCTCTAGTCCAAGGAATTTGTAAAGAAGAGGATGCCCATTGGGGCATCCCCCAGCTAGTCTCCAACAAAAAACCAAAATTGACCAAATCTGCGCGCTTATTGGCTGATATTGCATTAGCCCATGGCCTCCGAGCTTGTAATGGCCGCTCACACTCGGATGCTATTTTGCGTCCCACTTTTAGGCGCGGAGAACATAGTAGTCGCATTGACTACATATTTCTTGATATTCGTCTTTGGCGTTACATGGTAGATATGAGGGTAGATGAGCAGCCCGTGAGCGACCACGACCCTCTGATTTTATCAACCAGAGGTCTTTTTCCTTCGTTCATAGCGTCTCACTCCAGGACAAATGCCTCCCAACTGGCCTTAACTAATAATAGACGCAATCTCAAATGGGAATCCGTTATCTCCTCCCCAAAACACCTGGCATCTATTTACAGTTTGCTCGCAAATCAAATGGAGTGTATGACTCGGTTCATTGAGTCTGAGGAGGGTGACAGCCTTCTTATAGCCCACACTGATCTGTTTCAATCTTTAAAACAACTTTTTACAAAAGAGACTCTTAACAACTTCAATAAAAAGTACAATGCCCCTTGGTTCAATAAATCTTGCAGAATAGCACAACTAGCTCTCCTGGATGCAATTAAAGATGGCCATGCTGTAACGTTGAGAACAGCCAGGGGGGCTTATAAGAAGGAATGTTTAACCTCTTGGGTGCCTTGGACGAGATGATCTCGTCCAAGGCTACAGTTCCCCTGTGCCTTGGACGAGATCATCTCGTCCATGGCACAGGGGAACTTGGGGGCGCGCTAGCGCGCCCCCCGTGCACCCCCCTTCCCCCCCCAAGTCGGGGATGGAAGGGGAAGACCTTCCCCTTCCACCCCCGACCCCCCCACCCCCCCCTGTGACGTCAGCGCGCGCGCGCGCGCTGATGTGTCACAGGGGCCTCCCTCGTCGCGCTGGAAGCTCTGCTTCCAGCGCGATTGAAAAAGAAATGCAAAAGCATTTCTTTTTCAATCACTTGGGAGGCCCGGAGGGGCTTCAAAGGGAAGGAAAAGTATTTCCTTCCCTTTGAAGTCCCTCCGAGGGTTTCAAAAGCCGGATTGCTTGCAATCCGGCTTTTGAAACCCCACTAGACACCAGGGATTTTTTTTTTTTTCTTTGAAATTGACAAAAGGGAGCGACCCCTTGGGCAAGGGTCGCTCCCAGGGGGGCATATTTTCGGGAAGGCCTTTTCTGCCCCCCCTGGGGGCAGATCGGCCTACTATTAGGCCGATCTGCCCCCAGGGGGGGCAGAAACCTCTAGGCACCAGGGACCATTTTTTTTTTTTTTTTCATTTTTTTTTTTTTGGTGGGGAGCGACCCCTTAGGCAAGGGTCGCTCCCCTTGGGGGAAAATTATATTTTGCCCATTTCTGCCCCCCTTGGGGGCAGATTGGCCTATTTTGATGAGGCCAATCTGCCCCCAAGGGGGGTAGAAACCACTAGACACCAGGGAGTTTTTTCTTTGCGTGAATTTCACGCAAAGGGAGCGACCACTTAGGCAAGGGTCGCTCCCTGGGGGGGAGGGCAATTTATTTTAGGCCATTTCTGCCCCCCCGGGGGCAGATCGGCCTATTATTAGGCCGATCTGCCCCCAGGGGGGGAAGAAACCTCTAGGCGCCAGGGCAAATTTTTTTTTTGTGTTTTTTTTTTTTGTTCTTTCTTTTTTTTAGAGATGGGGAGCGACCCATCAGGCAAGGGTCGCTCCCCTGGGGGGCAAATTGTATTTAGACCATTTCTGCCCCCCTGGGGGCAGATTGGCCGATTTTAGGTCAATCTGCCACTAGGCACCAGGGATTTGTTTTTTGTCGCCAATGTCACGCAGGGGGAGCGACCCCGTAGGCAAGGGTCGCTCCCGGGGGGGGGTGGGGTTGGGGGGGCAAATTTATTTTAGGCCATTTATGCCCCCCCGGGGGACAGATCGGCCTATTATTAGGCCGAACTGCCCCCGGGGGGGGGGCAGAACACTCTAGGCGCCAGGGCAATTTTTTTTTTGTGTTTTTTTTTTTGTTGTTTCTTTTTTTAGAGATGGGGAGCGACCCATCAGGCAAGGGTCTCTCCCCTGGGGGGGCAAATTGTATTTAGACCATTTCTGCCCCCCTGGGGGCAGATTGGCCAATTTTAGGTCAATCTGCCCCCAAGGGGACAGAAACCACTAGGCACCGGGGATTTGTTTTTTGGCGCCAATGTCACGCAGGGGGAGTGACCCCGTAGGCAAGGGTCGCTCCGGGGGGGGGGTGGGGGTTGGGGGGGCAAATTTATTTTAGTCCATTTCTGCCCCCCCGGGGAGACATGGGGGAACGCTGGGTGGAAGGAAATTTGTGGCTCCTCTCAGATTCCAGAACTTTCTGCCACAGAAATGTGAGGAACATGTGTTTTTTTAGCCAAATTTTGAGGTTTGCAAAGGATTCTGGGTAACAGAACCTGGTCCGAGCCACACAAGTCACCCCTCCTTGGATTCCCCTAGGTCTCTAGTTTTCAGAAATGCACAGGTTTGGTAGGTTTCCCTAGGTGGCGGCTGAGCTAGAGGCCAAAATCTACAGGTAGTCACTTTGCTAAAAACAGCTCTGTTTTCTGTGATATGTCCACGTTGTGTTTTGGGGCATATCCTGTCGCGGGCGCTAGCCCTACCCACACAAGTGAGGTATCATTTTTATCGGGAGACGTGGGGGAACGCTGGGTGGAAGGAAATTTGTGTCTCCTCTCAGATTCCAGAACTTTCTGCCACAGAAATGTGAGGAACATGTGTTTTTTAGCCAAATTTTGAGGTTTGCAAAGGATTCTGGGTAACAGAACCTGGTCCGAGCCACACAAGTCACCCCTCCTTGGATTCCCCTAGGTCTCTAGTTTTCAGAAATGCACAGGTTTGGTAGGTTTCCCTAGGTGGCGGCTGAGCTAGAGGCCAAAATCTACAGGTAGTCACTTTGCTAAAAACAGCTCTGTTTTCTGTGATATGTCCACGTTGTGTTTTGGGGCATATCCTGTCGCGGGCGCTAGGCCTACCCACACAAGTGAGGTATCATTTTTATCGGGAGACGTGGGGGAACGCTGGGTGGAAGGAAATTTGTGGCTCCTCTCAGATTCCAGAACTTTCTGCCACAGAAATGTGAGGAACATTATTAGGCCGAACTGCCCCCGGGGGGGGGGCAGAACACTCTAGGCGCCAGGGCAATTTTTTTTTGTGTTTTTTTTTTTGTTGTTTCTTTTTTTAGAGATGGGGAGCGACCCATCAGGCAAGGGTCTCTCCCCTGGGGGGGCAAATTGTATTTAGACCATTTCTGCCCCCCTGGGGGCAGATTGGCCAATTTTAGGTCAATCTGCCCCCAAGGGGACAGAAACCACTAGGCACCGGGGATTTGTTTTTTGGCGCCAATGTCACGCAAGGGGAGTGACCCCGTAGGCAAGGGTCGCTCCGGGGGGGGGGGTGGGGGTTGGGGGGGCAAATTTATTTTAGTCCATTTCTGCCCCCCCGGGGAGACATGGGGGAACGCTGGGTGGAAGGAAATTTGTGGCTCCTCTCAGATTCCAGAACTTTCTGCCACAGAAATGAGAGGAACATGTGTTTTTTTAGCCAAATTTTGAGGTTTGCAAAGGATTCTGGGTAACAGAACCTGGTCCGAGCCACACAAGTCACCCCTCCTTGGATTCCCCTAGGTCTCTAGTTTTCAGAAATGCACAGGTTTGGTAGGTTTCCCTAGGTGCCGGCTGAGCTAGAGGCCAAAATCTACAGGTAGGCACTTCGCAAAAAACACCTCTGTTTTTTTCCAAAATTTAGGATGTGTCCACGTTGCGCTTTGGGGTGTTTCCTGTCGCCGGCGCTAGGCCTACCCACGCAAGTGAGGTATCATTTTTATCGGGAGACTTGGGGGAACGCTGGGTGGAAGGAAATTTGTAGCTCCTCTCAGATTCCAGAACTTTCTGCCACAGAAATGTGAGGGACATGTGATTTTTTAGCCAAATGTTGAGGTTTGCAAAGGATTCTGGGTAACAGAACCTGGTCCGAGCCCCGCAAGTCACCCCTCCTTGGATTCCCCTAGGTCTCTAGTTTTCAGAAATGCACAGGTTTGGTAGGTTTCCCTAGGTGGCGGCTGAGCTAGAGGCCAAAATCTACAGGTAGTCACTTTGCTAAAAACAGCTCTGTTTTCTGTGATGTGTCCACGTTGTGTTTTGGGGCATATCCTGTCGCGGGCGCTAGGCCTACCCACACAAGTGAGGTATCATTTTTATCGGGAGACGTGGGGGAACGCTGGGTGGAAGGAAATTTGTGGCTCCTCTCAGATTCCAGAACTTTCTGCCACAGAAATGAGAGGAACATGTGTTTTTTTAGCCAAATTTTGAGGTTTGCAAAGGATTCTGGGTAACAGAACCTGGTCCGAGCCACACAAGTCACCCCTCCTTGGATTCCCCTAGGTCTCTAGTTTTCAGAAATGCACAGGTTTGGTAGGTTTCCCTAGGTGCTGGCTGAGCTAGAGGCCAAAATCTACAGGTAGGCACTTCGCAAAAAACACCTCTGTTTTTTTCCAAAATTTAGGATGTGTCCACGTTGTGTTTTGGGGCATATCCTGTCGCGGGCGCTAGGCCTACCCACACAAGTGAGGTATCATTTTTATCGGGAGACGTGGGGGAACGCTGGGTGGAAGGAAATTTGTGGCTCCTCTCAGATTCCAGAACTTTCTGCCACAGAAATGAGAGGAACATGTGTTTTTTTAGCCAAATTTTGAGGTTTGCAAAGGATTCTGGGTAACAGAACCTGGTCCGAGCCACACAAGTCACCCCTCCTTGGATTCCCCTAGGTCTCTAGTTTTCAGAAATGCATAGGTTTGGTAGGTTTCCCTAGGTGGCGGCTGAGCTAGAGGCCAAAATCTACAGGTAGTCACTTTGCTAAAAACAGCTCTGTTTTCTGTGATGTGTCCACGTTGTGTTTTGGGGCATATCCTGTCGCGGGCGCTAGGCCTACCCACACAAGTGAGGTATCATTTTTATCGGGAGACATGGGGGAACGCTGGGTGGAAGGAAATTTGTGGCTCCTCTCAGATTCCAGAACTTTCTGCCACAGAAATGTGAGGAACATGTGTTTTTTTAGCCAAATTTTGAGGTTTGCAAAGGATTCTGGGTAACAGAACCTGGTCCGAGCCCCGCAAGTCACCCCTCCTTGGATTCCCCTAGGTCTCTAGTTTTCAGAAATGCACAGGTTTGGTAGGTTTCCCTAGGTGGCGGCTGAGCTAGAGGCCAAAATCTACAGGTAGTCACTTTGCTAAAAACAGCTCTGTTTTCTGTGATGTGTCCACGTTGTGTTTTGGGGCATATCCTGTCGCGGGCGCTAGGCCTACCCACACAAGTGAGGTATCATTTTTATCGGGAGACATGGGGGAACGCTGGGTGGAAGGAAATTTGTGGCTCCTCTCAGATTCCAGAACTTTCTGCCACAGAAATGTGAGGAACATGTGTTTTTTTAGCCAAATTTTGAGGTTTGCAAAGGATTCTGGGTAACAGAACCTGGTCCGAGCCACACAAGTCACCCCTCCTTGGATTCCCCTAGGTCTCTAGTTTTCAGAAATGCACAGGTTTGGTAGGTTTCCCTAGGTGGCGGCTGAGCTAGAGGCCAAAATCTACAGGTAGTCACTTTGCTAAAAACAGCTCTGTTTTCTGTGATATGTCCACGTTGTGTTTTGGGGCATATCCTGTCGCGGGCGCTAGGCCTACCCACACAAGTGAGGTATCATTTTTATCGGGAGACGTGGGGGAACACTGGGTGGAAGGAAATTTGTGTCTCCTCTCAGATTCCAGAACTTTCTGCCACAGAAATGTGAGGAACATGTGTTTTTTAGCCAAATTTTGAGGTTTGCAAAGGATTCTGGGTAACAGAACCTGGTCCGAGCCACACAAGTCACCCCTCCTTGGATTCCCCTAGGTCTCTAGTTTTCAGAAATGCACAGGTTTGGTAGGTTTCCCTAGGTGGCGGCTGAGCTAGAGGCCAAAATCTACAGGTAGTCACTTTGCTAAAAACAGCTCTGTTTTCTGTGATATGTCCACGTTGTGTTTTGGGGCATATCCTGTCGCGGGCGCTAGGCCTACCCACACAAGTGAGGTATCATTTTTATCGGGAGACGTGGGGGAACGCTGGGTGGAAGGAAATTTGTGGCTCCTCTCAGATTCCAGAACTTTCTGCCACAGAAATGTGAGGAACATGTGTTTTTTTAGCCAAATTTTGAGGTTTGCAAAGGATTCTGGGTAACAGAACCCGGTCCGAGCCACACAAGTCACCCCTCCTTGGATTCCCCTAGGTCTCTAGTTTTCAGAAATGCATAGGTTTGGTAGGTTTCCCTAGGTGGCGGCTGAGCTAGAGGCCAAAATCTACAGGTAGTCACTTTGCTAAAAACAGCTCTGTTTTCAGTGATATGTCCACGTTGTGTTTTGGGGCATATCCTGTCGCGGGCGCTAGGCCTACCCACACAAGTGAGGTATCATTTTTATCGGGAGACGTGGGGGAACACTGGGTGGAAGGAAATTTGTGGCTCCTCTCAGATTCCAGAACTTTCTGCCACAGAAATGTGAGGAACATGTGTTTTTTTAGCCAAATTTTGAGGTTTGCAAAGGATTCTGGGTAACAGAACCTGGTCCGAGCCACACAAGTCACCCCTCCTTGGATTCCCCTAGGTCTCTAGTTTTCAGAAATGCATAGGTTTGGTAGGTTTCCCTAGGTGGCGGCTGAGCTAGAGGCCAAAATCTACAGGTAGTCACTTTGCTAAAAACAGCTCTGTTTTCTGTGATGTGTCCACGTTGCGCTTTGGGGTGTTTCCTGTCGCCGGCGCTAGGCCTACCCACGCAAGTGAGGTATCATTTTTATCGGGAGACGTGGGGGAACGCTGGGTGGAAGGAAATTTGTGGCTCCTCTCAGATTCCAGAACTTTCTGCCACAGAAATGAGAGGAACATGTGTTTTTTTAGCCAAATTTTGAGGTTTGCAAAGGATTCTGGGTAACAGAACCTGGTCCGAGCCACACAAGTCACCCCTCCTTGGATTCCCCTAGGTCTCTAGTTTTCAGAAATGCATAGGTTTGGTAGGTTTCCCTAGGTGGCGGCTGAGCTAGAGGCCAAAATCTACAGGTAGTCACTTTGCTAAAAACAGCTCTGTTTTCTGTGATGTGTCCACGTTGTGTTTTGGGGCATATCCTGTCGCGGGCGCTAGGCCTACCCACACAAGTGAGGTATCATTTTTATCGGGAGACATGGGGGAACGCTGGGTGGAAGGAAATTTGTGGCTCCTCTCAGATTCCAGAACTTTCTGCCACAGAAATGTGAGGAACATGTGTTTTTTTAGCCAAATTTTGAGGTTTGCAAAGGATTCTGGGTAACAGAACCTGGTCCGAGCCCCGCAAGTCACCCCTCCTTGGATTCCCCTAGGTCTCTAGTTTTCAGAAATGCACAGGTTTGGTAGGTTTCCCTAGGTGGCGGCTGAGCTAGAGGCCAAAATCTACAGGTAGTCACTTTGCTAAAAACAGCTCTGTTTTCTGTGATGTGTCCACGTTGTGTTTTGGGGCATATCCTGTCGCGGGCGCTAGGCCTACCCACACAAGTGAGGTATCATTTTTATCGGGAGACATGGGGGAACGCTGGGTGGAAGGAAATTTGTGGCTCCTCTCAGATTCCAGAACTTTCTGCCACAGAAATGTGAGGAACATGTGTTTTTTTAGCCAAATTTTGAGGTTTGCAAAGGATTCTGGGTAACAGAACCTGGTCCGAGCCACACAAGTCACCCCTCCTTGGATTCCCCTAGGTCTCTAGTTTTCAGAAATGCACAGGTTTGGTAGGTTTCCCTAGGTGGCGGCTGAGCTAGAGGCCAAAATCTACAGGTAGTCACTTTGCTAAAAACAGCTCTGTTTTCTGTGATATGTCCACGTTGTGTTTTGGGGCATATCCTGTCGCGGGCGCTAGGCCTACCCACACAAGTGAGGTATCATTTTTATCGGGAGACGTGGGGGAACACTGGGTGGAAGGAAATTTGTGTCTCCTCTCAGATTCCAGAACTTTCTGCCACAGAAATGTGAGGAACATGTGTTTTTTAGCCAAATTTTGAGGTTTGCAAAGGATTCTGGGTAACAGAACCTGGTTCGAGCCACACAAGTCACCCCTCCTTGGATTCCCCTAGGTCTCTAGTTTTCAGAAATGCACAGGTTTGGTAGGTTTCCCTAGGTGGCGGCTGAGCTAGAGGCCAAAATCTACAGGTAGTCACTTTGCTAAAAACAGCTCTGTTTTCTGTGATATGTCCACGTTGTGTTTTGGGGCATATCCTGTCGCGGGCGCTAGGCCTACCCACACAAGTGAGGTATCATTTTTATCGGGAGACGTGGGGGAACGCTGGGTGGAAGGAAATTTGTGGCTCCTCTCAGATTCCAGAACTTTCTGCCACAGAAATGTGAGGAACATGTGTTTTTTTAGCCAAATTTTGAGGTTTGCAAAGGATTCTGGGTAACAGAACCTGGTCCGAGCCACACAAGTCACCCCTCCTTGGATTCCCCTAGGTCTCTAGTTTTCAGAAATGCATAGGTTTGGTAGGTTTCCCTAGGTGGCGGCTGAGCTAGAGGCCAAAATCTACAGGTAGTCACTTTGCTAAAAACAGCTCTGTTTTCAGTGATATGTCCACGTTGTGTTTTGGTGCATATCCTGTCGCGGGCGCTAGGCCTACCCACACAAGTGAGGTATCATTTTTATCGGGAGACGTGGGGGAACGCTGGGTGGAAGGAAATTTGTGGCTCCTCTCAGATTCCAGAACTTTCTGCCACAGAAATGTGAGGAACATGTGTTTTTTTAGCCAAATTTTGAGGTTTGCAAAGGATTCTGGGTAACAGAACCTGGTCCGAGCCACACAAGTCACCCCTCCTTGGATTCCCCTAGGTCTCTAGTTTTCAGAAATGCATAGGTTTGGTAGGTTTCCCTAGGTGGCGGCTGAGCTAGAGGCCAAAATCTACAGGTAGTCACTTTGCTAAAAACAGCTCTGTTTTCTGTGATGTGTCCACGTTGTGTTTTGGGGCATATCCTGTCGCGGGCGCTAGGCCTACCCACACAAGTGAGGTATCATTTTTATCGGGAGACGTGGGGGAACGCTGGGTGGAAGGAAATTTGTGGCTCCTCTCAGATTCCAGAACTTTCTGCCACAGAAATGAGAGGAACATGTGTTTTTTTAGCCAAATTTTGAGGTTTGCAAAGGATTCTGGGTAACAGAACCTGGTCCGAGCCACACAAGTCACCCCTCCTTGGATTCCCCTAGGTCTCTAGTTTTCAGAAATGCACAGGTTTGGTAGGTTTCCCTAGGTGCTGGCTGAGCTAGAGGCCAAAATCTACAGGTAGGCACTTCGCAAAAAACACCTCTGTTTTTTTCCAAAATTTAGGATGTGTCCACGTTGCGCTTTGGGGTGTTTCCTGTCGCCGGCGCTAGGCCTACCCACGCAAGTGAGGTATCATTTTTATCGGGAGACTTGGGGGAACGCTGGGTGGAAGGAAATTTGTAGCTCCTCTCAGATTCCAGAACTTTCTGCCACAGAAATGTGAGGTACATGTGTTTTTTTAGCCAAATGTTGAGGTTTGCAAAGGATTCTGGGTAACAGAACCTGGTCCGAGCCCCGCAAGTCACCCCTCCTTGGATTCCCCTAGGTCTCTAGTTTTCAGAAATGCACAGGTTTGGTAGGTTTCCCTAGGTGGCGGCTGAGCTAGAGGCCAAAATCTACAGGTAGTCACTTTGCTAAAAACAGCTCTGTTTTCTGTGATATGTCCACGTTGTGTTTTGGGGCATATCCTGTCGCGGGCGCTAGCCCTACCCACACAAGTGAGGTATCATTTTTATCGGGAGACGTGGGGGAACGCTGGGTGGAAGGAAATTTGTGTCTCCTCTCAGATTCCAGAACTTTCTGCCACAGAAATGTGAGGAACATGTGTTTTTTAGCCAAATTTTGAGGTTTGCAAAGGATTCTGGGTAACAGAACCTGGTCCGAGCCACACAAGTCACCCCTCCTTGGATTCCCCTAGGTCTCTAGTTTTCAGAAATGCACAGGTTTGGTAGGTTTCCCTAGGTGGCGGCTGAGCTAGAGGCCAAAATCTACAGGTAGTCACTTTGCTAAAAACAGCTCTGTTTTCTGTGATGTGTCCACGTTGTGTTTTGGGGCATATCCTGTCGCGGGCGCTAGGCCTACCCACACAAGTGAGGTATCATTTTTATCGGGAGACATGGGGGAACGCTGGGTGGAAGGAAATTTGTGGCTCCTCTCAGATTCCAGAACTTTCTGCCACAGAAATGTGAGGAACATGTGTTTTTTAGCCAAATTTTGAGGTTTGCAAAGGATTCTGGGTAACAGAACCTGGTCCGAGCCCCGCAAGTCACCCCTCCTTGGATTCCCCTAGGTCTCTAGTTTTCAGAAATGCACAGGTTTGGTAGGTTTCCCTAGGTGGCGGCTGAGCTAGAGGCCAAAATCTACAGGTAGTCACTTTGCTAAAAACAGCTCTGTTTTCTGTGATGTGTCCACGTTGTGTTTTGGGGCATATCCTGTCGCGGGCGCTAGGCCTACCCACACAAGTGAGGTATCATTTTTATCGGGAGACATGGGGGAACGCTGGGTGGAAGGAAATTTGTGGCTCCTCTCAGATTCCAGAACTTTCTGCCACAGAAATGTGAGGAACATGTGTTTTTTTAGCCAAATTTTGAGGTTTGCAAAGGATTCTGGGTAACAGAACCTGGTCCGAGCCACACAAGTCACCCCTCCTTGGATTCCCCTAGGTCTCTAGTTTTCAGAAATGCACAGGTTTGGTAGGTTTCCCTAGGTGGCGGCTGAGCTAGAGGCCAAAATCTACAGGTAGTCACTTTGCTAAAAACAGCTCTGTTTTCTGTGATATGTCCACGTTGTGTTTTGGGGCATATCCTGTCGCGGGCGCTAGGCCTACCCACACAAGTGAGGTATCATTTTTATCGGGAGACGTGGGGGAACACTGGGTGGAAGGAAATTTGTGTCTCCTCTCAGATTCCAGAACTTTCTGCCACAGAAATGTGAGGAACATGTGTTTTTTAGCCAAATTTTGAGGTTTGCAAAGGATTCTGGGTAACAGAACCTGGTCCGAGCCACACAAGTCACCCCTCCTTGGATTCCCCTAGGTCTCTAGTTTTCAGAAATGCACAGGTTTGGTAGGTTTCCCTAGGTGGCGGCTGAGCTAGAGGCCAAAATCTACAGGTAGTCACTTTGCTAAAAACAGCTCTGTTTTCTGTGATATGTCCACGTTGTGTTTTGGGGCATATCCTGTCGCGGGCGCTAGGCCTACCCACACAAGTGAGGTATCATTTTTATCGGGAGACGTGGGGGAACGCTGGGTGGAAGGAAATTTGTGGCTCCTCTCAGATTCCAGAACTTTCTGCCACAGAAATGTGAGGAACATGTGTTTTTTTAGCCAAATTTTGAGGTTTGCAAAGGATTCTGGGTAACAGAACCTGGTCCGAGCCACACAAGTCACCCCTCCTTGGATTCCCCTAGGTCTCTAGTTTTCAGAAATGCATAGGTTTGGTAGGTTTCCCTAGGTGGCGGCTGAGCTAGAGGCCAAAATCTACAGGTAGTCACTTTGCTAAAAACAGCTCTGTTTTCAGTGATATGTCCACGTTGTGTTTTGGGGCATATCCTGTCGCGGGCGCTAGGCCTACCCACACAAGTGAGGTATCATTTTTATCGGGAGACGTGGGGGAACGCTGGGTGGAAGGAAATTTGTGGCTCCTCTCAGATTCCAGAACTTTCTGCCACAGAAATGTGAGGAACATGTGTTTTTTTAGCCAAATTTTGAGGTTTGCAAAGGATTCTGGGTAACAGAACCTGGTCCGAGCCACACAAGTCACCCCTCCTTGGATTCCCCTAGGTCTCTAGTTTTCAGAAATGCATAGGTTTGGTAGGTTTCCCTAGGTGGCGGCTGAGCTAGAGGCCAAAATCTACAGGTAGTCACTTTGCTAAAAACAGCTCTGTTTTCTGTGATATGTCCACGTTGTGTTTTGGGGCATATCCTGTCGCGGGCGCTAGGCCTACCCACACAAGTGAGGTATCATTTTTATCGGGAGACGTGGGGGAACGCTGGGTGGAAGGAAATTTGTGGCTCCTCTCAGATTCCAGAACTTTCTGCCACAGAAATGTGAGGAACATGTGTTTTTTAAGCCAAATTTTGAGGTTTGCAAAGGATTCTGGGTAACAGAACCTGGTCCGAGCCCCGCAAGTCACCCCTCCTTGGATTCCCCTAGGTCTCTAGTTTTCAGAAATGCACAGGTTTGGTAGGTTTCCCTAGGTGGCGGCTGAGCTAGAGGCCAAAATCTACAGGTAGTCACTTTGCTAAAAACAGCTCTGTTTTCTGTGATATGTCCACGTTGTGTTTTGGGGCATATCCTGTCGCGGGCGCTAGGCCTACCCACACAAGTGAGGTCTCATTTTTATCGGGAGACGTGGGGGAACGCTGGGTGGAAGGAAATTTGTGGCTCCTCTCAGATTCCAGAACTTTCTGCCACAGAAATGTGAGGAACATGTGTTTTTTTAGCCAAATTTTGAGGTTTGCAAAGGATTCTGGGTAACCGAACCTGGTTCGAGCCACACAAGTCACCCCTCCTTGGATTCCCCTAGGTCTCTAGTTTTCAGAAATGCACAGGTTTGGTAGGTTTCCCTAGGTGGCGGCTGAGCTAGAGGCCAAAATCTACAGGTAGTCACTTTGCTAAAAACAGCTCTGTTTTCTGTGATGTGTCCACGTTGTGTTTTGGGGCATATCCTGTCGCGGGCGCTAGGCCTACCCACACAAGTGAGATATCATTTTTATCGGGAGACTTGGGGGAACATAGAATAGCAAAACAAGTGTTATTGCCCCTTGTCTTTCTCTACATTTATTCCTTCCAAATATAGGGGTGTGTGTAAAAAAGACATCTATTTGAGAAATTCCATGTAATTCACGTGCTACTATGGTCACCCCGGAATTCAGAGATGTGCAAATAACCACTGCTCCTCAACACCTTATCTTGTGCCCTTTTTGGAAATGCAAAGGTTTTCTTGATAGCTATTTTTTACTCCTTATATTTCACCTAATGAATTACTGTATACCCGGTATAGAATGAAAACGCACTGCAGGGTGCAGCTCATTTATTGGCTCTGGGTTCCTCGGGTTCTTGATGAACCTATAAACCCTATATATCCCCGCAACCAGAGGAGTCCAGCAGACGTAACGGTATATTGCTTTCGATAATCTGACATTGCAGGGAAAAGTTACAGAGTAAAAAGTAGAGAACAATTGATGTTTTTTTCACCTCAATTTCAATATTTTTCTTTTTCAGCTGTTATTTTCTGTAGGAAACCCTTGTAGGATCTACACAAATGACCCCTTGCTGAATTCAGAATTTTGTCTACTTTTCAGAAATGTTTAGGTTTCTGGGATCCAGCATTGGTTTCATGACCATTCCTGTCACTGACTGGAAGGAGGCTGAAAGCACAAAAAATTGCACAAATGGGGTATGCCCCAGTAAAATGCCAAAATTGTGTTGAAAAATTGGGTTTTCTGATTAAAGTCTGCCTGTTCCTGAAAGCTGGGAAGCTGCTGAGTTTAGCACCGCAAACCCTTTGTTGATGCCATTTTCAGGGGAAAAACCACAAGCCTTCTTCTGCAGCCCCTTTTTCCAATTTTTTTGAAAAAAACTAAATTTTCACTGTATTTTGGCCAATTTCTTGGCCTCCTTCAGGGGAACCCACAAAGTCTGGGTACCTTTAGAATCCCTAGGATGTTGGAAAAAAAGGACGCAAATTTGGCTTGGTTAGCTTATGTGGACAAAAAGTTATGAGGGCCTAAGCGCGAACTGCCCCAAATAGGCAAAAAAAGGCCTGGCACAGGAGGGGGAAAAGGCCTGGCAGCGAAGGGGTTAAAGGCACGTAGAAGCTGGGAGGAGGCCAGATGGGCCACTATTTTGGATTCTGCCTTATCCAATAATACATCCAGGTTTTGGAAACTAATAGCTGATAATGACAGTGATTCCCCTGCCGCGCCTGGCTCAACAATCCTCTCAGCAACTTGGGTAGAGCATTTTGGGCAACTTTATGGAGGTCCGCCTGAAGTTTCCTTGTGGCCCCCCAACGATTTAATAAACCAAGAGATCATTCCAATTTCATTTTCCCTATCCGAAACTAGAGCAGCAATAGATTCCCTGAAATGGGGGAAGGCACCTGGCCCAGACAAAATCCCAGGTGATCTATATAAATCTAGACCTGACATATGGGCTCCTTACCTCAATTCGATCTGCAATGCAATTGCAGCGGGTGCTCCAGTTCCATCCACTTGGAAAGGGGCTGAAATTGTACTGATCTTTAAAAAAGGAAATCCAAACATTCCGGCTAACTACCTTAGTCTCCTCGATAACTTCCAAAAAATCTATGCGAAACATCTTCTGTCCCATCTTGAGGAATGGATTATTGAGTCTAAAGCTCTCTCTGATTTACAAGCGGGTTTCAGACCCGCAGTGAGCACAGTTGACCAAGCTTTAAGATTTTTATCAATAAAATGGAAGAATGTAGACCTGGGGAGGGGTAACCTTTATGTGGTTTTTATAGATCTAAGAGCCGCATTTGACCTGATCCCCAGGAATCTCCTGTGGACAACATTATTAAATATGAGAGTCCCATTTGGCTTCCTGAAACTTATAGTTCAATTGCATCAAGATACCTTTGCCCAAATCAGGTGTGGACAGGGGGCTGAGCTGACTGATCCCGTAGCCATTAAAAAAGGAGTTAGACAAGGTTGTGTTCTGGCACCTACTCTTTTTTTGCTCTACATTAATAATTGTATCCACTACCTAGAGAACTGCTTAAATGATTCTCCAAAACTGGGTGGGATAAAAATCCCTTGTCTGCTATATGCAGATGATACGATCCTACTATCAAAATCGCCAATGGGAATTCAACATCTGATCAACCAGTTTTGTGCTTACTGTAGCGACTATGGTCTAGATGTAAATATCAAGAAAACCAAATTTATGATATTCACTACCTCCAATAAACGATTGCGTGTTAATATCGAGATGAATTCGACCCCACTGGAGAAAGTAGAAGAGTTCGATTATTTGGGTTTCAGATTATCTACATCAGGCAAATGGAAGGCAGCTATTGACAAAGGGGCTCTAATCATAGGCCAAAGAGGTGGGGCCTTAGTCCGTAGATCTAGAAAGGCTCCGAGCCCCCCTCTGAACATTCTTGCGGAGATTTATAACGTTCAAATTAGAGCAGCGGCCTTATATGGAGCGGAAATTTGGGGATCCCACAAAAACCTGGACATTCTGCAAACCAAGGAAAATATTTTCCTTAGGCAGGTGTCCAGGCTTGGTACAGGTACACCAATGACCCCTTTAAGGCTTGACCTTGGTTTAAATAGTATCAAAACCATAGCGGCCTTAAGACCCCTTTCCTATTGGATCCGATTGTGGAAATCTGCTGAACTTGAACCATATAGGCTGGCTATAAGAGAGTTGATAGCCGCCCCTAAGGCACTGGAGAAAATCCCCTGGCTGAAAGAGATGAAAATTGCCTGGGACAAATTGGGTCTTCCCCATTATTGGAAATACCCGGACCAAATCCCTGATAATGCTAGGAAATTTGTTACAAGCAGATACTGGGAGAAAGTTAACGAATATTCCCTGCACCAAAAGGGGGCGGGTAGGTTAACAATGGATTTTCTTCAAATTAAGCATGAACCCTGGGCTGAGAATTTCCTGAACCTCCCTATCCCTCCATATGCCCGCGCTTTATACCTGCAGTTAAGATACGGTACATTGCCTACCAATGGTTTCACGGCCCACTGGTCATCTAACACCGCTTCAAATGACAGGTGTATCTTTTGGCAACACTGGAAAGAAACAATAGAGCATGTATTATTCTTCTGCCCTTTGTATAAGATACCCAGAAAGAGGTGGATTATTCCTCTTTGCAAAAATATGTCATCTCAGGATAGAGTGACTGCCATTAGAATCTGCACGCATGATTCCTCTCCCAGGGTAGCCATTCCAGTCACTAAATACTTATCGGAGGCCTGGTACATTCGTCGTAAGTCCCTTGTACCCAAAGGCCCCTGAGTTATTTTCATATTAGTGTTTAGAAGGATCTTAATCTGCTCTTTTTATCTTCTTTGCATTATCTTTTAGCAGGAAATCTCCTATAGTAATTGGTTGCTTTCTATATGATCACCAGAGTTTGCATAAGCTTATAGAGTTCTTCCCTATATAGCTTTTACTGTTGTTTTTTTTTTTGATTGGTATTCTGATAATGTTTCTTTTAGTTAAATGGGAACTCTATTTTTGTCTTTTTGTCTCCTGGTTGTGCACACTGGTCCTCTAGACAAAAAGTCTTTTATTTTAGCTTTTATCTTTTTCTCTTTTTACTATATCTATTCATGTTGTATTTATTGCATTTTTATTTATGATCAAATGCTTTATTCTGCTATTTTTACTGTTATAATGTTCTGACGATTATTGGTTTTATATTGTCACCATGCTTTTACCTCATTCTTTTCTTTTATGTATGATCCTTATTATTACGTCAAATGGTCTAGATTTCTAGACCGAATAAATAAAATAAAATAAAAACTGCTTTTTATTGCTACATGGGATGCTCACTCTTTTGGCCTTCTTTTCAAAAGTGCACTGTTAAAGCTACAGTCATCTCATGGCTTTATTACTGCAATGTCCAGCTCTGCAGAATTGAAAAGAATGAAACTTAGAAAAATGCAAAAAGCCCATCACATGCACCCTTGTATGTCCTTAGTTGATAATGCTGCTATACGTTTTCACTGGCTCTCAAAACTCTTCACATATCACCCATCAAAGAAAGAATACAGTTTACGATACTGCGCTTTATCAACATGGTAGTGGACCACAATATGTTGCAAGGGTTTTCCAACTTCAAGGATTTGCAACCTTCAAAAATTCAGAGGTCAGTCATTTTTTTTTTACTATTCATTAGTGTCACAAGAAATCAACGATATCCAACAGAAAAAAACATAAACACAATGACAAATATGGGTTCAAAAATAGAAAGTTGTACTGATCAAAATATCCATTGATTAATAATAAAAACTTCGAAAAGCAAAGCAAATTGATGTATTGAAATGAATATACATAGATTTCATTTGAACTTAACACACAGAACTAGCAATTTCACTTCAGAGTTTCTCAACTGCATTTCAGATTGCACTCAGTTTCTTAATTGTATTCTATCCCATCATTATGATACATTTTAAATTGTGTGTGAATTTAAACTCTGTTCCATCCAGAGAAATTGGGAAGG
This sequence comes from Pleurodeles waltl, assembly GCF_031143425.1. NCBI lineage: Eukaryota > Metazoa > Chordata > Amphibia > Caudata > Salamandridae > Pleurodeles > Pleurodeles waltl. The sequence goes on along the minus strand of NC_090451.1, from coordinate 427,779,426 downwards.
TATTTTTCTTTCCACTGTCTTGCAGTTAAATGGGGGTTGATATTGTCTCTAGATATTCATTGTGGTTACTTTAATCCACCATTTCTCAGAGTTAATCAATAGTCCTAAAAAATCAACTCTTTATAATTTTTAAAGCATGTTTGAGGATTTACAAAAGAGAAGAAGAGGCCTTACCACAGTTTTCCTCTGATATTAAAGGTATACTTTTTCAGACTGGTCTGACTCAGAAATGTTATCTGAGCAAATGAAAGGACAATTGTGGCTGTTATAATATTTTACCTCTTTTGAAGTACTCTTCTTCCACTGAAAAATATGAATCTTTTATGGGCTTGATCAAATACAAATGTCTCCACTTTGCCCCTGGGCAAATTCAACTTTCTGTTTCAGTGCTTATGGCAAGGCCTGTGGCCAAATCATTTTTTTCTTTGAATTACAGACAATACCCTGAAACATTTCCTGTGTACAATACAATGTGGTTGTAGTCATGAATATGGACTACAAAAATATCAATCTACAATAATTTTGAGGTCAAAAGTGAGTCATCCATAATATTGAAAACTGCATACGCATAATAGAAATAACACAAATATTGATCTTGAAATATGGTTCCACAAAAATATCTAAAGATTACAAATATATGATACAAAAATATACACTTAAAATTAAACTTACAATTAAGATAAATATTGAAAATCAAAATATAGTATACACATTTTAGAAAATATAGTTATAAAAAATAGGAATTATTTAATTAAAATTAATTTTAAGCTTGAAAGAGCTGCAAAACATTTTTAGCATTATCGATGGAGGAGTCGGTTTACTATTTTCAGTTCAAACTAAGCAAAATTGGGGAAAGTGTTGAAACAAGAGGGTGGGGGGGTTAGGTTTACTGTTCCCACTCCAAACTAAGCAACACTTGGTAAGTGTTGGACTCTGGGGAGGGCTCAGATTTACTACCCCCACCCCAAACTAAGAAACACTGGTGAAAGTGATAGCCTCTGGAGAGTTGCCAGTTTTACTGTTGCTGCTTCCAAATAAGTAAAATTGGAGGAAGTATTGGGCACATGCGAATCAACCTCAAAAAAATAAAACATGTAAAATGTCAATAAAGAAATATAAAATAGGAAAAAAACTAAATATAACCACTGTGTTAAAAAAGCAGCATATTATGATTTAAAAATAAAACCTGTACAAGTAACATAAATATAACTAAATTATTAAATGTAATAATATCTGCCCTATAGATTTAATTGACACAATACTTAATTCACAAATCTTAATTTCATGCTTGCTCTGATTATTTTTTCTTAAATAAAAATATAAATAACAAAGTAAAAAAAAATCTAAAATTTTAAACATTTTTATAGGTAAACTATATTAGACTTTATTAAAGCAATACAAAATCACCAAAAATATACCTAAACATGTGAAACAAAAAAAAAAAAAAAGAAAATTTAAAAGACCATTCACCATAAACACAGATACAAAACTAAACTACCCAAAATCTAAACTAAAATAATAAATAAAAATAATCAAAATAATATGGAATACTAATTATTTAAAAAAATGAAAAATTCATGCAAAACCTTAACTTAAAACACAGCCAACGTGAAACCCCAATAAAGTCCAGCAACCTAAAAACAATACAATTATGTATACAATTAGAAAAATAGAAAGATCAAAATAAATACATAAAAAAAATGCAATGCAAAAATTTACCAAATTAATAAATATTTTAAATGCCAATAATACCAATATTACATTATTGATAAAAACTGATATTAAACAACACAATTGTAAGGTAATAGATACTTAGAACATTTTTAAAAACAATATACTCTCCATTGTTGTTCAAAACATTAATACTAGGGTACCATCAATATTCCTCCATTGTTAAGGATCCACACTGCTGTAAAATATGAATGAAATATGTTCCTGAGGCTTACTGATTGGCTCATTATCTTATAATGATTTAGTAATGAACAGGCCCAGTGGACGTATTTTGGTCCACCTTATTAAGCAAGAACGTTGCTTCTTCTACACACCTACCCTGCCTACCTCCAATACTTGGTGTCTTTATAATACTTTTATTATACCAAACTGGTGCATTTTACATTTCAATAGTGCAAATGAAGGATGGTGACTATAGTTTGGTCTAAATATTACATATAATCAGAAAAGTTACTAAAAGGGTGTTTTTTGGATTTTGGCAGACAGTTGGTGAAGTTTAGGGGACTCTTCCACTATGTCTCTAAAGGATCACATGCCCAATTTTTGGTTATGCTGCACATTGTGAACTGTTTTTAATCTGCAATATAAGTAGTTACTACAGGTGAAAAACTTCCTCAAAGTCACTTACCCCATCTAAATGAATTGTCCTCCTAATTTCTACTTTCTCTGAAGCCCATGTTTTGGCTCTTTTCTGTGACTGTTTGATTGACCATGTCCCATTTTACTGCCACTCACAGGACTGAATATGGTTCATGGAAATGTACAAAACAAAAAATACTGAGTTTTGCTATTAAGCTCCTGATTAGATCACAAAATCCAACAGATGAGTTTACCTTTTTTCATCTGGTATTCATGCTTTGGAGGTTGCCCTTGTTTGTACCAAGTGCAAATGTAACATAACAAATATATCCTCTTATGTAATGCAAATGAACGTCCATAAAAGAGGGACATTCCAGGACTCACATTCAAATATTACTCATATGCTGGTAGCTAACTCCATGCTTGTCAAGGACATGTTGGCCCTCATTGCGAGGCTGGCGGTCTTAAGTCTGCCAGCCTCATGGTGGCTGTCAGGTCTGCCTCTTCAGTGGCAGTCCGACCGCCACATTAAGACCCTGGCGGTCAGACAGCCAGGGTACCACCAGCAACGTAGGGATCCATAATCCCAACAGTCTGGCTTTGGTGGGGATCGCAATCTGCCAGGGCAGTGCTGCATGCAGCGCTGCCCTGCTGATTACGACATCGTTCTCTGCCAGCCTTTTTACTGCCATGAAAAGGCTTGCAAAGAAAAGGTGCAGAGAGCAGACATTGAACATTGCGAGAGTGTTGGTGCACCCTGTGGGAGGCAGCATTCCTGGATTACGAGCCAGAGACAATGCTGCTGCTTGTTTCCTGCTAGGCTGATGGATGGAAACCAAGGTTTCTGCCCATCAGCTTAGTAGGAAACTCCTGATGGGTCTGCTGGGGTGGTTGCCACTACAGCGGCAGTCACCCTGTCGGGAGTTTGGCGGACGGACTTTCCCGTCTGCCAAACTCAAACTGAGGCCCATTGTATTTTTTTTTGTGAAACTGCCATATAAACCACAGTGTTCTAGTACAGAAGAGACTTGTGGTGGGTCAGTACCCCTATTTTGGCCAGACTGAATGTTAGCGCTTCTAGCAGGGTCTGACTGACCTGTAAGGCAGTTTGTTATTGCCAGAACTGCTAGTCTGACAGGTCAGTGTATGGACCAGTTTTGTGGTTGTTTGTGGGCCTGTTTTATGGTCTGGTGGGCCAGTTTTAAATGTTGATTTCCCTGCTATTACCACAAACATTACCTTCAGCAACCTCCGGTGCATGCAGTGTCATACCTGGCAATACATATCCAGAGACTCTATATGACTTCAAACCTGTCTCACCTTGTAACCGTATGCCATTTTTATCTCTTTGATTCACTATTGGGGACCAATTTTATGTTAGTGCCCAGGTCTATTTTCAGTCATAGAGGGTCATTCTGACCCTGGCGGCCGGTGGCCGCCAGCGCCACCGACCACGGGAGCACCGCCAACAGGCTGGCGGTGCTCCAACGAGCATTCTGACCGCCGCGGTTCAGCCGCGGTCAGAAGCGGAAAGTCAGCGGTCTCCCGCTGACTTTCCGCTGCTCGTGTGAATCCTCCATGGCTGCGAGGATTCCGACCCCCCCTACCGCCATCCTGTTCATGGCGGGAAAGCCGCCATGAACAGGATGGCGGTAGGGGGGGTCGCGGGGCCCCTGGGGGCCCCTGCCGTGCCCATACCAATGGCATGGGCACGGCAGGGGCCCCCGTAAGAGGGCCCCGCAAAGTATTTCAGTGTCTGCCTTGCAGACACTGAAATACGCGACGGGTGCCACTGCACCCGTCGCACCTTCCCACTCCGCCGGCTCGATTACGAGCCGGCATCCTCGTGGGAAGGTCGTTTTCCCCTGGGCTGGCGGGCGGTTTTTCAGAAACCGCCCGCCAGCCCAGGGGAAAACTTGTAATACCCGCCGCGGTCTATTGACCGCGGCGCGGTATTTTGGAGGGCGGCATCCTGGCGGGCGGCCTCCGCCGCCCGCCAGGGTCATAATGAGGCCCATAGTCTGACCCTGGCTGCGTGTAGCTCAACCATTAGAAACATTACCCCCTGCAGGACTCTGAAAAGGGAGGAGGAACATAAATGTGTGCAGACAATGCTCCCATTTTTAATGGTGTAGGTTCCACCTCCTCTCTTATAAATCAGGCTTGTAAGCAATGAGTATTACAATTCCATCCTCTGACATCATTCAGCATCCTCAAAGCTTTTTTTATAAAACAATTAGAAGATTTTCATTTTAAATCACTTGGGTAAATCTGAACACTAAATAATTAATTCTTAGCAGACTTTAGGATTGCCAATATTCCCAGAGTCAGCCTTACATGTCAACTTTTTTGGCAATTTATAGTCATGTTGTACCCAATACAAAGACTGGTTGCATAGCAGAAAAAAGTTTGTACACAGAAGAAAAACCCTACCCTATGAAATAGTGTTTGAACTCTCCAAATGATAAACACGAAATAGATGTGCTATTAAAATAGCAAAATAACACTAATAACAGACCCCATAAATAATGTATTAATCAATATTCTCAATGTTTTTTTTCAGTAAATGTATCCATATTTTATTTGCAGTTATCTGCCCTGTTGTACAGCCCATTTATCAATAATGATTTTACTCTTCAGCTACATATGTGTGCTAGAAATGATTTAATTAATGTCATTCAGTTGGCTGCCAGTGCCTCCTGCCGCATTACCAATGCGTTTTCTGGTACAGCAGTTGCATCCCTTTGGAAGAGAGTCATGAGACTCCAATATCAATGCAATACTGCTCCTAGTGGATGTTTTGTTTTGGACAATATAAATATTTTTGTGTAGCTTTACCACTTCCCTTTTCTTCAGCTTTAATAGTATATAAAGATCTAGACACTTTTCTAAGTGACTCACACATAGATAAACAAGGCATTTTATCATTGATTAGTTGCTGTTTTTACCGGTTTAGATTGAATATGTATATAGATAGGCTTCAGGCTACTGCAGCTATAGATAGAACATTATCCATATGCCCACGGCCCATGAGACAGCTGCCTACTTGTAAAAAGTCCCTTCTGCCCATGACGAACCCCAGGCCTTCTGCTTTAAAATGATTATTTCAGGTTTAATCCTGTCTTTTTTACAGAACCGATTAAACTCAAAAAGACACTGACATATCAGTTATAGTTAACAGAACACATGCACACATACAAAGCATATTAAATCTATTTAGTTGTAATTATATTATTATTCAGTGCTTTGGAATTGTAAAGAAAATAATTATAATGCTATCTATATATATATATAAATATATATATATATATATTAACAAACCAGTATTCTTACTTATTTAGCAATATTTCTTCCCAAAATATTTTTGACACAATATTTTGGTAGTTTACATACAAAATATGTAAACCTTATATTTTTGTATGTATTATGTTTAACCCAATATTCTTGTAATTAGATATTGTTGTTGTTGATATTCTGTCATACAACCACACTGACTAGCTCTCAAGTGTTATGTCGACAGAGTACTAGATAAGCACAGTACATGCAATACCTGAAAAACAAAGTAATATCTGGTTCCATGAGGTGTAACCCACAAAGGGGCCAAATGATGTACCCACAACAATGGCAGAGTTTATAGTAATGAAGTAATGAGAGTGGAAGTTGAGTTGGATACAAGCTGACCCTCAGAATGCTAAGAAGCCAGAGACTGCTATAAGTAGATGGTCACAGGACCCAAACAACAGATAAGCGGATAAACATGCACAACAGTCTTGTAATGGACTTGGCAAAGACTAACCTCAAAAGCTAAAAGGCAAGGAAAATAGGTGGAATGCAGGATCAAGTGGATGAACTAAGCAGCTGTGGAGAGCCAACACAACTATCAATTGTAACTAGGCAATGAGACAGGTGTAAAATGCACCAAAATATGTGGTCTTCTATTATTGATGCAAAGTGAGTTCCTTATCAAGGAAGATTCCATCCCCCAGGTGGTTGGTATCAATGAAGTCGTATCCAGTTGCAATAGCCATGTCTTTCATAGTTACCACTATTTTACTAGACTGAGTTGAACAAGGTTGTTTAAGGTTGATTAAGGTTCAGGGGGTGATACAGCGGTGATAAGACTGCTGATGGAGAAAATGTCTGTGACCCCTTCTCTCAAGGCTTTTGACCTGGAATTCTGACAATATAAAATCACAGTAGGACGGCATCAGGCTCACTGATGCTGTTTAACAGAGCATTGCCACTGTGAGATGAAACATTTCAGATCATTCAGAAGTAACTATGAGAAAGGAGGGTTTGATATTTTCAAAAAGTAAAAGCCATGATTGTGCTGCTTGGGGTTTCTAGGCAAAATGCAAGATATGGAAATCCCCTAGAGTCCAGCAGAAAACATAGGTGGCGGTCGAGTGTCACATTATGACCACAACAGTCCTGCCGCAGTTGGACCACCAGCACACCAGGATTACAGATCCTGGCGGTCTGGTGGTTGTGGCGGTCCTAATCTGCCATGGTAGCGCTGCCCTGGGGATTACAACCTTGTTCTCCTCCAGCGATTTCATGGCGGTAACAACAAAGGCTGGCAGAGAACTGGTGCAGGGGGCCCAAGTGGGGCCCCTGCACTGCCCATGCACTTGACATGGGCAGTTCAGGGATACCCCTGACCAGCACAATTGCAATGTTTACAATGCTTTGCAGGCAGCCAACATTGTGAGGGTGTTGGTGCACCGTGCATCCTACAACATTGCAATGCTGAAGGGTTTTCCTGCTAGGCCAGCAGGCAGACATTCAGGTTTCCGCCCGCCGACCTAGCAAGAAACTCTTAATGGGCCTGTCGGAAGTTCGGCAGATGACTAAACCGTCCGCTGAACTCATATTCAGGCCCATAGTAAGGAAACAGATTTAACAACAGTGAGCCTGATTGCACATTTAGCTTGAACAGCCATATAAGCCTGTACAAGAACGAGAGCCCCGCTTGGCCCCACTTGGCACAAACAGGAGGGATTTAATTTTAAAACCATTACATTTTAATTTACAGTGGGCATCTAGGTCTTGATCAGAAACAGGCATTTAGTTGGGTGGCAGTACAACATACTCATATGACACTGAAAGTAGGAAAAAAGTAGAAGGTTTAATGCAATCAGCTGCACAAAGTATAGCTTGCGAAGTCCAAATGACAACTTCAAATCTTTTCCCCAGAACCCGCACTGAACTTTTCAGCAATAACAAAATATAAGCATTCAAGTAGGGTCATGACATAGACAATACATTATTTATAGTTACTGAGACAAAACGCACCTAATTTTTTTACGAGCAAACAGAAACAAAAAAAATCACAACACTTGAGCACTATGCACAGAACAGATTAGAATTATGGGCGAAAATGTATGCATGAACACACAGTTTAACTAATGTTAATGTTTAACCATATGAAACTTTTCAGGAGCTACAGGTGGGGTTGATTATCTCATCCAGTTTATTCATTATTACTCAGGAATTTCAATTCTATTATGAGTTCTTGAAATTATACTAGGAATAAACATTGGCAAGAGCATGTGCATAGGATCCACCTTTCTGGAATGTACACTTAGTCAATCCTTGGTGACAGAAACACCTGCATAAGAGTGTCTAGATGTTTTTCTACTCAATTCACAATCAGTATTCTCATATTGATTATTTCCTCATTAGAAAACCTTTGGCAGAACGTGCAGTGGTTACTATATCACCCAGGCTCCAGACCATGTCCCACTTCCCTCAGACCTGCAACTAACTGAATTAGCAAGTGTGCACTCTGGATGGACATTCCATGGATCACTTCTTCGGGGCATTTTAAGGGTTGAGCGCAAAGCGCTCCGTTCCTGTTGTGATCTCTCTTTGGGTTTTTAACCACACCCATGTCATGCCCATCACTTTCATTGGTTCGTGGGCTTGCCTATTGCAATTCACTTAATTTCATTAGTGAAAGGCATGCATATGTCATGCCTTTTCAGGTGTTTAGCCCTCCCTGAGCGCAGGGGGCCAGCTACTGAAAATGTGCGAGGCTCCATGTTTTCCGTATGGTTTCTGGACTACTTTTTCTCTTTAGTTTGCAGGCAGCATGATCTCGCTGGACAGTTGTCCTGCACTTTGCATGACATCGACCCTGTTACATGGCTAATTGCACTTTTGCCAATTACATGGCTAATTGCACTTTTGCTGATACGTTTCACTGCGAACAAACTTCTGTTTCCTTTTGTGTGTCTCTGTCACGCTTCATGGCGGCCGGCAGATCGGTTATGTGACACTGTTTTACTTTTCAGTTTATGTGGCAAGAAAAGTATGGTTAGGAGTTTAAAATGCAAATAGCTCTAACTTGGGCAAACGCGAGACCCGCTGCATCGCAAATGCTTGTTTATGAGTGGAATTAATTAATTTATCATGAAATATCATGAGTTAATCATCAAGTCTGCCTCTTGGTCAGGAGTCTGGGACACATTAAAATTTGCTGAAAAGGTGTTTACTCTGTAATATGGGTCTCACCACCTACAGGAATATAATAATGAGTGTACAATGCAAGTTTGGCTGAAAAACCTAGAAAAAGAACATGCAGCATAAGTGGAGCAAAGTGAGGCAGCGCTGAAAAAGGTCTGCCTGAGCTGGGGATTGTTAGGGCAGTATTACCTTTACACATCTGAAATGTATAACTCGAGAATCTCAATCCTCTGGATTTCACATGTTCTAGCACAGGGGCTAGTAAGTATTTTTGCTGATATACCAGCAAACATTTCTAGACATATAAAATCAGGTGCGAAACATTGGTTTGCCTACTTCTAACAATACAGAAGTATTTTTTACTGTATGTTCGGTATCACTGTACTTTGAGGTTTAGTGAGGAAGCACAGTGTAGTAAACACCAGTTCCAGTTCCAGTAGCTCTAAAGGACATTTATTCAAGATTACAGAATCACAGCTTCATCCCAAAAAGGCTCATGCTTGCCAGCATCTGCCTTTAACAGCACAACAACCTTACGTTATAATTCCACATTCTAATGCATAGTTCGAAAACTGGAATGCATACACTGCCTAATACATGAGCTTGGCACCACTGCATAATGAATCACAACATAACACACAGTCAGTGGAGAGTGAACATTTATTAGATTTTACGTTCCTGTAAACATTGTTTCAATCTCAAAGTTATGAGTAGATCCCTCCAGTTACTTTAGACCAATTCTCTCTGGCTATTGCTAATATCCATACATGTAATTTTGTGGGCAATGATGCAATAGCCACAGAGTTCGAGAAATTACTTAAACGATCATTGGCATCATGCTAGGAGTTTTGCTCCTATTATTGTGGATCTCGGCCCATGTTATGAAACCCCTGAAAGAGCATGAAAACCATGCGTTGTCACCTCATATTGGCTAATCTCTTTGTAATGATCTTACAATATAATTATGTTCAGGTAGTTACTGATTGGCTACTAGAGTCATTGCTTCTCTGATTTCCACGTCGGCATAGGTCCCTTCTGACTCAGATGAATAATACAGTTGAAAACAAAAACAAAGAACGATAGAATTGAGGGAACGGATTCCCTCAATACTACCGTTCTTTGTTTTTGTTTTCAACTGTATTATCGTTGATTATGTTCACCAGCTAATTACTGGCACCTGTTCCAAGAGATGAGCCATTTTCTGTTAAATTTCTTAGTGACTTTGTTTATAGAATTGTGAGCGCGAGATCGACATTAGTTTTTTCAACATCGTGATTGTATTCCTCGTTTTTATTATTAACTTTTCTACCTTTCAATAGTCTGAAGCATATTACAATATGGCTGTTTATACGGGTTTACGCTATACGGGAGAAGTTTTTCATCTGATTCAGATATGTATTATTGTTGATTATGTTCGTCAGCTAATTACTGGCACTTGTTCCAACAGATAAGTCAATTTCGTTAAATCTCTAAGTGACTTTTTTTATTGTCAAGCATTTGTGAGCGCGAGACCGACATTAGTTCTTTTCACATCGTGATTTTATTCCTCATTTTTAGTAATAACATTTCCAATTTTCAATGGTAAGATACATATTACAATATGGGTACTTTTACGGGTTTATGCTGCACAGGAGAAGTTTATCCTCTCTGAGGTAAGCGTGTAGTTGGACGCTCTTGGGTCGATGAATCTTTTGGCCAAGTGGGACTCTCCTTACTCGGGAGTAATCGATCAAAATCAACAATCAATAATCAATAACGAACATAAGCAATTCCCCGATCAACATAACACTTCACAATTAATCCAGAATACATTTCGGCGAAACCATGACCTTTCGGTCATGAATAACCACACCAGTTTATGCAAAGTTAATGAATTTATTTCCCTATATTAACAAAGCTAGCACAATGTAGATGTGTCTCAACACCAAATGATATATGTAAATGAACATTAATAGCTGTCCATAACGACGGAAAAGATGCAATCTATGCAGCATTTGATGCCTTCTATGATGGCAACGCAAACCACTAAAACTACAATCTGTAATGGGCTAATTGCATACATTTAGTCAGCATAACAAGGTCTCAAATTGCATCGTGCATCAAATGAATCCTCATCTAACCTCAAATTAGCATCAGCATGTGGGACTTCATGCAAAAACAATTTAGCAACATTAATTTGGAAAACTCCTAACTAAGGCTCTTATCAAAATTTCAGCAGTTGGTTACCTAAAAAGAAAACACAATGCAATTGTACAATTTTCCTTTCATATTTACCAAATTCAATCAGCATTTAAGGAAGTCTTCGTCTCACAGGTACCAATTTCGATCAGCATGGGTACCGGTTCCGATCAGCATGGGACGGGGGCAAAGGGGCAGGGTGGACGGGGCAATTGCCTCACAGCGGCAAGATAAAACTACTACTTCATGCAAAGGGACAAATCAAAGTTAAAGTCTCTAGGGCGAGAATTACTTAAAGTCTCTTTCTCTCGATTAGAGAAAGCATCAAAGTCTCTCAAAATGGCGTCGAACATCAATTGGCATCGTAGAAGATAGGCAATAATGTCCGATAGGTAATGGCCGCAATGTCTATAATGGCTGGTAATGGCTCCTTTCTCCTCGTGCACCTGGTTTAAATAGACAACAGTTCAAATCCAGTAGGGTCTTCCATTGGAGGGTTCATAGGTTAGCTTCAAATTGTCCAATCAAAAACAACAGTTCTCAAGCTTTTACCTAAGCATACATTATCCTTGGAGTCGGGAACGTAAGTTGCAACATATTTTACCAATTAACTCACTTTCAGAGCGTCCATTGTCTGCACCTGCAGATTGACCTTGGAGTGGAAAAGAAGATGCCAGGCTGGCACGAAACCTTAAAGATAAGCATGTGAACGGTCTCACTGGAAAAGTACAGCTTCAAGCAAGAATACACGTTTATTAGCACATTGGAAAAATACGAGCATCTAAACCGTGAGACAAGGCAACTAGGCCAAAGCCTCCACTAAAGTTATGCTAAGCTAAAGCATTTCTAGTAAGCAAATCATGGCACACGTTTACGATTATGTCAAACTAATACAATTCTAATACATCACGTTATATGAAGCACGCTTATAAATGTTGGCAAACTACTCTGAGGGCACATTTGTCCCCGTACAATCTTATTTAGTTCGATTAAAGTCACACTTGATTATTGCAGCACTACGTTTATGCACTAATAAATGTAAAACCTTCATTTCAGCTTCATCAATCCCTCCTCTGATGACTACTTGTCATCACACAAAACCATTCCCACAAATTTTATTCCATTAAAATTCTGTCAGTTCTCTCTGCCTTTTAGTTCCCCTTGTCCTTGCTTTGTATTCTTCTGCCATTCTTTTCATCATTTTCTCTTCCTTCCTTCTTTTAATTCTTTCCATGATCATTATTATTCCCCTTTTTATTCCCCAAATTCCAAATATGCAAATTAGGATTATTAGAATTCCCTGTATTATTTTTAGCAAGATTCCATTCCAAATGCCACCAAGCCAATTTCCCACTGAAGCAAGTCCCTTTCCAACCTTCTCCCACACTCCTGGTTCTTTCAATTCCTTCAAATCTGCACTCTCTTTTGTTAGGTTAGCAAGCATTGTTTTAATCTTCACACTATTATCTGGAATATACGTGCAACAGTGTCGTGCACCAAGCATTTTGCAAACGCCGCCGTCCTTTGCTAAAAGAATGTCTAAGGCAAGCCTGTTTTGAAGAGTCATAGCTCTTTCCGCTGCAAGTTCAGCATCCATCAGGATTATAGCACCTGAAAACTTTGTCAACATGTTATCCACTATAGTAGACAACTTTCTTATTTTGATGGAATTCAACACAACTCCCAATGAAGGAATCATGGCTCCAAATATATCTCCTACCACAGCAGCTGCGGTCTCTCTTTTCTGGATACGATGGGATCCAGATGTCTTTGGAATCATCGATAGGTCATCCAGTTGATAAACCTTTGGGAACACTATACCCAAATAACATCTCCCCCACCATCCCTTTGGAAGACGATAATAGGCATTATGCCCACAAATGTAATACACACCTGGTATGACAGGGTCAAGTCCGTTCAGCATGAATGTCCATTTGGCTTTAAAGATAAACGTATGTTTACACTCACTCGCTCCTACAAAAATGTTGTCATAATAAGATTCACCTCGATATATACAAAATTTCCCTACATGCCAAGCATCTAAAGCTATTCTCCCTTGTGTCCTTATTGCGGCAAAAGCATAATTATCTACTGAAGTCCTCTTATGTAGTTCCTTTTCTAATTTCGCATTCATGTGTGCCCTTCTATCATCTGTGCGATCTAAAAAGCTTATTTCTACTGCAGAGAGGGAGCAGGTAAGATTCTCCCTATGAGCGTGAGCTGTTTCAAAAGGTTGCATTGGCTCGAAAAATTCCCTCATTATTTTAGCATCCCAATCTTTAGCAATCTGGCTTAGCTGCGTTATTATAGGAACATATGCAAAGGTAACATCATAATTTGAGTAAAAATACTGTATGTTTGTTTGACCATAGAATCTAGAAGTTACTATACTACATGTAATCCCATATGTAAGAGGCATGTGATGATAAGTCACCCCTTCCGTTACCGATGTCGGTATCTGTGTACACACATAACAATCTTTCGCATCCATAGTCTCAACATATTCTGTTAGCAAGCGATAGAAAACATTATACGAAAGCTCCTTTTTATCATGCAAGTGTCTCTCATCTAATTCTAGTCTTTTCAGTGCGGTTAGTTCAGTGACAGTAACAGGAGCAAAAGTAGAAGCATCAATTTTCTCATTCTCACCCTTGCCATGCATTCCAAGCACTATTGCCATTATTATTAGTACACATGCAATTACCAAGCCTATACACACATATTTACAATATTTCTTTCTACTGTTTTGCGTCATGATCTGTATAGAATCAGAGAGCTAGAAGCACCTGTAAAAGAAACGATTTAGCAATTCAGTTACAAAGCTGAACGAGCGCAATGTTCACACAGTTTTCTTCAGGAGCCAAGTCACTTATCGGTTAGCAGCATTTGTCTCGATTCGGCAATAACTCTCTCTTTTTTTTTTTTTCTTTTCAGTTGGCACGTTGTCTCAAATCGTGTTTAAGAGTCAATCAGGTTTTCAAAGTCGTATCAAGTTAGCAAATGTCTCATCCGGTTTAGCAATGTCTCAGCTGGTTGTATCACGTTAGATTATAGCAAGCAATGTCATTTATCAGCTTTTCAATCAACAGTGTCCATAAAACTTTTCTTTTCTATTGGTATCTCTTCTTCTTCGTTCTCGAGGCTGAGAGATACAAACTCGTCAGTCCAATCGTCATGGACTACATATGCCCATTCAGGACCAGAATATCTTCTGTTCGGTATCCTTTTCCTCTTCAATTTTGCATCTCTCTTTGACTCTGCCTCACTGGTACTTTCCTCTTTGGCCAAGTCTTTTCCTTCACTTGAGGTTGGTACCGCGACAGACACTTCCTTTCTTTTCTCTTTCACTCTTGGCCCTTCGTCATTCAATTTTTCTCTAGTTCCTAATTTTACTGGCGATCTACTTTGTCTTTTCTTTGCACCGTGTCCATTTGATGGACCTGCGATCTCTTCTGAAGAAGTTTGAATAGTTTGGTTCTGTTCTGCCTTGTCCCCTTGTTCTGGGGAGACAATCACGTTTTCCTTTTCTTTTTCTGTACCGTCTGCTTCTGGGAAAGCCCTCCTCTGATCAGGCTCTCCTGCTTTTTCACCTCTTTCGAGCCCTTTGTCACCGTTACTTTCTTCAGGCTCTGTGTCACTTTCAGCTGCTTCAGGCTCTTTGTTACCTTCAGCTGCTTCAGGTTCTTTGTTACCTTCAGCTGCTTCAGGCTCTTTGTCACCCTCAGCTGCTTCGTCGCTGTCTGAGGTTTCTCCTTGGTCTTCCCCAAGTGAATCTGTTTCTTCGTCTTCAGAGAATATTTCTCTCTCGACTATTTCTGCCTGTTCGCTTCTAGTTCTGTTTTGCTCTGTCTCAGCGCTCAGCACTTTGTTATCAGGTACTGGCAGTTTCAGCGCTTCCACTTCCTCATCTGTGGGGCACAACACTTTCTTTGTGTGACTGGCGTGAATCCAGTTGGGAACCCCCGCACACTTCACAGCGGTAGTGGTCGTCAGGATCACTTGGAAAGGGCCTTTCCAACGGGGTTCCAGACACGACTTCCTCACGTGCTTCTTTATCACGACCCAGTCACCTGCTTTCAGTGTGTGTCCTGGACCTTGGATCGGTGGCAAGGTGGTTGCTTCCACCTGGTGAGAGAAAGAGCGAACCACGTCAGCCAGACCTTTGCAGTAGTCTAACACCATATCATCTGTAATATTCAAAAGCGCGTTTGCGGGAACTGCAGGAAGTCTCATGGCCCTGCCCATGAGAATTTCGTGTGGGGACAGTCCAGTCTTTCTGTCAGGGGTGTTTCTCATTGACATTAACACCAAAGGCAATGCGTCAGGCCATTTCAAATTTGTTGATGCACATATTTTCGCCATTCTTGATTTCATTGTACCATTCATTTGCTCCACCAGTCCTGAGGCTTCAGGGCGATAGCTACAATGCAGTTTTTGCTCAATGTTCAGCGCTTCGCAAAGTAACTTTATCACCTCGTTATTGAAGTGACTTCCCCTATCTGATTCTAAAGAGGTCGGGAATCCGAAACGTGGTATCAACTCCCTCAACAATAGTTTTGCAACTGTAAGGCTGTCATTTCTACGTGTGGGGTATGCTTCAATCCAGTGACTAAAAATGCACACAATCACCAACACATACTTCAGACCTCCATGCACAGGCATCTCGATGAAGTCCATCTGCATTCTGCTGAACGGGCCACTCGCCCTGCCAATGTGGCTCCCGTTCACAACTGTTCCCTTTCCTGGGTTCATCTGCTGACAAATGACACAACGATGGCAAACTGCTTCTGCAGCTTGACGAAATCTGGGGTTAAACCAATCAGTTTTGAACAATCTTATCATGGCATCTCTCCCTAGGTGAGCCTGCCCATGATAGAACTGCGCTAGCTGCGATAAGAGACAATTTGGTAAAACATATTTTCTCTCATTTGAAACCCATAACTCATCTGGTCTCTGTGTACATTGTGACTTAATCCAGGAAGCCTTTTCATCCTCCCTGACACTGTTCTGTAATGCTTTTAGTTCATCCATTGTATCCACGACCTTTAAAGCAAATGCTTCAGCTGGTTCAAGCTCTGGCTCGCTTATCGAATTCCATTCATCCCTGAGCAATATACAGTTCAAGGCACAAAATCTTGCGACTTGATCCGCATATGCGTTTCCCAAGGAAACATAGTCCTGTCCTTTTGTATGAGCACTGCACTTTACCACTGCAATTTCGGCTGGCATCTGAATGGCATGTAACAATTCCCTTATTCTCTCCCCGTTTTTCACTGGGGACCCTGAAGAAGTCAGGAAACCTCTCTGTGACCATAGTTGCCCAAAGTCGTGCACAATTCCAAACCCATACTGACTATCAGTATAAATGGTAACCTTCATCAATGCAGACAGTTGACATGCTCTGGTAAGGGCTACAAGCTCTGCTACTTGTGCAGAATAGACTCCTTGAAGCCAGGACGCTTCCAAGACACCTGTTACAGTACATACAGCATATCCTGCTTTCAAAATTCCCATTGCATCTCTTAAACATGACCCATCAACAAAAATAATTTGGTCATTTTCATCAAGCTTAGTATCTTTGATGTCAGGTCGGGGTTTTGTGCAAAATTCAGTCACCTGAAGGCAGTCATGCTCGACGTCTTCAGCGTTCTCAATTTCAGCATTTTCACCGGGAAGCAAGGTTGCTGGATTCAACGTAGTGCACCTTTTCAGCTGCACATTCGGTGAGCCCAGAATTATCGTTTCATACCTTGTGAGTCTTGCTCCAGTCATGTGTTGTGTTCGGGAGCGGGTCAAAAGTATCTCAACTGAGTGAGGGACCATGACTGTTAATGGATGTCCCATCACTATTCCTTCACTCTGAGTGAGGCTGATACCAACTGCTGCTACGGCGCGCAAACACCCTGGAAGTGCTGCTGCGACCGGATCCAAAGTAGCTGAAAAATACGCTACTGGTCTGTTTACGCCACCATGGGCTTGGGTCAAGACAGACAGAGAACATGCATCACGTTCATGACAAAACAATGTGAAAGGCTTTGTGTAATCAGGCATACCTAAAGCTGGAGCCCTGCACATGCATTCTTTCAATTCAATAAAAGCATCCATCTCATCTCCTTTCAGCTCAATTTCATCCAAGGCATCCTTCTGGGTCAGTTTCAGTAAAGGCTTTGCTAGAGTCGAGAAGTTGGGAATCCACTGGCGACAGTAGCTTACCATCCCCAAAAACTTTCTCACCTCCCTCCTTGTCTTTGGTGGACTCATTTGAAGTACACTTGTTATTCTTTCCTTCATTATTCTCCGTGACCCTTTCTCTATTTGGTGACCCAAATATTTCACCTTCTTCTGACAGAACTGCAATTTTGAAGGAGACACCTTGTGTCCATTCCTTCCCAAATGGTTCAGTAGGGCAATAGTATCAGCTGTGCAGCCACTTTCTGTCTTAGCTGCAATCAGTAAGTCATCAATGTACTGTACTAGGACTGACTCGAATGGCAATTCTAACGCTTCCAAGTCTTTCTTTAGTATCTGATTGAAAATTGACGGTGACTCAGAAAACCCTTGAGGAATTCGACACCAACTGTAAACTCTGTCTAAGAATTTGAAACAAAAGAGAAATTGGCTGTCCTCATGAAGAGGCACTGAAAAGAATGCTTGTGACAAGTCGATGACTGAGAACCACTCGGCATCGCAAGGGACTTGGAACATTATCACAGCTGGATTCGGTACTACAGGGCAGCATTTGACTATGATGTCATTTATTTTCCTTAAGTCCTGCACAATTCGGACCTTTCCACTCGGCTTTATTAGTCCCATTATTGGTGAATTACATGGATTGCTTAACACTTCTTTCAGCACTCCCTGTTTTACAAACTTGTCAATTAGTTGGGCGACTTTCATGAGGGTATCTTGTGCCATGTGGTATTGTGGGGTCTGGGGAAAGGTTACATTGGGTTTTACTGTCGCTTTCACTGGTTCCACTCCTTTCACCAATCCCACCTCCTTTCCTGTCATATCCCATACTTCTTTTCCGACTGTTTCCCGTAATTCAGCTGGAATATCTTCTTCAGTTAACATCGGAAGAAGGTTAATCAGAGGATATTTTTCATCGACAACTTCCATCTCGTCCCCTTCTACACTGTCCTCCTCTTCCCCATCACTGCTCGTCTGAATTCTAATTCCATCGTACGAACACATAATCGAACATCCCAATTTGCACAATAGGTCTCTCCCTAACAGTGCTATCGGGCTTGAGTCACAGACCACAAAATTATGTAACCCTTGGTAGTTACCAATGCTGATTGGTACTGGATCCGTGATTGGGTTCGTCAGGTACCTGTTTGCTATTCCCACCACTTGAACTGTTCTCCCTGAGAGGGGCAAATTTGGGACTTCAATGCTCCTAACAGTTGAACGTGTGGCTCCTGTGTCCACCAAGAATGAAACACGATGACCCATAACTTTTCCCTCCACATATGGACCCTTTTGATCAACTTCCAAGGATGCTGCAAGCACACAATTTCCCTCCTCATCTGAACTTTCACTCTCCCATACATTGTTTATTCCACTCTCACTGTGTAATGGGAACTGTTGTACTGTGCCATTTGTATTCATCACCTGACTCGAGACCTGTGGAGGAACCATCACTTGCTGCTGATTCATTGGTGCCAAAGGTATTTGCATTTGCTGATTAGGCACCATGGGAAACTGCTGTTGCATCGGCTGCATTTGCGTCATCTGCATACGAGGCATCTGCATCTGCTGCGGCTGCATAGGCTGTAATCCTTGCAGCTGATTTATGGTCTGAAAATTTGGGTTTGGACCTCTCATTTTCGGTCCCCTCATTGTCTGAAATGCATTGACATCATTGTTTTGCTGACCAACACCTGCACCTTCCTGCACCACCATTGGGCACTCGCGTTTCCAATGTCCGACGATTCCGCACGCGTGACACGGCATCACCCTTTTCATTGCCTGCATACCATTCGGAGTCACAACAGCATTCAAATCCGGACCATTACTCACAAAACCTCCTCTGCCTCTGCCACTCGCCTGTGGCTGGAACACCATATTTCCCTGCAGCTGCGGCTGCGGCTGCGGTATCTGCTGTTGGAACCCTTGCAACCCTTGCAAACCTGTCTGAGCTGCTTTAAGCTGCATCATCATCACTTTCTCTTTCAACCTTTTCTGTTTCACCTCAATCTCATCACTACAGTATTTCGCATAATTCAACACCTCATCAATAGGTTTCGACTGCCAACAAATCAAATGCGTCTTTATTATCTGACTTATCTCTGGTCTCAGCCCTTCCACAAACCTAAACACAAAATGAAGCATGTCCTTCGCTTCTATTGTTTCCGTGACACTGTAGTTCTTGAACGCCTTCAACAACCTCTCATAGTAACCATGAATCGACTCTTTAGCCTCTTGGGCAGTTCGATCAATCTTCTGCCAATCCACATTTTTCGCGGCAACCTTCGTCTTCAAATGCTCAATCACCTTGTGGTACAAGCTCATCACCATAGGTGATGGTGCACCCGTATCCCTGTCTCTCTCTGGTTCACTTGTCGGCCAACCTACAGCCCTTTTGCATTCCTCCCACAAATCTGCCGGAACCACAATCTCAAAAAGGGTGTTCAGGTCTTCCCAAAGACATTTTGCAAGCTTCACAAACCTATCAGTCTGTTGATACCATTCAATCGGTTTCCTTCTCAGTTTGGGAAAATCATCCGTAAAAGACTGAATGTCGCTTCTGTGCCACGGTACATGTATTAATTTTCCCCCTGCTGTCTCCCTCATTGGTAACATGGTTACTGCATCACTACTCTGTGGTCTTTTCTCCTTATGCTCTGGGACACTGTCTTTCTTCTTTTCCTTTTTCTTTGCCCACCTGCTCTCCCATTTGTCTAAGCACCTCCACACTTGTGCACTCTGCAGCAATTCTCTAAGGTGCGTTTTCATGCCTGCTGACCTCATGTGTTCAAAGTCTGTGGTCCCGAAATCCAATCTATAGCTCCTGCTCAAGTGTTTTGTCTTGTCTATCTCAATCCCGTTTTTGTCAGCTATTTCTTGCAACCTTCTGTGTACCTTATTCACTTCTCTCGTAATCCTGGGACATAGATACCTCAGCTCTTCTTCCGAGTAGGACTCTAGCCTATTCACACCCATAGTCCCTTCCACCAACTCTTCTGCTTCCATGCTCAACCTTACCCTATTCAGGTAGTCTTCCCCCTTCCCACTTGTTGAGCTTTGTGTGGAATTCAGACTGTTGAACCACTGTGTTAGCTGTTGCGCATTCAACCCCATCAGTGTAGCATTCACATCGACTGCCATTGATGGTTGCAGCAAATTCTCAGTGCTCGATGATAGCGGTATTATCAGTGGGGGACTCGACCTCACCACTGTTGACTGAGCACATATGGGACTAAACTCCATCAAGGACCCAGATCCAGTTGGCTGAGCCGCTATCGGAGTTGTCTCTGGAGTGTTTTCTATGCACCTCCTTTCCGTCCCGTTCTGCAGCATTGATCCTTGACCGCTCATACCTGAGTTAGGCTGAACGTACAAAGGTACCGGAGGACCTACAGTAATGGGTAGGGTTATCGCATCTGGGTTCTGTCCATTCCCCAGGTTCTGAGGCATGTTCATTCCCACACCATGGGTCATCATTGCCGGCATGCCCATCTGACTCCCCGTCATCTGAGCATGTGCTGTTCCCCCCTGCATCTGCTTTTGAGACATCAAAAACTGGGTTGATTCAGCTTGTGCCAATGTTGGGTTGTGGCCATTCTGTACTCCCATTACGGTTGGATCTAGAATCATTCCCGTACTGTGGTCACTGCTGTAGTACCTTGGGACCTGCGGCTGATAATTTTCTGCTGGTTTCAATATAGGCACATCTGGGTATATTCTCCTAACCTGCGGTATCTGCGGGGTGAATAGTAAACTCGGGTCCTTAGATCCCGATGGCGTTTCTGAATTCGGAATTTCATCATTCTGTACCGGTGCCGGAGGGGCAGAACTGGTACTTGGACCTTGTCCACTCTCTGCATAAGGCGGTGGACGGTCGTTCAGCAATTGCATGATGAACTCCTCATCATCTGACTCATCTTCTCTATCTTTGGAACACCTCCTATTTGTCTTACAGGTAGCTTTCTTGCCTGTCTCTTCTTCTTCCTTAGCAATTGCGGGAAACAATTTTATCCCCTGCAATACATCTGACCTCCACACCTTCTGTGCATTGTCCCACCTAGCGTCCGCTAGTGTCTTTTCTACCTTTCTCATCCTGGTCTCGAACTTCTTTTGCTGTTGCTGTCTAGCCATTAGTTCCCAAATTGCTAGAGCCTCAAACTGTGCTGGCCTTGGAGGTACCTTCATGTCGTACATCGCAAATCTCAAATTCTCTAGGATTCTTATATTGAATGTCCCATGGATCGGGAACGCTACGCTCCCATGTTTCTCTGTCAGCTTGTGCCATTGCTTTAGCCAAAGGCACGGAGCTACCCCTTTTTCCTCCATTACAATGTAAGCTGGTGTACCTTCGGGTGGCGTCTCCTCTCCTACGCTCGCTTTAATGTAAGACTCCCCCTTCATCGCACTCTTTAATGCTTTAAAAAATTTCATTTTCTCGTCTTTTATTTCACAAAATATGTAATCAATAGGGTGACTTTAATTCCCGGAATACTCTTCGCTTGCCTTTCCCCCTTCCAATCGAGCCCCACGGACTGCGTCCAATCCGTGCGCGACCCTTCTCTGCAACCAACCTATCCCAGCGCGGCTCCTAGTGACGTCACACTCACACACACTGCGGCTAACAAAGCCTCGCGGCTCGTCCTCCTTCACTCAGCTCCTCTCGTAACAACTTCTAGCATGTATCGCGAGCAACCAAAATAATAATAAAACAGATCTGTCGGTTTACTACAGGAAGGGTAACACAATCGCTTCAGGACCTTAGGGATTTTTCACTAGCCTCGGCAGTTATTCCATCTTTCTCGGTCCCCACTTTCGCAAGCAAATCTGACCCGCAGACTCTGCTCTCAACTTGTCAGTGATCTATTCTAGTGCACTTAGAATTTGTCAAAGCCCGAAGTCGAAATTTCTTTCACTCCCTTAACACACGTACCGACTCGTTGACCACGCCCGATCAACCTACTAAACCGACCAGACCACAACATAAAACAAGTGTCTCATACACTTTTCAACATACTCCGGAGTCTCTTGACCTCGCAGGGCCCGTCTCAACAACAACAACCACGTGGACCTTTTTCTGCACAAAGCGCCACACGCACAGAAAGTTCGACGACTTCCCTACTCTCACACTCGGAGTCGCACCTCCGCTATTCTCTATGAAGTTCGACGACTTCTCTACTTCTACACTCGGAGTCGCACCTCCGCTATTCTCTAAAATCCTCGCAACCTTTTCCACACAATCTGCGGCAATAAGCTGTGCAAGCGCAAAACCCTAACTTCACTCATACCGTCACTAGTACCACCAACACCAATTCCACACCTCCATTCTCTCCATTCGCAAGCTCCGAGATCCCGGGAAAGTCGCGGGGGACTTAGCCCATCATCATTCTCTCAGTCTGTTTTATCCAAGAAAAATCTAATTCAACTTCTCGAGTGGGGTCTCAAAGGGCGTAACCGTTAATTCAACACCATGTACTTTAAAAGTACGGGGTCCCAAAGGGCGAAACCGTCCTCTGCTACCATCTACTGATAGAGCGTTTCCAGCCTAACAATTTACCTGTAGTTGGACGCTCTTGGGTCGATGAATCTTTTGGCCAAGTGGGACTCTCCTTACTCGGGAGTAATCGATCAAAATCAACAATCAATAATCAATAACGAACATAAGCAATTCCCCGATCAACATAACACTTCACAATTAATCCAGAATACATTTCGGCGGAACCATGACCTTTCGGTCATGAATAACCACACCAGTTTATGCAAAGTTAATGAATTTATTTCCCTATATTAACAAAGCTAGCACAATGTAGATGTGTCTCAACACCAAATGATATATGTAAATGAACATTAATAGCTGTCCATAACGACGGAAAAGATGCAATCTATGCAGCATTTGAATAACGATGCCTTCTATGATGGCAACGCAAACCACTAAAACTACAATCTGTAATGGGCTAATTGCATACATTTAGTCAGCATAACAAGGTCTCAAATTGCATCGTGCATCAAATGAATCCTCATCTAACCTCAAATTAGCATCGGCATGTGGGACTTCATGCAAAAACAATTTAGCAACATTAATTTGGAAAACTCCTAACTAAGGCTCTTATCAAAATTTCAGCAGTTGGTTACCTAAAAAGAAAACACAATGCAATTGTACAATTTTCCTTTCATATTTACCAAATTCAATCAGCATTCAAGGAAGTCTTCGTCTCACAGGTACCGATTTCGATCAGCATGGGTACCGGTTCCGATCAGCATGGGACGGGGGCAAAGGGGCAGGGTGGACGGGGCAATTGCCTCACAGCGGCAAGATAAAACTACTACTTCATGCAAAGGGACAAATCAAAGTTAAAGTCTCTAGGGCGAGAATTACTTAAAGTCTCTTTCTCTCGATTAGAGAAAGCATCAAAGTCTCTCAAAATGGCGTCGAACATCAATTGGCATCGTAGAAGATAGGCAATAATGTCCGATAGGTAATGGCCGCAATGTCTATAATGGCTGGTAATGGCTCCTTTCTCCTCGTGCACCTGGTTTAAATAGACAACAGTTCAAATCCAGTAGGGTCTTCCATTGGAGGGTTCATAGGTTAGCTTCAAATTGTCCAATCAAAAACAACAGTTCTCAAGCTTTTACCTAAGCATACATTATCCTTGGAGTCGGGAACGTAAGTTGCAACATATTTTACCAATTAACTCACTTTCAGAGCGTCCATTGTCTGCACCTGCAGATTGACCTTGGAGTGGAAAAGAAGATGCCAGGCTGGCACGAAACCTTAAAGATAAGCATGTGAACGGTCTCACTGGAAAAGTACAGCTTCAAGCAAGAATACACGTTTATTAGCACATTGGAAAAATACGAGCATCTAAACCGTGAGACAAGGCAACTAGGCCAAAGCCTCCACTAAAGTTATGCTAAGCTAAAGCATTTCTAGTAAGCAAATCATGGCACACGTTTACGATTATGTCAAACTAATACAATTCTAATACATCACGTTATATGAAGCACGCTTATAAATGTTGGCACACTACTCTCAGGGCACATTTGTCCCCGTACAATCTTATTTAGTTCGATTAAAGTCACACTTGATTATTGCAGCACTACGTTTATGCACTAATAAATGTAAAACCTTCATTTCAGCTTCATCAGGTGTCTGTTGAACTTTGATCCTGAGCCGTCGCACATATGCGAGTACGCCTGAATATTTGTTAGTTAAGGTCGCCGCACACGTGCGAATTTATTAGTAAACACGAGCAGCCTCTTTTCGATACCACACCAAACTAGAGCACAAGGGCTGTTTGTTAGCAACACGGAATTAAGTACGTTTTTTCTGTTTTCATGTTTTGACATATTTATGTATGTAATTCAGCCAGAGATATAATAAAAAACAACTAAATATCATACATGGATAATTTGGGTCCATTTTATTGTACATAGTTTCATTAAGATGCCTGTGAAGTATATGGCGTGACATTGGCCATAACTATGCCGTTCTGCGCGCACTTTGATATCAGTTCAGAAAGCATTTTGGATGGACTCGCTCTTGTTTATGGTCAGACTAACTTCTGTAACCGATATAAAGGTCAGTGCGGTTGCTGCATATCACTCTATTGATATTTAATACGCACTCCTTTTACAGGGCTCAAGCTTCACTTCGGTGATTTATTTAGTCTTTTTATTCAGTGCTATTGGAAATGTAGTGCTTACCTCACCACTCATTTTTTAAGATGCATTAATACGAGTGTTGCCCTCACCATATTACTCTCATACTTGTTTGGCACAATATGTATGTTTGTAAGTTAATGTTGTAAATAAGCACCAATTTTAAAAATAAAATAGTATTACCCACAAGGTGAAAAATAGAGTTGTAGGTGAACACGGTGTAAAACGACCCAGGTGGCATTAATGATAATATAGACACCCCTATAAGATTAAGTACCATATCTGATATATATGTTTTGTATAGGTACCACTTCCTTTGTCCTGACGAGGCCCATAGACGAAGGGCCGAAACGCATCGACCAACAACACAAGGAGTGTCATAAATTTAAGAACTGAAAAGAATTAGTTAAAATATTATACCACACCTATGTAGTATGAGCAATTTGCTACTAGTGACGGTATAGAATTATCACTACCTCGAATACAGGACTGCCTCCAAAAATTGTTGGGAAGCCCATTTCTCCTAATTACGCCTGAAGTTTTGAGTGCCTATACACACAGTGCCTTTTGTTTGGAAATTGTGTTGTATATATATTTTTGTTGTGTTGTAATGTGTATATATATGTTTTAGTGATGTTCATTATATCAACACTTTATAACATATGTTTTTTGCAGGAGGAGGAGTGAGACAAAGTCCCTCATTACAACCCTGGCGGTCGATGATAGAGTGGCGGTAACACTGCCAACAGGCCGGCGGTAAAAAAAATGGAATCATGACCACGGCAGAAACCGCCAACACAGACAGCCACTTTAACACACCGACTGCCACGGCTGTAGCAACAAACACCCCGGCGTTAACCGCCAACAGCCAGGCAGAAGACAATGTACCGCCCACTGCATTACAACAGTCCTATCAACCACCTTTTCCGGGGCGGTACCAACGCCATCAAAAGCACGAGGGAAACAGTATTCTGAAGGGAAACAGCTCACCTATCGACACTCAAGGAAAAACCACAACGCCATGGAGCCCGAGCTGCACCTTTTTCCAATGCTCGTGTACCTTCTCATACACCAGGAACACGAACGCTGGCGAAGACGACAACAGTGAGTAATGGGAGGTGGGGAGGAAAAAGAGAGAGACACACACACGCAACACGCAACACCCCCACCCGCACCCTCAACACCATACGCACAAGCAGATGAAACAACATTACATATACACCACGTAACCCTCATGAATAACGCAAGGACAAAAGGAATGGAATAAAATGAGTGTAATAGTACAGTTTCAGATATATACGTCCTTAAACAATAAAAGGTATGTACAATATATACAATATATACAAAAAGAGGGACAATGCCCACTCCAAAATGTCCGTGGCCCACGGGGCAATAATACAGAGGCCAAGGCCACACTTGACTCCTGCCTCAATACGGAGAGAACACTGCAGGGGCATCAGGTCGAAAAAACACAGGCACCTCAGGGGGGCAGGGAATGGGGGCACCTCTGCCGGAAGATGGTACAACGCCACTGGCCTGGAGGGGGCTCCATGCCCACTGCTTGGTCCTCTTCTTCCACTGGTTCTGGAGGAGACCTTGTGCCCAGTGTGCTTCATCCTGGATGGGGCAAGGTCACAGTCTCTCACCTGTGTGTCACACCAACAGGTGTTGCAGGGGCCAGGACGCACTGCAGCCCATGTAGTCACCACTACACTCTGCTCGCTGGCGGTGACGGCTCCTCAGTGGATGCCAGTTGCGCTGCAGGTGGCGATGCTGGCAGTGGTGGTGGTAGCCTCCATGCCTTCACCTGCAGCCTTGTACGGCTGCCCACTGGGGCTGCTGCTGCTGGCAGTGGTGCTGCTGGTGGCAGTGCATGTGGTGGTGCTGGCCGCAGTGCATGTGGCAGTGCTGGCCGCAGTGCATGTGGCGGTGCTGGCAGTGGTGGTGGTAGCCTCCAGGCCTTCACCTGCAGCCTCAGACGGCTGCCCACTGGGGCTGCTGCTGCTGGCAGTGGTGCTTCTGGCGGCGGTGCTGGCAGTGGTGGTGGTAGCCTCCAGGCCTTCACCTGCAGCCTCGGATGGCTGAAGTGCCATGGCCGGTGTTGTTTGCCCCTTCCTGCCCTTGGTAGATTGTGGTGCCTCCTTGCTTTTGCCAGCTGGTGTCTTTTTCTTGCCCTTGCTGGCTGGTGTTACCTCCTTCCCCTTGCTGGCTGGTGTCCCCTTCTTGCCGTTGCTAGGTGGCAGATCCTTCTTGGCCTTGGCAGGTGTTGCTGGCACACTGGCTCGGCTGACGGGTGCCTCCTTGGAGCCTCTCACACCTGCAGTTGCTGCAGAAACTACAGTGGCTGTGGACTGGGTGGCTGAGGTGCTAAGGCTGGGTTCTGGCCACCCTGGCCCGAAGTGAAGGACGGAGGGGAAGGGGTAGGGAATAGGTCAAGGGTGGCGAGGAAAAGCTTCTTAGGGACACTGGGGCGGGAAGAGGGTGAAGGTTTGGGTGTGGAGGAAGAGGGAGTGGTTGTAGGAGGTGTCAGTCTGCTGTGTTTAGGTGCAG
The DNA here is from genome assembly GCF_031143425.1 of Pleurodeles waltl. Classification (NCBI taxonomy): domain Eukaryota; kingdom Metazoa; phylum Chordata; class Amphibia; order Caudata; family Salamandridae; genus Pleurodeles; species Pleurodeles waltl. The sequence continues at coordinate 427,752,072 of NC_090451.1, read as the reverse complement.
GTGCATGGGCTGGATGCTGTTGTGAGGTGGATGGCTGTTGGGTGTCTGAGTGCTTGAGTTGTGTACTTTGGGAGGAGGGGTCACAGACACAGTGGGAGAGGACACAGGGGACGTGTGCATGGATGTGGGGGTGGTGACTGCCAGTGAGGGGCGTGTAGTGATAGGCTTGCTGGTGATGGAGGTAGTGGATGAGGATGTAGTGCATGCAGCTGTGAGTGGAGACGCTACTGGGAGGGAGTTGGACGATGAGGAGGAGGGGGACTCAGTGGAGGTAGTGGATGTTGGTGTGTCTGCATGTGGATGGTGCTTGTGTGAGTGCCTGTGAGATGAAGTGTGGTGCTTGTGTTTGCCTGAGCCACTTCTGTGTGTTGATTTGGGTGATGGCTGGTCTGAAGGTGCGCTTGGGATAGACTGGGGTTGAGGGGATTGGGAGTGGGTAGAGGAAGTTGGAGAGGGGAGGCTGGAGACAGGGACAACGGCTGCCATCAGTGAGTTGGCCAGAGACTGGAATGCTCTCTGCTGGGCCGCCACGCCAGAGTGAATGCCCTCCAGGTATGCATTTATATGTTGCAAATGCCCTGTGACATCCTGGATGGCATTCAGTATGGTTGACTACCCAACAGAGAGGGATCTCAGGAGGTCAATAGCCTCCTCACTGAGGGCAGCAGGGCTGACTGGGGCTGGGCCTGAGGTGCCTGGGGCAAAGGAGATGCCCACCCTCCTGGGTGAGTGGGCCCGGGAAACACGCTGAGGGGCTGCTGGGAGGGCAGTGGTGGTACGGGGGTGATGGCTGTAGCTGCAGTTGGGGTGGCCACAGAGGTGTCTGCCACCTCCAGGGAGCTGCCATCGGAGGAGGTGTTGCTGTCGGTACTGCCCCCTCCTGTCTCCGTTGTGGTGCTCCCCTCGCACTCTGTCCCACTGGTGCCCACACCGTCGGTGGATTCGGCCTCCAGGCCCATGTGGGATGCAGCTCCCTCCGTCGCCGGTGCCTGTGCTCCTCCGCCAGATGATGCTAATGCACACAAGAAGAGGGTGACAAAACAAAAAGGGGGAGAGAGACAGAGGACATACTTGGTCAATGCCAGCAACAACACTACTGTTGGCGTACACAACTCACATGGAACAGCCCTATGTACTAGGCCATGTACTACTAGTTACAATGCTAGTCACCAGCCCATGGGGTACAATGCCTAACACCATTAGCTGTACACCTGAAACCCATAGGACCCTGCCTAGTAGTAGGTACCCACTAACATTATTGGGGTTGGAGTGCATCTGAGCTTGCCCATCATTGAACATACCCTGCCATGTTTGCCCTGGCCTAGGGGCACCCACAGCCCACATCCCCCACCCAGGTAATACCTTAACGTGTGTAAAGTCATGATTCTGAATCTGTACTCATCCCCTTGTGGCTGCTGTGATGCCTTCAAGTGCCCATACAACACTGGATAGGCCACCTCTAGGATGCGGAACATCAGGGGGGGGGGTCAGGGTATGACGAGCACCCCTTCCTCGTTGGGAGACCAGCCCCAGCTGGGCCCCCGCTGTCTTCCTTGCCCAGCGGCGCAGGTCCTCCCTTCGTTTGCGGCAGTGGGTGCTCCGCCTGTGAAAGACCCCCAGGGTCCGCACCTCCTTGGCTTTGGCACACCAAATACTCTTTTTCTGATGGGTGCTGACCTGCAGCAAAAATACAGCAGAAAAGGTATTAGTTATACCGTCCAGACTGTTATACTCATGCCCGAACACATCCCCCATCCCCTTACGCACATACATTGACCACCATACATGAAGAACTCTGCCCAGGACCCCTCAGACTCCCCCCTACACAAGGCTTACACACACAGCAATCCATACATTCATGCCCCATGCATCATGCTCACAGTATACTCACCTGTTTGTCTGGAGGACCACAGAGTAAAGGGTACTGGGGTAGGACCCCATCCACCAGTCTCTCCAGCTCCTCAGAAGTGAAGGCAGGGGCCCTTTACCCAGGCACTCGAGCCATTGTCGCTTCCAGACACAGGTCACAGCAGCACTTGCAGTGTAGGTCCTCTCCTGTTAAAGGTCAGGTAGCATGTGAGTGAACAGGTAGAAAATGGCAGTCACGTCCGCGGCAGTGCGTACCATCACCGCCGGCGTACATCGCCATTGGCTCCTGGAACCCATAGGCCCCAATGATAACCAATGCGGTGTTGCATGGTGGTCGTCAACAGCCGACTGCAACAGCGCATGCCAGCGGTATTACCTCATTTCCACTTGTCCGTCCTCACAGGTCAGGCAGCCGCCATTTCAGGTGGGCACAGGCCATGTCCTCTGTACAGCTATCTGGTGTCTTGCAACCACGGAACGTGCCTTCCCCCATAGGTCGTTCCACCTCTTCATGATGTCATCCCTTGTTCTTGGGTGCTGTCCCACGGCGTTGACCCTGTCCACGACTCTCCACCGTAGCTCCATCTTCCTTGCAATAGATGTCTGCTGCACCTGTGATCCAAATAGCTGTGGGTCTACCCAGATGATTTCCTCCACCATGACCTTTAGCTCCTCCTCTGAGAACCTGGGGTGTCTTTGTGGTGCCATGGGTGTAGTGTGAGTGGTATGTGTGAGGGTGTGTGAGGTGATGTTTTGGGGTGTGTGCTGTAAGGTGTGTGAATGGTGTATTGTAGATGGTGTTTTGTGGCTCAGATTCAGTGGGTGCTCCTGGCTTGTCTCTCTCGCACTTGCCAAAATCTTGGGGTCTTAAAGGGTTGTGGGTAGTGTGGGTGCGTTTTTTATATTGGTGTGGGTGTGGTGTGTGTATGTGTGTCAGGTGTGTGTAGTTTGAATTGTCCAATGTGGTGTAGTTTTGTATGTATGTGTGTATTTTGAGCGTGGCAGTCTGTACCACCAATGGGTTACCACGGTTGAATGACCGCTGTGGTGATTCGTGGGTCATGATGCTGTGGGCGTATTTCTGTTGGCTTAACGATGTGGGTTTTGGTACCGCCAGTTTATCACTGACCTTTGGGCCGGCAGACTTGTGTGTGTGTCTGTACAGTGGCAGATTTCTATGTGTGGGTCATAATACGGGTAGCGGTATACCGCTGCGGTATGTTGGCAGCAGTCAGCATGGCGGTAAGCGGCCCTTAGTGCCAATGTTGTAATGAGGGCCAAAGTGAGTTAAAATATAAATTTGTGTACACCAAGTGTGATTGCTAAAAATAATAAATTCCCCAGTGATCAATTAATGTTTTCACTGGCAAGGTGAATATTTCAGTATTTTTCCCTACTTTATACCACTTATATATTAGTTTTCTCGTTGTTGTTATGAAGCACAGTTGCTCTGTCTAAATTACCCACGAGTTCCATATAAAGACTGAAGACAGCGTTGATCAGGATGGTCCCTTGTCGTACTTCAAGTGGCCATTTCAATGCATTTCCTGTGTCAGAGGAGAAAAGGAACAAACCACAACAGGACATTATTCAGGCGTAATGACAAATTAGCCAAGCATGTCTCCGGTTGAGGCATGTTATATATGCTTCAGTGCCAGTAACATAAGAAAACTGGAGCACTCCTGATTAGTAAAATCGATGATGCCACTAACAACGTGAGTGATACATCTCCATTCTATGTGAATGCTTAAACCTGACTAAAGTGATTGTAAAAGGTTAACTCGTGTTTTATGGTTTAAAAGCAAAGATTATGGCTAACCATAAGAAAGACATATCTTGCTTGGGGCACATGAAATAGAACAGGTCAAGAACTGATCTCATAGGAGAAGCAAATTCAAGTGTCTACTCTCAGAGTAGATTAAAAATTAAGTGTGTGCAGTAGCATGTAAAATCTTTTGCCAAGTATGTAAAATAGTTCTGGCATGATTTTAAGAAGTAGTTTATGGAGGACAACTATGAATTACTGCCCCACACAGAGCAAGGAAGAAATAGGCTACTAAGCCTTGTCCTCCCTAACATAGAACTTGCAGCCTCAGTGACACTGTATCCATTGTTGTTTTTTTGGAATATACCAGAAGGATTTATACCCTCTGACCAATGATAGGTGAGTTTCAGTTCAGACACTGATCTGACTAGCAGTCAAAGAAAAGTCACATCATGCTTGAACTGTATGAGAATCAACACCATTGTGCATCACAGAAACGTGAGAGATGCAGCTACACATACATAGCAAATACATCAAACACACGATAAACAAATGAACTGCAAAGCACACCTTTGTTGTTAAGCATATATGGGAGTGCCTAGTGATGCTACTTAAATGGAGACATCCACCACACCTCAAAGTACAAGTGTATATGCTGCATGTAATAGGCCTCAACAACAGATATCTGTTGCAAATACCAGATTCTTTATATAGCATGTCTGTATAAACTGCAAAAGGGGTTCAAAATGCTGATATTGACAAATGGTTTTATGAATTACATACGCACACCAATACGTTGTGACACAACAGATTGAATATATGATATCACAGGAAGTTCAGGAAATCTGATTGTCCCTAAGGGGAGAGGTTTTGTAAGACAGTAGCTTCTCACTGCAAACATATGGCAATAGAGCTTTTGATAGGTTGTCAAATGTTGAGCGTAATTGGACCTTATCACTTACTTCTGCAATTCGGAGGTTGTCAGGAGTGGATCATTATTATTCTATCATCTATCACTCACTATTTCAACAAGAGTAGTGTTGATAACTTCCATAGGTCATGTTTTAAGGAAAGCACTCAAGCTCCTCCTACCTCTACTGCTGGGAGCCCCACAGGGAGGATACCTCATGAAGCAAAAGGAATAAGGTGTTACCATGAGTCTTAGTTCACAGACACCCTTTTCAGGAGTCAGAACATTTTATGATTGGGGAGGATGGGATGATGGTGTTGTGACAAAATGAATGATACGACCAATCTAATCTACCCATCATTTATCTGTATTTATAATTCTGTGAATTAACTATATTCTTTCTTAACCCAGATACATTGAGAATACTTCTAATGTTGTTATGAACCTATGTTTAGCTCAATGGCATATCTTATTCAACCTCATCCATGGACTGCCGTACCTGCGGTGGCAGTTGGACTGCCACAACCTTGGCGCTCTGACTTCCACATTATGATGCTGGCGGTCATGCCGCCAGCACAACACCGCCAGGATCAGAGATCTAGACAGGTCGGCATGTGCAAGTATTGGTCAGCCACGACAGTGCCGAGTTTGGCACCACCGTGCTGATTACGACTTTCCTTTCTGTCTGCCTTTCCAAAGTCCGGTGGAAAGGCAGGGACAGCGCCCCCTGTCAGCAACCTTGGAGTGCTCACAGTCTGGCATGCCAGACAGTGCGCATTCCGAGGATTCTGGGGACACAGTCTGTGTGGCAGCATTGTCCTTGGCTACCTGTGGCATTGTGGTGATGAGAAGCAAGACAGATGATGAGGAGCATTAGCGATAGCAGAGATTAAGGTGGAGCAAGTATCTTTTACTATAGCTAACTACTATGGCCCAAATATTGATGATGAAACACCTCTAATGCAAATCTTTTCAGTCCTGTTAGATTTTCAATACCCTATATTTATAGGAGGGTGATTTCAGTATTACACTAAACAATTATCTGGATAGGTCACCAGTGAGATCTCAGGTTAACTCCCCAAGAACGCAAGCTTATCTCTTTTCAATGATCGAAGAATTAAACCTATGTGATGCTTGGTGAAAGAGGGAGAGAAAACACAGAGATTATAGATTGTTAAGCAAGAAGTATTGCTACAATGCAAGGTTGGATTTTTTCCTTGTAGTAAGCGGGCATCTGAGTAAAGTTCCGAAGTTAGAACATCTCCCTATTCATTTTTTAGACCATGCCGCTATACTCAAGCACAGTGCCCTATTGTTTCAGAAGAAACTAAGAAGATGGACACAAGATAGGAAACTATTCCTCCAATTTGATAAGGTCTTGGAGTTCCTTTTAAGAACTGGTGTGTTTTTTAAAAGAATAAGGGACAGCATGACTGCAATGATTGCATTAATGCAGGATGCCTTCCTAGGGGGGATACTGCAAAGTTTAGTGGTCTCCATTACTAAAAACAAGAGAAAAGAGATAATCAAGCTAGAGGAAGAACTAGCTAAGTTAGAGTGGGTGTTGAAATTAGTAGCAATGGAGGTGAAGGATAGAAAGGCAGTGGAACAAGAGCTATATCAGCAGCAAGTAGAATTTAGGACAAGAATAGAAAATGAGGAAAACAGCAATGGGAAGTCAGTAACATAAGAAGCTTTGAGTGTGGAGAAAGATGTGGGAAATTATTGACATGAATGGCTAAAAATGACTGAAGAAGGAACTACATTAGTGGAATGCAGGATGAGGGAAGGAAAACTTCACTAGAGAATAATCAAGGGATTGAAAAGGTATTTGTGAATTTCTTCCAAAATGTATACTCAGAAGCTACTACTTTAGATTCAGTGTAATTAAGCATTTTGTTGGAAGCTAAGGGGCTGTCTTCACCCCAGGGCATTTTAAACCAGAAAATTAGTGGGTCAGTGGTATTAGCAGCAATTCATAAGTTAAAGAGAGTGAAGGCAGCTGGTCCAAATGAAATCCTGAACAAAATGTATATCACTCTAGCGGAAATTGTAATCCCTTTTTAGTCAACCCTGTTCAATTCAGTATTGTCAGAGGGTTCTTACTTACCACCATCTTGAAGTGAGGTGACTATGGTGGTCATTCCAACCCTGGCGGTCCATGACCGCCGGGTTGGAGGACCGCGGGAGCACCGCCGACAGGCCGGCGGTGCTCCAATGGGCATTCCGACCGCGGCGGTAAAGCCGCGGTCGGACCGGCAACACTGGCGGGTTCCCGCCAGTGTACCGCCGCCCATTGGAATCCTCCAAGGCGGCGCAGCTAGCTGCGCCGCCGAGGGGATTCCGACCCCCCCTACCGCCATCCAGTTCCCGGCGGTTCTCCCGCCGGGAACCGGATGGCGGTAGGGGGGGTCGCGGGGCCCCTGGGGGCCCCTGCAGGGCCCATGCCACTGGCATGGGCACTGCAGGGGCCCCCGTAAGAGGGCCCCTAAATGTATTTCACTGTCTGCTGTGCAGACAGTGAAATACACGACGGGTGCAACTGCACCCGTCGCACAGCTTCCACTCCGCCGGCTCGATTCCGAGCCGGCTTCATCGTGGAAGCCTCTTTCCCGCTGGGCTGGCGGGTGGCCTGAAGGCGGCCGCCCGCCAGCCCAGCGGGAAAGTCAGAATTACCGTCGCGGTCTTTCGACCGCGGAACGGTAACCTGACGGCGGGACTTTGGCGGGCGGCCTCCGCCGCCCGCCAAGGTCCGAATGAGGGCCTATTTCTTTAATAATACTGACACCAAGAAAAAACCCTTGTGTCACCCGTACCTATCCATTTCATTGTTAAACTGCGATTATAAGGTTTTTACAACTATTGTAGCTAGCCTGCTGAGCAAAGTGGTGGGCAGTGTGATACACCAAGACCAGAAGGATTTTTCACCAGGAAGGCATCCAAGGGAATTAACACATACGCGGTCATTCTGACCCTGGCGGTCATGGACCGCCAGGGCCTGGGACCGCGGGAGCACCGCCAACAGGCTGGCGGTGCTCCCAAGGGCATTCTGACCGCAGCGGTACAGCCGTGGTCAGAAACGGAAAACCGGCAGTGTACCGCCGGTTTTCCGCTGCCCTGGGGAATCCTCCATGGCGGCGCAGCTTGCTGCGCCACCATTGGGATTCTGACCGCCATCCTGTTCCTGGCGGTTTTGGCCGCCAGGAACATGATGGCGGTATGGGGTGTCGTGGGGCCCCTGGGGGCCCCTGCAGTGCCCACGCCAATGGCATGGGCACTGCAGGGGCCCCCGTAACAGGGCCCCACCATGATTTTCAGTGTCTGCCATGCAGACACTGAAAATCGCGACGGGTGCAACTGCACCCGTCGCACCCCTTCCACTCCGCCGTCTCCATTCGGAGCCGGCATCCTTGTGGAAGGGTGTTTCCCGCTGGGCTGGCGGGCGGCCTTCTGGCGGTCGCCCGCCAGCCCAGCGGAAAACCCAGAATACCCGCGGCGGTCTTGTGACCGCGCAGCGGTATTCTGGCGGCTCCCGCCGGCCCTGCGGATACCGCGGCCGGCGGGAGTCAGAATGACCCCCATAGTCTGACTGGCACCATTGACATAGCAACTGCACACTCATTACTTCTGGGCGTTCTTAGTTTCAATGCAGCCAATACCTTTGACTGAGTCAACTGGGATTGTCCTATGAAGTTACTTGAGCATCATGGGTTTGGAGGCATAGTTTGTGAGGTTTCATGAAATACAAATAGTTCCCTGACAGTGAGGGTACAGATGAATGGCTCTGTGTGTCCAATCGTTAAAATCATGGGAGGGACTAGGCAGGGTACCCCACTTTTGTTTGCCCTATATATAGAACCAGTGGTACAGAGCTTAAGGCTGAGTACTTGCATTCTCTCCTCATGTGGTGAAACAAATAAAAAAGTTGGGCTTTACGTGGTGGGCCTAATGATATGAACCTCAGATGTTAACCAAGCTCTCCCACATATAGAGCAGGATTGGCCCTTTTTCAGAGTTTTTCAGGGTACAAGGTTAATGGATCAAAGACAGAGGCTCTGTTATGGAATTCAGAATGGGAAGGGGGTGTTAGTAAGGAGACAATAAGCTATCTAGTTCAAGATCTGGATAGACTTGCTGAAAGAAATTTGTAAAGGGAAAGAAAGGAAGTAGATAAACTGACGGGAAAATGGCAGAATTCACCCTTGTCAATCTATGGGTAAGTCAATATGGGGAGATGGCAATTTTGACTAAGCGAACATACCTATTTGGTAATATTCTGTTCATTTTTTGGAAGAATACCTTGGATAAGCTCCAAAAGAGAATTGCCTTGTTTATTTGGTCTCCTGAAAGCATCAAGTTATCTTGGAAAAAGTTCAGATAAAGGAGGCTAAGCTCTCCCAGATAACCAGCTCTATCGCTGGGCATTCCAAATGAAGAAATGCACGATGTTGTTTTTTCTCCCAGATGAGATGTATGAGGGTGCTATATGAAATATGTTAGAAAGTCATACAAAAGAGGGTTTCCTTCATAAATATGGGGCTCCTAAGTTTAAAAAAAAAGTAAGACTGAAGTGTTTGAGGTCTGCCGCCAGATTATGGTTCAATTACAGGGTACTGCTAGGAAGACTATATTATAACAAGATGTCACCAATCTGGGATTCCCCAGGAATCTCAGAGTATTGAAAGGATTGCTTAGCTGTCCCAATGAGGAATGCCAGGATCATGAGATGGGGGCAGCTAATGGTGCATGACAGGTTATTTCCATGGGATGACTGGATTGTTTTTGTGAAATCTGGCATGCCAAGATTTATATACCACCAGCTCTCTGCATGGTTTAAGACCAAAGACTGAACAAATTGCAAGCCTAACATCATGGAAATGGAGCTCCGAAATACCAAAATGAAGAAGAAGGAACCTGCAAAATGGTACCATCATATCATCTATTAAAGGTAGCAGAGGGAAGTATGAAACTAGCATACCATGTGTGGAAAGATTAACTGCCCCAGGGGGAGCTGGAGGACTTATGGCAAAACACTTTGAACCTATTATACTCCACAGTGACATCTGCTTTTCTCAGAAAATAAAAACACTTGTTCACTCTTCACAGAATTTACTGGACTCCCCAGAAGCTCGCAAAGTTTAGGATATTCAGGTGTGAGAGATGTGAGAGTCAAGATGTGAACGATATTCGCAACCTAGTCAGTTGCTTGGAACTGATCGATTTGTGGCAACAAGTGAGTAATATGATCTTAGACATTCTGGGATGGGAAGTGGAGGTAAACCCAATTTTGGTACTCTGGGGGAAGCAACTAAGAGGGGCTCTAATCATCATACCTGTTTAACTTACTATTCTTTTTGATTCTCCTGGCAAGGTGTGAGATATGCAGGAGGTGGTCTACAAGGCTGGATTGGTGAAGATCAGTGATTTATATATTTGATGTGAAGTGGACAAACAATCTGAGAGTAATAAGGGTCACCCCACAATTTTTCCATCTGGGAGTGCTTGAAGAAAATACATTTCAGTGATTATACCTCTATTGTTAATGACAACAACTCTATTCATGTACATAATGTACTGGCTCTTGACTAAAATGTTGGTGAGCATTTGAGGCTGCAGCAGCCTGGTTATATGCACACCTGAGGTGACATGAAAAAAAATCAAATTATCTGAGAATTTCTATTGCCTACAAACTGCATTATAAATAAGACATAGGCCCTCATCATGACTTCGGCAGTCTTTTCCAAAGTCCGCCGAAGCAGCCGGTGCCAAAATACCACCAGTGCTGGTGGGCTTAAGACCGCCCTAATACAACGGAGCTCTGAATTCCACCCAAAATTGGGTGGAATCCTGAGACCAGTCGTGCTAGCGGTCGGCATTGGTACTGCCACGCCAAAAAGAGTCCGCACACCGTAGTACAACACGTAATACGGTGTGGCGGTGTCCAGATGGTGAGGAGCTGCCTGCGGTGGAAGCACCAGGACCCATCTCCTCCCGGACGACCTCCTCGACAGATGAGATAAGTGGATTGTCCGACGGGGGTGTGTGCACGTGTAAGTGTGTGTGTGTGCGAATGTCGTAATTGCGGGCGGAGGAGGGGTGTTTGTGTGTGGGTGTCTGCATGTGTGAGTACGTGTGAGAATCTTGTGAATGCTGGGGGGAGGCGGGTGTTTGCGTCTGCATGTCTGTGTGTGTGAGTGCGTGTCTGAATGTCATGAGTGCGGGTAGAGGAGGGGTGTTTGTAGGTGTGTGTCTGCATGTGTGAGTAATTGTGGATTGGGAGGGGTGAATGCGTGAATGTGTGTGTGTGGGTGTGAGCGATTGAGGGCGTGAGTGTGATTGACCAGATGGAAGGGGTGAGTGCGTGTATGCATGTGCATGTGTATGTAAGTGGACAGCGAGGGGGTGGTGTGTTAGTGGAAGTGGATGGGGAGGTGGGTGAGTGTTTGTGTGAGTGAACGGGAAGAGGATGGTGCATGTTCATGGGGGTGAATGGGGAGGGCGGGTGAGTGCATGTATGCGGTGCAGGGGGAGGGGTGTGTGAATGATGCATGTGCATGGGGAGGGAGGAGCCAATGTATGTATGCTCATGGGGGAGTGAATGTATGTATGCACATGGCGGGAGAGGGGAGTGAATGTATGTATGTGCATAGGGAAAGGGGGAGTGAATGTATGTATGCACATGGGGAGGGGGGAGTGAATGCGTGCATGAGTGAGTAGGTGTATGTATGTTAGTGTGAATGGGGGTGTATGACGTGAGTGTGTGGGTGAGTCAGAGTGTGCTTGTTTGTGGGAATATGTGAGTGCATGTGTACGGGTATGTGGACATGTGTGTGAGTGTATTCTGGCAACAGGAACGCTTATTCCTGTCACCAGGGTGCAGACCGCCAGCTTTTTATGGCTGTATGACTGGCAGAAAAATGCTGGTGGTCTCCCGCCTCGTGATACTACTAGTGCTATCACGTCATCCACCGTGCTGAAGGTGCTGACCTCCAGCCCGGCAAAATGCGGTGATGTGGCAGGACAGGTGGAGGCTCGGCGGTTTGGCTTTGGCCAAACTCCTATTTTGATGGTTTTCACCACCAGCCCGTTGGCGAGGACACCATCACCACAGCCCTGGTGGTGTCATGACCACCAGGGTGGTAATGAGGCCCAAATACTTTGAGCCCATTTTGGTGAGAGTGGTACACCACAATTCTGGCACACTGATTCCTTGTGTGGCTTTTGTGTTAAATATATTTGGGGTGAGAGAAAACAAAGTGCAAGAGATTGGATCCAACAGAATTGTGTGCCATTCTTTATGCCTTCACCTGCTAATGGTGTAGGTATCCCCAGTAGCAGCTTTCTTATTGGGGCATTTGAGCACTGCCCCTTGCAGTTTTTCTGCTGTCAGTCTGAGAGCCTGAAGCTGTGCACCACATCGCAAGATTCTCAGTGTCAGTATCAAAAAACATAAAAAACTGAGCATGTCTTAGTCTGCCAGGAAAACCTTTCCAGGCTGTGTCTTGGTCAGCAAGGAAAACGTCTTCAGGCTGTCATGTGCAGTTTGTGTATTTAGAATGCTAATAGGCAGTTCTGCATTTGAGGCCTTCATACAGGACCAACAGCTAACACAGTGCTGCCTTTCTTCACTCTAACCTGGTTCCAGAGCCACAATTACAATGTAATTGACAGCACGGGGCAAAATCACACACTGAGCTGCAAATCACAGTCTGTGAGTGATTGGAGGCCTCACAATGAGGGGACTTCAAAGTTAGAGAGCTGTTCCAAGGGACACAACTCATCTTCAGAGGCTGAGGAGGGCCTGAAGTTTAACACGGTCAGGCAGCAGAGGGCAAGCAAAATAAAAACAAATGCCAAATTCTGTATCATAGTGTGTGTGTGTGTTTTGTATCTGAGCGCATGACTTACTGAGTGTATGAGTGACTGAGAGATTGAGCGAGGGTGTCTGACAGTGACAGAGTGAGTGGATGGCTGAGAGAGTGAGTGGATGACCAAGGGGATGAATGACAGAACAGAGTGAGTGAGAGTCAATGACTAAGAGTGACTGAGGATGAGTAAAAAAGTGAGAGGGAATGAGTGTTGTCTTGGGTGACACCCAGTGATAGTAAGACTGAATGGCTAAGAGTAAGGGATTCCATGACTGGGAGAGTGAGTGACAGAGAGAGTGTGACAGTGAGTAAGAGTGAATGACATAGAGAGTGACTGTGAATTTGATTGAATGGAATGAGTGAGAGAGAGAGAGAGAGAGAGACAGAGTGAGTGACTGAATGAGTGAGAAAGAGTAAGTGACTGAGAGAGTGAATGACCAAGAGAATGATGGAGAGTGACTAAGAGAGGGAGTGAGAGGGTGACTGAGGGAGAGACTGAGCAAGAGAGAGGGAGAGATAGAGTGTCAGAGAGAGTGTCATATAGGGTGGCCGAAAGAGAGAGCTACTGTAATAGAGACAGAGTGACATGGAAACAGAGAGAGACAAAGTGACTGCCAGTGACAGCGAGTGACTGAGAGTTACAGAGAGAGAGAGAGACAGAGACATATATTGAAATGGAGAGAACCTGAAAGAGACAGAGTGACTGAGAGACAATGGGAGAGAGATTGACTGATAGAGATAGAGTACCAAAGGAAGTGACAAAGAGTGACTGCAAGCGAGTTTAGCAATTAGACTGACAGAAAGGGAATTACTGATAGAGTGACTGAGAGTGATAGGCACAGTGACTGAGGGAGTGTCAGAGAAACTGATGGAGATTGGGTGACTGGGAGTGAGACCGTCAGAAAAACAGAGAGTGAGAGAGTGAGTGACAGAGAGTGATTGATTGAGGGAAAGAGATACAGAAAATGACTGAGAGTAACTGAGAGTGAAAGACAAAGTAATAGAGGTAGTGGCTGAGGAGACTGAGAGAGATAGACTAGCAGAAAGAGTTACTGAGAGAGAGAGAGAGAGAGAGAGAGAGAGAGAGAGAGAGAGAGAGAGAGAGAAAATGGCAGAAAGTGTGGGAGAGAGAGAATGGGAGCGTGAAGGTGTGAAGGTTATGGTAGTGTAGAGTCTGGTCTGGAATGGCTGAACAATATTGTGGAGATGTCTCTTGGTCAAGAGACCCTATGAAGAACATACAAATTTGACAGTGACAGGAAGGAAAAGGTGTCGTGAATTTTACCCGCAGTGGGTAGGATTGAAAGCAGCAGAGGAATTCAAGGGTTTATGTGGCTGGACAGTAAATGGTGTGAAGAAACTGAGGAGAGTCTGATACATGAACAGCAAAGGATAACTCAAAAATGCAATGGGTTAAGAGGCAAGAGGAGACTAGAAGGTAAAAGACTGTAGAGCACAAACTGAGATGGGACTAATTAATACTCATAGGAAAATGAGGGGAAGGAGGAACATATTAATGTGCTTCTTAAACTAATGAAGACTACAGGAGCAGGTAGGGATGCTAGTGCTGAGGAGGTGGGATAAAGAACTCATTAATGAGACTGAGGAGGCCGAAAACTATGGGCAATGAGGTTTAGCAATACAGAACGGAAGAGGAAAGAGTCTTACGTGCCGGTCCGATGACCACAATTGTTATCCTGTAAATGTATGGACTTTTAGAGATGTTTATGTAACACACGTACAACAAGCAGAAAAAAACACTAGGAGAAAGCTGGGGAAGGTACAAAAACACAGAGGCACAAAAACGAGCAGTGGGGAAAAACAGAGGAACAAAAACCGGTAGGAAGAGAAAATAAAAAGGGTGCAAAGAAGTACGTAAATCTAGCAGAAGGTTGGAACCAAAAAAGGAAAAAACAGAGGTGCAGATCAGAGCAACATATTCATAAATCACAAAACTGAGCGAGATGACAGAAAGCGAGAGAGAGAGAGAGAGAGTTCGAAGGGTTTGAGAGGACAAGAGAGAGTGCAACATGGAAGAGGAGGGTTGTGGAGGCACAGGAGCCGGTCTGAAAGGGCCTTGCTTTAATAGAGATCCAAGCACAGATAGGTCCTAGAGGATTAGGACAGTTTGTTCGTCCACTGCTGATGGCTACATAAAGAAAATGGATGCGCTTTGTTATTCTACAGTCCTCCTTCTACACAACACTATACTGCAGGGCCAGTAATATCAACCTCATATGCCGACAATGATGCAAATGTAGCTTTATCAATGGTCTCAGCTTAAATGCAGTGCATGTCCTCGTGCCATGTGGGATGTGTGCCATAGCGTAGAATGCAGCCTTGACAGAGGGCAAATCTGCACGTCGGGGGAACCGGATGTAGCATGCCATATGTTTTATCAGGGCACACAGTACATCCCTCAGGACGCTGCTGAACATGGGCTGCGACATCCCACTTGTGAGGCCCACTGTGACCTGGAAGGAGCCAGAGGCAAGGTAGTGGAGGACTGACTACACCTGCACTGTGGAAGGGATGGCATTGGGATTTTGTATGGCAGGCAACTAATCTGGCTCCAACTGGGCCACTAGTTCCATTATGGTCACACGGTTCAGGTGATAGGTCAGGATGATGTGACGCTTCTCCAGGGTGGCAAGGTCGACTAGGGGCCTGTACACCCGTACATTCCTCATCCTCAACCGTGCAGTGTACCTGGAAACAGGGGAGAGGTGGTAACATGTTGTGCAGCATATACGTATTACGCAGTAAATTTCACACACATCCCACATCTTAAATGTGAAATGGTTGCCGCCTGTCTGCATGCATGGGACAGGTGGAAGTGAGATCATCCCGTCGGCTTAACACGTCATGGTGGTAGGCGGTCACGACTGCCGTGCTACACACCATTGGCTCACACTGGTACCAATAGGAGGCAGGAGTCAATGGTGATCGCCGCCGGCGGTGACAGTAATATCCGTGGTGGCTGTGACTACCATTTCATGTGCTCATGCTCACTTGACTCCTGAACCTCGTGCACTGAAGACCTCCACTGCGTGTGCTGCTGTAGTGACTCTGGTAGCCAAGATGCCACGTCTTACAGGAGACAGGGACCCAGCCTTCGCTCAGGAAGAGTTGGAGCGGCTTGTGGAGAGGGTCCTGCCCCTGTATGGACAGTTGTATGGGACACCAGAGCAGCAGGGGAGCCCATTGTCATTGTCCTCTATGTGAATTGTGTGCATGGGGATGGGGGCCTTGGTAGGTGGCTGTGTGAATGGAGCAGGGACATGGGTGAGAGGCCGAGGGCTAGGTTGGTTGACGACATGTTGGTGTTGATGTGTGATGTGTCCTGTCCACTATTGTCCCCGGAATGCTATCCTACATGACTGCGTTCTTTTGTCTGTGTCACCCATGCAGGTCAGCGCCCATCAGAAGGGGATTTGGAGTGCCATCACCAAGCAAGTGCGGACCCTGAGGGTCCATGCCCGGCGGAGCACCCACTGCAGAAAGCAGTGGGAGGACCTGAGACGCTGGGCCAAGAAGACTGTGTATGCCCAGCTGGGGACATCAAGGGAGAGGTGCACATTGGACCCTGACCCCCCTAATGGCCCGCATATTGGCGGTGGCCTACCCTGAGGTGGATGGATGCTTGAGGGCAGCACAGCAGCCACATGGGGGTGAGTACTCACTCTCACTTGTGACATGTTGACGTGGTGGCTCTGGATGGGCACCATTGGGTAGCTGTAGCATGGATGCTAGGTACACCGATGTCCACTATGGGTTGTGTCCATCTGGGCAGGATTGACATCACAGGTGTGAGTCATTCCATGCAGGCAGTGGTAGCGGGGTAGACTCCTTCAATGACGTACTGTGTGGCCACCTACTTGTTAGATCTGCTTGCCAGTACATGGCAACTGGATCTTCAGAGCTGGGGTGTCAGGGCATTTTGATTGGTCCTGGCCAACTTCTGTGCCAGGGGTGTATCCATGAACTCAATCAGCTGGCAGGCACTGCATGTATGGTGGGGTAGGTGCACCAAGTGGTGACAGTGCTTCTTGACATTAGCCAAGGGGGCCTTCCAACTAGCCGTGCAGGATCCCCTTGGGTGTCCAGCCCTTTGCATGCTTGTTACAACAGCCATGGGTAGTGGGCAGGTACTGGCAGGTGTGGTGGGTATGACACTCCTTATGGATAGATATGCCTCAGTCAGACCATCAGCAGTTGATATGTGCATTGTTGCTCTTTCCCCCATGGTGTCACCAAGTAGCAGGATGTTCAGAGGTGGGCATAATGTATGATGGCATGGCATCAAATGCAGATGTTCTACCACGTGATACTTGTGGTGGCATTGACCGATTGCACCCAGTCTCTCTCCCTCTCCCTCCCTGTCCTCCTCTGTCTTTCTGTGCATCAGCTTTATCTGGTGTAGGAGAAGGGGCACCTGTAAGTGGGGAAGCTTCAGCCCCTGGGACCCAGGAGGCTGACACCAGCAGAGCCTATGGACCAGTGGGACGGAGGGCGAGGGGAGTGCCATGGGGGAGACTGGATCGACCACTACATCTTCAGATTCCTTCTCTGATGGCGGCTCCCTGGCAGTGGTGGACCCATCTGGGACCACCACAGCACTATCTTTGTACGCCATCCCCATTACAAGCACCGCCCTCCCTGTAGCTCCCCATCCAGTTGTCCGTGCCTGCTCACCTAAGAGGGACATCTAAGATGGACATCTCCTTTGTCACAGGCACCTCTGCCCCTGCCCCAGTCAGCCCTGCTGCACTCAATGAGGAGGCTATTGACTTCCTTAGATCCATCTCTGTGGGGCAGACAACTATCGTGAATGCCATCCAGGGACTGGCATCCCAGATGCAACAGACTAATGCGTTCCTGGAAGGCATTCACAGTGGCTTGTCTGGCCTATTGAGATCGTTTCAGGCTCTGGCATCCTCGTTGATGGCAGCCAGTGTCCCTTCTTCTTCCGCCCCCTCTCCAGCTACCTGTTCCCAATCCCACATCCCTCTCCGCTCACCCATCCAAGGGACACCAAGTGACCCACATGCATCCACATCAACAGACATGGTACGCAAGGACAAACATAGGCACCACAGATGCCACCACCGTCATGGACACACTCAACACACACATGCAGACATGTCAACATCCACACCCTGTACCAACTCCCCAATGCCTCCCCTCTTACAGTCAACACAACACTCACACTTCCAGTCAGCATCACATCAGTCACTGTTCCTGCCACATGTGCCCTCACTGCCACCGTCACCACATCTTCTAACCCCCATTCATGCACTCCAAACACCACTGGTGCAGACACCACAACTGTCAACACACCCACATGCAGCACATCCACCCTACCTGCAGACACCACCGCAACATACACTCACACTTACCCCCTGCCATCTCCCTGCATCTCCTCCCCACCTCCTCCCAGTACATTTAAACGCACACACTCACCCACCCAACAGTCCCCCAGCACACATATTCATCCACCCACGCACCTGCACCCATGGTGCACCCACGTACACACCTCACAACCATACCCACTCCCTCCACTCCCAAACATCTTTCCAATGACCTTCCGTGTGTTCCCAAAAAACATTTCCTGCGTGAGTTTTCCCTGCTCCCCACCAATGACCCAGTCCCTGTTTCCCCCAAGCTCCCTGCTACTCTTCCTCTGGCCAGGCTTCCACATCCCAGTTTGCCACTGCCCCTACCCATGCCCCTCAGCCACCTGCCACTTCCGCCCCTGTGACATCCACTGCTCCTGCTGCCAAACCCAAGCCCGCTCCCTCCTCTTCCCAGGCCAAGCCCACTCCTTCCACCTTTAAGGCCAAGCCCATGCCCACCCCCCTTGCTAAGCCCCCCCTACAAGGGCAAGGGCAAGGCCAAATGGCAGACCCTTGCTAAGGACCCCCCATCAAAAGGCAATCCCAGGGACCCCCTGACGGGCCCCCCTCCAGGCCCAGACAGAAGGACCCCCCCATCCACACCCAAGGACCCCCCCAAGGGTGCAGCCACCCTTCACCCCTGAGGTGCCTTCATTCCCCATTGATGCCCCTGCAATGTGGAGGTCTGCACTTTGCAGTCAAGTTGGGGCGTCATCTTGTGCCCAGTGTGCTCGGGGCACTATGGAAACAGGACTGGCCCTTGGGCCTGTATGTACATATTTTTTATCACATATGTTTTTAATGTATGCTTGTCATGTGGCACTACATTGTTGGTGTCATTGTTACCTATCTAGTCCTGGCTTTCATTCTCCATGTTTATGCGGTGGTTGTGGGTATTGGTGTATTTGTTGGTACCGGTGTTTGTTTGCGTGTGTGTGTGGGCATGGCGTCCCGTGTCATGTGTGTGTTGTGTCTTTGATTATTAACGTCATTCCTTCCTGTGTGTGCATGGCTGGTGTAATTAAGGTTGGTGTCATGGGGCCAGATGTAGGAAGCCTTTTGCGCCTCTCAAATGGCGAAAAACGCAGTTTGCGAGGCGCAAAAGGCCTTACGCGATGCAGAGTCACATTTTGCGAGTCGGTACCGACTCGCAAAATGTGATTCCGACTTGCAGATAGGAAGGGGTGTTCCCTTCCTATTTGCGACCGCATCGCGATGTTGAGTTGCTTTGTGACCGCGAAAGCGGTCGCAAACCAACTCGCAGTTACCATCCACTTGAAGTGGATGGTAACTCATTCGCAAAAGGGAAGGGGTCCCCATGGGACCCCTTCCCCTTTGTTAATGCCACAAAAAAGTATTTTTCAGAGCAGGCAGTTGTCCTATGGACCACTGCCTACTCTGAAAAAAACGTAACTAAATGGTTTCGGTACTTTTTCTTTTTGCAGCTTGTTTTCCTTTAAGATGGCAGAGCAGGATAGGGGAAGAGTAGCCAAACTGGCCTTCAAAGAAGGGAAAGCAACTTGGGACAGAAACTGGACCCCCCTATTACATGCTCCTCCAGACAGATGGGAGCCCCACTGATTAGATTTCAAGAGGGGCTGGAAGGGTTTTTTTAAGGGAGACTTAGCCACACCAGTGGGTTGACTCAGCCAGATCTAACCTCCAAAGATGAATTTTTGCCATCTTGGATTTTTAGAGAATGTTGAGTTCTGAGATTGATTTTTACCACAATTCACAGGAAGTGGTCACTTCAGAGAGTAGTGGCCTGCACCCCATTGGACAGGAGCACCCTCCTTCTTCCCACCCTAGGAGGAAGGATAAATATTGCAGAGGTGACCTACAATTCAGATCCCTGCTGGAAAAAGATACTGGAGAAGACAGACTGCCCTGCTGAACCCCTAGTCTACAGCCGAAGAACTGCACTCATAAGGACTGCACCAGTTGCACACTTTGGACTTTACCAAGAAAAGGACTTTGCCTTTCTTGTGCAACTCCAGGAGTGGACTCCCTGTAAGCTATAGGTACAAAGGAGCTGACCAGAGTCCCCTTCATCACGTCCTACAAGAAGAGCCCAGATGACCAGTGTCTAGTGGCCATTTGAGGATTCTAACCAGGCGCATCCTGGCAACTGTAGTTCCAATTTCCAAGGAGCAATTCAGAGCTACTGGAAACCTGGATTAAGTGTGTAGACACTTCAAAGGCTCACAAAGGACCTCTGGAAGAAGATCCAGAAGTTTGGAGACATTTGAAGCAACTGTTGCAAAAAGCTATATAAGGTGAAGAGGTGCATTGCAGGAGCTGTAGTCCCAGATTCCAAGAGGCAAACCAGAACATCTGAACCCTTGGCTGGTGCTGTGGACCACTTTCCTGAATCAAGAAACACTTCTGAAAGTAGGTGTAACAGTGTTACATCATGGGTAGCCTGAAATCTGGACTTTGTCCATGTCCAGTGCAACCTTTTTTTAACACATTGAGCGCTTCTAAGTGCCAGTTTTACTTTTAATCTTTAACAATTTATATCTCTGTATGTCATTTTAAAGATAAAATGGTTTTGTATTTTTATTGTGTTTTACTTATTTTACTCCTTTGGTAATATTATATGCTTTACCCACCTGTCTCCTAAGTTAAGCCTAACTACGTATGGGCCAAGCTACCAAGGGTTGAGCAAGGATCAATTTATAGAGATCTTGACTGGACCTAGTGGGGGATTGTGACCTATTGCTAAGTGTAGGTATCTACCTGCCCTTACCAATAACCCACTTTCCAACACAGAGTAACCTGTCCGCTGAGTTCTAAATTAGGCCCTTCGTTCCTAACTTTGAAATTTATAGCTGAACAAACACACACCTCACCACATTTTTTCCTGCCGGTGTTTCTTTACTCCCAGTTTTTAGGAGGAGACTGACTTCTACATTCCTTTCACAAGACATATATTCCTTGTACTATTTTCTGAAATGTATTGCTTATTTGTGCGCTACTTCTTCAGTGTTCAAAACAGTTTGATGCTTATGTGTTCTTCTTTTTAGATACCAGTTGGTTACAGATCAATATCATTTTCAAAATCTGCTTCTCGAGTATAAACATTAACACACAGTCTAAACCAGGCTTTACCAATGAGTGGCTCGTAAGCTATAGGTAGCTCTCCATCTACTTTTAAGTAGCTCTCCTGTGTGTAGCCCAGCCTTCTAAATTGTGAACTTTTGTTTGGTTTAATTAGGATATGTATACTAAAATTGAGAAGTACGTATTTGAGATGAAAATATGTGTAGTTTCATAACTTTCTTCAGAAGCTGATGTTTTGAGGAAAATGGTTGAATTAGCATCATTTATTTAGAGCTGATATGTAAATGATAAATCATGTGGAGTCGGGAGACTTATTACTTACCTTGGTGCCAGAAGCATTGCAGCAATTGCTATTATGTGTTACCCACGCATAGGCATTCCGGATTGAAAAGCATTTTTTACATTACATCATGCCTGATGCACTGAGGTCATCACTGCTGACAGTTTTGATTGGGGTAAACATGTCTGATGTGGTCACTATTACATCACAAATAATATTAGTAGCTCAGAATGATTTTCATTGAAAATAAGTAGCTCTTACTACACAAAAAAGTTGGAAACATCAAATTTAAAATGTACTTTTTGCTCACTAAGTCTCAGAAGATTTCAGCTTCCTATAAGCCACCAGCTAAATGGATTATTGTCCCACACTAACAATGTCTCTGTCATTTAAACTGAATCTAAGGAATAATATTCAACTAGTACTTTTCAAGGAAATTCGATTACTTACTCATTTTATCTGAGGCATTTATCGTTGTTAACGGTCTTTTGGTGAGTGTGATACATTCCCATCCTACTCTTTTGACAATTAGGCTTATTTAGACTTTGAGCTACTGATTCCAGTGCACCAAGAAGAAACAGATATGCTAGCATAATGGTTGACCTCAGCACAACATGACTTCATGTGGATTCTCAAGCTATTTCAGTTCAATGGGGTTCTCATAACAGATGCAAGCTGTAAGAAATCAGGTTATTATGGGAGATGGGCGGAAGCCTTGCTAAAATCATAAACACAATACTTGTCAGAGTGAACCACAAAAGTCACTAAATTAACCTGTGCGTAACCCTCTGGTAGCTTTGTACAAAGCAGCCCGACAACTGACTGTCATGTACAGTATTTTTGGAACACTCAAACAGTAAAAAAATGAAACCAAAACACAAGAAAAATCCCACACCAACTTAGACAAATAGAGCAAATTGTAATAAATAGCATGAGACAAAAACAACAATAATCCAATTAGAAGATCCAGAAATATGATTTTTAATGGTATAGGTGAACATAGTGTCAAAAAAGCACTAAACCCTACTCACAGTTATCCAGTCACACTTGACCGGAGGAAAGTCAGAAGTTCAGGCTGACCGTGATGGACTATGGGTCGGATATAGGGATCAGGTTAGTCCCTCTGAAGAGTTATCTTCTCAAGTCCTGCATGAAGACAGACATTTGCAATGGGAGGGGCTGTGGGGAGGAGAATCCCAGCTAAAGGAGCAGGACGCGCGTCCCAAACAGTCTTTGTTGTAGCATGGGCTTCAAATGTTGTTGTTGGCACGAAGTACAGGTCTTGTTTTGCCAATCGTCAGGGATGGTCACTGTTGGTGCGCAAAGCCGGTCCAACTGGAGCTTTGCGTTACAGTCGTTACAGTCAGGAGGATCCCAAAACATCGGTATCTTCACTGTTTCTTCAGAAGGTGCTCACACACTTCATTTTCTTAAGAGTAGACAGTGGTTTGTGGGACCATTGTTTAATCTTAAAAAATATCATGATTTACATTGTCAAAAGGGGAAGAGGTCCCGCAAACAGTAATACATACTATTCTACTTTAGTATTTGGAAGGGATGCCCCTTCCAAATACCGAATCAGTATTTGGTGGCAAACCAAATTTGTGATTCAGTAACGAGTCGCAGTTTTGGCTTGATACATACCAAAAGCTTTTTTTACGGTTGCATATGGAGCGATTCTGCAAATGGGCTAGTGTGCAACCAGAATAAAAGCTTGATAAATGTGGCCCTTAGTTGTTTAAATTAGCATGTTTTCTATAGTGTTAATTTAATTGTTTTTCTGATTTTATTGGATAAAGTTGTTTATACTTTTATTTTATTGGTTGGGTTAGTTTTTTCAAGTCTGAATTTTAGTTATCAGTTATGGCCTTCTATGTCAAATGCAAATGTAGTTTTTTTTATAATGTATTTTCTATAAATATAGTTTGATAGTTGTCTTGAAAAAAAATAACATGTTACCTAGTGGTGGTCGCCACCAGGACGTTATAGTTAGGACCATGTTTCCATAGAAAACACTTTTTTTTTTACTTGCCTATATCTTTGGCACTGTTTGACGAATCTTCATGAAATGTTTCCAAAAAAGTGTGCCAGTGATTCTTTTTGGGCATGGGAAGTTTTGGGGTAATCCATTGAGTGGAGGCTGAGAAAAAGGGGTGGTAAAAAAACATGTGCTTCCCATGTTAATTCCCCTAAGAGTTTTGAACTCGACTACAGCCCAAACCGCTGGATGGAATTACATGACATTTGGCAGAAAGCTAGATTTTGTTCTGCAGATTGTATTTTTGGTTATTTGGTGTAAATCTGTTCAGTAATTTTTGAGAAATTAAATGGAAAATACATTTTCTAGACTAGGGCTGTGGATCCTCCGGGACGATGTTTAAAATAGGAGCTTGTGAAAGAAACTGAAAAGTTCTGATTGGCTACCAACACTTCAAACCAGAAAGTGTTGGCAGCCATCTTGGGACTCAGCTTCAGCAAAGTCCCAGAAAAGTGGAAAAAAAAGAAAAGGAGCCAGGTTAAGGACACTCCGACCCCTTAGCTCTGGTGCTGGGGTCCCAGAGGGCCCATGCTAGGGCTAAAAAACACTTTTTTTAAATCTTTGTTTTGATTTTGTGGGAGGTCGCAAATTCATGGGATTTTGTTTTTAAAAAAACAACTGTGAGCTCATGCGCTTGTTTTTAAGAAGTCACCAGGCGGACTTGGTGCCATTTTAAAGTAATGCGGGGGTCTGCATGGCCCGCGCAGCTGCCAGGACAGCCATCTCCCAGGGGCTTCAATGAAATTAAATGTGGGGGCGGCTGTGTGGCCCTCCCTGCAGTCCCAGGGACCACCACATCCCCAGGGCTAGATTACTTCAGAGGGGGACCATGCAGACATGAATCGCTCTGGGGACCACCACACCCTGGGCAAGCTGTCAGGGTGCCTATCACTGAGACATAGCTGTTTCCTCTGACTTAGTGGGAGCTTTGACAGCTCCCCTCAAGTCAGAGCGAACACTTCACTTTTTGCAAGTGAGAGCTGCCAAAGAGTGTGCAGGGAAACATATGAAAACATTGCTCCTGCAAGCAGGGAGCTGCTATTTAAAGCAGCTTCCTGTTTGTGGGAGCAATGCTGCTTCCCACAGGATGTGGGGAATCGGCTATCATTGTGGGGGTCTACAGGTTTCCCCTGCAGTCCAGTCACTCTTTCTCTCTCTCTTCCATCCCATAAAGGGATGGTAGAGAGAGAGAGAGAGAGAGAGAGATTGTCATTGCAATAGTCTCGCCATACAATGACTTCCGAAAGTCAGACTAGCAAGATGTTTGGTACAAATGTTACAGTTTTGTTTGGATGCAGAGCAGAACAAAGTCACTTCTGGTCTAATAGTCAAGGTTGTGTGCTGACAGTCAGTAGGCTGAAGGTTCAAATCCTAGTAGTGCTTGGCAGTATGCCTATTTATTTTTCTAGTATGTTTACTGTTAAACGTTCCTAGTGATAGAACATTGAAGTCTTTCTACCCTCAAAAAATGTGGAATGAATGTCAAACTAAGTTTGGACACTGCAGAGTAAAGAGTCATCTCTGGCCCAATGGGTAAAATCTCAGACATGTACGCTAAAGGTTAAAGGTTCTCATTTAGGTGAGTCTGTGATAATTGACTGCTTTAGTTTCTTTTCAACTACATATATTTAAGTTACTTTTTGAAAAGTGATCTCACTCATTTTATTTGACAAAAACATTTTCTTTTCAATTTGTCCAGAAATATCTCATTCTAATTATATGATTCATAAAAGCCTAAGTCGCTCTCTCTCTCTCTCTCTCTCACTCTCAATCTCCCACTTTCTCTCTTTCTCTCCCTCAGGGTTGGGTGGTTGAGAAAACCAAAGGTTACAGGGACGTTATAGTTAGGAAATAGAATTTAAATAAACATAAAAATTCACTTTAAAAACTAAAGGTCACAGGGACATTATAGTTAGGTTCACATTTTAAACGAACAAAACCAAAGAAATTCATCTGTTATAGTTATCTAAAGTAGCTATATCTCACACCTTAGGGTAACTATTACTCGCACCTTCGCCATGCACTGCTAATTACCCCACAAATTACAGCACTCATAACATCTTTGATAGCATTATTGATAAAGTCACTGTAACATCTGCAGTAAAATTATAGAACATATACCTATGCGTGGCGGGGGCACAAGTTATAGTTACCTTAGGTCACAAGTTACAGTTACTTTTACTATACCAGGTGAATTTCTATTATTTTGTACCAGTGGATTCAGAACCTAACTATAACGTCTTTGTAACCTTTGGTGTTTTCAGTAAATTTCGAAGGTTTTTTCAATTCTGTTTCATAACTATAACGTCCTTGTAACCTTTATTTTCATCAGTGAATATATATATATATGCTGCATTGTTATGATTTTCGTTATATAATGTATTGGGTTGAATGATAAATATTTAGTCAGTGTAATATATTTATGTTTCTTTTAAACATGTTATACAATGTATTTTTGTATTTATTAATGATTTGTATTACTTTGGTGATATTATTGTAGTCAGTATTGTGTGGATCGATATTTTTAATATATGATGTTTATTTAAAGACGACAATATTTCAATATTAGTAAAAATTGCTATTTTTAACAGTGTTACCCGTGTTTTAGATATATGTGGTTCTACTAGTTAAATATAAGAAGTCAATATTTTTGTTATTGAGATTTATTTTCTGATATTGTTGTGTGTTTTTATGTTTTGATATTGTATGTATCAATATTATGTCAGTGCCCTATAAATACTCCACACATTGCCCTAAGTTAAACCTGTCTGCTCTGTGACAAGAAGTGAATTTTGTCCTTCAAGTGGGCAGTCACCCCCCCAAATAATAACTCACAGTCTTATAGTGCCAAAGTAGGTTTATAATTTTAGCTCACTTTTAACAACATAGGCCCTCATTATGACATTGGTGGTAAGTACCACTTACCACCATGCTGACTGTCGCCAACATACTGCCGCCGCAGCGGATTACCGCTACCCATATTATGACCCACACATAGTAATCCGTCACTATAAAGCCACACACACAAATCCGCCAGCCCAAAGATCAGTAATAAACTGGCGGTAGCAAAACCCACACCATTACGCCAACAGAACTACGCCCACAGCATTATGACCCACAAATCACAGCGGCAGACATTCAATGGCGCTAAACCATTGACGGTATATACCGCAGCGCTCAAAATACACACAACCTAACAAACAAACACCACATTGGACAGTTTGAATAACACACACCTGACACACATACACACATCACACTCACACCACTATAAAACACACACCCACATCCCTTTACGACTACAAACAATTGCCACAAGAGAGATAGCAAGACCACAGACAAGACCACAGCCACACACCACCATCACCTATACACCATACACGCACCTTACATCACACACCGCAACACAGCACCCCACATACCCTCACCCACACCACTCTCACTACGTACTCTCACACTGGACTCTGGTAAGTCAATTCTTTACTACTTTCACCCCCCCCACCTGCATGCCATCACAAACCCCCACCCTTATCCTCACTCCCATCACTTCACCACCTCACACATACCCCACCATCACAACCCACCCCTCCCAATACCAAGCACTGCATGTAATACCAATGCACAGACACCCATCACAGACCTGCATGGACACCCATCACTAAAGCATGCACACTAGAGAGAATCACCTAGCCCACCAAATAACTACTCACACAAGACAAAGCTGACAGGGCAATAACAATCATACAGGGCAACACACCCATGCACAAGATGACACACACAGAAACAATAACACTGCATTTACATCCCCACAGGTCCCCCACCCAAAGTCATCAGAGAGGAGATGATAGCGACATCAAGTCCACCCCCAGAAGAGGCCCACAGTAATGACAGCAGCTCTGGACGCCTGGATCTGGATGACCAACCTGGCCCATCAGGGATCTCCGGACAGTAGGTAACACTGGCACAGTCCCATACCACCACAGAGCCTTCCCCCTCTGGAAACACCAGCACAGTACCCACCAAGCGGAGCCATACCTCTGTCCCCAGGACACGTCAATCAGCAGTGTGTCTACCACTACAGGGACCCCAGGCCACCCCACAAACACAGGACGACCAGGGACCTGGGGTCAGTGGGCACACAGTTCAGGGGACAGAGGCACAGGACAACAGGAAAGCTAGGAGGACTACTGTGCGACAGGGGCAGGACAGGCCCAGGGAACCGACTCTCCAGGAGGTACTCACCAACATCCTGGGAGCATATCACCATTCCCAGGAGACGATGGGCCAGATACTGGACAAGTTGCAGGAGACCCAGAGGCTGCAGGAGGGACAGTACCTGGGGATCAGGGAGTACTTGAAGGACATCAACACCACCCTGGTCACCATTGCAGGGTGCTGGCAGACATGGCCAACACCATCAGGGAGGCAGTGGCACACCACCGGGCCCCTGACACTAGCCAAACCGATGAACAGCTTTCCACCTCCGCTGCCGCTAGTGGACAGGAGGCCCCGCCACAGGAACAACAGGCCACCAGCACCCCATCCCTGCGATCCAGGCAGAAGCCAGAGCCTATTACCAAGACCCCACCAGGAAATAAGACTCTCCTGATTGTCACCCTTGTGTCCAACTCTGTCATCCTGTCCGCCTTGAACTGCTGTTGCTCCACTTCCTATGCCCCCTTGGACAATGCACCTGTGATACAAAATGACTGGACTATATCCTGGACATTCCTCCACCATCACCCCAGCCCGGGAAACATCCTTTATGCCGACTTTTTTATAACGAAGTCCTGGTTAACGAAAGCGGAACAACGCTTTCTTTAACCACGACTTCGTTATTTTGTGCCTTAACCACGCATGTCCTGAACAACGAACATGCATGGTTAAGGTACAAACAAGGGAGTCGGCTGAGGAGGACGACGCAGATGACGAGGCGACGACTCAGGTAAGTGGGGGGTTTTAGGTTTTGGGGAGGCGGTGGGGGGTCGGGGGTTTTAGGTTTTGGGGTGGGGTTGGGGGTGGGGCGTTTTTGGTTTTGGGGAGGGGGTGGGGGGGTCGGAGGTTTTAGGTTTTGGGGTGGGGTTGGGGGGTGGGGCGTTTTTTGGTTTTGGGGAGGGGGTGGGGGGTCAGGGGTTTTAGGTTTTGGGGTGGGGCTGGGGCGTTTTAGGTTTTGGGGAGGGGGTGGGGGTCAGGGTTTTAGGTTTTGGGGTGGGGTTGGGGGGGTGGGGCGTTTTAGGTTTTGGGGAGGGGGGTGGGGGTCGGGGTTTTAGGTTTTGGGGTGGGGCGTTTTTGGTTTTGGGGAGGGGGTGGGGGGTCGGGTGTTTTAGGTTTTGGGGTGGGGTTGGGGGGTGGGGCGTTTTTGGTTTTGGGGAGGGGGTGGGGGGTCGGGGGTTTTAGGTTTTGGGGTGGGGTTGGGGGGGGTGGGGTGAGGCATGCAGGATCAATGGGTGCCTGTTACTAATGACTTTACCAGGAATGCCTTTACAACGAAATATCGTTGTTAAGGCATTCGTGGTAAAGGCATTAGTAGTAACAACGAGGTCGGTGTTCCGACCTCGTTGTTTAGGCACCCGTTGTTTTGTCAGTCGGCATTCCGTCGTACAACCCCCCAGCCCATTGCACATCCCCCTCTAATTATTAACACTTAAATAAACACCATTTGAATAAATACAAGTATGGAGACTGTCAAATGATTGAACTATGTATTTGTTTAACATGCTTTAAACACTGCAATACAACTGTACAGTAATGTATACAAAGGAATGACCTGTAGTTGGCTGCAGTCAACACATCAGAAGCGATAGAGGGGCACAAATATCTGAAAATAGAGATGCCAAAGGGTACATTAAGTGGCCATAGAAGTGGGAAAATCAGCCTGCCAGTAACAATGTCAAACACAAAACTTTCAATGTAAAGTGAAATTACAGTGTCTTACCTGTGTGTCATTGGAAGTAGTCGTATAATTGTACTTCTGTTGTCCTCATCCTCATCCTCTTCCTCGTCATCTTCACTGTCCATAGGGTCCACTGCTGCCACACGGCCATCTCCTGCCTCATCCTCCTGCAGAAAAGGCACCTGGTGATGTAAGGCAAGGTTGTGCAACATACAGCATGCCACAATGATCTGGCACACCTTCTTCGGTGAGTAGTACAGGGATCCACCTGTTAGATGGAGGCAACGAAACCTGGCATTCAGGAGGCCAAAAGTCCTTTCTATTATTCTTTTTGTTCGCCCATGTGCCTCATTGTAACGTTCCTCTGCCCTTGTCCTGGGATTCCTCACAGGGGTCAGTAGCCATGAGAGGTTGGTGTAACCAGAGTCACCTGCAAATATCGAGTGACAACTGTTAGACACACACTAACCCTTAGGGCCCACACCATACCCATACACCAACACCTACTGGGTGGGAACCAGGGCTCACCTATTAGCCACACCTGGGGCCCCTGGAGTTGAGCCATCACATATGGGATGCTGCTATTCCTCAGGATAAAGGCATCATGCACAGTCCCAGGATACTTTGCATTGACATGGAAGATGTACTGGTCCGCCAGGCACACTATCTGCACATTCATGGAGTGAAAGCTCTTTTGATTTCTGAACACCTGTTCATTTCTCCGGGGAGGGGGGGAATGCAATATGTGTACCATCTATTGCCCCAATAATGTAGGGGATATGTTCCATTGCATGGAAATCAGCTTTCACTGTGGCCAAATCCTCCACCTGGGGGAAAACGATGTAGCTGCGCATGTGTTTAATCAGGGCAGACAACACTCTGGTCAGCACTATTGAGAACATTGGCTGAGACATTCCTGCTGCCAAGCCCACTGTCACTTGGAAGGAGCCACTTCCCAGGAAATGGAGCACTGAGAGCACTTGCAGAAGAGGGGACATACCGGTGGGCTGACGGATAGCAGATATCAGGTCAGGTTCCAATTGGGCACACAGCTCTGTGATTGTGGCCCTGTCCAGTGTATACGTGAGGATAATGTGCCTGTCCTCCATTGTTGCCAAGTCCACCAGAGGCCTGTACACGGAGGGTTGTCTCCATCTCCTATTCATCTGCAGCGGTTGCAATCTAGGGGTAAACGGTAAGCAGCCGGTCAGTATTCCATATTTCCAAACACTACACTGCATTGCATGTTGTGACTGTAACAGTAAATTGTTGGATAGGCCCAAATGGTGCCTACGTGTACTGTGATGCAGTTAGGTGCCATGGACTCCCCCCCACTGAAATGGCATCCACCTGTCCTGTATGGAGGAACATGTGAAAATTAGGTAATTCCGCTGACGTTGTGCGCCGTTGCAGGAGGCGGTCGAAAACCTCCGTGCAACTCCTCATTGGATACCATTGGGTCCTATGGGTTACAGTGGCCAATGGTGATGTGCGCCAGCAGTGATGGTACGCTCCACTGCGGACGTGACTGCCATTTTCTATCTGTTCACTCACTTGCTACCTGACCTTCAACAGGAGAGGACCTACACTGCAAGTGCTGCTGTGACCTGTGTCTGGAACCGACCATGGCTCGTGTCGCTGGGGAAAGGGCCCCTTCACCGCTGCAGAGTTGGAGAGATTGGTGGATGGGGTCCTACCCCAGTACCGAATGCTGTATGGGCCTCCAGACTAACAGGTGAGTACACTGTGAGCACGATGCATGGGGCATGAATGCATGGAGTGCTGTGAGTGAGGGCCTCATGTAGGGGGGGCTGGTGGAAGGGCCCTGGGCAGCGTACTGCATGTATGGTGGGCAATGTCTGTACGTAAGGGAATGTAAGGGCTATGATGGGCCATGAGTGTAACAGGCAGGACGGTCTGACTGATACCTTTTCCTATGTGTATTTCTCTGCAGGTAAGCACCCATCAAAAAAAGGGTATATGGCATGACATCGACAAGGACTTGCGGACCCTGGGGGTCTACGGCAGGCAGAGCACCCACTGTCGCAAATGGTGGGTGGACCTGAGACGCTGGGCACGGAAGACGGCGGAGGCCCAGCTGGGGATGGCCTCCCAGTGAGGAAGGGGTGCCTGTGAAACCCCGACCCCCCTGATGGCCTGCATACTGGCTGTGGACTATCCGGAGTTGGATGGGCGCTTGGGGGCATCACAGCAGTCACAAGAGGGAGAGTACAGTGCCCCAATATACTACTTGCGCGTGGGTGGGTAGCATCCGGATGGGAGATGTTGGCCTGTGGGTGCCTCTAGGCCAGCCTGGAGATTGCAGGGTAGGGCCCATGTTGGGCTGGTTCTGATGTCAACCTCCTCCAACCAAGCTAGTAGGCATCCACTACTGGGCAGGTGTTTGTGGGTGTCAGGTATGCTGCAATTGACATTAGGTATCCCTGTCCATGGTCTAGTGACTAGCATTGTGACTGTTAGTTCATTGCCTAGTGCATAGGGCTGTTCCCTGTGTGTGTGTATATGTGCTGTGTACACCAACGGTGGTGGTGTTGCCGCCATTGACCAAGGGTATCCTTTGTCTCTCTCCCCCTTTTTGTTTTGTCACCCTGTCCTTATGTGCATTAGCATCATCTGGCGGAGGAGCAGAGGCACCGGCGACGGGGAGAGCTGCATCCCACCGGGCCCAGGAGGCAAATCCACTGACGGTGAGGGCACCAGTGGGATGGAGGGTGAGGGGAGCACCACGGCAGAGACTGGAGGGGACAGTTCTGACAGTGATACCTCCTCCGATGGAAGCTCCCTGGTGGTGGCGGACACCTATGTGCCCACCCCAACTACAGGTACAGCCGCCACGTTGGTTCTAGCACCGCCCTCCTAGCAGCCCCTCAGCGTGTTCCCTGCACCCGCTCACCCAGGAGGGTGGGCATCTTATTTGCCCCAGGCACCTGAGGCCCTGCCCCAGTTAGCCCTGCTGCACTGAGTGAGGAGGCTATTCACCTCCTGTGAACCATCCCTATCCGGCAGTCAACCATTGCGAATGCCATACAGAGGCTGGCAGCCCATTTGCAACAAACAACTACATTCCTGGAGGGCATTCACTCTGGTATGGTGCCCCAACAGAGATCAATCCAGGCTCTGGCCTCCTCCCTGATGGCAGCTATTGTCTCTGTTTCTAGCCTCCCCCCTCCAACCGCCTCTGCCCAATCCCATTCCCCTCAACCCCAACCTATCCCAAGCACACAGGCAGACCAGCATGCACCCAGGACAACACACAGGAGTGGTTTAGGCAAACACAAGCACCACACATCATCCCACAGGCACTCACACAAACACCATCCAGATGCAGACATACCAACATCCACTGCCTCCACTGTGTCCCCCTCCTCCTTGTCGTCTACCTCCCTCCCAGTAGCGTCTACACTCACACCTACATGCACTACATGCTCATCCACTACCACCATCACACCTATCACTACACGCCCCTCACTGGCAGTCACCACCCCCACATCCATGCACACGTCCCCTGTGTCCTCTCCCACTGTGTCTGTGCCCCCTCCTCCCAAAGTACACAAACGCAAGCACTCAGACACCCAACAAACATCCACCTCACAACAGCATCCAGCCCATGCACCTGCACCCAAACACAGCAGACAACTCCTAAAACCAATTTCTCTTCCTCCACTCCCAAACCTTCACCCTCTTCCCGCCCCAATGTCCCTAAGAAGCTTTTCATCTCCACCGTTGACCTCTTCCCTACCACTCCCCTGTCTTTCTTGTCATGCCAAGGTGGTCAGAACCCAGGCGAATACCTCAGCCACAGAGTCAACGGCCACAGTAGTGTCGACAGCTACTGCAGGTGGGAGAGGATCCCGGGCACCAGGCAGCAAGAATGACAGGGTGCCTGCACCAGGTGCACAAAGGATGGACAAGGAGGCACCACCACCAGCATCTAGGAAGGGCAAGGAGGCACCACCAGCTGCAGGAGGGAAGGGCAAGGAGGCACCACCAGCAGCGTCTAGGAAAGGGCAAGGAGGCACCACCAGCTGCAGGAGGGAAGGGCAATCCCAGGCTGCTGACAGGAAGGGCAAGGGGCCTGCACCAGCAGGCAGGAAGGACAGGAGGCCTGTTGCTGGGACTCATTCTGAGCCCCCACCACAAACCATGGTAGTTCAGCCGTCCGAGCCTGCAGGGGAAGGGCTAGAGCCTCCCCACCACTGCCAGCACCGCCACCAGCACCGCCACCAGCACCACCACCAGCGGGCCGCCACCAGCACCACTGCCAGCAGCAGCAGCCCCAGTGGGCAGCCATCCCAGGCTGTAGGGGATGGGCTGGAGCCTCCCCACACCACTGCCAGCACCACCACCAGGACCACTGCCAGTACCGCCACCAGCGCCGCCACCAGCACCACTGCCAGCAGCAGCAGACCCAGTGGGCAGCCGTCCGAGGCTGCAGGGGATGGGCTGGAGCCTCCCCCCATCACTGCTAGCACCAACACCACCCCCGCCACTGCCACCATTGAGCAGCCGTCACCGGCGGCGGACAGTGTGTAGTCCTGCCTCCATGGGCTGTTGTGCCTCCTGGCCCCTGCAAATCCTGTGGGTCTGACAACCAGGTGAGAGACTGTGACCTTGCACTCCCCAAGATCTGCATCACAGGGCACAATGCCCCCTCCAGAACCAGTGGAAGAAGCCATCCACTCACCCCATCCTTCCCAGGATGAAGCACACTGGGCACAAGGCCCCTCCAGAACCAGTGGAAGAAGCCATCCACTCACCCCATCCTTCCCAGGATGAAGCCTTCCCAGGATGAAGCACACTGGGCACAAGGCCCCCTCCAGAACCAGTGGAGAAGCCATCCACTCACCACATCCTTCCCAGGATGAAGCACACTGGGCACAAGGCCCCCTCCAGAACCAGTGGAGAAGCCATCCACTTGAGATACTGTGGTCTTGTACTCCCCAGGACCAAGCAGTGGGCAAACTACCCACTTGAGAGACTGTGGCCTTGCACTCCCCATGACCAAGCAGTGGGCAAACCACCCACTTGAGAGACTGTGGCCTTGCACTCCCCAGGACCATGCACAGGACATGTAGCCCCCTTCAGGACCAGTGGTGTTATACCATCTTGCGGCTGAGGTGCCCCCCGAGGTGCCTGTGTATTTTCAACCTGATGCCCCTGCAGTGTTCTCTCTGTGTTATTGCAGGAGTGAGGTGGGGCCTTGGCCTATGTGTTGTGGCCCTGTGTCCCATGAACATTGAGGAC
Source organism: Pleurodeles waltl (assembly GCF_031143425.1). NCBI lineage: Eukaryota > Metazoa > Chordata > Amphibia > Caudata > Salamandridae > Pleurodeles > Pleurodeles waltl. Next base: position 427,717,725 of record NC_090451.1, on the reverse strand, counting down.
TGGGCAGTGTCCCTACATTTGCAAATATGTATATACGTTTGTATTCTGATGCACTTATTCATGTTATTTTATTGTATTTCACTCACTTTCTTCAAATCCTTTTGTCCTTGGATTATTCCTGAGGAGTATGGAGTGGATATGTAATGTTACTGCATCTGGTTGTGTGTGTGGTGTTGGGGGTCGGGGTGTTGCGTGTGTGTGTCACTCTGTTTTTCCTACCCCCCTCCCTTGTGTGCTAGGCGGCAGTACTCACCGTGGTCGTCTTCACCAGCGTTGGTGTTCATAATGCAGGAAAAGGTAGACGAGCATGGGAAATATGTGCAACTCGGGCTCCATGGCGTTGTGGTTCTTCCCTGAGTCTCCACAGGTGAGTCCTTTGACTTCTGTGTTCTGTTTCCGCCGTGCTTTTGATGTCGTTAGTACCGCCCTGGAAAAGGTGGCGGCGGTACATTGTCTTCCGCCTGGCTGTTGGCGGTTACCACCGTCGTGCTTATTGATACCGACGTGGCGGTCGGTGTGTTAAAGTGGCTGTCTGTCTGAGCAGTTTCCTCCGTGGTCATAATTCCATTTTTTTTACCGCCGGCCTGTTGGCTTTATCACCGACCGCCAGGGTTGTAATGAGGGCCATAGTGTTGCATAGTGACCAATTAGCACCTTATAGTTAGACCATAATGTTAGGCATCAAAGTCTTCACAATATGTTCCCAAGTGTAATAGCATACATTCCTACCAGGCCCTGGTATAACACAAGAGCAGTCTCGCATAAATCAGATGATTGGGCTAAGTAAATTCCTCTTTTTCACAATTGCATGAACCGTATTATGAATGACTTACTTCAAGCAGAAAACGTCTTGCACGAATATGAAATTGAATGTGTGCTGCAGTTTGAAAGCATGCATCTTTTTGTCTCTCTGCAACTGCATTATTTTATAGTAGAAAGTGCCGCAGAGATTAGTGTACATTCAGTGGTAACTATCTATTTCTGCTCCCTGGACTTAGTTCCCTTGTTTCTAAACTCCCTGCTTCTTTTAGACTTTTGAATTCAGATGGATTCTAGACTGAAAGCATCACTAAACCGCTGACTTCATTCATCATCCCTTGCAAAATTGCATAATTTAGGAAAATCAAGTAAGTGCTAAGATGTTTTCTTTGATAGCCAAATGTATGAGAGAGGAAAAAGAGGCACCAACATGTTTTTTTCTTTTCGGATTTTCTGTTTTTTTTTTTAGTACCTATGAAATATGGATGCAGGCACAGGGCATGTTAGGAGTAAGAGGCAAGAGGACCTCACAATCTGTAGAGGCAATGAGCATTTTTGGACCATGATGGGTGATGTGAGTATTTGGTTTTCTCATGTTTTTTGCAGACTTGGGTATAGTTTAATTTCTATTGATTTTGTTGATATCCTTGACGTTTTTTAGATGCCACCCCAGATAATATTACTGATTTCTACACTTTATCCCAACATATGCGCCATATTGCTGTGGTGTGTGTGGGGCCATGTGCTGTGTGCAGACCACAGATATTATTTTCCCAGTGATTTTATTATTTTTCTTGCCCTGCCCACCCCCTTCCTCTCCTGGATGCCAAAGGCCCTATTTGGCACCCAGATATAATTTTCGATTTTGCTGATTGTATAGTGCTAAATTTCTGCAATTGAGTTAGGGGCCTGGTGATAGATGTTAGGCCATCAGTATAAATTTTATTTTAAATGTTTTTCCAGTCACTCTGATGCACTACTAGGGGCTCAAGATATAATTGCCTACTTTTCATAAGGGATGGATTATCAGTGGTGACGTCAGTTTGCTGTTGTGCACCAGGAAAGGTATTTTTGTTGTGATTTCAAGTTTCAGTCCAGTACTTTAATGCCTTGAATATCTGTACAACTACATCATCTTATCTATGCCTCTTTGCCAAAGTTCTCTGTGGGCATGATCGTGGTACATGAGTCTCATTAGTTACAAACAATCAATACAGTTTTTAATTTTCAATACAAGGAAATAGCAACCTTTTGTGAAGCAGTTATCCGCTGCACTGGGATTAGTGTTATTTCTTATGTCACTTTTTGCATTTTCTGCAATGGCCAGTTCTGGCAGTCTACCTCCCTATGTCTTCTTGCAAGCAATTAAATGACATGGGGCTCATGGAGAATGTAGTTCTTCCCTAAACATGAATGTCCTAATTCTAGATTGTTCAGCTAACAAGGAAAAGTAAAGATAGCACCAATAAACAGTTTTTTGGCATTGAAGTGGGGACTGAGAAGCCAAACAATATTGAAAAAAGCACTAGCACTGAACAGTCTGGCATCAATGTTTCTTAGTTCTTTGGCAAAAGCATGTGATGTGGAGTATCCAATGCACCTTCGTTTAATATCAGGATGTTGGAAGCACTCTTGGATCGAATGTACCAGCAACAGAACCAGTGGTCTGTCCCCACAAAAAAGGACCATCCTTTAGTGTTGTGGTGACAGCACACATGGCTGACTGTGAAACAGAATTGTTCAAGCAAACAGAAAAGCGATATCCAGCATAAAAGCACAGCTAGATGTTTTGTCTTTTTAATCGTCATCATCTCCTTCTGTAGCATTATCTCTGCCAGGGTAAAGAAGCAGAAGCCCCTCAACGTCTCCAGACTGCCATCCAAAAGAAGGTGGAAAGGAGTGAAATATTGAGCACTTTCATAGGAAACCCAACAGTTCGCAGTCATCATAGTCAGGTAAAATAACCTGCCTTTATTCATGTTGACAATTGTATCTCTTTTCAGAGTTCTACAGTACCATCACCTGCTTCCATTTTGTTGAGATCAAAACTGATAACAGCAGTGATCCCCACCTTAGCCTATGCCTCCCTAAGCCCATTGAGTCTGGCTCCACAAGCTCAGCATTTGGCACTGCAAAAAATAGCTCAGCCTTGATTTATATTTTCTTCACCATTGAAATGAACCAGTAACATAGCCTATTGACCCATTTAAGAACAAAACATGCACTTAAATAATCAGGGCACTATTGAAAGAATACAGCTGGTACAGCTCCAGAGTTCTTGGAGGCCTAAGAAGATGGTGATGATGATGGTGATGAAGATGGTAGTACTCAAGGTCAACCAGATGTTGTTAGAATACAAAGCTCTGAAACTCTTATCTTGGATTTTATGTCAGTATCATCTAACTTGCACAAGGAAAAGGATATTATTACAGACATTCCAAAGTACCCAGCAGCCCAGAAGTTAATTGAGGTGGGACCACCACATCAGATATACAGCTCTATCACAGCTCTGCACAGCAAGGAAATACTGCACCACAAAAACAGAAACATGGGCACATTTAAAGGAGCATTTCCTCCCCCCAATATTTTATGTGGAAAGAGAGTGGTTCATGGAATTTGAAGACAACATTTGTCTGAAGAGGGACGTTCAAAGGTAGACTTTTTAACTGTTGTTGTGACACATCTGTGTGGGCAAATGCTAGGATTGGTTGTTAAGGCACTGGCAAATGGTGGTGGGAAAACCATCCGTCTGACAATAGACGTAAGGATCAGAGGTTGAGCTGATGACTATGGGCCAGATTTAACAAGGCTTTGCTCTGGTGCAGTGTCACAAAAATTAATGCACTCTGGAACAGTGTCTTGAATTTGGATTTACTGTCCAGTTGAAATCATGATTTGCACTGCAAAGTAGCCTTAAGGCAATGCAGAGTAGCACTATTTACTATCTTGCATTACTTTGTTGCAGGAGGGCATCCCATGGGTAGGCCATGGGCATTCCCATGCAACCACCCATGGTATGATTTTTTACACAAAGCTCTATCACTTACAAAAGGTAGAAAGAGCTTTGCACCAAAAATACACGCCCCCTTGAGTCATCCGTAACATAAGGCAGGCATACAAAGTTACAAACATTTTAAACTATGGGTCTCATTGCGAGTGTGGTGGTCCGAGAACCGCCACACTCACGTTGATGGTCGGACCGCCTCACTCGGGTGGCCTGAAGGCTCAATTACAACCCTGGCGGGTGGACCATGGTTCCTGATGGCATGATGGCAGTCAGAGTTGTACTTTGCAGACAGTGTGCATTCTGAGGGTGCCAGTCAGCACCCTCTGTGCTACGAGATAGCACTGGGCTCCTTTGAGGGAGCTGAGTGTTATATCATAGCACTGTTCCTGCTGGTCTGACCAGCGAAAATGCTCCATTGCATTATAAAAGGGTGGGGGGGATGCTACTACCATGTCCTCCCTGCGAGTTTGGCGGTCCCGTGTTGGGGCTGCCAAATTTGTAATGAGGCTGTATGTCTACATAAGTATTTTGTCTAGATATTAGGCACACATCCTTGCACTATGATGCAACAGTGTGCGCTTGGAACAAGACAGCCTAAAATGCACCATTGCAGTAGATGACTGCAGCAGCACCATATCTTTGTAATTATGGCACCGTCTTGCTGCCTCCCTTTCATGCAACACAGCGACTTTAGAGGCTCTAATAAAATTTCTATAATGTCCTGCAATTGATGCATACTCAGCATTTTTTCTTTTCTCCTGCCAATATTTTCACTGTTAAAAAGACGAGTCCACCTCCTCAAAATGTTGTGAAAATGACCATTATCTGAATTAATTTCATTAGTAAATACTGTGGGATACAATAGAAGCAACAGAGACAGAAGAAAGGAGGATCTTCGACTTTCATCATGGCTGTTCATTCAGAAACTGCTTCTGCTGAAGACAAACCGTTCATCATACACTAACACAGAGGCTGCTACAAAAGAATTACTACTTCAACAAAACTGAGAACTGTGCATTATACTGTTTGTAAACATTTTACATTTGTACATTGTGCATTGAAAATATAGACTAGATGGCTGATGTGAAGGCATACAGAAAGATAATTAAGCACAAAGCCATTTGGCCCTGGGGACAACCAAAAAAAGGTGCAACTAAATCAACTTTCAGGTAAACCACTCCGTAATGTACAATGCTTCTGTAAAAGAAATTGCTACTTTTTGAGAGAACTAGATACTACATGTGGACCTCTGACACTGAACAGCTATGCTCTGCTACCATCGTTAGGACTGCTTATGGCAAAAGTGAGACACTTCACTCTTCAAATAGAAAGAAGTGACTGATGACTGTTCTCTCAAGTGTCATTTTAGAAAAATTAATGTGGTATAAGGAATTTAGCTAAGCTTTCCATTTTTAATGTTTTGATGATCAGCACAAATGAGGTATGTCTGAGAGAGCTACTGATCTGTTGCCCAAGTAGCAAAATGATTTATGTGTCATGAGGACTTTCCAAAGATATTTGTCATCTGTCTCCTTCTGAAACCTCATTGCTAATGTTTTTCTCCTATATTTGTCATCTTTTTTACAGGTCCTTTGCAAAGAAAGACACTCTGCAGAGATGTCTTACAGAATATCAAGCTCAGAAATATTATTATATAAAATATATATGCACCTATCTTTCATCTATATTTATATCTATATGTTTATTTATCTCCATATCTATATCTAAATTCATATCTATATCTTTATCTATAACATTATTGCAACTTTAAGAAAAAGATTCCATATTTAAAAAAATAGTACATTTCTCAAACATATTTTAATGTAAAACGTATTACTGTTAATTCAATAACTTTTTAAAACTTTAAATTCATTCTAATACATACTAACTTATATACATTGTAAAATGTAATTTTAAAGTAAAATACATTTAATAAATAAATATAATTTAAAGATAAAATATGAATAATTTATAAAATAAAACAATATATGCATCTGTAGGTATTATTGATTGTTAATACTTCAGGAATAAATGAAAAAACCCAATAAAATTATTAAAACATAAAAAAAAATACTGAAGTTAGTAAAACTAATATATATGAAAGACTAAGCCACATGAAAAAATAATTAAAAGAATTAAACATAAAAATATTCACATTCAAACTTTTCACAAAAATATTGAAAGAAATAAAAAGTATTAACAAAATTTGAATCCAAAAACATTAAAAAAAAAGAACCTGTTCAACACTGGGGAAAAAACGTACAGTCTTGGGGGATGAAATCAAGTTTACGATTGTATGTCCAATCTAATGGATATTCGGAGATCAAATATACTACAATATCTCCTAACTAAGAAATGTTGTGGAAAATGCATGTAACATGAGGAGTCCGATTCTCTAATCTATCTTCATTCTAGCAAACACTGGAGAAAGTGCAAACCAAACTTTTTGGAGAGCAGATATTCTATTCTAATTCCTGTCTAAAAAATGTTGAGAAAAATGTCCACATGGAGGGAAGTATATACTAATCTGTCTATGATCTAATATACATTGGGTCAGATTTACTATGCCAACTCCAATCTCATGAAAATTGGGGAAAGCACATACATAGGTGGGAACCAGGTTTACCTTTCTAACTACAATCTAACAATCATTAGGGAAAAAGGACATACATGTGGGAACCACATTTACTGTTTGCCCTTCATATATGCATATATGGTTAAAATGACACTAAAGTTAGGTGGAAATGTCAGTTAAAACGTACCACAATGTTTTAAACTATTAAAAAAACACTGAAATTCACCAGTTATAGTTAACATAAGTAACTATACCTCATTCTGGCACCATGGATAGTTTTGTCATCAATGATGTGATTTCAGATGTTACATTGATCTTAGCAATGATGTCATAGAACATGTCTTGAGTGATATAATATGTGAGATTATAAGCAGTACATGGTGAGTTACAATGACTCCAGTTATCAATAAATGGTGAATTTCAGTGCTTTATTAAGTTTAAAAAGTTACATTTTAACTGACATTGTCACCTAACTATAAAGTATATAAATGTAAAGTAAGATGTTATTACCAGGCCTAACTATAATGTCAGTTTAACTTTTTTTCTTTTTTTTGTGAATTACTACATTTTCTAAAGTAACAAAATAAAGAGTTGGCAATTTAAGTAAGACAGACCTACTGGCTTTGTCTAAGAACACCAAAATATTAAAAGTTGGCCTATTTGCTTTGTTGAAAAGACACCACAATAAGTAATCAATTACCATATGCCAACGTAATCCTTATAAATAATCACATCACATTGCAATGCATACTAATTATTTTTACAAACAAATTTAAAAATAAGCATTTTATTACAAGCAATTCTAAGTTTGAGTCTGAGTCTTTCTTTAATAATCCTCAACCATAAAATCAACAGTAAGGGCTCCCCGCACTCCAGCTGAAAAACACATAGCCCTAGTTCAGAGTGCTTTGAAACAAAGGTAAGCTCCTCTCGGGTCATGCCTTCAAGAACCCTGGAGAATTCTTGCTTTTTTGAAACATTCTTAGGAAGCTACTGTGCTCACTACAGCCCCACACTACTTCTTTAAAATTGTAGGTGATTCCCTTGCCCCCCTTAGAGTACTACAAAAAACAAACTTTTTTTTATAAACAAGCCCATGCAGGGCATTTTGGGATGCTCCTGAGAGGGAGCAGTGAATAATTTATTAGCAGCATAGCCTGGAGGGTGGGTTTCTTTAGGCCTTTTAACGATATGGGGAAGGGAGCCATACGCACATTGCCCAAATAACTATATCAGACCGAGGATAAGGTTCCTAGGGCATTCAAATGGCCCCTCCCCAAAAATTAAAGTTATGATGCTCCCTAGCCCTGGCCCAACCCAAAGGGCTTTTATTGGAAAATGGCACCTTTTAATTTTTTTTTACCATAGAACTGCAATAGTTAAAAAAAATATATGACCCTAGGAGGATTCACTCTGGGACACCTCCACCAGGCCTAGGAGGTAAAGGTATCCCTCCCTTCCCCCACCATGTTTCTTAAAAAAAAATTCAGGACAGTCCCTGAGTCTTAAAATGGCTGCTGAAACATGTTTGTTGATGTGGTAGCAGCCCATCAAATCTTATCTTTTGATCTGTCGGTGCTGCTCATCCTCTTCAGTGTGAAATATGCATCACATTTTAACCTTACGTTCTCAAAAACTACTGAACGGATTCACACGAATCTCCATAGAGAGAGAGTGTGACAGGACGCGGGAGAAGCCTCAACGCCCTGCGTACCTAGCCGACTCCCTGCATCCTATGGGAGCAGGCATTGCTCCCACGAGCAGGGAGCTGCTTTAACTAGCAGGCCACTGCTTGCAGAGAGCATTGTTTTCATCTGTTTCCCTGCATACATATTTGTTTGCACAATTAACAGATGAAAACTCCGCTTTCTGACAGCGGGAGCTGTTTGACAGCTCTTGCTAGCAGAAAATGAACTTTGTTTGCTTTTGCTTGGTGGGTCTGTCAGCTCTCTCCAAGCAAAAGCAAACAGCTATGTCCAGGGGGTGGGCACCTGGGGACACAGTAGGAGCCGGCCTTGGGGTTGATGGTCCCCAGGGCCATTATTGGCTCCTCGAAGGGGGCCATGCGGCCCCCCTCCAACACGCATTGCCCCAGGGAGGTGATGGTCCACAGGGCTAGGGGGTCCAGAATGGACTGCCTTCACTCTCTTATTGTGGTTCCCGGGGAGGTGGTGGTCCCTGGGGTTGTGGGGGGGCACATGACCCCCCACTGTATATTTTTTTTAAACCCTGGAGAAGAGGCCCAAAACCTACCTTTCTGCCAAATTTGATGTAATTCCAAATGTGATATAATTCCGTCCGGGGGTTAGGGCTTTATCTGTGTTTAAAATCCATGTGAAAAAATGAATGAGGAAAAGTGTTCTGGGACCATCCTTTTTCTTGGCTCCTACTTGACGAATGACCCCAAAACTTTTCAGACAGCAACTCACGTGAGCGTTGAATTTTTGGGGAAAATTTCATAAAGCTGTGTCAACCAGCGCCAACTATATACATATATATTTATATATATATATATATAATAAATAAATTCACCAATAAACAAAGTTACAGCGATATTATAGTTAGGTTTCACATGGACAAAACCGTAGAAATTCAGCTGTTAGAGTAAGTGTTATTTCAAGTAACTATAACCTGTGCCCTAAGGTAACTATAACTAGCGCTCTTGCCATGCTTGGTTTTTTCATCATTGCTTTTACTGCAAACGTTTCAGTGATATTATCAATGATGTCACAGAAGATGTCATGAGTGATGTAATATTTGGGTTAGTTACCAATGTATGGCGAGGAGGTGAGTCATTACAGCCCCGTGTGGCCATTGTTCTGTCACTGCCCTTCCTGCCTGCTCTGAACACCTAGGATCCTGTCCTATCCAGCTCCTCCCTACCCTCTGTCCCCGCTCTTTTGCCCACCATATCTGTTGTGCTGCCACTAACCCTCCTGCTTGTCGTGAATGGTCCTTTCTGCTGCCACAACCCCTTCCACCTGCCCTATGTGGTCAGCCTGCTGCCCCTGACCGTCTCCCACCTTCCCTCCTTTGTGTGTATGCCATTAAAGTCTCACTGTTGCCCTCCAGGGTGTGTTGTTCTTCCAGTGCCCATCCTGCCTATCTTTCATGGCTAGTTTGCTGCTCCTGTCGCCTTGCCCTATCTCACATATTTCCTTCTGCAGACCCCTATCTCCTCCCTCCTGCCTTGTTTGGTGCATTTTAATGTCCCTGCTCCCTTCCTCCTTCCCTTCATGGTCCGTTATCCTGCAAATATCCTTCTTGTCTACCCGATGGGCTGATGGCAGTCCTGGTTGTAATCAGCCAGGGCAGCGCTGAACTCAGTGCCTCCCTGCTGATTACAACCTTGTTCTCCACCAGCCTTTTCATGGCGGTCTGACCACCATGAAAAGGCTGGTGGAGAACAAGTGCAGGGGGCACCTGTACTGCTCATGTCCATGGCAAGGGCAGGGCAGGGGTCACCCTGCTCAGCACCCTTGTAATGTATACTGTCTGCTGTGCAGACCGTGTGCATTTCAAAAGTGCTGGTGCGCCCTTGCCACAGGCTCAATTATGAACCAGCAGCAATGCTGCCACACCTTTCCCACTTGGTTCCTGCCCATCAGCCCAGTGGGAAAGTTGTAATAGTGTCAGTGTGGAAACAGCCACCTCGACGGCGGTCTCCTTACCACGGGTCTGGTGGTTGAGTTTTCTGACTGCCAAACATTTAATCAGGCCATGCTGAAAGCTAAAAATGAATGTGTCCTTGTGTAAGGCAACTGATGTTCATGTAAAGCACTCCAACACCTTGGGTTCAAGTCTGTGCCACATTGACTGCTAAAAAACCAATACAATGAAGTGTTTTGCACACTTCTGTAATTGGGCTATAATTGGACTACATTTGGGTGATATTTGTGCTACATTTGGGCTCTTTTTCCCCTGGTCGCCATCTTGAGAGACTTATTTGTTATGAAGCTCCTAATTTCCTCATTTACTGAAGTAGCGTCAGTAGAAAATACTTTCAGTTTTTCCATTTTGATTTCACTATTGACATAGATTCAGAATGTTAGCATTCTAGTTGTTCATTATAAGACTGTAGTACAGCTTCTGAACACAAGTGAGTTAACTGGAAGGCTGGTGTTGGAAGTGCATATTTAAGTCTTCATGTCAGAATATTTTAATAAAATAGAAGACTCACTTAAAATGCGTCCTAATTTTTCTTTCTACAGCACTAACCATAATTTCTATGACAAAATGCCCTCCTTTATTTTGTTCCTTTCTAAATTGAATGTTTTAAGTTTTACCAGTTTGATTCAATGAAGATGGCTTCGGGTGTGCCACACTTTAGTCATAAGTAAGACAGTTAGGGGGTTATTCTAACTTTGGAGGAGTGTTAATCCGTCCCAAAAGTGACGGTAAAGTGACGGATATACCACCAGCCGTATTACGAGTTCCATAGGATATAATGGACTCGTAATACGGCTGGTGGTAAATCCGTCACTTTTCCGTCACTTTTGGGACGGATTAACACCTCCTCCAAAGTTAGAATAACCCCCTTAGTGCTCTTGTTGTTCTTTAGAATACTCTGGGGGGCTGCAGTAGAACACAAGGGAATCACCTGACAGGCCTGCTCCTTTTGGAAGTACATTTTACTGAGAATGTCAGACTTCATTATCATAGGGCTGAGAAAAATAGTATGACTTTACAGACAATATGCTCTCATTTTAGGTTCTGGAGCACTTTCCATTACTTCTATGGGAAAATCATGAGGAAACAGTTTTCTTTCAACCACGATTCATGAAATCCCAGTAGAAGTCTTCGAACAGGTGAGAATACACCACAATCCCTAAAATTATTATGGTACCATCAACATATTATTTGTATTACAACTAAAATCTGTTATCACCCTTCATATGTTCTCCCCTTTGTGACCCTCAAAGCCTGGCATTCACTCCAATGCATTTCAGTGGTTCAATGGGGTTTCAAAGTCCCAGAGTCCTGTAACAGCTGCCACAGCATGTCATAGGCTCGAGTTATAGTTACCTTAGGGGGCGAGATATAGTTACTTGAAATAACTATAACTGCTGAATTTCTATGGTTTTGTGTGAGTAAATTCAGAACCCAACTATAACGTTCCTTTTTACCTTTGTATTTTTTCAGTGAATTTCTATGTTTTTTTAACGTAAAGTAATTTTAGTTACTGTACATTAACCCAACCACCAGTGGGGTTTGGCTGCAGGGCGTGGCCTGTGGCCAGACCCTGAAGCCAAGCCCTTATCACCACCCAACCCCTGGCTGTACATGGCAGGGGTTGGCTGCAGGGCCCTGCAGCCAATCCCCTACATCCACCCAAAACCCACCGTGCACTACCGACAGCTGTGCGCGATGGAGTTTTTTCCACAGGGCCTGGCCTGAGGCCAGGTCTTGCAGCCAATCCGACTATAACCACCCAGAGTGATTTCTAGACTTTGATGAATGATATACTTAGAATGAGATGATTTAGGACAGGTTGAAAAGAAAGATGTATTTGTCAAGTAACAATAATGTGATTACATTTCAGTATATATCTTAAATATTTGAATTTGAAAAATAATTAAAGAAAGAATGTGACTAGTGACATACCTAGATTGGTTCCTTCAACCTTCATGGCGAGAGTCTGAGACCTTATCTTTTAGGCCACAGGTGAGTCTTTGCTATGTAGTTTCCAGACATACATGTGACATTGAACCCAATTATTTTTATAACAAAAAGACGTGTTCCATCACTAGTAATGTTTAAAAGTCAAAACACTAGTAAATAAACAGACACACTGCATGAGATACCAGGATCTGAACCTTCAACCTACTGAGTGACAGTGTAATAGCTATGCCAGTAGTCCAGAAGTGACTGTGTTTTTTTAATGTTCAAAACATAACCGTAATGTTTGAACCAAACGTCTTACTAGTGTGACACTTTGAAGTTCGTGCATGGAACGACCATTGTAATAACAATTTCTCTAGGGTGTGGGTAGGCCCATCATGTCTGCTCGCTTACATATTTTAAAGTGCCCAGGGAAGGTGGCAGTCCCTGGGGCTGTGGAGAGGCTGTGCAGGCCCCCCTACTTTTATCTATACACATATGTGCTGGAGACAGGGCGATCCCTGGGGCACAGGGGTGCTGCCCACATAATTAAAAAGAGGTGCCCTGGGGAGGTGGTGGTCCCCAGGGATTTCATAAGCCAGGAGAGGGGTCATGTGTTCCCCCATCTTATTTTTGGGACCTGGCCCTCCCAGGGGCAAAAAAAAGCCAAGTATAGGAAATTGCATTTGATTTTTCTTTAATAAAAAAAATCACCACATAATTCACAGATTTCTTTTCATGATTTTTTAAAACAATACTTCTAAGCCCTGGGAGGGGGCCCTGGGAGACCCCTGCGCGAAGGGTAGAGGGCAGGGTAACCATACCTTACCCCCCTTTTCTTTTTTTTCCAGATTTGTAAGAAGCCGAGTCTCAAAATGGCTGCTAACACTTCCTGGTTGAAGTGTTGGCAGCCAATGAGATCTCTGTACAGGATCAGGAGTATTCTTGAAGCCCTTGTGCCTCCAAATATACTAATTTAATATTTAAAAAACGACTGAACGGATTTACATCAAATAACAAAAAGCACTCTTTCTGGCACATATCTACTTAAAGATATATATATATATATATATATATATATATATATATATATATATATATATATATATATATATATAATTGTTTTTTGTTTGGAAGTAGCATTTATATTTCACCATATTTGGAATAAAACAGATGAGCACCAACGAATGGGACATTGCTTTTTCCTTTTATTCATCGGCGATTGTGAAAATCTTCTTTGTTTGGTACAGCCGTATGATGAGTGAACACACATATATATATATATATATATATATATATATATATTAACTGAAAAAAATAAAAGGTAACAGGGACGTTATCTCAAGTAACTGTGACACATGTCCTACGGTAACTGCAACTCGAGTTATAGTTACTTGAGAAAACTCTAAAAGGTGAATTTCTATGGTTTTGTACATTTTAAATGTGACCCTAACTATAAAGTTCCTGTAACCTTTGCTTTTTTTCAGTAATTATCTGTGTTTTTCAACTCTATTTCCTAGCTATAACGTCCATGTAACCTTTGTTGTTCCGTGCTTTATTTCAGTGAATTTCTATGTTTTTTTTAACATATAGTAATTTTCACTACTATACGTTGATCCAACCACTGCTAAAGCCCGTGCGCGGCTGGGGTTGTCAGCAGGGCCTGGCCTGTGGCCAGTCCCTGTGGCGAACCCCAATAAACACCCAATCCCACTCTACGCACGGCATTTGGCCATGCGCAGTGGGGGTTGGTCGCAGGGCCTGGCCTGTGGCCAGTCTCTGTGGCCATCCCCTATATCAACTAAACCCTGCATGACCCCTCTCCTCAGGCTGATATTGGCCCCAGGGACCACATCCCCCAGGGCCCAGTGTAAATATAAATTTTTTGGGGGGAGGCGGGCTGTGTGACCTGCCCATGCTACCACGGCCCGGGGATCCCATCCCACAGGGCCTGAATATTTAACTTTTTTTTTCAGAGGGGGACTGCGGGGCCCCCTCCCCCAGGCCAATCTCACTCCAGAGACCCCATCCCCCTGAGCCTCTTCTAAACATTTATTTATTTTTTGGGGGTAAGGGGGTGCCACTCAGCTCCGCTCCCCAGGCCAATCTCAACCCCAGGGACCCCATCCGTGGGGCACGGCCTAATTAGTTATTTATTTAGGGGGCGGGTACCCCAGGGCATTGCAGGAGCTGACTCAGGGAGGTGGTGGTCCCCAGGGCCATCACAGGCTCCTTGAGGGGGGCCACGTGGTCCCTCTCCAACATAGAATAGCTCCAGGGAGGTTGTGGTCCCCGGGACTGCAGGTGGTCTGAAACGGACCCCCTTTCTATTTTTTTACAGTTTGCCCAGGGAGGTTGTAGCCACCTAGGCTGCAGAGGGAACCCCTGCATCAAATTTTTTGAATGTCCTGGGGAGGTTGTGGTAGTTGGGATGCGGGGGGCATGCGGTTCCCTTGCACACAATTTTCAGAATGTCCTGAGGATGTGACAGTCTCGAGGGCTGTGGGGGAGGCTGTATGGCCCCCCCAACCTCAAAAAAGTATTTGGCCCCCGAGGAGGTGGTAGCCCCCAGGAAGCGGGGGGCTGTGTGCCCCCCACACATTTATCTGAAATCGCTCCCCACATAAATTTTGACCAAAGCCCTGGGGAGGAGGCAGTCCCCGGAGCTGTGAGGGGGCAGGTGCCTCCCCACTTATATAAATCAATACCCTTGGGACCTTGCCCACCCAGAGACTCTATAGATAACAAACACAGGAGCCCACACTTGGTTTGTTTTAAAATTTTCTCCGGATCCACTGCAGATCCTGGTTAAAATTTGTAAAAAACAGCTTTTTAGCTCTCAGACACCAGCACCAGAGCTAAGGGGTCAGGGAGACTCTACCCTTGCCCCTTGTTTGTTTTTTACTTTTTAGTAAAATATCCTGGTTTGAAGTGTTGTCAGCCAATCAGAGCTGTGCATTTCCCTGCACACGCTTGTCAGTGTTTGTGAATACTGTGCAAAGGGTCCACATCCCTAAATATACAAACTTATTTTCCCTTTAATATCTCAAAACCTACTGGATGGATTTACACCAAATAAGTGAAAGCGTAATCTGCATACCAAAATCTAGCTTTCTGACAAGTTTGGTGTAATTCTGTTCAGTGGTTCAGGCTGTAGTCTTTTCTAAATGTCTTATGGGAATTAACATGGGAAACACAACTTTTTATACCCCTCTTTTTCTCGGCCCCTGCTTGACGGATCACCCCTAATCTTTCCAAGTGCAACAAGAATCACTTAGGCACTTTTTGGGAAAATTTGGTGAAGATTTGTCAAACGGTGCCAAAGATATAGGGAAGTCAAAAAATGCTTTCTTTGTGGAAACAAGGTTCTAACTATAATACCTAGTGGTAACCACCACTAGGTAATTAATTTTACATAAATATATATGTGTATATATATATATATATATATATATATATATATATATGAAACCTACCAGCAGTTGACAGTTGGTAGTTATAGTTATCTTCCTGTTGTGCTTCCAACCAAAGCCGACTGTTAGGTTAATCCCATGTGATGGACTACAGCCTGCCAGGGTTTTCTAAAGAAGAACTGCAGCGCTAACAGTCTTACTTATGACAAATTTGGTGTCCTTCCATCCAGCAGTTTGGGCTTTAGTTGTGTCTAAAATGTCTATGGGAATTAAAATGGGAAATGCATTTTCTTTGACCCCCCCCTTTTTTCTTGGCCCGTGCTTAACAGATCACCCTGAAGCTTCCCATGCACAACAGGATTCTTGAGCAACTTTTTTTGAAGTAAAGATATGTATATATAAAGTGCATGTTTTCTCGTAAACTGGAGATTAAAAATTTTTATTGCCTGTAGCCGCGCCGGACCTTTGCACCACTCCTTCATTGGTAAGTCTGCGGTAGTGGCAATCGAGGTGGAGCGAAAGCATATATATATATATATATACATATATATATGTATATATATATATATATATATTTCTTAAAGTGCATTTTTTCCTTACATTTCTGGACCAAGATCTAGCTTGCTGTCAAATTTGGTATAATTCCGTCCAGCAGTTCGGGCTGTGGTCATGTCTAAATGTCGAAAACCTCTGTGGGAAATTGCACTGGAAAATACATATGTGTTGGACCTGGCCCTTTTTGCGGGTTCTTCCCCAGACTTTTTGCCTCCTCCCTCCTATTTTTCCTGGCCTTTTGCTGTTGGCTCTAGGACTCTGAGCACTTTATCACTGCTGCTCAGTGTTAAAGTGCAGATGCTGTCCATTCTAAAGTTGGTATGAGTGGCTTATACCTAATTGGCATATTTAATTTACCTGTAAGTCCTTTGTACAGTGGTATCTCTATACCCAGGGCCTGTAAATTAAATGCTACTTGTGGGCCTGCAGCGCTGCTTGTGCCGCCCACTGAAGTAGCCTTTCAAACCTGTCTCAGGCCTGCTAGCGCAGAATGTGCATTTGCAGTTTGCTGCCACAGGGACCTGACATCTAAATTTACTTGCCAGGCCCAGAACTCCCCTTTTACTACATGTACGTCACCCCTAAGGTAGGCACTAGCTAGCCCTATGTATTTTGAAGACAGGACATGTGCCTGGTTGCGTGGCCTGTCCTGGTAGTGACAAACAGCCTATTTGGTTTCTCAGTGATGTGGGTGCTGCCTTCTCATAGGATTGCATTAGAAATGCCTGCCTTATGTGTAGGTGGTATTGTCTGATTTATGAAGGGTAGTGCAGGCATGTTTGGTATGGTTGTAATGGAAGTAAGAAATGTTACTTACTAGTGTAGGAGGATTTTTATTATCATTAAAGAAATGCCACTGCCAGAAAGTGAGCATTTCTCTGTGCTTATGACTGGTGTTTTGCAGCTTGACTCCAATCCACGTCTGGGCAGAGTGACAGTTGGGCTTTGTGCATACTTTTCAGACAGCCTGTACACAGGGAGGGTGGAGGTGTCACAGAGGTGCATCTGCATTTTGAATGGTCTTCCTGGGCTGAGAGAAGGGAGAAGCGGGGCACACAGGCATCTGTAAAGGCTGTGCCCTGGCCTCACACAAAAGGGTAGTTTATCCCCAACTGAAGTTTGGAGCCTGTGCTGGAGGAGAGAGGGGGACACTCCCAGAACCAGTTGTAACTGGTTGGAACCTCCTCTCCCCTTCTTTGTTAACCCACTGCAAAACTGAGTATAAGTACAAGGGATTTTTCCCCACAATTTGTAGATACTCTGGACTTAAACATGCTTGTAACTGGACACAGAATGCTGCTGGAGGGACTCACCAGGAACTGCCTTGGACTGCTGCTGCTGTGCTGACCTGTGACCTGCTGGGTCACTAGGAGGAACTGCGAACTGCCTGTGTCGGCCTGCTACTGGGCCCTGCTCTCCTGTGCTCCATCTTGTTGTGTCCCCTAGGGGCTGGGTGCTGGCTCTGACCCCTGCCATCATCTGCTAAAGTGCAGGACTTTAATTACATGGCACCTGGAGAGTGCTCTGTTTAATTCTTTTAAAGCACCTTGGAAGCTCTTTTCTTTTTATTTGGCTTGTACTTGGAAGCGCGTTGCTGTGCTTGCTTTGCCGCAGCGCTTCGTAAGCACGTTGTTGTGCCAAGGAAAGCATCACTGCCACCCGGGGATCTAACAGCCCAAGTGCGTCAGAGATGCACTGCCCCCGGTGCCCCTGGGGTGCCCGTGGGGTGCCACAGATTGAGATCAGGAGCGAGCGCGCTCCTAGGATCCCCCTGGGGTGAAGCATGCTCCGAGGAGCACCCCCGGGGCACAGGCAGGAATCCACTTTGGTGCCTGTTCACCGCTGCGGCCCGGGCTGTTTGACTCGCGCACCAGATCGGGGGCGGGTGAGTCCCTGTCACGGCCCGGGTGGGGAGGAAGCCTTATTGGAGGCTTCCATCGTGCCAGGCCCCAGTGTGCTCCTGAGGACGGGCGGGGAAGGAAGACTCATTGGAGGCTCCCGCCCCACAGGAGCCCTTGCTTGTCTCAGGAGGTTGCGGGCAGGGCGGAAGCCTCACCGGAGGCCCCCCACACTGCAAGGTCCCTTCTTTTTCCCATTGTCTGGGTTTTGGCTTTGCCCCCACCCCGGAGGGCTCGTTGTGGTCCGGGGGAGCCCCAGAGATCACGGGTCCCGAGGGGAGGCCCCTATATAAAATCGTAGGGGGTGCATGCCTCCCCCTAACATAAAACCGGCCCCTGTTTAGCGCAGAGGAGCGGAGGGGGCATCTCAATTACTTCATGGCACTGGAGGTGCCCTCATCATTAGAAACAGGTTCTCTTTCAGGACATATTCTTTTTGGATGTTCCTTGGAAGGGGCATGCTGGGACTTGTATGATAACCTGTTTTCTCTTATGGTGTGCCATATATTTGCTAATGCTCCTTTTACGTGTATTTTATGCTAATATATCTTTTGGGACTTGCCATTGTTTTCTAATGTTCCTGGTATGGGCATTTATGATACTTTTATGACAAGTGCATTTTTATAGTAATTTGTTCCTGACTACTGCTTATGTTGCAGAATAATAAGTAACCTCTGTGTTATGTGTGACTACTGCTGATCTCTGTAGAGTAACCATATTGTGTAACGTTCTGACAACTGCTTGAGTAGCAGGGTATTACTGACATGTTGTGTTTGGCCTAATAATGTTGTGTACAATACAGTTTACTTTTATACAACTTTGTGTTGTGTTTCCTTTTTGGGGGCGATAGAGCATCACATGTGTTGTGTATGTTGTGCAAATGCTTTACACATTGCCTCTGGGATAGGCCTGACTGCTCGTGCCAACCTACCAAGAGGGTGAGCAGGGGTTATCTTGGACATGTAACTCCCTTGCCCTGGCTAGATTGGGTGGGTTCTGCCCGGCTTGGCTCCATACCCTAGCCAACCAGAAACCCCAATTCTAACAATATGTATATGTTACATGTATATGTCCTCATTTGGCATTGCGCCCCAACTACCCTCTCACCGGTGCAGGCGCAGTGATACCAGCCCATTATGATTTCATGTTATTTCTCTGCAAAAAAATATGCCCACTCTCCAAAGCAAAATGAAATGTTTACATGTGGTGATGCGTTTTGGCTGCCACACCTTTCTCAGACTTTAAGAATTATTGTAATATATTAGAAATAAAAAGCCCACAATCCTAAATATAAACAAAAGACTGTGATTACAACATTATGCACTTTGTGAAAATATTAATCATTTCATTTATGTGTAATTTTCTACAAAGATTACTGCCCATAAAATTGTGTTGGTGTTCCACATGCATGAACACCTAACCAATAATCATCTGGCAAAGTTGAATTCTATATGGTTATTCCACTCAGCCTGACTCATAATCATGGTTCAGGGGCCTGACGATAGCATTACGAGGGATAGGTGTGATGACAATTCTGAACGCAAAATGTATGTTATCACATGATAACACTGAACCAGTGCTATAGAACTGAGTATCACCGTCTGAAACCAGATTTACCCATTTAAAGCCCCATGAATTTTTCCTTTTATCATCTGCCCTGATCACATGGTAAATGTATGTGGCATATGGGGGAGAAAAGTAGGGACGTTATGGCCCGGTAAGAGGGAGCATGGAATGTTCAAGCATGGAAGAAAATAATTAGGGGACAAGGCTTGGCTACTGCTCGGTGCTCAGACATTCCCCCACTAAACTGAAAAATTAGATGACTTTGTTGGACTACAATATTTATTCAAATCATGTGGGTTTAACTCCTTCGCTGCCGGGCCTTTTCCCCCTCAGGTGCCAGGCCTTTTTTTGGCTATTTGGGGCAGTTTGCGCTTAGGCCCTCATAACTTTTTGTCCACATAAGCTACCCACACCAATTTTGCGTCCTTTTTTCCAGCATCCTAGGGACTCTAGAGGTACCCAGAGTTTGTGGGTTCCCCTGAAGGAGACCAAGAAATTAGCAAAAATACAGCAAAAATGTTGTTTTTTTCAAACAAATCATAAAAAAGGGCTGCAGAAGAAGGCTTGTGTTTGTTTTCCCTGAAAAAGGCATCAACAAAGGGTTTGCGGTGCTAAAATCAAAATTTTCCCAGCTTTCAGGAACAAGCAGACTTGAATCAGAAAACCACATTTTTCAACACAAGTTTGGCATTTTACTGGGACATACCCCATTTTTACTATATTTTGTGCCTGCCGCCTCCTACCAGTTAGTGACAGAAATGGGTGAGAAACCAATGCTGGATCCCAGAGAGCTAAACAGTTCTGAAAAGTAGACAACATTCTAAATTCAGCAAAGGGTAATTTGTGTAGATCCTACAAGGGATTTTACAGAAAATAACAGCAGAAATAAAAAAATATTGAAATTGAGGTAAAAAAAAAGCAATTTTGTCTCCACGTTTTACTCTGTAACTTTTTTCTGCGATGTCAGATTTTTTAAAGCCATATACCGTTACGTCTGCTGGCCCCTTCTGGTTGCGGGGATATATAGGGCTTGTAGGTTCATCAAGAATGCTAGGTACTCAGAGCCAACAAATGAGCTGCACCTTGCAATGGGTTTTCATTCTATACCATATATACAGCATGTCATTTGGTGAAATATAAAGATTGAAAAATAGGTGTCAAGGAAGCCTTTGTATTTCCAAAATGGGCACAAGATAAGGTGTTGAGAAGCAGTGGTTATTTGCACATCTCTGAATTCCGGGGTCCTCATATTAGCATGTGAATTACAGGGCATTTCTCAAATAGACATCTTCTTTATACATTGGTTTACATTTGAAGGAAAAAATGAGGAGAAAGACAAGGGGCAATAACAATTATTCTTCTATTCTGTGTTCCTCAAGTCTCCCTATAAAAATGGTACCTCAATTGCGTGGGTAGGCCTAATCCCTGCGAGAGGAAACGCAACATGGACACATCACATTTTTACACTGAAATCTGACGTGTTTTTTGGAAGTGCCTAGCTATGGATTTTTGCCTCTAGCTCTGCCGGCACCTAGGGAAACCTACCAAACCTGTGCATTTTTTTCCAAGTAGACACCTAGGGGAATCCAATATGGGGTGACTTGTGGGGCTCTGGCCAGGTTCTCTTACCCAGAATCCTCTGCAAACCTCAACATTTGGATAAAAAACAGCTTTTCCTTACATTTCGATGACAGAAAGTTCTGGAATCTGAGAGCAGCCACAAATTTCCCTCCACCCAGCGTTCCCCCAAGTTTCTCAATATAAATGGTACCTCACTTGTGTGGGTAGGCCACGTGCCCGCGACAGGAAATGCCCTAAAACACAACATGGATACATCACATTTCCCCCCATAAAACAGAGCTGTTTTTTGCAAAGTGCCTAACTGTGGATTTTGGCCTCTAGCTCAGCCGGCACCTAGGGAAAACTACCAAACTTGTGCATTTTTTTAACCTAGACACCTAGGGGAATCCAAGATAGGGTGACTTGTGGGGCTCACACCAGGTTCTGTTACCCAGAATCCTTTGCAAACCTCAAAATTTGTCTAAAAACACTTTTTCCCCACATTCCGGTGACAGAAAGTTCTGGAATCTGAGAGGAGCCACACATGTCCTTCCACCCAGCATTTCCCCAAGTCTCCCGATAAAAATGGTACCTCACTTGTGTGGGTAGGCCTAGTGCCCGTGACAGGAAATGCCCCAAAACCCAACGTGGACACAACACATTTTCACAAAGAAAACAGAGCTGTTTTTTGCAAAGTGCCTAGCTGTGGATTTTGGCCTCTAGCTCACCTAGGGCACCCTACCAAACCTGTGCATTTTTTAAAACTAGACACCTAGGGGAATCCAATATTGGGTGACTTGTGGGGCTCTCACCAGGTTCTGTTACTCAGAATCCTTTGCAAACATCACAATTTGGCAAAAAACACAGTTCTGGAATCTGGGAGGAGCCACAAATTTCCTTCCACCCAGCGTTCCCCCAAGTCTCCCTAGAAAAATAATACCTCACTTGTGAGGGTAGGCCTAGTGCCCGCGACAGGAAATGCCCCAAAACACAACGTGGACAAATCACATTTTCCCAAAGAAAACTAGAGGTGTTTTTTGCAAAGTGCCTAGCCATGGATTTTGGCCTCTAGTTCAGCCGGCACCTAGGGAAACCTACCAAACCTGTGCATTTTTTAAAACTAGACACCTAGTCGAATCCAGGATGGGGTGACTTGTGGGGCTCTCACCAGGGTCTGTTACCCAGAATTCTTTGCAAATCCCAAAATGTGTCTAAAAAAACACTTTTCCTCACATTTCAGTGACAGAAAGTTCTGGAACCTGAGAGGAGCCACAAATTTTCTTCCACCCAGTGTTCCCCCTAATCTCCCGATAAAAAGGTACCTCTCTTGTGTGGGTAGGCCTAGTGACTGCGACAAGAAATGCCCCAAAACACAATGTGGACACATCACATTTTCCCAAACAAAACAGAGCTGTTTTTTACAAAGTGCCTAGTTGTGGATATTGGCCTCTAGCGCAGCCGGCACCTGGGAAAACCTACCAAACCTGTGCATTTTTTAAAACTAGACACCTAGGGAAATCCAAGATGTGGTGACTTGTGGGGCTCTCATCATTTTCTGTTACCCAGAATCCTTTGCAAACATCAAAATGTGGCAAAAACCACAGTTCTGGAGTCTGAGAGGAGACACAAATTTCCTACCACCCATTGTTCCCCCAAGTCTCCTGAGAAAAATGATACCTCACTTGTGTGGGTGGCCCTGTAGAGATTGAGGGGATAGCACAGAGTTGATAAGCACATCTTTTTATTTTATACATCTTTAGGCTGACTCTGTTTTGGGGACTCACACAAGTGAGGTATCATTTTACTTGGGAGACTGAGGGGAATGCTGGGGGGTTGGAAATTTGTGCTGGATCGGTGATCCCACAAAGAAAAGTTAGGAAAATATGTTTTTTTAAGCAACTTTTGAGGTTTGCAGAGGAGTCTGGGTAAAAAAATGTTGGGGGATCTCCCAAGCCACACCTCCCTGTACTCCTTGGGGTGTCTAGTTTTAAAAAATGTCTGGGTTTGGTAGGTTTCCCTAGATGAAGGCCGCACTCGGGAACCAAAACATAGGTGCCCCTTCCCCGCAAACACAGGGAGTTTTGTAATAGATCATTTTGATGTGTCCACGTACTTCTGTGATGTTCCAAACACTAAAACTGTGAAAAGAAATGCACTTAGGTTGTGTTAAAAAGACCCCTCTCCCATGAACCAAGTTGGTGGCATGCTTCATCATCGGGGTCCCACCTGAGACACTTAGCGTGTCACGGGTGTGCTGCAAGCCTGATTACAGCGGAGCAGGTTTTGTCATTTTAACCACACAAACTGGTTGGGTTTGGCACGAGGGTGAGTGATGGTTCAGTAGATCAAATTTTATTAACAAGAGATTTCACAAAAATGAAATGCACTGTTAATAACTGAAAGGCCAAAAAACGGAACCAATGACTCACAACTCGTGAGCTTTAAAGCCGCATCAAAGCACCAACCGCTTTACAGTTCATTCACACACTATTCATACTTGACATGCACAAGACCATTCACGCCTCCAGCTGCGGGCCCAGCAAATTACCACACTCGCCTCAACAGACAGTGCCATTCAAGGGCCCATCACTTTCATACGCCCACGTGCCTGATACAGCAATCACACCAACTGATGGAAGTGTGTGGACTGACGATTGTCTGGCAACGCCAGCCAAGCGCCTCTCCACGCACACCACCTGCCAAGCGCCACCCCATGCACACCTCCAGCCAAGTGCCACCCCATACACCCTGCCAGCAAAGCGCCAGCCAAGCGTCACTCCACACACACCGCCAGCCATGCGGCACCCCACGCACACTGCCAGCCAAGCGCTACCCCACGCACCCTGCCAGCCAAGCACCACTCCACACACACCGCCAGGCAGGCGCCACTCCATGCACACCTCCAGCCAAGTGCCAGTCCACACACACCACCATCACTTTTTTTGTTTTTAAACAACAAAGAAACCACTAGCTAATTATAAATAAGTACAAAACTACAAAAACAAGAGCTCTAACTGAAAATATGACAGAAATCTCAACCGTGAAACTGAACATATGAAAATATAAAACAGGCAGTTTACGCTCACTGTATTTCTCAGAATTCTTTTTTGGTGTGGTAACTCCTGAAACAGCTGGCCACACACAGCCCAGGCTTTGAAGGGCAATCAGGACAGTACATCCGGATCTCCCTCCGGATACCTCTTTGGGCACAGACTCTACATTTCTTAGTGGGTAAGTCTTTTTTGGCAGTGGGAGGAATGTGATCAGGAAAGAGGCGATCTTTCAATCTAGCCACATCCTCCACCACTGCTACTCTAGGAACTCTTGACTGTTCCACCACAATAAGGCTCGCTATCACTGACTCCTGAAATTTAACAAATGTCATCCTTGACTCAGGGGAACAATGCATGAACACAATAAAAGCATTAAAAGTTGCCAAATTAAATAAATGTATGGCCAACTTTTTATACCACACATAAGACTTACAAAGAGCAGTGTAAGGTTCCAACCTGTGATCTGTTTAAAAGTAGAGCATGTAGAATACTAAAGAATACTAATTTTCCACATGTACTTGTAGTCACTAGGCCTTATAGGCTATTTTTACTGTAGCAAGGCTGTCTGTTCAATAGGAAAATACTGGGATGCATTATGAAGTTTAATAATGCTAACTCCGGCAATGAATCTGCTGGAAATCTAACTCATGGACTCATTGTATTAGTTATTAACATCCCTGTGCTAGGAAGTGCCTCTTTTGACATGGTAAGCCCCCCCTTCCCCAATTCGTGCCTGGTATTTGATGTGGTTTAAAAGTTGTTAGTGCCTGGGGACCCTTCTAACCAGGTTCCCTTGGCCAGATCTCTTTCCCAAGACTGTTGTGATACATTTGCACAATTGGCAACGCCTTTAGCTGCCACTAAAGGTCCCTAGAAAATGGTACTTAGGCACCTAGGGTATGGGGTACTAAGGGTAGGTCCCTAAAGGCAGCAGCACAGATTGTGCTACCCTCAGTGACCATGCATCCAAGTGCTAGCAGCAGATGGCCACCCCGTTGCAAACCCTCACGTTTGGCAGGAACAATAGCAACGAAATGCACAAAGAATAGGAGGAGTGGCCACCCCCAGCTTGCACCACCCCTAATATGTTACACGCGAGGTGATCCCTCCATTTAATTTTTCCTCCATCTTGCATGGTAGGAAAATAGCCAATCAGGGATAAGTAAGTAACCTATTCCCACAGGAAGTGGTCACATAATGGGTGTAGCCACCCTTATGTAGATGGCCTATTGGCCACTACTGGCAACCTTCCTAAATGCCCACTAAATGGAATATTTAGTGGGCACCCCTAGGCCTGCAGTTCAGATTCGATGGACACAAGAAGGGAAGCAACAAAAAAGCCCCAAGGCTCAAGAACTGAAGTCAGGCTGCACCAATAAAAATGTGTCAAACTCTGCCTCCTGCAACCAGGACTCGGCAGTCGCCGCTGAGGGGTTGACTGGACATTGGACAGACTCTACAAAACCCCCAGGGGACCTCCAACCTTCTGAAAATTGCAACGGACCTCTCTCCAGAGTGGAGGCATCACTCCCAGCAAGCAAGAAGCAGAAACCAGTGAAGTCCAGTTCACCGACCGGCCCCTGACCAAGGTACTGGACACAGCAGCCACACCAAATTTCTCCTGATGGACCCGGAGGACAAACCCTGCAAGTGTGCAAAGTTTGGTGGTACTGCAGTATTCAGTGGCTGAACAGTGTAGTAGCCAGGGGTTCTGTACCCCCAACATCAGACACCCAGAAGAAAAGTTTACTCCGGAGTTTCCAAGGACCAGAAGCAAGCACCAATTGAGGGACTTCAGGACACATAAGAACCACCCCACAGAGTGGCCCTGTTGATCTGCAATCCACCCTCAAAATGACTTGCTTCCTGGTTCCAAGGGCACCTTTGTGCACAGCTCTTGGCTGACATATCTGCTCTGCACCCAGCCTCCCAGGCCCCTGCACTGGAAAACCATCTGTGCTCTAATGGTCCCCCACCCCTTGTGACCTCTACATTCCAAGGGGACCCACCGGGCTCAACTTGAAGTCCACCTGTGCAATGCATTTACAAGTGGTCCCCCTCCCCTGTCCTGCACCAGCTCCTGCACTGGGAACCACCCTAACTTCTCTGGCTCGCCCACAAGACCTCTGGATGACCTTGACACAAAAACAGAAGGAGACATTGGTAAATGCATTGCCTGATTTTATATGCATTTTTAAAGTTGTCTCCTATTGATTCATATAGTGCGCAATTAAGCACAAAAATACTACTTTTCCTAAACTTTGAAAAATCATAATTTAAAAAGTACGTGCCTGATTTTGATGATCTTGGTCTTAATAATTTTTATAAACATCTGAAGTATTTTTGGAAATTGATCTCAAGTTATTCTTTCGAGTGTGTGTCCATATTTATTGATACTGTAAGTACATCAAATGCTTAGCACTTCTTCAAGTTTGGCCTAACTGCTCGACCAAGCTACCACCAAAAAATGAGAGCATTAGGTGGTCTAGTTTGTACCTCTGTAAATGAGGGTGGGATTGCTCAGGCTCTCTCCACCATGCACATCATTGCTGTACACTATATAAAGAGCCAGCCTTCTGCAACCTGTTCACATTTCTCATTATTATTATGACACAGGTTCTTTTAGAAAGATACATTTTTCCTGCTGAAAGCCACCGGGTTCTAATTTGCATTAGGTTCCAGCTGCAGTCCTCTGGGTGTTTCACCCTGAGTATGGTGTGGAAAACTTTTCCAAGAACAGGGTCAAAGGGTTAGGTGTGAGGAGGTTTTTCCCTTCCTCTGACAGGATGACCATTTGGGCAGTGCCCAGGATCATATTAAAATTCAAAGGGGACCTCTCTGTTACAGACATATGACACTGCACAGATCCCTTCCTTTTCCCCAATCAACCAGACTCCAATTATAGGGGAGAGGACGTAACTGCTCTCAGAATTGCCCACCCCCGATCTGCCTCCAGGACTGGTTTGAAATGGCCCCAGAGTAAGTCCTGGCCACATCTTAGGGTAGGTACATGAGCTCTGTGCAAGGGGAGAAGAGTTGATTTAGGCAGAGAGGGCCATTGTGGATTCTTTGCTGTAGAACACACCGGAAATGCTGCAAAAATCACTTGGGTTACCTCTGCAAACTTTCACCCTCTGAGGTGGAGAGAGGGCAGGAGTCATCCACACACACAAGCTCTTGCAGGCATAAATGTAGCATCCCAGCACCCTCCTCAGAACATTACTGGGCTTCGGGAAGATCAAAAGTGGACTGAACATACATGCTGAGACCTTAGAACAGTCCTGAAGGCTTGGACCTGCTGTACTCCTTGTACCAAGGGTAACAAAATTGACACCAAGGATCATAAGGCTGACTTGCTTAAACTACAGAGACACATCAAGATACCAAAGGCCTTTCATGCAACTGCCCATCTGACTACTTCCAACTGGACCTTCCCTGGACCTTGTTGTTAGTCTCTGCTGAAATTAGTCTTGACCTACAAGTGTTGCTTCTGAGGCTCCATACTGTATTAATGTGTTCTCCTCTTAACATCCTGAGAAGCCTGAGACTTAGAAATGTTTTATCTCCAATGCCCTTTTGCACACCGGGACAAACCTGTCAAGCAGCTGTGACAAAGGTGCATCTGCACTGTGCTGAAGTTTCAGGTTTCTCTCCTTCGAGCTTTTCTCACAGCAGCATATCTTATTCAACAGGACCTCACAGATAAGGTATCTGCCCTTGTAGAGCCCTCTTCTGCTACAGTCTGCAACCTTCCGCTGCTGGAGAAAGTCAAGCTACAGAAAAGTGGCTAAGTGTAAATGTAGAAATCTTCACCCGGGGAAACACCAAAGGTATGAAGCCGCAAAGGATCATCCTGGAGCACTAAATTTGTATTTCTGTGAGAACTGATTTTTGCTGCCAAAAGTCAGTAGCTTTATTAGGACCTCACCCATGTGGAGCCCTTGTTGGCCACATCTGCTGGCTTGCCCCACTGAAGATTTGGGACTTGCATTTCAGAGACCAAGTCTGAAGATTAAACTTCTGACTGTGCCCCAACTGGTTTCTGTAGGTGACCCGCAATCCATTGCAGTCATTCTCAAATTGTCCCTATGTCCTGTGACCAGTTAGCCACAGCTGGTGCTAAACACAGTTAAAACATTCATATCTCTGCTTCCTCTAATTAGATTTTTGACGTTATTGTATCATCTTATTTATTAAAGGGTATTCTATTTTTCTAACTTTGTTTAGGATTATTTGTGTATTTTGTTTTTTACTGTTTTGGTATTGCATACCTACTTTACACATTGCCCCTAATTTTAGTCTGCCTCTTCTGTGCATAGCTACTAGGGAGTTGAGCTCAGATTTATTTAGTGACTTTAGTGATTCGTCCTGACAAGGATGGTAATTATTATTTGAGTAGAGTAGTTACTCTCCTTAACTCATACTTCAATTTCTTAGTAGGACTTAAGGTTGAAGCCTGTCCTATGCTTTACTTTATGTAGGGCACCATCTCATCAGTTAGGCTAAGACTGAAATCTCATCTGAATCAATTCCAATGCATTCCTTGGTCCAAACTCAGCAGCAATCTCAAATATAAGCATCTGTATTACTAGAAAACATACAATCACAACCATTTTCTCTCAATGGCTCTGCACAACAGACGAGTATAGGGCTAATGCAACCACTTTGCTTCTACTACAGTAGGCACTTTTAAATAGCTTACATGTATCTTTACAGCTGAATCTCCCAGAGATTTGAAATGATCCATTTGTTTAATTGGCTTCCCTTGAAAGAAACTTCATCTGTATCCATCCAGGATAACTGATTCCTATACACTTTTTTCTTTTTTCTTACACTGTGTGATAAAAAATATCTTATGTGAGGATAGATGTTCAGTGTTCAGCAGATGACCATAAACTGGATTGTGAACCCAGAATGACAGCCATGTGGCTTGTGTCCAATGACAAAAATTAGCTCAGAACATTAGCCTGACTTGTCAAAATAAATTCTCAAGTTGGACAAAACAGGTGATGTCGGAAGATAAAGGTAGACCATTTTCTGCAGCTTTAAATTGTGTAAATGTGGCCAGAGGGCAATACAGCACTGTACGTAAGAGCATAACCAGATGTTAGGCATGTGTAGGCATGGGGAGATTAAGGCTCTCATTATGAACACGGTGGTGTTTACCGCTGTGTTCATGCTGGCGGTCATTTCACTGACCGCCAGTCCCCCTGGGACCCCGCCGGCCGCATAAACAACATTCTGCTGGGCTGGGAAATTGCCGGCGGCTCCACATGGAGCTGCCGTCAATGCCTGTGTGCGGCAGGTGCAGCTGCACCCGTCACGCAGATCACTGCCCATAAATCGGGCAGTGACCTGCGCGATAGGGCACTGCACAGGGGCCCCTGCACTGCCCATGCCAAGTGCATGGGCAGTGCAGGGGCCCCCATGGGGGCCTGAAACATCCGTTCTGCCAGCCTTTTCCTGCCGGGGGAACCCTCCAGGGAAAGGCTGGTGCCAGAAGGGATCATTCTCCCTGTCGGACAATGATTCCCTCTACTGTCAGGCTGCCTTTCGGCGGCAGCCTGGCGGTGCAGGAGGGCCGCCTATGGCGGCCCTCCCTGTGTTCTTTATATGGCGGTTCACCCGCCGCCAGCATGGTGGTCTGAACCGCCAGGGATCATAATGACCCCCTAAGTGATTTGTCTAGATTCACAGCATGTCGCAGTAAGGGCAGGATTCAAACCTGTATTGTCAGTTCCAAGGTGAGTAGTTCTAGACATTAGGCCACATCTTCTTCTTTGGATTGACTTGACAGTTGCCCCAATTCAGTTTCATAATATGTGCTAAACGTAATTAGATTAGTTGCTGCCACAAGGTGATGTGCAACAAGGTTACTGCATCCTAGATGGACTGCACAAGGTGCTCACTGTCAGTGTACATAATGCGTCTAGAGGTAAATTGCATACTTAGCAATTAGCATTGAGTCATTTGACGGGCTGCCTCAAACTATCCAAGAAAAGACTCATTCCTCTGCCTGCCTCAAGGAGCACTGATGACAGCTAGCAAGGACCTAGCAGTCTATTTCCTGGTGAGTGTATTGATCAACTAAGCACAGGGTGTCATGGAGTGATGCAAAGTGTTCTAGAACTGACAATCTTGTCATATTCTTCATTAATTGAACTAGGCTGTCAAACATGTCCAGGGCATTGTTCTTCAGGGGTTGCACAATTCTTTCAGTATGAAAATCTTGGTCCACTGCTGAAACACATATACAGCATATTTCTCACGGTCCCTGGTGAACTAGTTAACAGCAAACCTATATTATCCCGAAATCCTGTATATTACAGTTCTGACCAGTGACGATTTCTATCTAGTAAAATAGATGCCTACATTATTTTAAAGGAAGGTTAGGATAATAAGAATGAGTCCAAACATGTCTCCCTTTAAACAGGTTTCCCCATTAAAATGTCTGGACAAAGAGCTATCACAGTATTGATTCATCTTCCTTTACCCTGTACAAGCAAAAGGCATCTTGCTTCCCGAGTGTGATAATATGGGTTTATTGTCCACTGCTGAGTGCCAAACGAGTTGATAAAAGCTCTGAACCTGAGTTATTGGCCCTTGCCACAAATATAGTTTAAGTCAGAAGGGCTATGAGGCTATTTGATAATTTCACCCACTGAGTACAGAATGTTCTAAATTATTATTTTTTTTCGCCATATTTCTTTAGTCTATTTTGCTTTAAATAAGATGACATTCCAGATGACAAATCTATACAGTCTAATAAACAAGAAGCTGCAGCAACATACTGCCTATTTTAAATATTGGCATCCAATACAATACACAAAGATGAACAATCCTAATGGACTGAGAATGAAGGGCAGTAGGATTTGTAACAGTGAGAATCAATGACTGGATAACAGTTACAAGCCAGCTGAATAATGTCACACCATATACAGGATACAGAAAGAGCTAAAGAAAATACAATATAACACCAAGCCCTAAAACAACTACAATAAACTACAATAAACTGCAGTGGACTGAGTAGGCGTGCCACCGGGACCCATCAAGGGAGCGCTGAAGAAGACACCTGGGTCAGATTAGCGGTTTACTATTTATAATTTACAAGCAGGGGTGGAGGAGGGCACTACCAACCCATCAGCACACACAGGGGAGGGGGAGAAAAAGGGGGGAGGGGGGGAGGAATGACCCCTACCCCCACCACACTACCCCGTTGGTCGATTCAATTCACTGAAAATCACTGCGAGTAGCCCTGCCCAATCAGGGGGATTCATAGGGGGACCAATCGGAGCATGCAATGATGTGAGTGCCTGTTGTTCCGCCAGCACACATACGCGCTGGTCAGTGAGCCCTCACGAAGCTGGCGGCAAATTCAGGGATTTCCAACTCATAGCTAAACGTCTTTTAGCCAGTACTAATGCTAAATCTAGGATTTTATTTGCTGATTTGTTTTTGGAGGTTCTACGTGTTATACCAAGTAGATAGTGTGCCATGTCACGGCACGTGGTCCTTCCTGTGATTTTATTAAATATCTCAGTTATGATTATCCAATATTCGACTGCTCGGGGACAGGACCACACCATATGCAAGAAATCAGCAGACTCACTGTGGCACCTCAGACACTCATCCCGTGCGGATGGGTAAATCCTCGCCAGCCTCGCAGGAGCTAGATAAGTGTGGTGTAAATAATTGAACTGGATAAGTTTGTATCCGGCATTCTTTGATATGATTTTAGGATCTGTAAGGGCCTGTTGCCACTGGGTATCTGTAAGTACGCTGTGTAGTGCCTCCCCCCAGTATGTCCGAAGTGATGTGAGGGGAGTATTATCATCTATGCGCAGCGCATTGTATATATTTCTGATCGCCTCATTTGTGTTCCCATGAGTCAGAATTGTCTGGAGCAGAACCGATGTGATGGGCTCGCTGGATAAGGTACCCCAGTAGGTTACCGCTAAACAGGTTAGAGCGGCATAAGTAAGAAAGGATCAAGGAGGAAGGGTAAAATCATTCAGCAAGTCATCAAACAGAATCAGCATGCTATGTTCAAAGAGATCACCCCACTCCGCTATTCCCCCTCCTCCCATGCAGCGGTCCGCAGTCTATGTTGGGTAGGAACCAACCCAAGTAGCACCCACAGTGGGAGCTGCGGTGCGTACGGAGTAACACGGCCTGACCTGTGGGTGTACCTGAACCAGCACTTCTCAGCGTTTCTCAGCAATAAGTTGTTATCCACAATTAGGGTATCGGAGCTGGGTGACAACAGCCACTTTAGCAGCCCAATTGTACCTCCTTGTTTAATCGTGGTGCCTAATTCATGCAAATTATGGCCAGCTAACCAACGCATAACCCACTGGAGCTGAGCTGCCACCAAGTAGTACTCGAAGTTTGGGGCACCCAGGCCACCCTGCGACAGGGGAGCATAAAATTTGCTTAAGGCCACACGTGCTCTGCCCTTGCCCAATATTAGCGCAGTGAGGAAGGAGCGCATCTCTGCAAACCATTTATTCGGAAGAGGGAACGTGAGAGCCGAGAAGTGGTACAATAATCTTGGGAGGACCAACATCTTAGCGATAGCCAATCTACCCCAGGGAGAGAGCGGGAGAGAGGTCCAAAAAGGTAACGAAGACCTTGCCCCTGACAGAACGCCACCTATGTTTGCATCTATTAAGGTCTTTTACCTCGTGGAAGATCTAGACTCTGAGGTATTTAATGGTATTTAATGGTATTGTATTCCCATGACAGGGAGGTATGAGTAATTTGCTCGCGTTGGGCCATGGATAACAGTGTAGAATGTTCTAAATTAAACATGAAGAAATAGAAAACCAGTCATTGGAATATTTGAGCAGAAAGGTTATACGAGCCATTCTTAGCTTAGAGCTACTCTATTTTCTTCAATGGAGCTCTCAACATTCAAATGTTTTACTTAACTATTTTAGTTAAATGGCACCAAAATCTCTAGTGTGGAAAGAAATACTGATGCACTTTTAGCCCAATCTTTGACTTTCTTCTGAGGGAAATTCTTTCTCACTTTACCCTCCACAGTGAAAGTTAAATACGTTACTTGGAGATAACGGACCTGAGTTGGAGTTTGGCGAATGGGTTACTCCTTCATAAATGGGACGGATATCCGTTCCACCATATTGCGATCTCCATAGGATATTATGTGATCGTAACACAGCGGCCGGGATATCTGTCACATTTGTGATGGAGTAACCCCCTTATACAACCCCAAATCAGACCCCAAAATGTATCTATTCAGGTCTAAAGCCTATAGCTTTATGGTCTGTAGGCCAAGACGATAAACAACATGAAGGAACGATTGACCTTATGTCAACAGGATTTTATTTAAAAAGTTCATTAGGGTACTGGTAAGTCAAGAAATAGTCCCAGTTATTTCAATACATTTAGGGAAGAGACTTATTACTTGCATCAAATCTGGTTGATGATCTAGAACTATTCATATTGGCTAGGGCTAAAGAATATTTTGGAAAACACCTTCTGCTTTAAATGGAAATTATAGAAAAAGTGCAACAAAAAGGTGTTTGACATACCAAGAGTGTACCAATCCATAGAACATTCATCATGCAGCTTTGCATTTTTTAAATGCAGTGTATGCTCTGACTACAATGTTGTGTGTGCTACAGTTTAGAGTTGTGCCATAAAGTTGCATATCTGCTTGCACATGCTGTCTTTTTTCCTTAAATCTTGAAGAAAGTGTTCAGTGTAGTCAGATTCACCAAACAAAATGGAAATTAATGATCTGCTCCTTTAGGTTTCTTATAGATTTAAAATAAATGTATGATGATTAAGGAAAGCACAAAAATCCAGTGTAGCGGTTATGGATGTCTCGGAAAGACACAGATTTCTGGGGGGAGTATGTCTACTGCCTTATACTTGCTTTTTGATTTGTCTGCATTAGCTTGACTAAATATGGCATCAATATACATTTACCTAACATAATTTATTTCATTTCCACAATGAAAATACTAATTCTAATGCTAACTTTCCTGCCACTACACAGTGGCAGCAGTAATTTTGTAGGAGTATGACAGGCACAGATGCACACATTCCCATCCACATATCTATAAGCAAACACATTCACATCCATCAGTTCACAAGCACACACTCACACCCATATATTCACAAGCAAAGGCTCACACAAATACACCCATCCATTCAAAAGCACACCTCCACACACATATATTCACACCCACCCATTCCAAGCGCATTCACACACACACTTGCACTCATCCATTCATAGCACATAGCAAAAATACACATTTATTCATACAAACATACATGCACCCATATATTCAATAAAACACTTATCAGACTGAGACAGTGAAGACAGGAAGAGGTGGTGGGAAGGAGAAGCTGAGGAGTCAAGGAAGGAGCTAGAGGCTTTGGGAAGGGAAGAACAAAATGTAGGATCCTGTCACCACCTCTCACTGGCTGACCTTGTTATGGACCAACCAAAGACAAGAGGACCTTCCCAAACTCACCACAGAGTAGGGATAGGCCAATAAGACTTGCTGACCCCATCCCAATCTGTGACGAGTTAAGCAAAGGTGGTGTGAGGCATAATTGACAGGTAGTCAAACTTTGTCTCAGTCTGTGAGGCCCCTGCACATTAGCACATGTGAAGCACATGCTGCCTGATGTGATGAATGTCTGACCTTTGCTCAGCCTGACAGACACTTGTCATGCTTTGGAGAGGGGGCGGAAACAATGCTCCTTTAACGATGGGATGCGACTGCCCTACACCCATATGAAATCTAGAAGTGCTCCCTTCCCTTTACCATCCTGGAAAGCATATATTTACAGGAGTGGTCTTCTATGCCTTTCCAGGTTGGGAAAACTCTGAAAAGAAAATTGTGAAAGCACAAATCCTTTGCTGTTGCGCATCTTCAAATGACTTTGCATGTATACCATAATGTCCATTTTCTGCCCTTGTTCTTCTTATTGAAAGTAATTCATGCAAAAAAGCGCACAATGTAGAGAGCGTTATCCCGATGAGTAAGGCCATTTAGGTTTGTTCCAGCCCACGAATCATAATTCTCTGTTTTAGAATAGGTTTTTTATAAAGCCAGATTTTGAACTTTTGCTTGGGCCCGGTGGCTTTGGCAGGGCCAAAATAGAAAGCAACACAGTTCGAGGTGCAAGAAAAAATATTGCATCGTTCCTGTACTGATAGAATGTTTCTTCACTCAGAAGTACCATTATGAGACTGGGGAGTGCGGGATGTGATATGGTGGGGCACATGGCATCTTTATTTAAGCACAGACTTTAGAGAGAGCATGTTCAGTACATGGATAACAAGAGTAATACATGGAGAAATGTCGGGGGAGCCCTAGCTGTGAATTTTGACACAGATACAGACAATTAATTTGGAGTTCAAGCACAGCTTAAAGTGTCAGGAACAAGCATGGGAATCATAAAACGTCAAGGTGTCTCGTGAGTTTGCATACAGTATGCATTTGCGTTTATAAAATAGTGCTCCCTTCTTTGCCATTTCACAATATTTACATAGGTGACATTGTGCAACAGACAGCTTTTAAAAATATATTTTTTTATTTCAAAGAATTAAAATCCATCTTGTACACATGCAATCTTCGCTTTTGGACAGTGTTCATAACAAATGTCCTGACCGTTAATTCCCATCCTTTAATTTGTTTCCTGTTTAAAAGGAGAAAAATCTATGGCATTCTTTGATTCTGGAGCTTGAAAATGGAACAACCTCTATAGTGTGGTTAATCATGGTATTCAGAACACGGAACAGTGACACTGGAAATACATTTTCTGTTATGTGCAGGAAAGGCACTAAAGATTGTTGCTGGTTTAAGCCGAGATTAAAGAGCAGTCTTTATATATGTATGGACCTCACATTTCTTTAGTTGGTACTGGTCAAAGGGTAGAA
Organism: Pleurodeles waltl; assembly: GCF_031143425.1. Taxonomy (NCBI): domain Eukaryota; kingdom Metazoa; phylum Chordata; class Amphibia; order Caudata; family Salamandridae; genus Pleurodeles; species Pleurodeles waltl. The sequence continues at coordinate 427,681,818 of NC_090451.1, read as the reverse complement.
AAGTACTTTAAAGGTACAAGTAAAAAGATACCCTCAGAGGTTGTAAGTAGGGAGTGATGAAGCAGAAAAAGAAAGACTAACAAACATTCATATATCATGTAACAAAATCGTACAAGACAATGTGATTTTAGCAAAGAAAAATAATGTATGTAGAAAATGTGCCCACGAAGTAGATCGCCATTAGTATAAACAAGCTTAATTAATCATGAAAACCGACAAATGTATTAATATGTCATAATTGCAGCTATATTTTATGATTTTCTTGTTAAACTGTTATATGCTTAGCTTAAATTTAGCAGAGGCTTTGGCCTAGTTGCCTGGTCTCAATTTTAACTGCGTATGTTTCACTTGTATTAACAAAGACGTGTTTTAAACCTTTAAAAGCTGTATTTTTCCAGTAGAATGACTAATACACTTATCTCAAGGTTGCGTGTTAGGCAACTTTCATGCCCTTTGAAGCAAGGCCAGTTTCTGCAGGTGCAGACAATAAAGACACTGATGCAGAATTAATTGGCAACTTTGTTGCTACTTGTGTTCCAAAACTCCAAGGACACCTTATGCGAAGATGAGTATTAAGAGAAAAGACACTATTCATTGGTCAAAGAGAAATCACCCCATGGACCCTCCAATGGAAGAACATGAGGAATTTGGAACTTTTCTTACTTAATCCCATCGGACGGAGAGAAACCAGCCATTTTCTTTGATGCCATTTTGAAGCCAGATTCGAGAATCCATTTTGATAACACTTTGATGCTTTTTCTCTATCCCAGAGAGAGAGAGACTTTAAAGAATTCTCACCCTAGAGACTTTAACTTTAACTTTACTTTGCCTTGCCCATTCAATAACTTTTGTCCCCCCCATTTTCCTTGCTGCTGCAATGAAAACTTGCCTTCAACTTTGCCCCCTCGAAGTTTGCCCCATGCTGATCGAACCGGTACCCGAAGGACGAAGTCTTTCCTTGAATGCTGATTGTATTTGGTAATTATAAAAGGATAAATGTATTATTCGTTGTATTTTCCTTCCTAGGTACCAACTGCTTATTTTTGACAGAGCCTAAGCTAGAAGGTTTCTAAATTTATGTTGATTAAATTCATTTTTGCATGAAGCCCCACATGCCAATGCTAATCAGAGGTTAGTTGAGGTATTCATTTGATGCACCATGCTGAACTGAAATCTTGTTATGCTGACCAATGTATGCAATTAGTCAATTTCAGTTACTTTTATTAGTGATTTGCATTGCTATAGCCGAGTGCATTATAATCCAAGTTTTGCGTAGATTGCGTTTCTTCCGTCGTTATGGACAGCAGTAATGTTTGTATATGTGTATCATTTGATTTTGAGACTTACTTATATTGTGTTAGCTTTGTTAATATAGGGAAATAAACTCATTAACTTTTAATAAACAGGTGTGGTTATTCATGACTGAAAGGTCATGTTGTGTCTAATTACTGATTTTCTGTTTAACTAATTTGTTGATTGATTACTAATCGAGTTTTGGTTATTGATTATAAATGATTATTGATTATTGATTTGAGGGATCCGACAATTCTTTGGATGAGGAGAACTCAACCCGGTCAAATGGTTCACCGACCTACGGCATGTCCAAGCATAAGTAATTTATAAGGACTGGACACCCTATCAGTAGATGGCAGCAGAGCTTGATGGTGTGCCCCTTTGGGACCCCATCCGAACAATAGACGGATTCAAGTTAGAATTTTCTTTAATAAAACAAGTTGGAGAGATGGTGATGCCCTAAGTCCCCAATGACTTTCCTGGAATCTCGGAGCTTGCGAATGGAGGAAATGGAGGTGTGAGAATGTTTTCGGCGTTTCTAGTGACGGTATAAGTGAAGTTAGGATTTTGCGCTTGCATAGCTTATGCCGCAGATGAATTGTGAAGTTTGTGAGGATTTTAGGGGGTTACGAACTCCAATTAAAATTTTAGAGGAGTGGTACTCCAAAGTGTGAAAGTAGGGAAGTCGTCGAACTTCATATGTGTGTAGCACTTTGTGCAGGAAAAATTGTCCACGTGGTTGTTGATGTTGAGATGGGCCCTGCGAGGTCAAGAGACTCCGGAGTATGTTGAAAAGTGTATGAGACACTTGATTGATGTTGTAATTTGTTCGGTTTGATAGGTTGATCGGGCGTGGTCAACAAGTCAGTACGAATGTTGAGGAATAAAAGAACATTTTTGACTTTGAGATTTGACGAATTCTAAGGTGCACTAGAATAGTTCATTGATCAGTTGAGAGTAAAGTTTGCAGGTCAAATTTTGCTTGCGAAAGTGGGAAACCGAGAAAGATGGAATAACTGCTGAGGCTAGTGAAAAATCCCTAAGGTTTCTGAAGCGATTGTATTACCTTTCCTGTAGTAAACCGACAGATTTGTTTTCTTTCTTTTTTTTTTATTAGTGCTCGCGATATATTGCAGAACTTAGTTTTGAGTGAAGCTGAATGAAGGAGGACAAGCCGCAAGACTTTGTCAGCCGCAGTGTGTGAGTGTGACGTCACTAGGAGCCGCGCTGGATAGGTTGGTTGGTGAGAAGGATCGCGCACGGATTGGACGCAGTCCGTGAAGCGCAATTGGTGGGGAAAGGCAAGCGAAGAGTATTCTGGGAATTAAAGTAACTTATTGATTACATTTTGAGAAAATAAAGGACGGAAAGATGACATTTTTCAAAGCATTTAAGAGTGCCTTGAGGGGAGATGTATTTATTAAAGCAAATGTAGGAGAAGAAACACCACCTGAGGCTACACCAGCTTACTTCGTAATTGAAGAAAAGGGTGTTGCACCATGTCTTTGGTTAAAGCAATGGTGTAAATTAACAGAAAAGCATGGAAGTGTAGCGTTTCCTATCCATGGGACGTTTAATCTAAGAGTTTTGGAGAATTTAAGATTTGCGCTATATGACATGAAAATACCTCCAAGACCAGCACAGTTTGAAGCATTAGCAATTTGGGAACAAATGGCTAGAAGGCAACTACAAAAGAAATTTGAAACAAGAGTGAGAAAAGTAGAAAAGACACTAGCGGATGCTAGATGGGATAGTGCTCAAAAGGTTTGGAGATCAGATATATTCCAGGGAGTCAAATTGTTTCCAGCAATTACTGAGGAAGCAGAGATGGAAGGAAAGAAAGCTACCCATAAAACAAACAGGAGTCAGTCCAAAGATAGAGAAAATAAGAGAACCTCGAAAAGGTCAGACGAATCAGACGATGAGGAGTTCATTCTGCAATTGTTAAATGACCATCCACCACCATATGTGGAAAACGAAAATGGCCCAAGCACTAGTACTGCCCCTCCAGAACCGATACAGGGTACTGTAACACCGAATTTGAGAAAATCGCAGAGGCAAAATAGTCCTGATATGCCTTTTACACAAGAAATACCACAAGTTCAGAGAATATATCCTGACATGACTAAACTGGAACCTGTTAATGATTATAAGCCACAGGTCCAAAGATGCTATTATGATGAACATAATTTGGAAATAACTTCTAATTTAATGGTGCAGAGAGGACAGAATTACCAAAGACCGACATTGATTCAAACCGAACCAACACAAATTTTGATGCCTCAAAAGCAGATACAAGAAATGCCAAAGTGCATTCAAACAGCAGAAACACACTTAGACATGTCAGCAATGATGAACCATAATGTGGGAATTAACATGCCACAGAATTTGGGTAACAGACAGAATCCGGATGCAATATCATTGCCTATCACTGTAGGTCCGCCAGTACCATTATATATACAAGCAAAGCCAAGTGTATGCGATCAAGGTGTAATGACACAGAATGAGACAGGAAGGAGATACATAGAAAATACTCAAGAAATGACTCCCGTAGGAACACTGTCAAATAGATCTGGGTCTTTGTTGGAATTTGGTCCAATTCCAATTTGTGTTCCGTCAACTGTGGTAAGGTCAAATCCACCACTAATAATACCGCAAACCTCAAAAACAGAAACATTACAGAAACCATCAGTAGCAGTAGACGTAGATGCTACATGAATGGGACTAAACGCACAACAGTTAACACAATGGTTGAACAGTCTGAATACCCCACAGAGTACACCCAAGGGGAAAGGAGAAGAATATTTGAATCAAATAAGATTGGGCATGGAAGCAGGTGAACTCGTAGATGGAACGATGGGTCTGAACAGGTTAGAATCATACACAGAAGAAGAGCTGAGATACATTTGCCCTAGAATTCCAAGAGAAGTAAGCAGCATACATAAGAGGTTACAAGAAATTGCAGACAGACACAAAATAGACATAAATAAAACCAAGCACTTGAGCAGAAGTTACAGGTTAGACTTTGAGGCAAAAGATTTTGAACACATGAGGACTGCAGGAATGAAAACACACCTTAAAGAAATATTGCAAAGCGTGCAGGTTTGGAGATGTTTAGACAAGTGGGAGAGTAGGTGGGTTAAGAAAAAGGATAAGAAGAAAGAAAGTACCCCAGATCCGAATGATAAAATACAACAGAATGGTGATCTTATAACCATGTTACCAATGAGAGAAACAGCATGAGGAAAACTTATCCATGTATCATGGCACAGGTGTGACATTCAATCTTTTACGGATGATTACCCTAAGTTAAGAGAGAAACCGATCGAATGGTATCAACAAACAGATAGATTTGTGAAACTCGCAAAGTGTCTTTGGGAAGACCTGAATAATTTAATCAAAATTGTAGTTCCAGCAGATTTGTGGGAAGATTGTAGAAGGGCTGTAGATTGGCCAACAAGTGAACCGGAAAGAGATAAGGACACAGGTGCACCATCGCCTAGGGTAATGAGCATATACCATAAGGTGATTGAGTATCTGAAAACAAAAGTTGCATCGAAAAATGTAGATTGGCAGAAAATTGACAGAACAGCACAGGAAGTTAAAGAGTCGATACATGCATACTATGAGAGATTGTTGAAAGCATTTAAACATTACAGTGGCACGGAAACGATTGAGGCAAAGGACATGCTCCATTTTGTATTCAGATTTGTGGAATGATTGAGACCAGTAATTAGCCAGATGATTAAAATGCATTTGATTTGTTGGCAGTCAAAATCGATCGATGAAGTGTTAAACTATGCAAAATACTGCAGTGATGAGATTGAGACAAAGCAGAAAAGGTTGAAAGAAAAAGTGATGGTGATGCAGATTAGAGCAGCTCAGACAGGTTTGCAAGGTTTCCAACAACAGTTGCCGCAGCAGCAACAGCAGGGAAATGCTATGTTTCAGCCACAGATGAGAGGCAGAGGCCGAGGAGGTTTTGTGAATAATGGTCTTGATTTAAATACTGTCGTCATTCCTAATGGTGTACAGGCAATGAAGAAAGTGATGCCATGTCACACGTGCGGAATCGTCGGACATTGAAAACGGGAGTGCCCAATGTTGGTGCAGGAAGGTGTAGGTCAGCAAAACAATGATGTCAATACATTTCAGAATATGAGAGGACTAAAATTGAGAGGTCCAAACCCAAATTTCCAAAATAATGTAAATCAGATGCAGGGTCTACAACCTATACAACAACAGCAGGTGCAAATGCCTCGTGTACAAATGGCACAATCACAGCCAATGCAACAGCAGTTTCATATGGTACCTTATCAGCAAATGCAAGTACCCTTAGCACCAATGAATCAGCAACAAGTAATGCTTCCTCAGCAGGTCACAGGTCAAGGAATGAATCAAAGTAACACAGTACACCAATTCCCGTTACACAGTGAGAATGGAATAAACAATGAATGGGAGAGTGAAAGTTCAGATGAGGAGGGAAATTGTATGCTTGCAGCATCTTTGGAAGTTGATCAAAAGGGACGATATGTGGAAGGAAGAGTTATGGGTCACAACGTTTCATTTTTGGTTGACACAGGAGCTACACGCTCTACAGTTAGAAGTATCGAAGTACCAAATTTGCCACTTTCAGGGAGAACAGTTCAAGTAGTGGGAGTAGCAAATCGGTATCTGACAAACCCAATTACAGATCCAATGCAAGTCAAAATTGGTAACTTTCAAGGGTTACATAAATTTGTGGTGTGTGACTCAAGTCCAATATCCCTATTAGGAAGAGATTTATTATGTAAACTAGGATGCTCGATTATGTGCTCACATAATGGAATTAAAATTCAGACAAACAGTGATGAGGAAGAAGAGGACAGTTTAGAAGAAGAAGAAATGGAAACTGTTGATGAAGAGTATCCCCTGATTACTCTTTATCCTATGCTCACTGAAGCAGATATTCCAGCTGATTTACAAGAAACTGTTGGAAAGGAAGTGTGGGATATGACAGGGAAAGACGTAGGATTGATCAAAGGAGCAGAACCAGTGAAAGTGACTGTAAAACCTAATGTAAATTTTCCTCAGACTCCACAATACCATATGCCACAAGATACTCTCATGAAAGTCGCCCAACTCATTGACGAATTTGTGAAACAGGTAGTACTGAAAGAAGTACTAAGTAGTCCATGTAATTCACCAATCATGGGACTAATAAAACCAAGTGGAAAAGTCCGAATTGTTCAAGATTTGAGAAAAATAAATGACATAATATTCAAATGTTGTCCCGTAGTACCAAATCCAGCTGTAATAATGTTTCAAATTCCCTGTGATGCAGAGTGGTTCACAGTCATCAATTTGTCACAAGCATTCTTTTCTGTGCCTCTTCATAAGGACAGCCAATTTCTCTTTTGTTTCAAATTCCTGGACAGAGTCTACAGTTGGTGTCGAATTCCTCAAGGGTTTTCGGAGTCACCATCAATTTTCAATCAGATTCTAAAGAAAAATCTGGAATCATTGGAATTACCTTTTGAATCAACCTTAGTACAGTATATTGACGATTTAATGATTGCATCCAAAACAGAAAATGACTGTACAGTTGACACTATTGCCTTACTGAACCATTTGGGAAGGAATGGACACAAAGTGTCTCCTTCAAAATTGCAATACTGCCAAAAGAAAGTGAAATATTTGGGTCACCAAATAGAAAAAGGGTCGAGAAAAATCATGAAAGAAAGAATAACGAGTATACTTCAAATGAATCCACCCAAAACAAGAAAAGAGGTGAGAAAGTTTTTGGGAATGGTGGGCTACTGTCGCCGATGGATTCCCAATTTCTCAACTCTAGCCAAACCTTTACTGAAACTGACCCAGAAAGATGCGCAGGATGAAATAATGTTGAAAAGAGACTAAATGGATGCCTTTATTGAATTAAAGGAATGCATGTGCAGAGCTCCAGCTTTAGGTATGCCTGATTACACAAAGCCTTTCACATTGTTTTGTCATGAACGTGATGCATGTTCCTTGTCTGTCTTGACTCAAGCCCATGGTGGTGTAAACAGACCAGTAGCATATTTTTCAGCTACTTTGGATCCAGACGCAGCAGCCTTACCAGGATGCTTGCGTGCTGTAGCAGCAGTTGGTATGAGCTTGAATCAAAGTGAAGGAATAGTGATGGGACATCCTTTAACAGTTATGGTCCCTCACTCAGTCGAAATACTTTTGACACGTTCCCGAACACAGCACATGACTGGTGCTAGGCTTACAAAGTACGAGACAATAATTTTGGGATCACCTAATGTGCAATTAAAAAGGTGCACTACATTGAATCCAGCAACTTTGTTTCCCAGTGAAAATGTTGAAATTGAAAATGCAGATGATATAGAACATGACTGTCTTCAAGTGACTGAATTTTGCACTAAACCAAGACCTGATATCAAAGATACTCGATTGGAAGAAAATGATCAGATTATTTTTGTTGATGGTTCATGTTTGAGAGATGCACTAGGAATATCGAAAGCAGGATATGCTGTATGTACAATAACTGGTGTTCTAGAAGCATCTTGGCTTCAAGGAATTTACTTTGCACAAGTAGCGGAACTAGTTGCCCTTACTAGAGCTTTCCAACTTTCGGCATTAATGAAAGTCACCATTTACACTGACAGTCAGTACGGATTTGGAATAGTGCATGATTTTGGACAATTGTGGTCACAAAGAGGCTTTATGACCTCTTCAGGATCACCAGTGAAAAATGGTGAAAGAATAAGAGAATTGTTACATGCTCTCCAGTTACCAGGAGAAGTGGCAGTGGTAAAATGCAGTGCACACTCAAAATCACAAGACTTAGGGCCTGATTACAACTTTGGAGGAGGTGTTAATCCGTCCCAAATGTGACGGATATAACACCAGCCGTATTACGAGTTCCATAGGATATAATGGACTCGTAATACGGCTGGTGGTATATCCGTCACTTTACCGTCACTTTTGGGACGGATTAACACCTCCTCCAAAGTTGTAATCAGGCCCTTAGTTTCTTTGGGAAATGGATATGCAGATCAAGTTGCAAGGTTTTGCGCATTGAACTGTATATTGCTCAGAGACGAATGGAATTTGATAAGTGAGCCAGAACTGGAACCAAATGAAGCCTTTGCTCTAAAAGTTGTAGACACAATAGAAGAATTGAAATTCCTACAAAATAATGTTAGTAAGGATGAAAAACTCTCATGGAGTAAATTACAATGCGTAAAAAAGCCAGATGATTTGTGGGTTTCAAGTGAAGGGAGATTAGTTTTGCCAGACAGTCTTTTGACACAAATAGCTAGGCTATATCACGGACAAGCACACATTGGAAGAGATGCCATGATTAAATTATTCAAAATTGATTGGTTTAATCCCAAATTTCGCCAAGTTGCTGAAGCAGTTTGCCATCGTTGCGTAATTTGCCAACAAATGAACGCAGGGAAGGGGACCGTAGTAAATTTGAGCCACATTGGAAGAGCATGTGGGCCGTTCAGCAGGATGCAAATGGATTTCATTGAGATGCCTATGCATGCAGGCTTGAAATATGTGTTGGTGATTGTGTGTATTTTTAGTCACTGGATTGAAGCATACCCTACATGCAGAAATGACAGTCTCACAGTTGCAAAACTACTCTTGAGAGAACTAATACCACGTTTCGGATTTCTGATCTCTTTAGAATCAGATAGAGGAAGTCACTTCAATAACAAAGTAATCAAATTACTATGTGCAGCATTGAACATTGAACAAAAAATGCATTGTAGCTACCGCCCTGAAGCATCAGGACTAGTGGAGCAAATGAATGACACGCTGAAATGAAGAATGGCGAAAATATGCGCATCCACAAACTTGAAATGGCCTGACGCGCTGCCTTTGGTGTTAATGTCAATGAGAAACACACCTGATAGAAAAACTGGACTATCACCACATGAAATTCTCATGGGCAGAGCCATGAGACTTCTAGCAATTCCTGTAAATGCCCTTGTAAATATTGCAGATGATATGGTATTGGACTACTGCAAAGGTCTGGCTGATGTGGTCCGCTCTTTTTCTCACCAGGTAGAGGCAACCACCTTGCCACAGATCCAAGGTCCAGGACACGCCCTGAAAGCAGGTGACTGGGTTGTGGTAAAGAAGCATGTGAGAAAATCGTGTTTGGGACCCCGTTGGAAAGGACCTTTTCAAGTGATTCTGACAACTACCACCGCTGTGAAGTGTGCGGGAGTTCCCAACTGGATTCACGCCAGTCACACAAAAAGGGTGACGTGTCCCACAGAAGAAGGTATTGAAGCACTGAAATTACCAACAGCTAACAGGAAAGTACCAGGCACTGAGACATAACGAAGAGAGCCTGAAAGCGAACAAGAAGAAATTGAGACAGAAGAAATATTCTCTGAGGAAGACGCAGTTGATCCTTTTGAGGACAACAGAGAAGAAGCCTCAGGAGGTGACAAAGATCCTATCTCAGGTGAAGAAGCAGGAGAGCCTAATAAGAGGAGGGCTTTCCCAGAATCAGACGATACAGGAAAAGAAGGAGAAAACCTGACTGACCTCCCAGGTGAAGGAGATAAGACAGAGCAAAGTGAAATTGTTCCAATTCTTCCAGAACCGGTTGCAGGTCCATCAGGTGAAAACAACGCGAAACGGAGACAAAGCATATCACCAGTGAAATCAAAGACTAAAGAAACATTAAACGAAAACAAATGGCCAAAAGTGAAGGAGAAAAGAAAGGAAGTGTCTATCATAACCACATCGAATGAAGAAAAGGACACAGCCAAAGAACAAGACATAAGCGAAAAGGAATCGAAAGGAGATGCAAAATTGAAAAGGAAAAGAATAGCGAGCAGAAGATATTCTGGTCCAGAATGGGCATACACAGCCACTAATGATTGGTCAGACAAATTTCAATCTCTTAGTCTTGAAAATGAAGAAGCAGAACAACACTTTGGTACTTGAAAAGTGAAATTTCATGAACATTACCGAATAAGACATTGATAACCCGACTGACTTTTGAAACCGATTTTGAGACAAAGCTGCTAAAACTGATAAGAGACTAAGCTGCTAAAGAAAACTGTGTGAACTTTTACCTCGTTGATCCTTTATATATATATGCAAATTTGATTTGCTAAAGTATCTTCAACTTTCTGATTCTCTATAGATCATGACAGACAATACTACACAAGGACATAAAATGAAATTTTGTAAATACATGTGTATAGGTCTAATAATTGCATGTGTACTAATAATGAAGGCAATGATTCTTGGAATGCATGGAGGAAATGAAAGAGACACGAATGATGCTTCTACTTTTAAAACTACTACTGAATTAACTCCTTTGAAGAAACTCGAACAAGACGAAAAATATTTACATGATTATACGAAGGACAAGAAAGAACTGTCACCTAATGTCTTCTATCGCTTGCTGAGTGAGTATGTTGAGACAATGTTGAGCTTACAATTAGATTAGCAGGTATAGCCCTAAAACAGGACGCTGCTGCCAGAGCCTGGACATCCATAAGAAGAGCTCAAGCAGCAGCCTTATGGTGATGCCAGTAGAAGATAATAAAGACTAATACAATTTATCTTAAACAACAAAGGCGAACCATTAGGTCGGGGTTAAATCACCATTCCTGGAATAGGAAAATATTTACCATGGAAACCTATAAATCAGGGTCAAAGTGTGGCAGAAGAAAGAAGTACTAACGAGGGACAGGGCTGGAAAAGCAGATCCCGGCAGAAAACGTATACATTTAAAAAAATCGACTGCTAAGAAATTGGCAATAAAGGCATATGTGACTATAATCTGTTCTAGAAAAGGTAATTGGTCACAAAGAAAGCATCATAAAATATCTTACAGGTTTAAGAAACCAGTTGCAGAGATCTTTGTGCCCTTGATGATTTTGAGGGAATTATAATACTGGTAAGATAACTCTAGTGTTTAGCACAGTTCTGGGAGAGTTATGTTTTTGTCCGGTCACAGTAAAGTAGCATATATGGGTTAATGTGCCTGCTGCAAAGCACATTGTGTAACATGCAGATCACAGATTTGTAGTTATGTCCATAGATAAGTGGGCTCCTCCTTTTGAGACTGAGATCATTTTGTTACTTTTACTTCATAGGTCACAAGCCTTTTGTTGTAGCACACGTAACTATTTACTTGCATCAAGGAGCTGATGTAAACTATAAACCATAGCTTTAGATCCTTATTGTTTTAATTTTCAATCTGCTGTTATTCTAAGATTGCAAAGAAGAGTTCCTTTGGGAAATAATAAAGTTTTGTTGGTACAGATAACCACAATCACTGTTACATTTTACATCCTGATTTTTGATTCTCCTGACCATTCACTCTTAAGGTATAGGGTCTCTTTACGTGTTTGGCGGTCTTTTGGCAAGACCGCCGCAGTGACGGGCGCCAAAAGACCACCATGTTGGTGTTGATCTGACCGCTGTATTAAGAGTCACACAGCAAAGTCTCCCAAAATACAGCCAAAGTTCTCAAACCGCCAGGACACTGCAGGGCAGGAAAGAGGCGGTCCCACCAAAAGCACCACCAGCCCGCCAAAAAACCTCAGATTATATTACGATCCACGAATCATGAGAGCAGTTCTTCCATGGCAGAAAACCATTGGTGGTGCGAACCGCGGCGGTCGGCCGTCACCACGATTATACACCACACCACATTGGATAGTTTGAAAACCTCACACCTGACACACATGCACACACCCAACACACCTACTAACTGCACTACATAACACACACCTTTACATCCCACAATAGAAAATATTAAAATGCATACAATAATCACTCCTACACATTTCACACAGCACTCATCCCACACCTGCACAACACACACAACACACAATTTAGTACCCCCCACAATACACAGCAACCATCACCCACTCACAACACAGCACCCACACCTCATCACCTATTCATGATTCTCCCCATTTTTCATTAGCTGACCGTCTCATCCACCACTACCATGTCCCCACAAAAACATCCACGTTTTAATGATGACGAGTTGATGATCATGGTGGACGATATTACCAGAGTAGAGCCATACATTTTTGGAGCTGAGGTCTAGCAAATATCATTATCCAGGAAAATGGAGTTGTGACAAAGGATAGTTGACAGGGTGAATTTAGTAGGCAGCTACCCACGCTCAAGGGAGGACATCAGGAAAACCTCAGGGGGAAGGTCCGTTCTATGGCCACCACGCAAAGCCAGCGGGCCTCAAGACTGGCAGTGGACCCCCACCTCCTCCCCTATTTTCACATCATGGGAGGAGAAGGACTTGGACATCCTGCATCCTGAGGTGCTGCCAGGAATACCTGCCAGGAATACCGGGGGGAGTGCAGTCAGGTAAGTCACTACACCACTTAAGTCACTAAAAAGGTTTGTATTGCATGCTCACTAATCACCTTTCCTCACCTCAATGATCAAACTACCCACCACCCCTGTGTCCACATGTACAAATACCCCTCTCTGGCATGCCACATGTCAAATAAATACACCTGGGGGCACCCTGTCCGTATCTGGCATGCATAGTACAGGGACTGACAGCACTACAGCTCCCAGCAGGCACTGTTTCACTTGAAAAAAAACCAGAACAGTGTACCTCAAGTGAAATTGCCTTGCATGTTAAACTAACAATCAAATCAACCCACCTGAATGCTCTACTATTGAACAGTTTATGGCAATGACAGCAATGCTATGGCCCACTACCAGTACTATTACAAGCTACAGCTGTGTTCATTACTAAACTGGCCTTTGAAATTACAATCCAAACAATGTCATGTACTCACCTGCAGGTAAACTATATGGGAAGTTAGATGTACTTTCAATACACCCATCCAGAGGCCCAGGTTAAATGGTAACTCCCATACTATTGGTCAGCTCTGTTACCATTGTGCATTGTCCAGCTGTTAGTTGACTCAATGATGCCATTCACCTTACTAGGAGATAACGTTACATTGTCATGCCTGTACTAAGACAAGATATGAAGGAATCAGCAATCATCTAACCACCAACATAATCCAAGAGCTTGGAGCATGGTGTATGCAATTGCAAATCTCGGTGTCCGCATACCTCTAACCCAGATTTGGAAGCAGTTCTCACTTGTTATATCAGGGGATCATGTAAAGGGTTTGTGTGCAGGTCACATAGCATGTCTAGTGGTCAAAGTTAAACATCACTTGTTGCATCACTTACAGCAACTGTGTTTTCCACTTCTCCTACAGCTAACCTTGCCATTCTCAGAGGACACCCGAGACTGCCACTACCCCTCTGGATGAAAGCCCCAGTCAGGAAAACACCCCTGGATCTTTGGAGAATGACAACGAAGTTGGCCCATCAGGTACACCTGGTCAGTCAACAACTGTGAGCCTTACCCTGCCCACATCGACTCCTCCCAGCCCTGTTGTACCTATATCACAGGCAACCATTCGCCCCCAAATCCTCGGTCCCAAGGACAGTGACTTTCATTGTGTGCCCCCAGTACAGGTATCTAAGTCTCTTGTTGTGACCGCTGACAATGATGGACCTGCCACCAGTGGGAGTGGGCACACTGTGCCAGGGACACCGGCACTTGTGGGAAGGGTGTGTGGTAGGGATGGTGTGGGCCAGGGAATGGGGGCTCCAAGGGACACTACTGGTCAGAACATCATCTCCCAAGTCTTGGGAGCTTACCAACATTCCCAAGGCGTGATGTACCAGGTACTGACCATGACGGGGGAGATCAGACAGCTGCAGAGGACAACCACCAGGATGTCATGCAGCAGTGGAAGGCCCAAAATGCCCACCTGCCTTCCATTGCTGGGGTGCTGAGAGACATGAATACCATCGTGAGTAGGTTTGGTACCCAACATGTGGCCTCTTCCATTAGCAATGAAGCTAGTGGAATGGAGGCCCTGCAAGGGGAAGGACATGCCTCAGACTCCCCACCCTCTGTAGCTGAAGAACCCCCCCCCCCCCCCACACAACCAGACATACAGCAGGAACAGATGCCAAGACCAAACCCACTGCCAGGAAGTGAACCTCAACTGACTGGTTCCCCTTGTGTGCCACAGATACACTCTGTTGACTGTTCTGTAACCAATCTCCATTTTCATATGGTGCAAGGGCACTGGACTTGTGTTTCCAAATGGTGTAGCAGCTAACCTGATGATTTTCTCCACTATGACTAAGCCTATTCCTATTTGTTTTGTGTTTTACATTAATAGTAACATATGTTGTTTTTATTTCCGCAATAAATCACACTTAAACACAGCCCCTGTGTGTGTCTCATTTATCATCCATGTACAATAGTTATGCATACCAACTCTAGTCTGATCATGTCCCTCTGTGTTGTACACCCATTGTTATGGACATCAAACGTGGACTCCATCAGCAGGAGACTCCTTACAATAGGATTGTAACAGGACAGATTTCAAAAACGTTTGAAACTACACACAATCAGTGATAGATATGGTAACAGCACAAACAACATGACTGAGAGTAGCATCAGGATGTTTGCTAAGGTGTAACACAATGCGAAACCACAGAATACAGAAGTTAGGGTCCTGTTACTCTACCAACAAGGCAGGAGGCACACAGATTGGTTCTTTGCATCACCTGGTAAAGTCTTATCACGTACCCATACCCTAGCTTCCAAATATATATATCCCATGGTACGGAGAGACATCCGTACTGATGTACCCTGTCCTGGAACCTTTCACTTACATTGGTCACATACCCGTAGGCTTGTCACTTACCTTTGTCAGTCCACAGTGACATGCAGATTGATCTGCAAAGTAGGAACACACTGACAGCTAGGTTCAAGGTCCTACTATGGCTATGGTCCTACATTTACACATGAGGCAAACACATATCCAGATACAAATGAGAGCATTTGACAACCTCCTGTGCCCTACAGGTAAACTTGACGGGAAAACACTTTTCCACCCCAATGTCCTGACAGTCTATCAATGTTAGCTACACTCCACATAATGCAGACTTATAGTACCTGGTTTCAGCCATGTCCACTTCTCATGTCTGTCTGCAATTCCCATCTGCCTCTGACACTGTCTGTCGTTTGCCGAGGTTGATGAGCCAAACAGGATCTAGGCAAATCTGTGATTGAAAGAGAAAAGGGATGGAACATAGCAGAATACCCTCCTCAAATGAGAGAAGGCATGCCTACAAGTGCAACTTTGCATCTGCTACAACAATACATGATACTGTAGACCACTCTTTCCTGCACACAATACATTCTGTCAGTTTGCATGTACAGCTCACACATAGGCATTGGAGCAATCTACAATCCCACAGATGATGCAGGAAAGGAGGTGACATGCTATCCATCTACTTCAGGTTGCAAATTTATATCACAACATTACGTCTACTTCACATACCTTTTAGTCAAACTGATTGATGAGATCTGCCCTAGAGTCTCCTGCTTCATCTTCCTCTGGCTCCTCGTCAGTTGGCAAATCTGCATTTCCACCCACAGGTTCTGCTGGCTCCCCTTCATATGGTATAAATGGTTTCTGCTGTGTCAGGGCAAGATTGTGGAGCATGCAGTAGGCAACTATTATTTGACATACCTTTTTAGGTGAGTAGAGGAGGACTCCTCCTGATATGTCCAACCACCTAAATCTTGCCTTTACGAGCTCAAAAGTCCACTCAATGACTGCCTTGTCCTCTTGTGGGCCTCATTGTAGAGGTTGTGGATACCTCACTGGTATCAACAACCAAAGACTGGATAGCCAGAGTCATCTGTTAACAAATTGGTAGAACAACACACACATATATGTAGGACACGCAACATTGTTATGGCAGGAAACATACATTGCTAACACACATTTTAATTGTAACTTACCAACCAGATAGGCCCTCTCTGTGTGGAGTTACAGACATCTTGTAAAGTTAAATAAACAACTCACACATATCTGCTGTCGAGTTTGGTTACAAACTCTGATATCCACAGTACAGCACAAAGCTGTGCATCCAATGACACCCTCCTTGGTTAACATTCCTTCAAATAACTCTTGAACTACACTTACAGATTAATCTGTTATTCTATATGTTTGTAAGTCCAACTGACCTGATGTCTTACACATGTTGTTGCACACTATCTACATTTTCAAAGCACATAGGAACCTCAGAGAACGTGTACATAACTATCACCACATGTCATCCAATTGCACAGCATTTACTGCACAGATGCACAAATAGACAACTAAACATGAAGACTATAATTACAAATATACTGCACCGTATGGGGTATAGTTTATGATGCAGATGATAAAACTCTTCCATATATCAAATGTGCTTAAAATGGCAGCCGCCTGACCTACTGTACTGGGCATGTGGAAGTGATCTAAGTCTGCCAGCAGAAGTCGTCATGGCGGTAGGCGGTCACAACCAAAGTGGAAATTGCCATTGGGAGACATTGCTGCCTTTGACGGACTTGGGCCAATGTCAATGTCCCCCGGCAGTGACGGTCATGTACGTGGCGGACGTCACCAACATCTTCTGCAGTGTTGCTCATTTGACTCCTGACACTGTTGACACTGCTGCCAGCAAGACCTCCACAACCTGAGCTGCTTTGTACTGTCTCTGATAGCAATCATGCCACGTCCTGCTGGTGATAGAGCCCCAGCCTTCACCGCTGAAGAGCTGGATAAGCTCATGGATGAGATCATACCCCTGAATGGACAGCCATATGGTTCACCAGAGGGGCAGGTAAGTCCAATGCAATACCAACGTGAGATAGGTGTGATGCATTATGGTGTCCCTGAAATGGAAAGTAGTGAAGGCGTTGATGCATGCAGATGATAATTTGTGAATGAGTGTGAGTTGAGAGGATATAAATGTTTGCCTACTTGCTTTCACTGAAGTGTACTGTCCACTACTATTGGTATGGTGCATGTAGACATGACTTTTTCCTTTTGTCTGTGTCATCCATGCAGGTCAATGCTCATCAGAAGAAGGGGATCAAGAAAGTGCGGACCCTGGGGGTCCCCAGTCGGCAGAGCATCCACTGTAGGAAGTGGTGGGAGGACCTGAGATGCCGGGCCCAGAGGACGGCAGAGGCCAAGCTGGGGATTTCCTCCCAAAGAGTAAGGGGTGCCCATCTGACCTTGAACCCCATAATGTCCCACATTTTGGTGGTGGCCTACCCTGAGGTGGTTGGGCATTTGAGGGCAGCACAGCAGCCAAAAGGGGTAAGTACTGATAGAACCCATTTACTTGCCTCTGCAAGTTAAGTGTACGATGTCTAAGTATTGCAGCTGTGACAATGTGGTAAGTGCTACAGGTATAGTGTCTACTAGGAAGACATGGTACTACAGTTGCAAACATATGAATGCAGTTGTGGCCATTGTATTGTGTATAGGGACATGCAAATCACCAATGTAAACCAAATAGTATGACTGCATGTGGAGATGCACATGTGACTGTGTCATATATGTAACTCTAATCAGCCATACATATGTTTAACCTGCTGTGTCATTCTTCCCACCCAGTGTTCCCAAGTCCATTTACTCAAATGGTAAATTGGATAGCTCTTGGGTCTCTGACCATTCCTACTCGACTGGATCTAGCTCTATGTGCAACACTGGGTCTGACAGATGAGTTACAGGGCCAAATAATCCTATGTCCTGAAATAGATGGACACTTCATGTGAGGCTGTCATCTCTATCAGGCTTTTGGGATGGGCAACTTACTACATTCCCTATGATGTTTGAGGGGGTGTCCCCATTGTCATGTCAGATTCATACATTGAGAAATGTGAAGATTGAGTAGGGTGGACATCCTACATTGTAAAAATCATGGTGACAATACAGTGCCATTTCATGACATTACATTTTATCCTAATATATTTGTTTTTGAGAAGGTAAGTGGCCAGGCTGCTGATCCCTTAGCCTGTGTATATTGTCCATGCTACATACCATACCTAT
The DNA here is from genome assembly GCF_031143425.1 of Pleurodeles waltl. Classification (NCBI taxonomy): domain Eukaryota; kingdom Metazoa; phylum Chordata; class Amphibia; order Caudata; family Salamandridae; genus Pleurodeles; species Pleurodeles waltl. The sequence goes on along the minus strand of NC_090451.1, from coordinate 427,663,582 downwards.
ATGAGTGCAACAAATACAATTTTGTGGCTACATCATGTGTCAATTGATACTTTGTGCCTATTGTAATGATGAAACATCTTCTTTGCCAGACTTACCTTTGCTAATCTGAGGTGGTTTGGACAGTTTTGGTCAGGGCTCTGCTCATTTCCGCCTGACTTAATGATGTAGCAGGTGGTCTATTTGACATATATATGTTGCTGTTATGGGATATGTCATTCAATTTGCTTGACTGTAGGTGTGTGTGTCATTCATGGTTACATAAGTAATCAGTTGTGTAAGTGTTAGTTCTGGACTAAGGTAATAGGAATCACATGTCTGGATAATTGTTAGTGATGTAGGGGTTTAGATGTTGTCATGTAGAGGTTTCTAATCAGCATGTATGGTGGAATTCTATGAGCCCTTCATGGACATTGTTTGGTGTCCATTCTATTGTTGGTGTTACTATGCTCCCTGTGGTTGTCTGTGGATACAACCTGTGTGCTATGTAGGCCCCTTTTGCAGTACATAGAATTGTTGTCTATTTGTCAATGAGTTAGATAATTGGATCCAGATACTCCTAATGAATCTTTTTCTAGTATTTAGATAGCTGTTTCATTTACATGCTATGTCCTTCTCTGAGGCACACTGTCTGGGTATACAATACGTAGTGTCTTCATCTGAGGTGTTTGCTATTGTGTAAATTGTGTACAGAATGAAAAGTTATGTGATTGGAAAGCAACATGCTGTGTCGTATTTGAAATTAGATGAGTTTACTTTAATGGAACATGACTACTGGGGATGGACTGGGCAATTTTGGAGTAGGGAGAGGCATGATATTGTCTTGTCAGTAAACTGCATTTCCTTAGACTGATTTGTTGATAGACAGTGATGATCTGTATGGGGATAGATTTGAGATGTTACCAATCCATCTTGTGCATGCTTTTGAGTTATTGCTGAATTGATGAGATGGTGATGTAGTGGTCAGATGGTGGATTATGTGAAACGATATAGGCTCTGAATGGTTTCTACCTGGGGCTGTATTTGACATAGATGTGTTGTTACTGCTATGTATGTGGTAATGTATGTGGATGTTAAGAATGTGATGACCCTCTCTCTAGCTCTCTTTCTGTTCATCAGCATCAGCAGATGAAGGAGATGGGGCACAGCAGAGTGGGGAAGCTGCTGGCCACCTGACCCGGAGTGCTGAGACCACCAACACAGAGGGATCTAGTGGCCCAAAGGGCAAGGGGAGTGCCATGGGGGAGATAGGATCCACATCTTCATCATTGGAATCCTCCTCCAGCGGACACTCCCTGGCACTAGCGGACCCATCTTGGACCACCCTAGCAACATCTCAGTTTATCACCCCCTTACTACCACCACCCTCCCTGTAGCTCCCAACCCAGTTGTCCGTGCCCGCTCGCCCAAGACGGTCGGCATCTCCTTTGCCACAGGCACCTCTGCCCCTGCTGTCCTCAGTGAGGAGGCTATTGACCTCCTGAGGTCGATCTCAATGAGTCGGTTGACCATTGTGAATGCCATCCAAGGACTGCCAACTCAGATACAACAGAGCAATACGTTCCTGGAGGGCATTCACTGTGCACTGGTTTGCCTAGAGAAGATCCTTTTATGCCCTGGCCTCCACAATGACAGCAGCCAGTAATCCTTTGTCTTCTGTCCCCCCTTCGCCCTCCCCCTTCCTCTTCCTAATCCCAAACCCATCTTCCCCATACTTAGCCAAAGCACACAGAGAGACAAGCATGCATCCACCTCAACATCCAAGGGTAGCTCAGACAAACACAAGCACCACAAGACACACCACCAGCATGCACACAAGCAACATACACCTGCAGACACATCAACAGTCACAACCTGCCCTGATACCCCCAGCATCAAAGACACAACACCTGACACACCTGCAGAGACCACACCAACATTCACAGATCAAGCCACTAGACCTATCTCACCAACAGACAGCAAGAAAGCAGACTCTCAGACATCCACCCCAGTCACCACATCCGCAGACTCTACAACCACAGACACACCTACATGCAGCACATCTACCATACCTGCAGCCACCACCCCAAAAGACACTCACCCACCCACCATGGTATCCCCCAGCACCTCTATCCTCCTTCTCCCAAGAAACATAAACACCCACACTCACCCACCCAACAGACACCCACCACCCACAAGCATACCTCGCACAAACATGCACCCAAGACACTCACACCAACTCCTCAGACAACCACTCCCTCTACACCCAAAACCTTTTGCTATGGCCATCCCCATGTGTGTAAGAAAGCTTTCCTTTTGGAGTTTACCCTTTTTCCTACTCCTCTCCCACCCAGAGATACCCCTAAACATTCAGGAGTCATTCTGACCCTGGCGGTAATTACCGCCAGGGCGGAGGTTGGCGGTAGCACCGCCAACAGGCTGGCGGTGCTCCGCCGGGCATTCTACCGCCGCGGCCAGAAGCGGAAAGCCGGCGGTGTACTGCCGACTTTCCGCTGCCCATGGGAATCCTCCATGGCGGCGCAGCTTGCTGCGCCGCCATGGGGATTCTGACACCCCATACCACCATCCTGTTCCTGGCGGTTCGCCCGCCAGGAACAGGATGGCGGTATGGAGTGTCGAGGGGCCCCTGGGTGCCCCTCCAGTGCCCATGCCAATGGCATGGGCACTGCAGGGGCCCCCGTAAGAGGGCCCCACAAAGATTTTCACTGTCTGCTGTGCAGACAGTGAAAATCACGACGGGTGCCACTGCACCCGTCGCACCCCTTCAACTACACCGGCTCAATTCTGAGCCGGCTTCCTTGTTGATGGGGCTTTCCCGCTGGGCCGGCCTGTGGTCTTCTGGCGGTCGCCCGCCGGCCCCGCGGGAAAGCCAGAATGACCGCCGCGGTCTTTTGACCGCGGAGCGGTCTTTCGGCGGGAACCGCTTGGCGGGCGGCGACCGCCACGGTCAGAATCACCCCCTCAGTGTCTCTACCCAAGTCTGACCCTTCTACCTCCAAGACCTCCCCCGCCCCATTCAAGTATCCATGCCCGCCCCTCCACCTGCCAAGACTTCTACCCCTCCACCTAAAAGCCAGCCCTCCCCTAACCCAAAGTCCAAACCCAACCCTCCAAGTCTGATACCATAGGCCCTCCTCCAAAACCCAATCCTGCCTCCACCCGCCACATAACCCCTGAGGTGCCTGCCTGCCCCATTGATGCCCCTTCCTCTGGAGGTTACATGGCAGTCAGGAGTCAGGTTTGCGGCACACATCTGTACGCTGTGTGCATTCAGCATGTCTGCATTGTGGACTGGCCTATGGCCTTTGTTATACATGTATTGTTTACTTACAATATTTGCTTGAACCAGGTTTCCTGGTTACATCTTTGTCATGCATGTCTTTCCATAGTATGGAGTTGATCCTGGCTGACACTAGTTGTGTGTATATGTGTATGTGTTCTGCTTGGCTACGTTTGTTGTTTGGGCACTATGGCGGTCATTACAACCCTGGAGGACGGTGTTAAAGCGGCAGTAAAATTTTTGGAATTACGACCGTGGCGGAAACCGCCAACAAAGACAGCCACTTTAACACTCAGACCGCCATGGCGGTACAAACAAACAGCTCGGCGGTCACCGCCAACAGACAGGCAGAGGACAATGTACAGCCCACAGTATTATGACAGGCCAATCCGCCACCTTTTCCGGGGCGGATACACCGCAGATAAAAACACGGCAGAAACAGGCATTTCGAATGAAAAACGCTCACCTCTACCCACTCCACGAGGAAGGAGGACACCATGGAGCCGGAACTCCATATTTTTCCTGCAATAGTCTTCCTGCTCCTGTACCAGGAGCACCAACGCCGGCGGCGAAGACCACAGTGAGTACTGCACCTACGACACAGGGGAGGGGGGGAGGCAAAAAAACAGGGACACCCCCACGCAATACCCCCACCCACACCCACTACAACACACACACCAATGCATCTCTATACATCACAGTTATACCCCCAACCCCCCCGGAAGAATGCAAAGACAAAAGGAAATGAATGTAACCATTGTAATATATCAAAATTCAGAATGCAAAAATATACATATATACACTATTAACAAAATATACACCACGATTAGTAGTCCAGGTATTGCACCATTCATAATCCGTGGACCACTGGGCCCAAAATGCATGGGTGAGGCCCACACACGATACCAGATCAAAACAGAGAGAACACTGCTGGGGCATCAGAAAGAAATACAACAGGCACCTCAGGGGGAAGGGAGGGGGGGGGGCACCTCAGCCAGATGAGTGCACTACGCCAGATCCACGAGGGGGCTCCATGCCCATTATTGTATCCTGGGGAGTGCAAAGCCACAGTCTCTCAAGTCTCTCCAGTGGGTGGTTTGCCCACTGTTACATCCTGGGGAGTGCAAAGCCACAGTCTCACAAGTCTCTCCAGTGGGTGGTTTGCCCACTGTTCAATCCTGGGGAGAGCAAAGCCACAGTCTCTCAAGTCTCTCCAGTGGGTGGTTTGCCCACTGTTCAATCCTGGGGAGTGCAAAGCCACAGTCTCTCAAGTCTCTCCAGTGGGTGGTTTGCCTACTGTTACATCCTGGGGAGTGCAAAGCCACAGTCTTTCAAGTCTCTCCAGGGGGTGGTTTGCCCACTGTTCCATCCTGGGGAGTGCAAAGCCACAGTCTCTCAAGTCTCTCCAGTGGGTGGTTTGCCCACTGTTCCATCCTGGGGAGTGCAAAGCCACAGTCTCTCAAGTCTCTCCAGTGGGTGGTTTGCCCACTGTTCAATCCTGGGGAGTGCAAAGCCACAGTCTCTCAAGTGGATGCCTTTCTCCACTGGTTCTGGAGGGGGACTGGTGCCCAGAGTGCTTCATCCAGGTGCAGGACAGAGGTAGTGAATGCATGTCTCCACTGGTTCTGGAGGGGTACTGGTGCCCAGAGTGCTTCATCCTGTGCAGGACAGAGGTAGTGGATGCATGTCTCCACTGGTTCTGGAGGGGGACTGGTGCCCAGAGTGCTTCATCCAGTGCAGGACAGAGGTAGTGGATGCATGTCTCCACTGGTTCTGGAGGGGGACTGGTGCCCAGAGTGCATCACTCACCCCGTGACGGTCCCTGTTGCGTCAGTGCCCCTGCCGCTCATGGGCTAGCGGTGCTTGACTTGGCGGTCCTTGCCCTGTTCAGCGGTGCATGCCCTGTTCAGCGGTGCTTGACTTGGCGGTCCTTGCCCTGTTCAGCGGTGCTTGACCTGGCGGTGCTTGCCCTGTTCAGCGGTGCCTGACTTGGCGGTCATTGCCCTGTTCAGCGGTCCTTGCCCTGTTCAGCGGTGCTTGACTTGGCGGTCCTTGCCCTGTTCAGCGGTGCTTGACTTGGCGGTCCTTGCCCTGTTCAGCGGTGCTTGACTTGGCGGTCCTTGCCCTGTTCAGCGGTGCTTGCCCTGTTCAGCGGTGCTTGACTTGGCGGTCCTTGCCCTGTTCAGCGGTGCTTGACTTGGCGGTCCTTGCCCTGTTCAGCGGTGCTTGCCCTGTTCAGCAGTGCTTGACTTGGCGGTCCTTGCCCTGTTCAGCGGTGCTTGCCCTGTTCAGCGGTGCCTGACTTGGCGGTCCTTGCCCTGTTCAGCGGTGCTTGACTTGGCGGTCCTTCACTGCCCAGCTGGGCTGGGGCTGGCGGTCCTTCATTGCCCAGCTGGGCTGGGGCTGGTGGTCCTTCATTGGGCAGCTGGGCTGTGGCTGGCGGGGCCCTCCTGGGCAGCTGGGCTGTGGCTGGTGGGGCCCTCCTGGGCAGCTGGGCTGTGGCTGGTGGGGCCCTCCTGGGCAGCTGGGCTGAGGCTGGCGGGGCCCTCCTGGGCAGCTGGGCTGAGGCTGGCGGGGCCCTCCTGGGCAGTGACGATGGGGCTGGTGGTGGCCTCCTGGGCAGCGACGATGGGGCTGGCGGTGGCCTCCTGGCCAGCGACGATGGGGCTGGTGGTGGCCTCCTGGCAGCGGGGATGATGGCGGTCCTCTCCGCCGTGCTGCTCCTCCCAGACTTTACGGGTTTCTTGTGCCCCTTCCCCACCTTGGGAGGAGTCACAGCTAAGTCCACACTCCCCCGGGGACCCCTGTGAGCGGCTTGGGTGGCTGTAGTCTTCCCCCTCTCCCGCCGGGCACTGGCCAACTTCTGGTGCTTCACGGGGGGACTGGCTGTGCTCTGGCTCCGTGCCACACTGGCTGTCCTGGTGGCCGGTGCACTCCACATACCTGTGACAACAGGTACCACTGGTCCCGTTGATTTTGTGGCTAAGGTGCTAGATCAGAACCTATGAGTTGGACGGGGGTGGTGGGAAATAGGTTAAGGGTGGACAGGAAAAGTTGTTTGGAGACACTGGGACGGGTAGCTGGAGGGGGTTTGGGAGTGGAGGAAGAGGTGGTGGTTGTAGGAGGTGTAACTTTTGTGGCTTTGGGTGCAGGTGCATGCGCTGGAGGCTGTTGTGAGGTGGATGTATGTTGGGTGGGTGTGTGCCTGCATTTGTGTATCTTGGGAGGGGGCGTCACAGACACACTGGGAGAGCACACAGGGGAGGTGTGAATGGTAGTGGGGGTGGTGACTGCACGTGAGCGGGGTGTGGTGGTGGGTGTGCTGGTGCGGGACGTAGTGGCTGTAGTGGTAGTGCATGCAGGTGTGAGTGTAGACGAGACTGGGAGGGAGGAGGGAGACGAGGAGGAGGGGGACACAGTGGAGGCAGTGGATGTTGGTGTGTCTGTATGTGTGTGATGCTTGCGTGAGTGCCTGTGGGATATGTGGTGCTTATGTTTGCCTGAGCTTCCCTTGTGCGGTGAGGTGTGTGCAGGCTGGTCTGATGGTGTGCTTGGGATAGGCAGAGGTACAGGGGATTGGGTCTGGGTGGAGGAAGTTGGAGGGGGGAGGATAGACACAGGGACAATGGCTGCCATCAGTGCTGAGGCCAGAGTTTGAAAGGTTCGATGAAGGGCAGCCTGACCAGAATGAATGCCCTCCAGGAATGCATTGGTTTGTTGCAACTCCCTTTCTACACCCTGGATGGCATTCAAAATGATAGACTGCCCAACAGTGAGGGACCTGAGGAGGTCATTGGCCTCCTCACTGTGGGCAGCAGAGGTGAAAAGAGCAGGGGCTGAGGTGCTTGGGGCAAAGGTGATGCCCACCCTCCTGGGTGAGCGGGCATGGGGCACATGCTGAGGGGCTGCTGGGAGGGCGGTGCTGGTAGGGGGGGTGGTGGCTGTACCTGTAGTAGTGGGGGGCACAGATGTTGCCGCGACCACAAGGGAGCTCCCATCGGAGGACAAGTCTGTGTCGCCGGTTTCAGCTCCTGTCCCCTCCGTTGTGCTCCCCTCGCCCTCCGTCCCACTGGTGTATTCAGAGTCCGTAGTGTGGCCCTCCATGGCCATGTGGGATGTAGCTCCCTTGTGCTCCTGTGCCACTGCTCCTCCGCCTGATGATGCTAATGCACACAAGAACAGGGAGACCGCAAAAAAAGGGGGGGGAACAGAAGAAAGACATGTTGAGTGCATGGCTTACCGCTACCGTTGGCGGACAAGACAGACACAGCAGCCCCCTGCACTACGTCGCCCTGTTGGGCTCTACAGTGCAATTCCTAGGAAATGGCCTACAAGGCTATGGACGACATCTGCACACATAGATGACACAGGTGCATGAATAGCTGTACTTGGCACTCTACAGAGGTGGGGTGGGGGGCCACAGGGCCATGCCTTACGAAGGGGCCTAGCCTACGGAACTCACCCTGGCCTAGGGAAACCCACAGCCCTCCTCCCCCACCCAGACCCCTCCACTGCACGCTAAGTCAGCTGACTGAGAGTGTTCTCACCCCCTTGTGTCTGCTGTGATGCCCTCAAGCGCCCATCCAACTCTGGGTAGGCCACCGCCAGGATCCGGAACATCAGGGGGGTCATGGTTCGACGGGCACCCCTCCCACGTTGGGAGGCCATCCCCAGCTGAGCCTCCGCCGTCTTCTTGCTCCAGAGGCGAATGTCCTCCCATCTTTTCCGGCAGTGGGTGCTCTGTCTGTGGTGGACCCCCAGGGTCCGGACGTCCTTGGCGATGGCACGCCAAATATCCTTCTTCTGGTGGGCGCTGACCTACATGAAATGTACAGGGGAAGAAGAGAAGTCATTACCCACTGCGCCGTCAAAGTGAGTGGCCCCCATCCCTACCCTTGCCATGTGGCACATGCACCCACCGTCTTTCATGCACTCAGAACTCTGCCCCCTTCCTTCTTACAACCAGCCCTCTCCACACAGGCATAGCCCATACAGCATCCTCCCTGTGTACTTACCTGTTGGCCTGGAGGACCGTAGAGTAGCGTGTACTGGGGGAGGACCCCATCGACGAGCTTCTCCAATTCCTCTGACGTGAAGGCAGGGGCCCTTTCCCCAGACGCACGAGCCATTGTCTCTTCCAGACCGAGGTCACAGCAGCACTTGCAGTGTAGGTCCTCTCCTGTCGAAGATCAGGTATCGAGTGATTCAACAGATAGAAAATGGCGGTCACGTCCGCGGCGGTCACGTCCGCGGCGGTGCGTACCATCACCGCCGGCGTACATCGTCATTGACTCCTGGGACCCACAGGGTTCAATGTTAACCAATGCAGCATTGCGCCGCGGTCTTCGACCGCCTACCGTGACGGTGTACAACGCCAGTGCAGTTACCTTACATCCCATCGTCCCACTTTAGAGGTCAGGCAGCCGCCATTTCAGGGGCCCACATGGCTCTATTTTTAACTGCGTCACACATATCTAGGCCTTGCCTCAACACTCATACAGGGCAAATTTCGGATTAGGATTCGTGTTCTGTGTAAGCTGTGGGTACATACCTCAGAGTTGGTTGACTCTGTGCTCGCTGTTGTCCTTCATAGGCACCGTCCACTGGGACATGTGAGGAGATGGCGAAATCCTCCGGTGTACCGACCGCTGGTGGACCTGTCGACAATGGAGGAAAGAAATTTGATAATCACCTACAGGTTTGACCGTGCCACAATCCAGGAACTGTGTACCCAGTTGGAGCCAGACCTGATGTCAGCAATCCGCCATCCCACATGAATCCCCCCTCAAGTGCAGGTGCTATCAGTGCTCAATTTCCTTGCAAGTGGGTCATTTTAAACAACTGTGGCCATGGCATCAGGGATGTCCCAGCCTATGTTTTCCAACGTATTGTCCAGAGTGTTGTCTGGCCTTCTGAAACACATGCGGAGCTACATCGTTTTCCCTCAGGTGGAGGATTTGCCTACAGTGAAAGGTGACTTCTATACCCTTGGACATATCCCCAACATCATATGTGCCATTGATGGGACACATGTGGCATTGGTACCCCCCGCAGGAGTGAACAGGTGTACAGGAACCAGAAGAGTTTTCATTCGATGAATGTACAGATGGTATGTTTGGCTGACCAGTACATCTCCCATGTGAATGCAATGTTCCCTGGCTCAGTGCATGATGCTTACACCATGCGGAATAGCAGCATCCCTTATGTGATATGTCAACTCCAGAGGCACCGTGTGTGGCTATTAGGTGACTCTGGTTACCCCAACCTGTCATGGCTACTGACCCCAGTGAGGAATCCCAGGACAAGGGCAGAGGAACGCTACAATGATGCCCATGGGCGAACTAGGAGGGTGATCAAGCGGACCTTCGGCCTCCTGAAGGCCAGGGTCCGGTGCCTCCATATGACAGGTGGATCCCTATTCTACTCACCAAAGAAGGTGTGCCAGATCATCGTGGCCTGCTGTATGCTTCACAACTTGGCTTTGCGACGACAGGTGCCTTTTCTGCAGGAGGATGGTCCAGATGGCAGTGTTGTGGCAGCTGTGGAGCCTGTGGACAGTGATGAGGAGGAAGCAGAGGAAGAAGACATGGACAACAGGGACTCAGTCATCCAGCAATATTTCCAGTGAAACACAGGTGAGATTACATTCCTGCCTACTACATGTACTTTTACACTTCTACCTCTATCCTGACTGTCGACTTCACCTAGTGTATGGTCACTGAGTTGTCACTTTCCCTTACGGTTTCACAGGTGTGGGTTCCAACGTGTGTCATCTGCTTAGATTGCTCATGGACTAGAGCTGTGTGACATGGGTATGTTGACATTACTATTTCAAGAACATTTTGTCACTGTAATTGCAAATACACTATTTCGAAATCACAGACAGACTCCAGATCTTTTGGTGCTTTAGGTGTGTTTATTTAAATACAAAATATTGGAGGGGGAAGTTAAATGGTGAGGGGTGATGGCGGAGGAGTGTCCATGGCAGAGTCCAGTCTATTAGTCTCACAGGTGCATTGCCCATATGGGCATAGGAAGTGGAGCTGGGGCAGTTTCAATATGGACAGGGTGACAAAGTGGGACAGTGGGATGACAATCAGGGTGGTCTCATTTCTTGGCGGGGGTCTTGGCATCGTGCTCTGTCTTGTTCCTGGATCTCAGGGACCGTTTGCGGGGTGGTTCTCCCTCTGCAGGGGGTGGGGTGCTGGTGTGGTGGTTCTGTGGCGGTGCCTCCTTTCCACTAGTGCCGGCGGAGGTGATGGGCAGTTCATCGTCCATGCTAGTGTCAGGGGCCCCTTGTAGTGCCACAGTGTCCCTCCTGGTGTTGAGTATTTCCTTCAGCACCCCTACGATGGTGCCCAGGGCGGAGCTGATGGTTCTGAGTTCCTCCCTGAACCCCAAATACTGTTCCTCCTGCATGCGCTGGGTCTCCTGAAACTTGGCCAGGACTGTTGCCATCGTCTCCTGGGAGTGGTGGTATGCTCCCATGATGGAGGAGAGGGCCTCGTGGAGAGTGGGTTCCCTTGGCCTGTCCGCCCCCTGTCGCACAGCAGCCCTCCCAGTTCCCCTGTGTTCATGGGCCTCTGTCCCCTGGACCGTGTGCCCACTGCCACTGCCCCCAGGTCCCTGTTGTTGTTGGGGTGGTGGGTTATCCTGGGTTCCCTGTAGTGGTGGACACACAGCTGATTGACGTGTCCTAGGGACAGAGGTATGGGCCCCCTGGGTGGGTGCTGTGCTGGTGTTACCAGAGGGGGAAGGTCTGTGGTGGCCTGTGCCTGTGTGAGGGGAACCGACTGTCCCAAGGCCCACGATGGTCCGGGCTGGTCATCTAGATCCAGGTGGACAGAGGTGCTGTCATCACTGTGGGCCTCTTCTGTGGGTGGAGTGGAAATGTCTGGACCCTCCTGTCTGGTGACATTGGGTATTGGTCCTGCAGGGGTGGAAAAGCATGATTATTGCTTCTGTGTGTGTCATGGTGTGCAATGGGTGGGTGAGCGTGTACCCCAGTGCTGGCATTCCTGTGTTTGGGCTTGTGTGATGATGGTTTGGGGGGGTGTATGGGTATGTGCAGTGGGCATGCTTTAGTGATGGGTGTCCATGCGTTGGTGTTGCATGCAGGGGTTGGTGTTGGGATGGGTGGTTTGTGATATTGGTACATTTGTGAGGAGTTGGAGTGACAGGGGTGGGGGCGAGGGTGGGGGTATGTGATAGCATGCAGGTAGGGTGGGGGATATGGTAGTTAAAGGTTTGACTTACCAGAGTCCATTCCTCCACCTACTCCTGCGAGGCCCTCAGGATGCAGAATCGCCAAGACCTGCTCCTCCCATGTTGTTAGTTGTGGGTGAGGGGGTGGGGATCTGCCGCCAGTCCGCTGAACCGCCTGGTGGTGTCTTGAGACCACGGAACGCACCTTCCCCTGTATGTCGTTCTACCTCTTCCTGATGTCTTCCCGATTTCTTGGGTGTTGTCCCACTGTGTTGACCCTGTTGACTATTCTTCGCCATAGCTCCATCTTCCTTGCAATTGAGGTGTGCTGCACCTGTGCTCCAAATAGCTGTGGCTCTACCCGGACGATTTCCTCCACCATGACCCTGAGCTCCTCCTCTGAGAACCTGGGGTGTCTTTGCCGTGCCATGGGGTGGTGTAGGTGATGTTTGGGGTGGTGTGTGGGCTGATAAGTGTGGTGATATGTAGTGGTGTGTGGTGTTTTGTGCGTGGAAGTTGTGTGGGTGATGGTGTTGTGTGCCTGTGGATGCTAGTTTGTGGATGGTGGTGTCTTTCTCTGGTTTTCTCTCTGTAATACTGGTCATAGGGGTTTGTGGGTGATGTGGGTGTGCGTTTTATATTGTAATGGGTGTGTGGGAGTGGTGTGTGTATGTGTATCAGGTTTGTGTATTTCGAATTGTCCAATGTGGTAGTGTTTTGTAAATGTGTGTGTATTTTGAGCGCAGCGGTGTGTACCGCCAATGGAATACCGCGGTTGAAAGACCGCCGCGTGACGGTGTTGGCGTGACGGTGGAGGATTTGTTTTCGCCAGTTTATCACTGACCTTTGGTGTGGCTGACTTGTGTGGGTGTCTGAATTTTGTCAGATTCTGAGATGTGGGTAATAATAGCTGTGGCGGAATTCTGCGGCCACAGCGGTGTGTTGGCTGTCTTCTGCACGGCAGTAAGCGGCTTTTACCGCCAATGTTGTAATGACCCCCTATGTGTGGTTGTGGCCAGTGTTTTTGTGCAAAAGTGGTTAGGTATGTATTGTGTCATGGGCATTTGTGTGTTGAAGGGATTAGTTGTGTTGGTATTGTTTGTTGTTGGTTTTGCTGATGTGTTTGTTGGTGTGCTGTGTGGCTTTGTGTACATTGAGTGTGTGAAAGTTATGTATATGAAATGTTGTTCACAGAGTTCTTTATAGGCCTATCAGTAAGCAGTATGATTATGTATTTGTATGTGTGATTTGCGTGTAGGTGCTACGTTGTGAAGTCTGTGTGATGTATCCCTGGGTAGTGTCCCCTGTGTGTCCCTGCCAAGTGATTGTAGATGGTGAGGATGTGTTGTTTTTTGATGTGTTGTGGTGTTGTGTGGTAGTCTATGAGTGTTGGCCTGTGCAGTGTTTCTGTGAGTACCTGTGTGTGTTTGTGAAGTTTGTGTCTGTATGTTTGTGTGTGTGATAGTGTTTTTGTTGTTTATATGTGAGTGTGTCTGTCTGTGAGTGCATGTGTTAGTGTGCATTTACATGTGAGTGCCGCCCTCGCACCCCTTCCTGAATGTATGTTATGTATGTATGAAAATTGTCATTATACAACAATAACAGGTAAGAGTGTGTACTTATGGTTGCTGTCATCATCGCTGATTTGGAAGTCGTTGGATGAGCAATAGCAGCGGGAAGACTTATAGTTCCGATTCCATGGCACCTCTGGATGAGTATGGCTTCCTGAAGGTGAGTTTCTCCTTTTCTACAGTTGGTTTCCACCTGGGTTTCCGTGGTGGTGCAACCGCGCCAGAAACCTTGGCGGTGTGCAACCTTGTAATCTGTGCAGCGGAAACATGGTCTCCGCCTCCTGCAGGTGACTATCGTTGTCCTTGGGGGCTAGGCTTTCGCTATATTCTGTTGGGAATACCGCTATGGTCATTATATGGTTGTCTTCTCCACCAGCCTGTTGGCAGTGCGACCGCAACCACCAAAATGGCAGTCCTGGGACTGCCAAACTCGTAATGAGCCCTTAATCTTTAAAAATTCATATCGCTGGTTCCCTTTATTAGATTTGTGTCATTTTGGTGTCATTTTAAAGATAAAAATATAATCTATAGTTATAAATTGGTGCTGAATTTTTATTGTGTTTTGTATTTTACTTATTTACTGTTTTCTTGATATTAAGGGCCATATTTACACTTTTCGACGCACAACTGCGCCAACGCAGTTGTGCGTCAAAAAATCTAACGCCGGCTAACGCCATTCTGAAGCACCATGTGGGCGCCGTATTTATTCAATGACGTTAGCCGGCGTTAGCCGGCGGCGCTGCCTGGTGTGCGTAAAAAAAAATGACGTACACCAAGCAGCGCCGGCGTAGGGGAATATGGAGCTTGGACGCCAAAAAATGGGGCAAGTCAGGCTGAGGCAAAATTATCGCCTCAACCTGATTTGCGCCATTTTTTCCGACTCCCAACCCCCATTGAAATGACTCCCGTCTTAGCAAAGACAGGAGTCATGCCCCCTTGCCCAATGGCCATGCCCAGGGGACTTCTGTCCCCTGGGCATGGTCATTGGGCATAGTGGCATGTAGGGGGGCACAAATCAGGCCCCCCTATGCCACAAAAAAAAAAAAATAATGCTTACCTGAACTTACCTTATGTTCCCTGGGATGGGTCCCTCCATCCTTAGGGGTCCTCCTGGGGTGGGCAAGGGTGACAGGGGGGTGTCCTTGGGGGCATTCCGAGCCCACAGGTCCCTTAATGCCTGCCCTGACCAGGCGCTAAAAAACGACGCAAAAGCGGCTGGACGTCATTTTTTTTGACCCGCCCACTCCCGGGCGACATTTTTGCCCGGGAGTGTAAATACGGCGCACATGCCTCGGAGTCACTTTTTTAGACGGGAACGCCTACCTTGCATATCATTAACGCAAAGTAGGTGTCCACGCAAAAAAATTACGCAAACTCCATGGACTTTGGCGCTAGACGCGTCTAACCCCAAAGTATAAATATGAAGTTAGTTTTGCGTCGGAATTGCGTCAAAAAAAACGACGCAATTCCGGCGCAAACAGAGTATAAATATGCCCCTAAATGCTTTGCACACCTGTTTCCTAAGTTAAGCCTTACTGCTCATTGCCAAGCTACCAAGGTTTGAGCCAGGACTAACTTATTGAGACCTTGACTGGACCTAGTGGGGGTTTGTGGCCTATTGCTAAGTGTAGGTACTTAACTGCCCTTACCAATAATTCACTTTTCAACAAATATCCTCACGCGCCCATACATGCAAGGTGGCTTCGGAGCCCCGGAATTACACTTGTACTATCTATGTGTGCAAGCATATTTTGCTTATTATTGGTGCCACCCCCAAATATACACCATACATGGTCATAGAGAGTGATGATGTGCACCCCACACCTCTTAAGGCCATATTGCTACATGTGCGCATTAACATATCTTCCACTGAAATAAACACTATGATTAGTACTCTAAAAGATTGGCAAGCACTCGGCACACAAGCGAGAAAACCCCCTGACATTACCTCTTGCATGTCATCCAGCACTCTAAATCATGCAGGAACCCAATACGTTATCTATATTAGGGAAGGCAGGTTTGAAAACAATAGGAGACCCATTCCTGGGCTGGACCTTCATTGAGGGCACAAACTTCTAAAGTACTAAAAAACAGACTCCCTTGCTAATCTTTCTTTATCACCGCCTACGACGGGCCATAAAAACCTATTACACCTTGTTTCCAAGTGAACCTGCCACAATAGAAGCACTACAAACTCTAATTATACGTAATGATAGGACAAATCTCATTACTAGCCTGTATAATGCATCCCAGCAGGAGGGGACAGCAAATATTTTTCCTGCAGTAGATAAATGGAATATACTTTTAGATGACCCACTAACACTAGCAGACTGGTAATTGTGCTGTGTCACAATGAGTAGACTGACATCGAATTGTAACTTAAGAATAATTCACTTTAACACCAAATGTACTACTCACCTCATCAATTATGTAAACTCGAACTGTGGAGAAATACTCAGTGAACCCATTGCACCAAGTTGGAAGCAGAGTTTTTACATGTGGCCTGGACCTGTGACCCGGTGCAAAAATATTGTCTGCAAGTGACTCTGGCCTTATCAACAATGATGCTTGAACACCTGGCATGCACCCCTCTGATGTGTCTACTTGGCATGTCAAATCACTCCAACCAAGTAACCAGAAGCTAACTGTGATAGCACTATTGACAGCCAAAAAGAAAAGTAACTATACATTGGGGTGGTAGAATGACAACTAAATTTGATATGTGGCTTAAAGTCCTAGCATATTATAGAGATCAGCTAGACCATTATGCAGAACAGGTTCCTCCATCATGGAGACCTAAAGATATACGGGGCTTATTTACCTTATATCTACTTACATCAGCATCTACAGTACAGACACATACAATTATACTATTTTTTTATACAACCATCTGAAATGACATATGAGATGTTGCATATTATAATAACTACCTTTGTGATTAAATGCAGTGATGGTGTTGTGTTGCAATTGTCTTTTTCATGGTTACATTCTCATTAAATCTAATCAAAAGAAAAAGAAAGAAATTGGAAACTCTTTATACTACCACTAATTCTACTACTCACTCACTAATGTTCTCAATGAAGAAATTTTTTTAAAATAATAAACCCTCCACAGAAGTCCCAACCTGTTTTGAAAGATGCTGACATTTTAGAAGAAATCAAAACATATTATATTTTTAGGAAAGTCCCCCTTTTTGCCCTGGTCACCCCCAAACATTTTGGACATATACTGGTGGTTACTGACTCTTGGCTGTGCCATGGGTACTGCTTACCAGTTCCAGGGCCAGGGCTCTGTGTAAAGTGGATATGCAAATTAGGCTAATTATAATTGGCAAAATTAACCTACATATAAGTCCCTAGTATATGGTAGGACATGTAGGTTTAGATACCCCAGCATAGGTAGTGACCCCATAGATGCACTGCCAAGGTGCCCAGTTTCATTTTAAAGACAGGCCTGCCTTCCTGGCTGCTTTTAAATTAAGGTTAAATGCAAATTTGACTTTGCAATTAAAAGAAGTTCTAACGTCTTAAACAACCTTAGTTTTTACATTTAAGTCACCCCTAAGGTGTGCCCTATGCACCCCTACTGCTGGGTGCCATGTGACTATAAGCAGGGACCTTATACAAATAGTTTTATAAGCCCTGGTGAGGTAAAACAGCCAAATTTGTTTTCCCCTCATTGTAGTGAATGCCTCCGTAGGGTAGAATGGGGAGACTTCATTTTAATTTTAAAAGTCCACTTAAGTAAAAGATCGCTCAAGTTTGGTATCAAATTAATTGTTATAATAAATCCCACAACTTCCAGTTGTGGGATTTAATATAACTTGTTCAGATAGAGAGTTTTAAACTTTACCTGAAAAGTTGCCAACTTCAGCCCTGCAGTGTTTTTGCTGATTTGCTCTGATTGGCCAGCCTCTGGCAGCCTGGCCAGGTAGCCTTGATGAGGTGTGAAGTAGCCTGGCTCTACATAAAGAGATGTGCCTGGGGAAGGAGATCTCCCCCCAGCAGATGGGGAAACAGGAAGGGGGAGGGCTGTCAAACTGGTCTTCAAAGGCAGGGAAGAACATCTGGAGCAATCCAGCAACACCCTCACATCCTGCAAACCCAGACAATTAGGTGCCCCTTTGATTAGATTAGGCGAGAGCAGGAGAGGGGTGTGTTTAGGATTTTTAGCCACACCAGTGGGTGGGCTCAGCCAGATGTAACCTCAAAAAATAATTTTCAGCCGTTACGGATTTTTGAGGAATGTTGCTCCTTGGGATTGATTTTTGCCACACTTCCCAGGAAGTGGTCATCACGGGGGAAGGACCCTACACCTGACTGGAGAACCAGGACCCCCCTGCTTTTCACCCAGGAGCAAGGATAAAACTGAAAGACCTGCAACCACACCTCAGATTCCTACCAGGAAGAACTGCAGGAGAAAAAGGACTGCCCTGCTGGACCCCTGGCCTGCACCTGGACACTGCACTCTAGAGGACTGCACCAGCTGCACACTTGAGCTTCACCACAAAAAGGACTTTGCCTGGCTTCAGCTGGTTCAAGAAGGGATTCCCTGTTTGCTACAGGTGAAAACTTGCTAACCAGTGTCCCCTGCACCAACTCCTGAAGAAACCAACCAGCTGGCCTCTGTCCAGTGGCCAAAAAGGAGTTTGCGCCAGGTGCATTCTGGGAGCTGTAGGCCGTACCCTCAAGGAGCATCCCAAAGCTTCTGGAACCTTGGGGTGAGCTGTGGACCTCAAAAGAACCTTAAAGGAACATCTGGAGGAAGATACAGGAGTTTGGGGAACTTTGGAGAACTTTTGGAAAAAGCCACGGCAACTCTAGCTGCCTTGCTTCAACCAGGACCCGTCCTGACTTGCAGGTTCGTCCCAGTGAAGAAAATCTCAGAAAAAGTGACTAAGTCCAAATGTAGGAAGTTGACCTGGACCTTCCAGGCAGTGTATCTGAAGACGGCTCTAGGAACGTTGGATCGAGATTCAGGTTTGCCCCTGTTGAAGGATTTTTATCTTGAAAAAACGATTAAGTCCGAAGGTAAAAATCTCCACCGAGGGCTACCGCGACGCGAATCTGAGGAAGAGTTCCAGGAGGTCAGACTGGACTGGCAACTTTGTCCTGCTGAAGAAAAATCTCCAGAAAAACGACTAAGTCTGAAGGTAAACTTTTGACGAGGACTCCCGCGATCTGTAGCCGAGCAGGGATCTTTCGTGGTCAGCCTCAAACTTTGACTTTGCCCTGTCGAGGTGTGACCAGATGACCAGATTGGCGCTATTCGTTTCTAAGTGCTAAAAAGCCTTAATTCTTTACAAATTCATATCTCCGGTTCCCTTTATTCAATTTTATTCGTTTTGGTGTCATTTTAATGCTAAAATTATTTCCTATTTTTATAAAAATAGTTTTGGATTTTGAAACTGTTTCCTGTGTTTTATTTACTTACTGTTTTGTGATATTTGAATGCTTTACGCTTTGTCTCCTAAGGTAAGCCTTGTCGCTCATTGCCAAGCTACCAAGGGTTGAGCTAGGTTTAATTTACTGAGACCTAACTGGACCTAAGTGGAGGTTAGTTGCTTATTGCTAAGTGTGGGTACTTACCTGCCCTCACCAATAACCCTTTTTCCAACATTTTTGGTACACAGTGGTGGGATCGTGTACTTGTGTTCAGTATCACGTTACAGTTTTAAGTAAAGCAAATTAAAAATCCTTTAAATTGTCCTAGTGCAAAAATTGTTTTTAATTTTTAATTTGGATTAATTTCAATTATTGAATTTTTTTGATTTTTCTAAATTCTTGTTTCCAATTGGTTGTCTTTTGGGTTCTATCTTTTCTATTAGCCTTCTTCTTCTGTTTCTACTTCTTTTCCTTTGTCCTCTCCCCCCATTATAAAAGACCACACTTAAGTCAGAAAACAACCATTCACTTACCTTTTGTCCATCTGTTTCCGTTTTTTCTGTGGATTCATCCTGTGATGGAGACCTCTACACAACGAGACCGCGAAGATACCTAAGGAGGAGAGAAAGAAAAGGATCCATGAAGGGACAAGTTCAGAAGTAATCCTCAAACCTGAAAAGAAATAGATAGACCTAAAAGTGAACAGCCAAACAGAAAATCTGTGAATTAAAATTCATATATATAATTGTGAGAAGAACAAATACAATAAAATCAATTACCATATCCTTCTATCCTACAAAATTGTCGGAACTGTTCTTTGTGCCTGCATACAGCCAACCCACAACACAAGGGAAAGATGATAAAAAGCCCAAGGAGTCCACACAAGAGTTCCCCAAAAGTTCTCAGGGTGGGGGAGCCCCAACCCATTCCACTTCTAAGGGGAGGCATTATGATCCTCTTGAGGCAGGAAAGTTTCAGGAGCTTACTAAGGCCGGCAAGTGCTTTGAGTGTCATCAACCTGGACACAAAAGAGGAGATGCTATCTGCTCCAAGAAGCCCTCCACTGGTGGGCAATCCCAGGGGGTTGCTAGTGTAGGGATGGCGGTGGAAGTTGGCCCAGGGCTGGGATCAGGGTGCACAGAGGTCACCTTAGTATCCGTGGGGGGGGGTGGACATTGTAGCTATGGCCACCTTACCTCCCAGCATGGAGAGGTATAGGCAGAGGCCTAAAGTCAATGGGACTGAGGTGGATGCTCTGAGAGATACAGGAGCCAGTGTAACAATGGTCACTGAGAAACTGGTTTCTCCAGAACAGGTCTTACCTGGTGTATTCCACCAAGTAACTTATGGAGATAGCAGAACCAAACTCCATCCCATGGCCATGGTGAGCCTGGAATGGGGAGGTGTGACTGGCCCTAAGAAGGTAGCTGTAGCTCCTACCCTCCCAGTAGAGTGTCTGCTGGGAAATGATTTTGAAGCATCTGAATGGTCAGAGGTGGAGAGAAGGGTCCATGCTCAGATGCTGGACCTCCCTGGATGGGTGTGTGCTGTGACCAGGTCACAGGCAGCACAACAGGGAAGTGCTGGACACTTGGACCCTGGAACAATGGGCCAAGCCTCCAAGAAGAAGACAAAGGGCACTGGGTCTGGCTTGCCAGCCCCCGCAAGTATGGAGGATCAAGAGGAATCCAAACCTGAGGGAGAGGAATTGACCTCTGAGGGAGGGCCACTTCCCCTGCAAGCTCTGCCTGACTTGGCTGAACTGTACGGAGCAGGTGGGCCCACCAGAGAAGAATTGTGCCAGGGACAAAGAGAGTGGCCCACTCTTGATGGCATAAGGCAGACTGCTGCCAGGCAAGAACAAGGGGATGCCAGTGGAACCCACAAGGTTTACTGGGAGGATGGAGTTCTCTACACCGAGGCAAGGGACCCCAAACCAGGGGCAACCAGGACAGTGGTGGTCCCCCAGAAGTATAGAGAATTCCTCCTCACTTTAAGCCATGATAATCCCTTAGCCGGACATTTGGGACAGATCAAGACCTGGAACAGGCTGGTCAACCATTTCTATTGGCCCCAAATGTCAGAAAAAGTCACAGAGTTTTTCAGCTCTTGTGTCACCTGCCAAACCAGTGGCAAGCCAGGGGGCAAACCAAAGACTCCCTTGGTTGGGACTCCCTTTGAGAGGGTGGGGATTGACATTGTTGGTCCCCGAGACCCACCAACTGCCTCAGGCAACAGGTACATTTTGGTGGTTGTGGACCATGTAACCAGGTACCCTGAGGCAATACCCCTCAGGACAGTCACTGCTCCCACAGTGGCTAGGGCCCTACTTGGTGTGTTCACCAGAGTGGGATTCCCAAAGGAGGTGGTCTCAGATAGGGGCACAAATTTTATGTCTGCCTATCTGAAAACCATGTTGGATGAGTGTGGTGTTACTTATAGGTTCACCACCCCCTATCATCCACAGACCAATGGTCTTGTGGAAAGATTTATTAAGACCCTGAAGGGCATGATCATGGGTTTGTCTGACAAACTCAGGTGGAGATGGGATGTTCTCCTCTCATGCCTGCTGTTTGCCTACATAGAGGTGCCACAGAAAGGCGTTGGATACAGCCCCTTTGAGTTACTGTTTGGGCACCCTGTAAAAGACCCATTGTGCTTGGTGAGAGAATCTTGGGAGAAGCCTCTCAAAGAATCCAAGGAGAATGTGCTGGATTATGTGCTGGGCCTGCGGTCATGCATGGCTGAGTACATAAAGAAGGCAAGCAGTAACCTGGAGGCCAGCCAAGAGCTCATGAAGCTCTGGCATGACCAGAAGGCTGCCATGCCTGAGTATCACCCAAGTCAGCTGGTGTGGGTTTTGGAGCCTATGGCTCCTAGGGCACTTCAGACCAAATGGACTGGGCCCTATCCAATTGGGGAGGAAAAGGGTGAGGTCACCTATCTGGTAGACCTTGGCACCCCCAGGAATCCTCATAAAATCCTGCATGTCAAGAGAATGAAACCCCACCAGAACAGGGAAGACATGACCATGCTGGCGGTCACTGATGAAGGGAAGGAGGAAGAGATTGAACATCTCCCAGACCTCCTGTGCTCAAATGAACAAGATGGGTCAGTGGAGGGAGAGGTACTCTCTCCCAAGTTGACAGACCAGCAACAAAAAGACTGCAGAAAAGTTTTGGAGCAGGTTGCTAGTCTGTTTTCATTGACCCCTCAACTCACCAATTGGTGTGTCCATGACATTGACACTGGTGACAGCTTGCCTGTTAAAAATAAGCTGTACAGGCTGTCTGACCAAGTCAAGGCCAACATCAAAGCTGAAGTGGGTAAGATGTTGGAGCTCAAGGTAATTGAGCCCTCTGACAGTCCTTGGTCCAGTCCAGTGGTACTGGTACCCAAACCTAATCCCCAGGGTGGGAAGAAGGAATTGAGATTCTGTGTGGACTACAGAGATCTAAATGCAGTCACTAGGACTGATGCTCACACCATACCTAGAGCTAATGAGCTCATTGATAGGTTGGTGGCTGCCAAATTCCTGAGCACATTTGATCTGACCTCAGGATACTGGCAGATTGCCTTAGGTCCAGGAGCTAAGGAGAGGTCAGCATTTTCCACACCATAGGGCCAATTTCAGTTCAAGGTGATGCCCTTTGGCCTGAAAAATGCTCCTGCCACCTTCCAACAGTTTGTGAATAGAGTCCTGTCTGGGTTGGAATCTTTCAGTGCAGCTTAGCTGAATGATATATCTGTATTCAGTTCCACCTAGGAGGACCACCTGGTCCACCTGAAGGAAGTGCTTCAGGCCCTGATTTAAGCAGGCCTGACTATCAAGGTAAGGAAGTGCCAGTTGTGTACCTGGGCCACCTTGTTGATGGAGGCCATGTACAGCCTCTCCAGCCCAAAATCCAGACTACCCTGGATTGGGAGGCTCCTAAATCCCAGACTCAGGTCAGGGCCTTTCTTGGCCTGAATGGGTACTACAGGAGGTTTGTTCAGAATTATGGGACCATAGGGGCCCCTCTGAATGAGCTTACCTCCAGGAAACAGCCCAAAAGAAGGTCATTTGGACCCTAGAGTGTCAGAGAGCTTTTGACACTCTAAAGTAGGCTATGGGCCTGATTACAACTTTGGAGGAAGGTGTTAATCCGTCCCAAATGTGACGGATATACCACCAGCCGTATTACGAGTCCATTATATCCTATGGAACTCGTAATACGGCTGGTGGTAAATCCGTCATATTTGGGACGGATTAACACCTCCTCCAAAGTTGTAATCAGGCCCTATGTGTTCAGCACCAGTGTTACTGGCCCCTGACTACAGCGAGGAGTTTATAGAGCAAACAGATGCTTCAGAGGAAGGGGTTGGGGTAGTGTTAGCAGAAGTTAATGAAGATGGCCAAGATCAACCAGTTGCCTTCATCAGCAGACAAATATTCCCCGGAGAGAAAAGATGGAGTGCCATTGAGAGGGAGGCCTTTGCTGTGGTCTGGTCCCTGAAAAAGTTGAGACCATACCTGTTTGACACTCACTTCTGTGTACAAACTTACCACAGACCTCTCAGATGGTTGATGCAAATGAGGGGGGAGAACCCAAAACTGTTAAGGTGGTCCATTTCCCTACAGGGGATGGACTTCACAGTGGGGCACAGACCTGGGAATGCCCATGCCAATACAGGTTTTTCCACTTAGCTGATGAGGACTACCTATCACCTTTCATCTGGGGGGCAATGTAGGAACGTCCTCTTTTTTGCCCTGGTCACCCCCAAGCTTTTTGGACAGATACTGGTGGTTAATGACACTTGGCTATGCCCTGGGTACTGCTTACCAGTCCCAGGGCCGGTGCTCTGTGTAAAGTGGATATGCAAATTAGACTAATTATAATTGGCAACATAAACTTATCTATAAATCCGTAGTATATGGTAGGGCATGTAGGTTTAGGTACTCCCTTAGGTGCACTGCCGAGGTGCCCAGTGTCATTTGAAAGGCAGGCCTGCCTTGATGGCTGCTTTTAAATTAAAGTAAAATGCAAATTCGACTTTGGAGTTAAAAGTAGTTCCAAAGTCTTAAACTACCTTATTTTTACATACACGACACCCCTAAGGTGTTCCCTAGGTGCCCCTAGTGTTAGGTGCCATGTAACTGTAAGCAGGGACCTTATAAAAATAGTTTTACAAGCCCTGGTGAGGTAAAACAGCCATATTTGTTTTTCCCTCATTGTAGTGAATGGCTTCCATAGGCCAGAATGGGGAGACTTTATTTTAATTTTAATAGTCCCCATAAGTAAACGATACCTCAAGTTTGGTATCAAATTACTTATGATAATAAATCCCACAACTTCAAGTTGTGGGATTTAATGTAACTTGTTCAGGTAAAGAGTTTTAAACTTTACCTGAAAAGTTGACAAATTCAGCCCTGCAGTGTCTTTACTGCTTTGCTCTGATTGGCCAGCCTCTGCCAGCCTGGCCAGATTGCCTTGATGAGGTGTGAAGTGGCCTGGCTCAACACAAAGAGATGTGCCTGGGGGAGGAGATCTCCCCTTAGCAGATGGGGAAGCAGGAAGGGGGGAGGGCTCCCTGGGATTGATTTTTGTCACACTTCCCAGGTAGTGGTCATCACAGGGGGAAGGACCCTCCCCCTGATTGGAGAACCAGGACCCCCCTGCTTTTCACCCAGGGGCAAGGAAAAAACTGGCAGACCTGCACCCACACCTCAGATCCCTATCAGATTCCAACAAGGAAGAACTGCAGGAGAAAAAGGACTGCCCTGTTGGACCCCTGGCCTGCACCTGGACACTGCACTCTGGAGGACTTCACCAGCTGCACACTTGGGCTTCAGCTCAAGAAGGACTTTGCCTGGCTTCAACTGGTTTAAGTTGGGACTCCCTGTTTGCTAAAGGTTAAAACTTGCTAACCTGAGTCCCCTGCACCAACTCCTGAAGAAACCAACCAGCAGTCCAGTGGCCAAAAAGGAGTTTGCACCAGGTGCATTCTGGGAGTTGTAGTACGCACCCTCAAGGAGCATCTCAGAGCTTCTGGAACCTTGGGGTAAACTGTGGACCTCAAAAGATCCTTAAAAGAACATCTAGAAGAAGATCCAGAAGTTTGGAGAACTTTTGGAAAAAAGCTCCATAGAGGGACTGACCCACCGCAGCAACTCTAGCCGGCTTGCCTTAACCGTGACCCGGCCTGACTTGCAGGTTCGTCCCAGTGAAGAAAATCTCCAAAAAAGTGACTAAGTCCGAACCTAGGAAGTTGACCGGGACCTCCCAGACAGTGTATCCGAAGAGGGCTCCAAGGACGTCGGATCAAGATTCAGGTTTACCCCGGTCGAAGGATTTTCACCTCGAAAAAACGAGTAAGTCTGAAGGTAAAAATCCCCACTGAGGGCTCCCGCTACACGTATCCCAGGAGGAGTTCCAGGAGGTCGTATTGGACTGGCAGACTTGTCCCACTGAAGAAAATCTCCAGAAAAACAACTAAGGTAAACTTTTGACGAAGCCTCCCGTGGGCTGTAGCCAAGCCGGGCTCCATCGCGGTTGGCCTTAAACTTTGACTTTGCCCCGGTCGAGGTGCGACCAGATGACCAGATTGGCGCTTTTTGTTTCTATGCGCTAGAAAGCATTAATTCTTTTAATATTCATATCTCCTGTTCCCCTTATCCAATTTTATTTGTTTTGGTGTCATTTTAAAGCTAAATATATTTCCTATTGTTATAAATTGATTTTGGATTTTTAAACTGTTTCCTGTGTTTTATTTAATTACTGTTTTGTGATATTTGAATGCTTTACGCTTTGTCTCCTAAGTTAAGCCTTGTCGCTCGTTGCCAAGCTACCAAGGGTTGAGCTAGGTTTAATTTACTGAGACCTAACTGGACCGAAGTGGAGGATAGTGGCCTATTGCTAAGTGTAGATACTTACCTGCCCTTACCAATAACCCATTTTCCAACACCAAGCCCTTGGAGAAACTTCACAAGCAGGAATATACCACAATGTCCAGTCTTTGTCCTCTTTCAGGCAGAAGCAGCAACTGCAGGCCAACCCAGCAAAGTACAGTCACAGATAAAGGGGCAGTACTCCTCCTCCAGCTCTTCAGCTCTTCTTCTTGGCAGAGGGTCCTCTTGAATCCAGAAGTAATCTAAAAATCTAGGGTTTTGGGTCCACTACCTATTCCCCTTTCTGTCTTTGAAGTAGGCAAACTTCAAAGGAAAGTCTCTTTTGTTCACAAGATCCTGCCTTGCCCAGGCCTGGCTCCAGACTCAAACCGGGGGTTGGAGAATGCACTGTATGAGGGCAGGCACAGCCCTTTTAGGTGCAAATGATCATTCCTCCCTCCACTCAAGCCCAGATTGCCCATCAGGCTATGCAGGCTACACCCCAGTTCCCTTTGTGCCACTGTCTAATGGAGAATTACAAACGGTTCAACTGTCAGTCTGACCCAGACAGGAAATACACTAGTAGGCAGAGTCACAGAATGGTTTAAGCAAGAAAATGCCCTCTTTCTAAAAGTGGTATTTTCAAACTGGAAAGTTCAAAACCAACTTTACCAAAATGTGTATTTTAAAATTGTGAGTTCAGAGACCCCAAACTCCATAGCTCAATTTGTTTCGAAAGGGAAACTACACTTAAATGTTATTTAAAGGCAGCCCCCATGTTAACCTATGAGACAGACAGGTCTTGCAACAGTGAAAACTGATTTTGGCAGTATTTCATTGTAAGGACATGTAAAATCATACCAACACATGTCCTACCTTTAACATTCACTGCACTCTGCCCATGGGGCTGCCTAGGGCCTACCTCAGGGGTGCCTTACATGTATAAAAAGTGAGGTTTTGGGCCAGGTCGAATTAGCAGTTTAAAAACTGCACACACAGGCACTGCATTTGATTTACAGTCCCTGGGCACCTCTAGTTCACTGTACTAGGGTCTTACTAATAAATCAAATATGCCAATCATTGGAAAGCAAATTAAACATACAATTTACACAGGAACCACTTGCACTTAAGCACTGGTCAGCAGTGGTAATGTGCCCAGAGTAAATCCACTAGCAAGAAGAGAGCCCAGCAAACAGTCACAACGTGTGAAGCATAGGCAAAAAAGCTAGGGGAGACCACGCCAAGGATGTCAGGTCTAGCAATGCCCATATACCCTTCTATTTTGGCAAAACGTATGGTCCTAAATCAATGCTATTTTTCACACTAATATTCCATTTTCAAGTTCAACTATTTTCCTTGGAAGCCTTTCATATGTTTGACAAAATACTACTTCTATAACTATTTTACTTGAATTATTAATTGCAGTTGCCTTACAGCAGATTACTAAGAACTCAAAACAATCCTTTCTTTTCAAGCCTGTTGGTATAGTGTTTGTTACAATCACCAATCAGAGCATATATTAATCAAATTTCACTTGTTATCAAGAGAGATATTATTTAGTCACCTGTTACTGATTTTCCAGATACTTGTGCTCGAAACTCTACTATTCATAGACCCCTCTTGGAAGTGGTCCCCAAGACTCTGTGAATTATAATTCTATACTTTTTACTTATACATACTATTACAAATTTTTATTGATTGTATGTTACCAGTGAATCTATGCTTACACACCTACTTTTTCACTCTCCTTTTTTATCCTTTCGTCAGAAACTATTACCACTTCTCATAACCTTCCTTTCTTATTTCTTTCTTTCCCTCGTTCTTCTATTTGGCAAATTGCATATTGATTTGTAATCTATAAAGTCAAACTAGGAAGATTAATGGTTGAATAGCTATGGAAATGTGTCAAATTCTTAAAAAGATCTAGAGTCAGAAAAGGTTGACTTTCAGTCCATAGGAGGATTGGAAACATTGATGGTGACCTTAGGTGGGGGGCCAATAAATGGTAGCACTGGAACCCTTTCCCCACCATTGTCCAAAATATGCTATTAAATACTCCTTCAGATTGGAATCCAGGGGTTGCACCTCCATGTCTAGATTATTTTTTACCAGAAAGTCAAAATGTAATTTACATTGCCCTTTTCTGCCGCCCTTTTGAAAAATCTGATTGATTAGGTCCTCAGTGCACACACATTCCACAAATGTCTTTTAACAAATATATACTACCTCTTCTGAAGCTCACCTGTTTGTGCAGCATAGGAGTTTACATTTATGTCTGCAGTATACTGCTCATAATCAATCTGATCCTGTTAACTGCAACAAATGTACATGATTTCTAAAAATGCTTGCCACCTAATACTAATTGGATGTCAACAGTCCCTAGATGAATGCCGACAAGAGCGATAGCATAATGTTGACGGCACATCTCTTACATTGGTCTCTATAATTTGATCTTTAAATAATATGAATGGTATAAGGTATAAAATGTTCAAAGGGCCTGTAAGTTAAATGTCACTAGTGGACTGCAGCACCTATTGTGCGACTACTACCATGACAGTGGTACATGTACAAAACATCAAGTTTCTAATATCATAATATAAAATGCCATGGCAGGGGTGGTGGTCCGACCACCGTTGGGTTGGCAGTCATACCACTGTATTACAATGCATGCAGCTCCATAGACGAATGACCACCGTGGTCCTGCTGGCACCACCAGGCAGTGCAGACCACCACAAGATAGACCAATGAGGCTCTTGGAGGACGAATTGCTACTATTTCTGCCGGACATATTATGATGTTGCTTTCCACCGACGTCACTGTAGCGGTCCAACCACCACGTCTCAGCTGGCAGAAACAGAAGTATATAAAGCAAAAACCCACCTGTAGGCAGCTTCATACATCCTATGCTACCATGGAGCCGATCCTTGATGTCCTGTCGCATCTGTTAGAAAGAGCCCAATTCCTCTGTGGTTGCAACCAATGGTAAGACAAAACACTTACCCCTGTTCCCAAACTCAACAGCAAATTGACATGCCATCATAGACCTGGTATGTGGGCTGTGCACTGTGGACCAAGTATAAATGTGTGTGTTCGGGGTCAGAACAATATAATCACAGCCCCATGATGCCCCCTATGGGCATGTCACTGTCACTGAACTGCCACACTCGTCAAAACCACACAAGTCTGTCCATTCAAGTTTCAGGGACAGTGAAATGTATATACCATTGTGTCACACAACAGCAACACCACATCAATATCACACCAACTAATTGAACTAACACCCTAACTTTGCTCACATACCATGGCCTGTCATGATAATGAATGTATAGATGTGCCATTTAACCTAGACATCTCTTCCGTGCAACATCCCTGTGATGGACCCACACATATCACTCACATTGCAAGAGAATGGAATGTAAATGGGATGCACAAAGTTTTGTGAGACAAATATCCAAAGCTCACAATTTGAACAATATCTGCAGAATAGGGATGGCAGCATCAGGGGGACCACAGGAAGGACTGGGTGGGGAGCAACAGGGGGATGGAGAAGGAACTGAGGGTGGTGGACAAGGATAGAACAGATACAGGTCCTGATGAGTCCACCATCACTATGGAGTTGCCACAGGAGGAAGAATCTGAAGATGAAGATGTTGATACTGTGTCCTCCTTGGTACTACCCTCACCCTCCTGGCCACTCTGTGTCTGATGTCTCTTGACTGGAGGTACCATAGCCAGCTTCTTCCCCATTGTGTTCGGCCCTGTCTCCTCAACCTGCCTGTGCTGATGCTGAAATTTCAAAGACAAATAGGGTCATTCCATGTATCTGATCACACTTGAACAACAGCTTTGATCACCAAACATTACCACAATGTGCAGTAACCCACAGCCAAAAGGTACAGCAAAGTGGCTTGAACATTTGCTACACCATATGCATGCATGCTACATGAACTGTGAACAGTTGCCCTTAGCAAAATCAGAATCACAGACAACTCCAAATGAATGGGTGGAGTTATGCAATCACAATACCTATGGAGCAAGTAGAAGACCTTATCACCCTGAATGGTTTGGCTTATGTAGCATCCCTTAGTAACCTGGTATCACAAAATAGTATGGGAATGCCAATTTCAATCTCACAGATCCCACATAAGGTCATGCATCCAGCTAATATTCACATACCCAATACCACATCATGATGAAATGATGCCCAAATAATATAGCCATGTTGCAGCAAGAAGTACAGTAGGCGGAAAAAAGAGACATGGAAACACCCATGTCACACTGTAAACAAATCCCCATTGGTAACTTCACAATATGTCCATTGACTAAATAGACTCATGGAAGTTGAACTGATGTTACTCTGGTAGATAGCACATATTTCACAGAAAAGTACACTGGAGATAATTTGGCCAAAATGTCTGGGAGATTTGTCTACAAATATCCGCACTTTAGCAACACAAAAGGATGATGGACGGAATGCTGAACAATGCAAACACTCACCCCCAGTCACAGATCTGGGTTTTTATCCATCATTCTTTTGCTCACCATGCCACCCCAGTTTGGACCCAGCCATCTGCAAATCAGTCTTGACCCTGTTCCTCATGGGTACCATCCAGCCCGAACAAATATCCACACCACAATGAATCAGCTAGCCCCAGGGAAATCACATGTCTGTGGGTGTGTGACCTCCTAATTTTAGGCTACCGTGACATGTAAACGGGTAGAGGCATCTACTAGCCTCAGAAGTCAACTCAAATCTTGTCTCAGTCAGGAGTAATGAGATCATCAAATCAAACAATGAGAACCAATACAATCAAATATACAATAGAAAGTCAATAGTTAACACACACCATGACCTATTTGACCATGAATCACCACATCAATTTAGTAAAATGTAACCATTTGTTGCCCTTAAATTAGTATTGCTAAGGTCACTTAAATTATGCGCAGAACCAAACGATAGCAATACATGAACAACACAGGCTGACCTAATACCTTTGAAGAATCTCAATTTCATAAGTTCAATTTCCATTAAAGACTCCAAATGAATTATACAGAATAACAGCAGAATTATGTGGAAAGTAGCAACATAATTCATGAGTTGTGCAATTGAATTAATCACAATCAATTAATAATTTTCAGATCAAATATTGTGTCAGACATCCTAGCTACAAAACTCTAATATAAAAAGCATGTGTGGGCTCAACTTTGTCAGATGCAAAAATTAAAAAATAAGATAAAAATTAATTTGGAAAAACATCTAACTATAGAGATAACAAAAAATACACAGTTGGATTTCTAGAGGAAAAAACCTGCAAAAGAAAGTAAATGCACATTGGTTATACCTCTCATAAACAAGACAGCAGAGTCTTCATCAACTAAGCATTGGAACAGCAGGCCTTCAGCAGTCAGCATTAGGAACATGAAAAGGGAAAACAGTTCAGTAATGTTGGTCCTAATGTAACTGAACTCTTAAAATCTTAAGTAGCTGGACAGAAGGGGTGAAAAGCAGATCTGAACTGAACAGAAATTGAACAGAATCTAAACTGAGCTGCAAAGAGCTGAATGAAAAACTGAATTACATCACCCAAAGTTACTAGCTATGCTTCTATTGGACAAGACTATGAGGTATCTTAGTACGCAGCCAATCAAATTTAATCTGGGCCTCAGTTGTATCTTTCTTCGTTCCTTTTTCAAGATAGGCTCATGTTCACGCTCCTCTCCACATGGCAATTTCCTCAAAAATATAACTTTGTTGAAACAGCAACACCGAACACAACACTTAGCTGACATTGCTTTTTTTCAGAAACTAAGGCTCATTGTTAAAACATGCAACATTTATCACAAGGAAGTACAGAAAGAGCAGGACAGAGAAAGCAGTAGCTTTCCACTGTGAGCTTTAATAAACAATGTTTGCAAAAGCATTTCAATAAAATCAGCATAACATTTCAACATTGTGCTTCTAAAACAATACTAAAAGTAGGCCTTTTTTCACTATTGCTAATATATGAGGCATAAAACATTTCTAATAACTTCAAACTATTAGTTTTATAGTGCAATAATATCATTCATGTTTTGTCAATGCATGTGGTTATAATTAATCAAAATACAATTTCACACACATGTATTAATTCACAAAGAAGTCTAGATGGCAGACACCATGTCAACCACATTTAAACTTACATGTTTTATTTTTCCAACATATTTCTCTATTTTGGCCTTTTAAAACACATTGATCATTTCCTTTTAGTTACACATATTTTATTAATAATGTTTGGTCTCTAACACCTGTCTTCATTGGTACTGCTGAGAAAACCCTACTCAGACTGTAAATGCAAAAGCCAATAGTCCATTGAATGTTGCAAAGGTTCAGGGAATTCTCCAATACCAGTAGAACACCCTTAACATAGTTCCCAGTGGGAAGGCACATAACCGTCTCTTTTTGTCATGCAAACACAGATTCACTTGAATGAGTGTACACAACCACATATGATTCTCACATTCCTGCAGATCACTCCTTGACACATGTCAACAGTTAGGTAATGGTCGTTCACCATTTAACCCCTTCGCTGCCAGGCCTTTTCCCCCTCCTGTGCCAGGCCTTTTTTTGCCTATTTGGGGCAGTTCGCGCTTAGGCCCTCATAACTTTTTGTCCACATAAGCTAACCAAGCCAAATTTGCGTCCTTTTTTTCCAACATCCTAGGGATTCTAAAGGTACCCAGACTTTGTGGGTTCCCCTGAAGGAGGTCAAGAAATTGGCAAAAATACAGTGAAAATTTCGTTTTTTTCAAAAAAATTGGAAAAAGGGGCTGGAGAAGAAGGCTTGTGGTTTTTCCCCTGAAAATGGCATCAACAAAGGGTCTACGGTGCTAAACTCAGCAGCTTCCCAGCTTTCAGGAACAGGCAGACTTGAATCCGAAAACCCAATTTTTCAACACAATTTTGGCATTTTACTGGAGCATACCCCATTTGTGCAATTTTTTGTGCTTTCAGCCTCCTTCCAGTCAGTGACAGGAATGGTCATGAAACCAATGCTGGATCCCAGAAACCTAAACATTTCTGAAAAGTAGACAAAATTCTGAATTCAGCAAGGGGTCATTTGTGTAGATCCTACAAGGGTTTCCTACAGAAAATAACAGCTGAAAAAGAAAAATATTGAAATTGAGGTGAAAAAAACATCAATTTTTCTCTACTTTTTACTCTGTAACTTTTCCCTGCAATGTCAGATTATCGAAAGCAATATAGCGTTACGTCTGCTGGACTCCTCTGGTTGCGGGGATATATAGGGTTTGTAGGTTCATCAAGAACCTGAGGAACCCAGAGCCAATAAATGAGCTGCACCCTGCAGTGCGTTTTCATTCTATACCGGGTATACAGTAATTCATTTGCTGAAATATAAGGAGTAAAAAATAGCTATCAAGAAAACCTTTGCATTTCCAAAAAGGGCACAAGATAAGGTGTTGAGGAGCAGTGGTTATTTGCACATCTCTGAATTCCGGGGTGACCATAGTAGCACGTGAATTACATGGAATTTCTCAAATAGATGTCTTTTTTACACACACCCCTATATTTGGAAGGAATAAATGTAGAGAAAGACAAGGGGCAATAACACTTTTTTTGCTATTCTATGTTCCCCCAAGTCTCCCGATAAAAATGATACCTCACTTGTGTGGCTAGGCCTAGCGCCCGCGACACGATATGCCCCAAAACACAACGTGGACACATCACAGAAAACAGAGCTGTTTTTAGCAAAGTGACTACCTGTAGATTTTGGCCTCTAGCTCAGCCGCCACCTAGGGAAACCTACCAAACCTGTGCATTTCTGAAAACTAGAGACCTAGGGGAATCCAAGGAGGGGTGACTTGTGTGGCTCGGACCAGGTTCTGTTACCCAGAATCCTTTGCAAACCTCAAAATTTGGCTAAAAAAACACATGTTCCTCACATTTCTGTGGCAGAAAGTTCTGGAATCTGAGAGGAGCGACAAATTTCCTTCCACCCAGCATTCCCCCACGTCTCCCGATAAAAATGATACCTCACTTGTGTGGGTAGGCCTAGCGCCCGCGACAGGATATGCCCCAAAACACAACCTGGACACATCACAGAAAACAGAGCTGTTTTTAGCAAAGTGACTACCTGTAGATTTTGGCCTGTAGCTCAGCCGCCACCTAGGGAAACCTACCAAACCTGTGCATTTCTGAAAACTAGAGACCTAGGGGAATCCAAGGAGGGGTAACTTGTGTGGCTCGGACCAGGTTCGGTTACCCAGAATCCTTTGCAAACCTCAAAATTTGGCTAAAAAAACACATGTTCCTCACATTTCTGTGGCAGAAAGTTCTGGAATCTGAGAGGAGCCACAAATTTCCTTCCACCCAGCATTCCCCCACGTCTCCCGATAAAAATGATACCTCACTTGTGTGGGTAGGCCTAGCGCCCGCGACAGGATATGCCCCAAAACACAACGTGGACATATCACAGAAAACAGAGCTGTTTTTAGCAAAGTGACTACCTGTAGATTTTGGCCTCTAGCTCAGCGGGCACCTAGGGAAACCTACCAAACCTATGCATTTCTGAAAACTAGAGACCTAGGGGAATCCAAGGAGGGGTGACTTGTGTGGCTCGGACCAGGTTCTGTTACCCAGAATCCTTTGCAAACCTCAAAATTTGGCTAAAAAAACACATGTTCCTCACATTTCTGTGGCAGAAAGTTCTGGAATCTGAGAGGAGCCACAAATTTCCTTCCACCCAGCGTTCCCCCACGTCTCCCGATAAAAATGATACCTCACTTGTGTGGGTAGGCCTAGCGCCCGCGACAGGATATGCCCCAAAACACAACGTGGACATATCACAGAAAACAGAGCTGTTTTTAGCAAAGTGACTACCTGTAGATTTTGGCCTCTAGCTCAGCCGCCACCTAGGGAAACCTACCAAACCTGTGCATTTCTGAAAACTAGAGACCTAGGGGAATCCAAGGAGGGGTAACTTGTGTGGCTCGGACCAGGTTCGGTTACCCAGAATCCTTTGCAAACCTCAAAATTTGGCTAAAAAAACACATGTTCCTCACATTTCTGTGGCAGAAAGTTCTGGAATCTGAGAGGAGCCACAAATTTCCTTCCACCCAGCGTTCCCCCACGTCTCCCGATAAAAATGATACCTCACTTGTGTGGGTAGGCCTAGCGCCCGCGACAGGATATGCCCCAAAACACAACGTGGACATATCACAGAAAACAGAGCTGTTTTTAGCAAAGTGACTACCTGTAGATTTTGGCCTCTAGCTCAGCGGGCACCTAGGGAAACCTACCAAACCTATGCATTTCTGAAAACTAGAGACCTAGGGGAATCCAAGGAGGGGTGACTTGTGTGGCTCGGACCAGGTTCTGTTACCCAGAATCCTTTGCAAACCTCAAAATTTGGCTAAAAAAACACATGTTCCTCACATTTCTGTGGCAGAAAGTTCTGGAATCTGAGAGGAGCCACAAATTTCCTTCCACCCAGCGTTCCCCTAAGTCTCCCGATAAAAATGATACCTCACTTGTGTGGGTAGGCCTAGCGCCCGCGACAGGATATGCCCCAAAACACAACGTGGACATATCACAGAAAACAGAGCTGTTTTTAGCAAAGTGACTACCTGTAGATTTTGGCCTCTAGCTCAGCCGCCACCTAGGGAAACCTACCAAACCTGTGCATTTCTGAAAACTAGAGACCTAGGGGGATCCAAGGAGGGGTGACTTGCGGGGCTCGGACCAGGTTCTGTTACCCAGAATCCTTTGCAAACCTCAAAATTTGGCTAAAAAAACACATGTTCCTCACATTTCTGTGGCCGAAAGTTCTGGAATCTGAGAGGAGCCACAAATTTCCTTCCACCCAGCGTTCCCCCACGTCTCCCGATAAAAATGATACCTCACTTGTGTGGGTAGGCCTAGCGCCCGCGACAGGATATGCCCCAAAACACAACGTGGACATATCACAGAAAACAGAGCTGTTTTTAGCAAAGTGACTACCTGTAGATTTTGGCCTCTAGCTCAGCCGCCACCTAGGGAAACCTACCAAACCTATGCATTTCTGAAAACTAGAGACCTAGGGGAATCCAAGGAGGGGTGACTTGTGTGGCTCGGACCAGGTTCTGTTACCCAGAATCCTTTGCAAACCTCAAAATTTGGCTAAAAAAACACATGTTCCTCACATTTCTGTGGCAGAAAGTTCTGGAATCTGAGAGGAGCCACAAATTTCCTTCCACCCAGCGTTCCCCCACGTCTCCCGATAAAAATGATACCTCACTTGTGTGGGTAGGCCTAGCGCCCGCGACAGGATATGCCCCAAAGCGCAACGTGGACACAACCAAAATTTTTCAAGAAAACAGTGCCTACCTGTGAATTTTGGCCTGTAGCTCAGCGGGCACCTAGGGAAACCTACCAAACCTGTGCATTTCTGAAAACTAGAGACCTAGGGGAATCCAAGGAGGGGTGACTTGCGGGGCTCGGACCAGGTTCTGTTACCCAGAATCCTTTGCAAACCTCAAAATTTGGCCAAAAAAACACTTTTTCCTCTCATTTCTGTGGCAGAAAGTTCTGGAATCTGAGAGGAGCCACAAATTTCCTTCCACCCAGCATTCCCCCAAGTCTCCCGATAAAAATGATACCTCACTTGTGTGGGTGGGCCAGGTGCCTGCAACAGAATAAGGCCCAAAACCTGAAGAGATAGAAGGGATAGGTATTTTTGCAATATATCATTTTGATGTGTGCACATACGTCCGTGATGTGCCAAACACTAAAATAGTGAAAAGAAACACTTAGGTTATGTGAAGAAGACCCCTCACCCACCAACCAAGTTGGTGGCATGCTTCATCATCGGGGTCCCACCCGAGGCACCTAGCGTGTCACAGGTGTGCTGCGACGCCTGATTACAGCGGAGCAGGTTTTGTCATTTTTTACAACACATACTGGTTGGATTTGGCACGAGGGTGAGTGATGGTTCAGTGGATCAAATTTTATTAACAAGAGATTTCACAAAAATGAAATGCACTGCTAATAACTGAAAGGCAAAAAAGTGAACCAATGACTCACAGCTCGTGAGCTGTAAAGCCGCGACAAGGCACCAACCGCTTTACAGTCCATTCACACACCTTTCATACATGACACGCACAAGACCATTCACACCGCCAGCCACGGGCCCAGCACATTACAACACTCACATCGACAGACCGCGCCACTCAAGGGCCCATCACTTACATACGCCACATGCCTGATACAAGAATCACACCAGCTGATGGGAGTGTGGACTGCCGTTTGGCTGGCACCGCCAGCCAAGCGCCACCCCACGCACACCGCCAGCCAAGCGCCACCCCACGCACACCGCCACCCCACGCACACCGCCAGCCAAGCGCCACCCCACGCACACCGCAATCACTTTTTTTTATTTATAAACAACAAATAAACTACTAATTATAAAATAGGCACAAAACTACAAACACAAAACCTCAAACTAAATACACGACAGATGCCAACCGTGGAAAATATAAAACAGACAGCTTACGCTCACGGTATTTCCCAAAAGTTTTTACTTGTGTGGTAACTTCTAAAACAGCTAGGCACACACAGCCCAGGCTTTGAAGGGCATTCGGGGCAGTACATCCGGCTCTCCCTCCGGATTGATCTCCGGGCACATACTCTACATTTCTTTGTGGGCATGTCTTTTTTGGGAGTGGGAGGAATGTGATCTGGAAAGTGCCGATCTTTCAATCTAGCCACATCCTCCACCACTTCTACTCTAGGAACTCTTGCCGGTTCCACCACAATAAGGCTTTCTATCACCGACTCCTGAAATTTAACAAAAGTCATCCTTGACTCAGGTGAACAATCCTTGTATACAATAAAGGCATTAAAAGTTGCCAAATGAAATAAATGTAGGGCCAACTTTTTATACCACACATAGGACTTACGAAGAGCAGTGTAAGGTTCCAACCTCTGATCTACTCTATCAACACCACCCATGTGCCTATTGTAGTCCAAAATGCACGCAGGTTTGCGCACTTCCGCAACCTGACCCCAAACAGCCACAGGGGAAGTACTCTCATCATGGATGGTCGATAGCATGTACACATCCCTCCTGTCTGAAAATTTCATAGCTAACAGCTCATTATTCCGCAAGGCACTGCACTGTCCCCTCTCAAGTTTTTTACAGACAAGCTCCCTTGGATAGCCTTTGCGGTTAGAACGGATTGTGCCACAAGCAATAGTGTCCACCCTAAACAACTCCTTGAACAACTGCACTCCAGTGTAGAAATTATCTACGTACAAATGGTGACCTTTGTTAAACAGCCGTCTAGCAAGTTCCCACACAATTTTTTCGCTAACTCCAAAAGTGGCCGGACAACCAGGAGGGTCAATACTGGAATCCCTACCAGTGTAGACCCGGAAATTATAAACATATCCTGTACTGCTTTCTGACAGCAGATACAATTTAATCCCATACC
The DNA here is from genome assembly GCF_031143425.1 of Pleurodeles waltl. Classification (NCBI taxonomy): domain Eukaryota; kingdom Metazoa; phylum Chordata; class Amphibia; order Caudata; family Salamandridae; genus Pleurodeles; species Pleurodeles waltl. The sequence continues at coordinate 427,625,809 of NC_090451.1, read as the reverse complement.
GTGCCCTCTTACTAGGGATGTACTGCTTAAAAACTAAACGCCCCTTGAAAAGGACCAAAGACTCGTCCACACTTATCTCTTTGCCTGGAACATAGACCTCTGAAAACCGATCCACAAAATGATCAAGGACAGGCCTAATCTTAAAAAGGCGGTCACAATCAGGGTGATCTCGTGGCAAGGCTAAAGCATTGTCTACAAAATGCAGCATACGAAGAAGAAGCAAATACCGATTACGTGTCATAGTTGCAGGAAATATAGCAGTTGCCATCAAGGGACTAGTAGACCAATAAGAAGCCAGTGACGGCTTCCTGATCAACCCCATCAAAAAAGACAAACCTAAAAACCTTTTCATCTCTTCCAGATATGTGGGAACCCAATGAGTAGCTCTAGACTGAGGCTTAAGTCTGGCAGCGTTGTCCCGCAAATATTGCTCTGCATACACATTTGTCTGCTCCACAATCTCTTCCAAAAATACATCGTCCATAAACAAGTGAAAGAAATGGACAGGCAGAAAGTTTTCCGTATTAACTCTACACCCTGGGAGACTAGTAAATGCAGGTAACTGTGGCTGCTCCATGTTTGGGGCAATCCAGGTGTTAGGTCTTCTAATGGGAAACCCTTCAGCCCCAGGCTGCTGCACTCTTGGCACATCAATGTCCTCCTCTAACTCAGGCCCTTCATCTGCACTGAGAGTAGCTTCCTCATCAGAAGAATACTCTTGGACAGAAAACTCACTTCCAGAATCTCCTGCTTCCTCCTCTGCCTCAGATGCAGAGTCAGTGTCGTAATCATGGTCTGAAGACGACTCAAAGAGCATGCGAACAACCTGCTGAGCGGTCACTTTGCGGCTAGCCATGATCCTAACAACAAATGGATTGCCAACAACAACTAGCACTAAAATAAGTAATAAACAAAGTGTAGCTTTATCACAAAGAGTTATGTACTACAAAAAACTATACCACTCAGTTGCCTGAAATAGCTACTCACCAAGCAACTACTCTGCACAGACACAGCAATCACCAATGATATCCCACTAAAAAGAAAAAAGAAAAAAGCAAATTAGACATATGACAACACAAACATCACTGTGCTCAAATCTAAGGACAATGTCAAACACACAATACTGCATTTAGTACACCACCTACAAACATGTCATTCATGCATGTCAACAATACTCCTTTGGAGTAAATTGCTTTCACTTACCTAAAACATGCAGCTATGCAAACCACTGGACAACTACTGCCAAAACCGCTAAGATCCACAGCAAAGGAAGCAAAAGCGTTGAACTAGAAGAAAAAGAAGAAATAAATTGTTATAATCACAAATACAAATACTTTGCCTGTTGACAAACACCCCACCACCAAGAACTTAGAAGTTGTCCCTGGTACCTAAGTGGATCCTGCCCCCCCTCGGGGGTAGATGGGCGTAAAAAAATTAGCCAAAATGGGCAACACCTCTGTGCCCCCTTTTAGGGGGCAACCCTTCCCAAAGGGGGCACCCCCAGCACAAAACAAAAAAATCCCTGCCGTATTGGTGGTTTCTGCCCTCCTTGGGGGCAGATGGGCCTACAAAATTACACACACACCACACAATCCCTGGCGCCTAGTGTGCTTCCACCCCCCCGGGGCCAGATCGTCCAAAAAATGACTGGTCTGCCATCGGGGGGCCGAAACAGAAAAAAAAAACTCCCCAGGGGAGAGACCCTTGCCCAAGGGGTTGCCCTCAAAATAAACAACAAAAACAAAATCCCTGGTGTCTAGTGGATTTTGCCCCCCCGCCCCCCCCCCCGGCGGCAGATCAGCCCAAAAATTGGCAATCTGCCCCCGTGGGGGGAGGGGGGGGGGGCAAATACTAAAAAATGTGTCCCCCAGTGGGACGCCCCTTGCCCAAAGGGTCGCCCCCCCAAAAAACAACTTTACAATAAAAATAAATCCCTGGTGTCTAGTGGTTTTCAACCCCCCTCGGGGGCAGATCTGCCAAAAAATCAGCGGATCTGCCCCCCGGGGGGGGGGGGGGCTAAATACAAATAAAAATTCCCCGGGGGGGCCACCCAAGGCCCAAGGGGTCGCCCCCAAAACATACACAAAATATAAAATCCCTGGTGTCTAGTGGTTTTCGCCCCCCCCCGGGGGCAGATCCGCCGAAAATTCGGCGGATCTGCCCCGGGGGGGGGGGGGCGAAATACAAAAAAAAATTGCCCCCGGGGTGGGGCGACCCTTGCCCAAGGGGGTCGTCCCCAAAATAAACATAAAATACTATATCCCTGGTGTCTAGTGGTTTTCAACCCCCCTCGGGGGCAGATCTGCCAAAAAATCAGCGGATCTGCCCCCCGGGGGGGGGGGCTAAATACAAATAAAAATTCCCCGGGGGGGCCACCCTGGCCCAAGGGGTCGCCCCCAAAACATACACAAAATATAAAATCCCTGGTGTCTAGTGGTTTTCGCCCCCCCCCGGGGGCAGATCCGCCGAAAATTCGGCGGATCTGCCCCAGGGGGGGGGGGCGAAATACAAAAAAAAATTGCCCCCGGGGTGGGGCGACCCTTGCCCAAGGGGTCGCCCCCAAAATAATAAATATAATACATTTTCCCTGGTGTCTAGTGGTTTTCGCCCCCCCCCTGGGGGCAGATCCGCTGAAAAATCAGCAGATCTGCCCCCAGGGGGGGGCGAAATACAAAAAAAAATTGCCCCCGGGGGGGGGCGACCCTTGCCCAAGGGGTCGCCCCCAAAATTATGCCAAAATAACACTATCCCTGGTGTCTAGTGGTTTTCGCCCCCCCCCTGGGGGCAGATCCGCCGAAAAAACGGCGGATCTGCCCCCAGGGGGGGGCGAAATACTAAAAATAATTGCCCCCGGGGGGGGGCGACCCTTGCCCAAGGGGTCGCCCCCAAAATATTGAAAAAAATAAATCCCTGGTGGCTAGTGGAGATTCCTGCTCCACGATCGCGGGCTCTGCCCGCGATCGTGGAGCAGGAATCTAATGAAAACAGGCACCGGGGGAAAGGAAAAACCCTTTCCTTTCCCCCCGTGTCTGTTTCCCACCACCCCCGACCCCCAAAAACGAAGAGGACTCACCTTTCGTGTCCTCCTCGGTAGACGCGCTGGAAGCAAATGGCTTCCAGCGCGCCCGGCAACACTAGATGACGTCAGCGCGCTGTGCGCGCGCTGACGTCATCGGATTGCCGTGGGGGGGGGCGGGGGTGGAAGGGGAAGGTCTTCCCCTTCCATCCCCGCCTGGGGGGGGGAGGGGGGTGCACGGGGGGGCGCGCTAGCGCGCCCCCAAGTTCCCCTGTGCCTAGGACGAGATGATCTCGTCCAAGGCACAGGGGAACTGTAGCCTTGGACGAGATCATCTCGTCCAAGGCACAGAAGAGGTTAACATGTGCTAAGCACTTTGACAAAAGATTCTACAACAATGGCATGGAAATGCACAATGTGAGTAAAAACCAGTACTAGCTGTCATGTATTTCAATGCTTCTGGAATAGTAAATGCCAAATTACATGAAGTGACAGATGAGGGTATGTGTGAGCCACCAAGCAACAGTGACACACTCCTGTCTGTGGTGCCATATGAACTGTAGCCCCATCACATGTCCAATTCCAAACAGATGTTTGCATGCACACATATGTGAGGGAATCAGGCATCATCCCATGAAGAGAGGCAGACCATGCATGAAACAGCAGTGAAAATGAAATGTCAAAAGTAAAAGGTGAACATGCTAAAATGCAGGCACAAGGAATGATGGCAACAGCGATGTTATCAAAATCATGTCACTGGACACTCACTAGTTACAAGTGGAAAGCATTGCTTTGTGACTGCACCCAAAGTGCAATGTATGCTCTGTCATGTGTTTGATGGCAACTTCACATGACAGACAGAAGTGAGGCACCAGAACTCGTAAAACTGGAGACAAGTGGCCTGTGAGGGGTTGATGCCAATACATTCACTTGAGCAGACACATGGCTGAGTACAGTGATCTATTACATCATGTCATTTGTCGTTGGGACTGACACATTGAAGAGAAGTGGACTATTGGGTACAAATGACACACAAAGCAACAAACAACATGGCCTGATTGATCCCTGTGCTCAGCTATTTGTTGGCCCTGGAGAGTATATTGGCAGTGGACTTTACTCTGTTGTGTCCGAGGTCACTGGGTTGATAGGCAAGGCACAACAGCATGCATCAACTTCCATACCTACACAAATGATTATTCATCTTGTGTGTCACACATGGCCCATCTCCAACCTTCAGGGGGAGATGGCAGATTCAAACACTTCAACTTTGCAATGTAACAGGCATGAAAATGCCTAGGATTCACCCCCCTGTAGCCTCTGTGCTCCCCTAAAGCACCCATCAAGCTCACTAGTCCACCACCAAAATGTTGGCCATCAGGGGGTCATGTTCCAGCATCCACCCCACCCACGTTGGGAGGACAGCGTCAGCTGGACCCTCATGACATTCTAGGCCCAGCGTATCAGGTCCTTCCACCTCTTGCAACAGTGGGTGCTCCGCTGGCTATGGAATCCCAGGTGATGCACCTTCAGGGTGATGTCTCACCAAATCCCTTTCTTATGGCGGACTTTGACCTGAATGGATGCAAAAGACAAATGGAAAGTTTACAATTCAATTTCTTTGTCCACCTGGTTGTGCCATACACAATTCAGAAACGTTATAATTGTCAACACACCAGAAGAGTGAGGCACACATCCTGATCAGTACATGGACAGAAGTATACAGTTATGGAGTCATCTGCAGACTAAACCACTACCCTGCTCGTGGCCTACACTGACTGAGCAAGCCCACTGACATGAGGTAGCCCAGGCTCGTGCAACATGCACTGTGATGCGAGCTACATTGCAACACAGCACATTATTGTAACCTTCTGAAGGGTGAAATCCTTGGGCCTGACTGGACAGTCAGGCCACATTGACTCAATGAATGCAGTCTGTAGAAGAAACTACCATAGTACAGACTACACCCTAAAACTTAAGTGACAATGAAAGGACTGCCATGGGTGGCACGGAAAGTCCCTTCCCTGTGCATGTGTGGACATGTCATCTAACCAATGTAATCTCATACCTCTTTAGAGCAGGCTTGTGTGCTATGTACTTGTAGCAGAGAACACACTTTTTATCATATGTGGCAATCATACAGAAATGGCATTCAACATATTAAGTTATGTTTGGTCTGATTGGTTCATTGTAACCAAGCTAATGAGTCACGTCATGCCCTCCCTTAATCTCCCCACTATCCGCACTGTAGGTTTGTTACTTATGCAACACATTTGTACTGTACAAATATGAATCATGTAAAGGTGACAACAGAGCTGTGGGAGAAAGGGACCTGTCATAAGTCAAGGACACACCTTGCATGAGGGTCAATGCAAATATGTTCTAGGTCAGAGGGTTACATCAGTACCCTTTTCTAATATAGTCAATGTACTAAGGCCTTCAGGCCAAGCCTTGTCACTGAAGACTCATTTTGGCTACATCCAAGGATCTGCAGGTCTACGGAGTTCAGGACCGGTGGCACAGATGCATAGCCATAGTAACTCTACCCCAGCCTGCTCTATGTCTCAAATTGGGAGAAACCTTTGAAAGGCCTTGATCTCTGCAGGTGGAACATGCAGAACCTACATGACACCCACATTTCCATCACTTCCACACATGACTGTACAGCCTGTACCTATCGTCTATTTGGGATCAGAGTTGTGTGGCACTCTGAAGGGCACAGGGAGTATTACATGGTTCTCACACAACAGTTTGGAAAGGCCGGATGTGGGCTGTGTGATCTGTGGGAATATACACAATGCTAACAAGATCCTAAAATGACTCAAACAGTATACATATACAGCTCATGCTGTAATGCACATACATGTTGTTTTACATTTACACATCATAACCAAAGATATGTCATTGTATGGCTGCAAAGTCTCCTTGCCTAGATATGTGAATACAACAGAAGGAGGATCTAGGGCTCATCACACATCACACAACACAATGGTAATGTGAAATACATAGAGTACTTGTCTCCTCTCTCGCCACCATGTACATTCCAATTATGGAATACAAAATGTGACAACAGGCACCTGACAAGTCTTATTGGCACTCAGAGGCACATTGTAGCCCATGAGGAACAAAAGGACAGTGTCAAAGAGAGTCAAATATGCCTACCTGCTCCTTAACAAGCCTCTCCAGATCCTCAGGAGAGAAGTCAGGGGCCCTTTCACTTGCTTGGCCTGGCAAGATTGCTCCTAGAGGTGACACACAGCACCTGAAATGGTGGTGGTGTCGATGGCAGCAGTGTCAGGAGTCAAGTGAGTTATTTAGCAAAACGTGACATAGATGTACACCACTTATGCGGTCATCACCGCCGACGTCCACAGCCATTGGCCCATGACCATCACAGTCATCAACGTTTTGCCCACTGCTAGTGGACACTAGGCACTACCCACTGCCGCAAGTTGGCCACCACATCGTCAACTTCTGATGGCGAGTGGTGCCTGATGTTTAATGAGCTAGTTCTGGCGTCTGCCATTTTGGCGGTTGTAGCTACAGTTTTGGGCCCTGCTAAATTTGTCACAACATAAATATATGTGTCTGATCATTTCAGACAATGGAAAGCAGTCTTGTGGGGGTTCTCCTACACAATCATCAGTGTAGTGTGTTGCTAGCCACACATGGGATGTAGCGGCAGTGCACCGTCTACCACCAGCAATGGTATTTTTTGGGGGTCGGAGCAGAATGTTAAATTTCAAAGGGCCCGTGTGGAGCAGATCATTGGGTAATGCCCAAATCCATGTTGTAGACACATGTGTAGATAACCACGGGGTTCACATTTGGCTCTTGAGTAGTAGACAACTCTGATGGGTGATGGGTTTAATATTTTTCCTGTAAGTAATGCTTTATCACATTATTTTTGTCCTATTCATCATGTATGTTAGTGTGGACAGAGTGACTAATGCTCCAACTCATTTAGTTTCAGAAATAGTCCATTGGCAAACATCTGGAGAACAAAGTCCATTAGAAAAATCTGACACAAAAAGGCAACAATGTGAATGTTTCAAAAGCTTCTTCATCAAACCACCTTTGGCAGATTTTGCCTGAGTATCAGCTCCCTATTTCCAAAAATATACTCCACACATTATCACAATTACAGTTAACTGAACAGTCAAAGTCATGAAATCTCATTATATACTTACACTCACAAGTAGAACCTGTCAATGAGATCTTGCCACAAATCAGCTCCTCCTTTTTCACCACTATCATCTTCATTTGGCATTTCAGGATTCTCACCCAGTGGCACTGCAGGCATCCCCTCCTCTGGGATATAAGTGATATTCCTCTGCAGGGTGATGTTATGGAGCATGCAGCATGCCAGGGTGATCTGACACACTTTCCCGGATGAGTAGAGAAGGGCTCCCCAGTCTTGTCCAGACAGCGAAATATGGCCTTCAGGTGCCCAAGCCCATTCTACTGCCCTCCATGTTCTTCCATTGGCCTGTGGTGGCACCAAGGCAATATATGTGCCATCAATAGCTCCCACCATCAATGGCTCCCACCTCCAAACCACAGAAGTCAGCCTTGCACAGATGTCCCTCCTTGCGTGGGAGATCAGCTACTGCAGAGGGTGGTTGTGCCTCTGGCAGAGTCTACCTACTGTGGGTCTACCTTACTGTGGATGCTGCAGATATACTTGGGCTTCAGTTAGTTAGCCCACATGCAGGGGTGGATGGTGGTGGAAAAGCACTGCTCATGGTTGTGCGGATATCCCTCAGCACCCTCTGGTTGTTTGCTCATGTTGGAATTGTAGTCACCCAATTTTTGGATCATGCAGCAGCTTCATTTGCCAGGGTTCAGTTAACACCTGGTCCATCATGCCATCGGACTCCTGATAGACTCCCCAGACATGGTTGATGGTATCCTGGTTGACAGCAGCCCCAGTGGCCTCACTCCGCTGGCCCACAGCATCCCTCCTACCCACCCTACCCCCAGGAGCCTGTACCCTTGGCACAGGGTGCCCTCTCCAACTGGGTCCTGGACCCTCAGTGTCAGGAGTGTTGGGTTGCACCTCAAGGTCCAGGACTGGGGTACACAAGGCGGTTGAAACTGTGCTAGGTACACAGGTTGTTGCCCAGATATGCCAGGACCACCCTCAACATCCAAATATCCAGGAGTGTCGTCATCACTGAGGGCTTCATCCGTGGGTGGCGTGTGAGTCTGGACAGTGGATGAGGTCTGCCCAGAGGTTGTGCCAGCTCAACTTGCTCAGTAAGGGAGTACATTGTTATTGGTTGAAGTGATATCTACCGCCAAAGGATTTGTGTTACAGTAAGTAGAGACATGGGACATTCTTAAGTGGTAGGTTAGTCTACTGTGCAGTGTTACAATGGTATTGGATTATTTGACATGACATGTGAAGCTTGCCTAAACTATTAGACTCAAGCAGCTCATTAGATGTTCTGATCAGTTCCACTTATTTCTAATGTCCTACTTTGTGCACAGTGTGGTCCCTACAGTATTCACTCTGCCAACGTGCTTTGACACAGCTCCATTTTCCTACTGAGAGGAGTGTGCTGGGCTTGGGCTTCAAATAATTGTGGCTCTACTTTTATGATTTCATCCAGCATGACAATCAACTCATCCTCTGAGAAACAGGGATTTTTGACACGTGTCATTGTGGCAAATTAAAGTGGGTGATGGGGTTACTTACAAAAGGAAAGTCGTGTGGGGAGTAAATTGGAGAGTGTGTGAAAAGGGGTTTTTAGAGATGTGTGAAAAAAGAGGTGCCTTATCACTCTGAACAAAATCAAATCTTGTTTGCAGTGGAGATGAAAGGATCATGGTCTGGGAAGGGGTGTGTTTTATAGTGTGATTTGCCGCTGTGTCTACTGGGCCCATGATTGTCAGCTGTGCTGTTTTTAAATTCATCCAATGGGCACTGGAAAGTTCCTTTGCTGAACGCCTACCATTGTGGTTGACCACTGTTGGCTATCTGCTGCAAGGGGACCACCACATGGAATGTGTGTTCATAATCGGCTTGGTGGTTGGCCACAACGTTACCGTTGCCAGAGTACTGACCAACAAGATAACAGACCACCGTGCTACTGGAGGTCAGCACTTTGGCTTGACAGGCAGCAGTTCTGGCTGTATACATAGTAATACGGCAGTCTAGGGACCACCGCTGCAGCAGTCCTTTTGGGATTGCTGTCAAACTCGTAACCGGGCCCTTAGTGTTTTAATATTAAAATGTGTACGATGCTATCTTTATTTACATTTTTTTGTGTTATCTTAAATTAATACTTCTTTAAAAATTTGTTGTATTTATTATGTATGTTTTTGTTTGTCTTTTCCTGATTTATTTAGTAGTAGGGAAGTAAAATGTATTTAATAAAAATGTATGATGTATTCATTTTTATATGATATAATATGTATGTTTTTTATTTATAATATGAATTTAATGTGGTGATTTGTTTTTGTAGTCCCTCCAAAGTCATATGTTTTACCTACTTTTGGTTACTTTGGAGTGTCAGTAGTAACTCTAGCCCCTCTGGATTGCAACACCTTCTCTGCTGGGGTGTGAATTGCAGTGGGAATAGAAATTGTAACTGTTCCACAGCCCAATACTCTCCCTACTGTTGGTAAAACTGGAGTAAAAAAAAGTAAACACTTTGTTAAATTAATCCCCATGTGCTACCTTAGATTGTCAACTGCATAAACTCACAAAATAAATTAATGTGAGTCCCAATTAAATACAAGGAGTTCAAATTAAAAAATAGGAGAATATTAACAATAAAATGTATAGCTTTACCTAAATGGTCACCTATTTTATTTCTGTGGTCACTCCCAGTAACACCAGTGTGACACAAATTAAAAATACACAGTTAAAACCAATGTACTTAAAAAAGTGCAGGCTCAGTTGAAAAACTAAAGGTACATGGTCAGCAGAATAGTTCTGCAGACACATTTTAACCATTATCCTCGATGTTCAGCCAGTTCCTCATCAATGTTGAGCCTTGATGGGTGCATCATGCTGAAAAGCAAAACATTTACATGTCACAAAGCCTGCAGTTCTAATACATCCCCCAGTCTCCTGTGTATTGAATACCATGTTCTTACATAGAATGTCTGTACATGATTTACTCCTTCCAAAGGGAACATTGGGATGTACTTCCACATATTTGGAGACAATAGCATCTGTGTGGAGCACATGCCAATGCTTCTGTAGCACATCCCTGACTTTATTGGCCTGTTTGCTGTAAGGGGTGATACATCTCACTGACTTGCTCCCACTGGAAGTCCTATTCCCTGTAAAAAAAATACTTTTAAACCTTGGGGAGGCCCCTGGGGTACCCCTGCACGGGGCTAAGGGCCCCTTTTTTTTATAATTTCTCTTTGAGACTCGGCTGATCCTGAGTCTCAAAATGGCTGCCAACACTTCCTAGTTTCAGTATTGGCAGCCAATCAGATCTCTGCACAAATTCCCACCTCCAGATATAAACATTTGGTTTTCTTTTAATATTTCAAAAACTACTGAATTTATTTACACCAAGCAACAAAAACACCTTTTCTTGACCAAGAGCTGCCTTTTAGCTAAATTTGGTGTAATTCCGTCCAGCAGTTCAGACTATAGTTGTGTCCAAAATCTCTATGGGAATTAAAATGGGAAATGCACTTTTTTGCCTCCCCCTTTTTTTCTCGGCACCCTCTTGATGGATCACCCCGAAACTTCACATGCACAACAAGATTTGTGGGCACACTTGCTTTGTAAAATTTGGGAAGACTCGAAAAATGGTGCCAGAGCTAGAGGCAAGTCAAGAAACGCTTTTTCAATGGAAACTAAGTCCTAACTGTAACTACCTATTGAGGACCGCCAGTTGGTAATATACATTTTAAAAAAAGGGAGGTCAAAAAACGTGTTTCTTATGTTAATTCCCACATGAGTTTTGAACATGGCTACAGCCTGAACCACTAGATGGAATTGTATCAAATTTGGCAGAAAGGTAGGTTTCGGTATGCAGATTACGCTTTTGGATATTTGCTGTGAATCAGTGCAGTAGTTTTTGAGATATTAAAGGGGAAATAAATTTGTATATCTAGGGCCGCGGATCGTATGTGACATTTTTGCAGCAATCATGGCGTACTCGAGAATGCATGTGAGATGCAGAATGCTGTGATTGGCTGGTGCAACCTGACCAGAAATTTGCGTCTGTAAGGGGACACCTTCTCCAGAACTGAAAAATAAAATGAAAAGTGGCATACGGGGTCTGGGTGGAGGGACCCTGACCCCAAGGCCGTGATATTGGGGTGCTTGGTGTTTGAGATTGAAATTATGTCTATAAAATTGTTTTTTCACAAGGTGTCATATTCTCAAACATGCTGCAATGCTTACCGTGCCACCTAGTGTAACACTGTGACAAATGTGCAAAGTTCAGTGGCAAAAACATTCACAAAGTCATTCTTACACAGTCATAGTAGCACTCAGAAACTCATACACCCACTCACAGACCTAGTCAGACTCTCAAGCACCTTCTCATACCCAAACATACTTACTCACAGACCCACTCAGACACTCAAGCACCCACTCACAGACCCACTCAGTCACTTATTCACCTGCTCACACTCTCATGCTCTCACTCACATTCCCAGTCAAATAATCATGCACCTACTCACAGACCCACTCAGGTCCTCGCACTCACTCAGAGACCCACTCAAACACTGACACCCTCACTGAGACAGCCACTTAGACATTAATGCACCAACTAACAGAACCACATAGACACTCATGCACCCACTCACACACCCACTCACACCCTCATGTACCCACTCTCAGACCCACTCAGACCTTGATGCACCCACACTCAGACCCACTCAGACCTTGATGAACCCACACTCAGACCTGCTCAAACCTTGAAGCACCAACGCAGACCTGCTCAAACTGTGATGCTAACATTCACAGACCCATGAGGACCCTCAAGGAATCCACTCACAGACCCACTCAGGCACTCACACACCTGCTCAGACAATGATGCACCCACTCAGAACCACACAGACCCTCATGCACCCACTCACACACTGAGTCAGACACTCATGCATCCACTCGCAGCCCCACTCAGACCCTCATGCACCCAGTCACAGACCAATTCGGACTCACACATTCACTCACACACCCACTCACATACCCATTCAGACACTTACACACACACCCACTCAAAGGCCCACTCAGACTCATGCATCCACTCACTGACACTCACACACCCACTCATTTAGGCACTGAGACGCTGACGCACCCCTTCACAGGCCTACTCAGAGACTCATGCACCCACATTCACAGGAAGTCAGGCTCATGTTCCCACTCACAGACCCACTGACAGACTCATACATACATTCATTCACAGACTTACTCAGAGACTTATGCATTCATTCACAGACCCGTAAAACAACTCACACACTCACTGACAGACCATACACCTACTCATAGACCCACTTACCAACCTATACAAGCACTAGCACACCCATTTTGAAACATACAGATTATATTACAAAAAAATCAAAAGTTACAAGGGTGTTATAGTTAGGAATAGAATTTAAAAAAAACATAGAATTTCACTGAAAAAACAAAGGTTACAGAGACGGTATAGTTAGGAAACATATTTTAATAAAGCCTTAGGAATTCACTGAATAAAACAATGTTACAGGGACGTTATTGTTAGACCCACATTTCACTCATACAAAACCAGTGAAATTCAGCTGTTATAATTACCTGAGCTAACTATAATGACCTCACATATTAAATCACTAATGACATGGTCAGTGACATCACAGATGACTTCTCAAATGACAACACTGATGATATCATCCAGCGAGTGTAAGTGTTTTCTAAATGTTTATGAGTGTTATGCATAAATAGCAATATAATCATTTTAAAAATATAGAGAAAACAACTGTATTTACAAAAGGGGCACAAGATATGAAGTTTAGAAGCAGTAGTTATTTGGACATCTTTGATTTTCTGGGTAGCCCTACTAGCATTTGAATTAGAGGGTATTTCTCAAAATGTCTTGTTTCTTACACCTTGGCTCAGTTCTGGCTGTATACATAGTAATACGGCAGTCTAGGGACCACCGCTGCAGCAGTCCTTTTGGGATTGCTGTCAAACTCGTAACCGGGCCCTTAGTGTTTTAATATTAAAATGTGTACGATGCTATCTTTATTTACATTTTTTTGTGTTATCTTAAATTAATACTTCTTTAAAAATTTGTTGTATTTATTATGTATGTTTTTGTTTGTCTTTTCCTGATTTATTTAGTAGTAGGGAAGTAAAATGTATTTAATAAAAATGTATGATGTATTCATTTTTATATGATATAATATGTATGTTTTTTATTTATAATATGAATTTAATGTGGTGATTTGTTTTTGTAGTCCCTCCAAAGTCATATGTTTTACCTACTTTTGGTTACTTTGGAGTGTCAGTAGTAACTCTAGCCCCTCTGGATTGCAACACCTTCTCTGCTGGGGTGTGAATTGCAGTGGGAATAGAAATTGTAACTGTTCCACAGCCCAATACTCTCCCTACTGTTGGTAAAACTGGAGTAAAAAAAAGTAAACACTTTGTTAAATTAATCCCCATGTGCTACCTTAGATTGTCAACTGCATAAACTCACAAAATAAATTAATGTGAGTCCCAATTAAATACAAGGAGTTCAAATTAAAAAATAGGAGAATATTAACAATAAAATGTATAGCTTTACCTAAATGGTCACCTATTTTATTTCTGTGGTCACTCCCAGTAACACCAGTGTGACACAAATTAAAAATACACAGTTAAAACCAATGTACTTAAAAAAGTGCAGGCTCAGTTGAAAAACTAAAGGTACATGGTCAGCAGAATAGTTCTGCAGACACATTTTAACCATTATCCTCGATGTTCAGCCAGTTCCTCATCAATGTTGAGCCTTGATGGGTGCATCATGCTGAAAAGCAAAACATTTACATGTCACAAAGCCTGCAGTTCTAATACATCCCCCAGTCTCCTGTGTATTGAATACCATGTTCTTACATAGAATGTCTGTACATGATTTACTCCTTCCAAAGGGAACATTGGGATGTACTTCCACATATTTGGAGACAATAGCATCTGTGTGGAGCACATGCCAATGCTTCTGTAGCACATCCCTGACTTTATTGGCCTGTTTGCTGTAAGGGGTGATACATCTCACTGACTTGCTCCCACTGGAAGTCCTATTCCCTGTAAAAAAAATACTTTTAAACCTTGGGGAGGCCCCTGGGGTACCCCTGCACGGGGCTAAGGGCCCCTTTTTTTTATAATTTCTCTTTGAGACTCGGCTGATCCTGAGTCTCAAAATGGCTGCCAACACTTCCTAGTTTCAGTATTGGCAGCCAATCAGATCTCTGCACAAATTCCCACCTCCAGATATAAACATTTGGTTTTCTTTTAATATTTCAAAAACTACTGAATTTATTTACACCAAGCAACAAAAACACCTTTTCTTGACCAAGAGCTGCCTTTTAGCTAAATTTGGTGTAATTCCGTCCAGCAGTTCAGACTATAGTTGTGTCCAAAATCTCTATGGGAATTAAAATGGGAAATGCACTTTTTTGCCTCCCCCTTTTTTTCTCGGCACCCTCTTGATGGATCACCCCGAAACTTCACATGCACAACAAGATTTGTGGGCACACTTGCTTTGTAAAATTTGGGAAGACTCGAAAAATGGTGCCAGAGCTAGAGGCAAGTCAAGAAACGCTTTTTCAATGGAAACTAAGTCCTAACTGTAACTACCTATTGAGGACCGCCAGTTGGTAATATACATTTTAAAAAAAGGGAGGTCAAAAAACGTGTTTCTTATGTTAATTCCCACATGAGTTTTGAACATGGCTACAGCCTGAACCACTAGATGGAATTGTATCAAATTTGGCAGAAAGGTAGGTTTCGGTATGCAGATTACGCTTTTGGATATTTGCTGTGAATCAGTGCAGTAGTTTTTGAGATATTAAAGGGGAAATAAATTTGTATATCTAGGGCCGCGGATCGTATGTGACATTTTTGCAGCAATCATGGCGTACTCGAGAATGCATGTGAGATGCAGAATGCTGTGATTGGCTGGTGCAACCTGACCAGAAATTTGCGTCTGTAAGGGGACACCTTCTCCAGAACTGAAAAATAAAATGAAAAGTGGCATAAGGGGTCTGGGTGGAGGGACCCTGACCCCAAGGCCGTGATATTGGGGTGCTTGGTGTTTGAGATTGAAATTATGTCTATAAAATTGTTTTTTCACAAGGTGTCATATTCTCAAACATGCTGCAATGCTTACCGTGCCACCTAGTGTAACACTGTGACAAATGTGCAAAGTTCAGTGGCAAAAACATTCACAAAGTCATTCTTACACAGTCATAGTAGCACTCAGAAACTCATACACCCACTCACAGACCTAGTCAGACTCTCAAGCACCTTCTCATACCCAAACATACTTACTCACAGACCCACTCAGACACTCAAGCACCCACTCACAGACCCACTCAGTCACTTATTCACCTGCTCACACTCTCATGCTCTCACTCACATTCCCAGTCAAATAATCATGCACCTACTCACAGACCCACTCAGGTCCTCGCACTCACTCAGAGACCCACTCAAACACTGACACCCTCACTGAGACAGCCACTTAGACATTAATGCACCAACTAACAGAACCACATAGACACTCATGCACCCACTCACACACCCACTCACACCCTCATGTACCCACTCTCAGACCCACTCAGACCTTGATGCACCCACACTCAGACCCACTCAGACCTTGATGAACCCACACTCAGACCTGCTCAAACCTTGAAGCACCAACGCAGACCTGCTCAAACTGTGATGCTAACATTCACAGACCCATGAGGACCCTCAAGGAATCCACTCACAGACCCACTCAGGCACTCACACACCTGCTCAGACAATGATGCACCCACTCAGAACCACACAGACCCTCATGCACCCACTCACACACTGAGTCAGACACTCATGCATCCACTCGCAGCCCCACTCAGACCCTCATGCACCCAGTCACAGACCAATTCGGACTCACACATTCACTCACACACCCCCTCACATACCCATTCAGACACTTACACACACACCCACTCAAAGGCCCACTCAGACTCATGCATCCACTCACTGACACTCACACACCCACTCATTTAGGCACTGAGACGCTGACGCACCCCTTCACAGGCCTACTCAGAGACTCATGCACCCACATTCACAGGAAGTCAGGCTCATGTTCCCACTCACAGACCCACTGACAGACTCATACATACATTCATTCACAGACTTACTCAGAGACTTATGCATTCATTCACAGACCCGTAAAACAACTCACACACTCACTGACAGACCATACACCTACTCATAGACCCACTTACCAACCTATACAAGCACTAGCACACCCATTTTGAAACATACAGATTATATTACAAAAAAATCAAAAGTTACAAGGGTGTTATAGTTAGGAATAGAATTTAAAAAAAACATAGAATTTCACTGAAAAAACAAAGGTTACAGAGACGGTATAGTTAGGAAACATATTTTAATAAAGCCTTAGGAATTCACTGAATAAAACAATGTTACAGGGACGTTATTGTTAGACCCACATTTCACTCATACAAAACCAGTGAAATTCAGCTGTTATAATTACCTGAGCTAACTATAATGACCTCACATATTAAATCACTAATGACATGGTCAGTGACATCACAGATGACTTCTCAAATGACAACACTGATGATATCATCCAGCGAGTGTAAGTGTTTTCTAAATGTTTATGAGTGTTATGCATAAATAGCAATATAATCATTTAAAAAATATAGAGAAAACAACTGTATTTACAAAAGGGGCACAAGATATGAAGTTTAGAAGCAGTAGTTATTTGGACATCTTTGATTTTCTGGGTAGCCCTACTAGCATTTGAATTAGAGGGTATTTCTCAAAATGTCTTGTTTCTTACACCTTGGCTTAGATTTGGAAGGCACAAATGCAGAGAAATACAAGTGGTAATAGCACTTGTTCTAGTATTCTGTGTTCTCCTAAGTCTCCCAATAAAATTGGCACCACACTTGTGAGGATAGGGCGAATGCAACCATCAGTAAAGGCTCCAGAATGCAACAAGGAAACATCAAATTTTGCTACTGAAAACTGACTTTTTTATTGTAATATGCCTTGCTGTGGATTTTGGGCTCCAGCTCACCCGGCTCATAGGGAAATTTAGCAAATCTATATATTTTTGAAAACTAAACACCTAGGGGAATCCAGGATGGGGTGAGTTGCGTGGCTTTTACCAGGTTGTTTTACCCAGAATCACTTGTAAATCTCAAACATTGACTAAAAAAAACATTTTCCTCACATTTCTGTGATGGAAAGTTCTGGAATCTGTGGGGAGCCATAAATGTCCTTCCACCAAGCATTCCCCCGAGTCTTCGGTTAAAAATTGTACCGCACTTGTGTAGATAGGCCTAGTGCTCACGACAAGAAACAGTCCAAAACTCAACATAGATACATCACATTTCTTCGCTCAAAACCGAGCCTTTTTTTTGCAATGTGCCTAGCTGTGAATTTTGGGCCCTAGCTCAGCCGGCACAAAGAGAAACCTAGCAAAGCTGTTTATTTTATACAACTATACACCTAGGGGAATCCAGGATGGGGTGACTAGGTTGTGACTCTCGCCATTTTTTTTTTTTTTACCAAGAATCCCTTACTAACCTCAAACATTGACCAAAAAAATACATTTTCTTAACATTTCTGTGATGGAAAGTTCTGGAATCTGTTGGAAGCCCCAAATTTCCTTTCACCCAGCATTCCCCTATGTTTTCTGATAAATATAGTACCTCACTTGTGTGGCTGGGCCAAGTGCTCGCAACAGGGAAGGACCCAAAACATATTGTGGCAATAATGATAACTGCATAGGTGTAGTAGTGAGTCCTGAGGCCGATAACCATTTAGGGAGACCTAACAAACCCATTCAATCAATCATATATTTTTAGAGCGCAATACTCACCCATATGGTCTCAGGGGGCTGAGGGGTGTGTCCTCAGAGATCAGATGCAGAGCCAGGTCTTGAGGTCCTTCCTGAACTGACATAGCAATTGCGATTGTCTGAGGTGAGAAGGTAAGGTGTTACAACCTTTTGCTGCCAGGTATGAGAAAGATCTTCCTCCAGCCGAGGACTTCTTTATGCCGGGTACATTGGCAAGTGACTGCAGGTATGAGCAGAGAGGTCTGGAAGGGAAGTACCAGGTGATGTGGTGATTAAGGTAACTGGGTCCACTGTCATGGAGGGCTCTGTAAGAGTGTAAGAGGAGTTCGAAGTTGATCCTCTTCTTAACGGTGAGCCAGTGGAGGTTTTTCAGGTGTTCTGTGATGTGTTCTCTTCAGGGGATGTTTAGGATGAGTCTGGCAATTGTGTTCTGAATTTGTTGCAGTTTGCTCAGGTTATTCTTGGAGGTTCCAGCATAGGGGGCATTGCTGGAGTCAGGTCTGCTAGTGATTGGGCATGTGTCATAGTTTTCCGGCAGTTGGTAGGTATCCATCTTAAGATCTTCCATAGGAGTCGGAGGGTGTGGAAGCAGGTGGAAGTGACCAAGTTGACCTGTCTGGTCATGGTGAGCACTGAGTCGAGGATGACAATGAGGTTTTGTGCGTGGTCTGTAAGGGTGAGGGGCCTGCCGAGTGTTGAGGGCCACCAGGAGTCGTCCCAGGCTGATGAGGAAGGTCCCAGGATGAGGGTTTCAGTTTTGTTGGATTTCAGCTTAAGGCAGCTCTCCCTCATCCAGGTGGCGACTGTTTCTATCCCGTCCCTGAATTTCTTCTTGGCTGTTGAGGGGTTCTCGGTCAGGGAGATGATCAGCTGGGTGTCATCAGCGTGGAGACAATAATCATACTGTAGTTCCTGACGATGGAGGCGAGTGGGATCATGTAGATGTTGAACAGCAAAGGGCTCAGCGATGATCCTTGGGGTACTCCACAGCTGATGTCAGTAGGTTCTGACAGGTGTGGTAGGAGACTGACTTTCTGTGTTCTGCCAGTCAGGTAGGAGTGTATCCATCGAAGGGCCTTGCCGAGTATGCCTGCTGTATGGAGTCTGGTGCACAGTGTGCTGTGAGACACTGTATCGAAGGCAGGTGAAAGATCAAGTAGGGTGAGGGTTGCTGTTTGTTCGAGGACGAGGAGGGAGTAAATGTCATATGTGGCAGCGAGCAGGGCGGTTTCAGTGATGTGGTTAGTTCTGAATCCTGATTGGGAGATGTCCAGGATGTTATCCTTGATGTGTTGACGTAGCTGACACGATTGCTTTCTCAGGGACCTTAGCTGGGAAGGTCAGCAGCGAGATGGAACGGTAGTTCTTGAGGTCTGTTGGGTCGGCTGTGGGTTTCTTCAGAGGTTGGCGGATCTCTTTGTGCATCCATTCTCTGGGGTAGGTTACTGACTCTAGAGAGCAGTTGATGGTCTTGCAGAGTTTGAGCGAGATTGAGGTACTGGCCTTGTTGAAAATGTAGTGGAGGCAGGGGTCGGTCGAGGCTCCAGAGCGGATGCTGCTCATGATGGAGTGGGCCCCGTCCATCGTGAGGGGGGGTCCAGGCATACAGGAGTCGTGGGGGTTCAGAGGATCCTGGCAGGGGTGTTGCTGGTGAGTTCAGAGAGTCTTGGGGTCTGAAACTGTTGTAGATGTCTTTGATCTTCTGATCTGTTGCAGCGATCGTGAGATGGAGGGATGTTAGTGATCTCGGATTGTGGTTTGGTGAATTATTTGATGACGCTGAAGAGTTCTTTAGTGTTGTGTGAGGTGGAGTTGACATGATCCTACAGGGTGGATTTCCCAGACATTTCTTAAAACTAGACATCCAGGCGAGTCCGGCTAGGTGTCACCTGTGTGGCTCCCCCAAAGTTTTCTTATCCAGAATACCCTGCAAAGGTGAAATGTTGAATAAAAACATTAGTTTTCCTTGCATTTCTGTAATGTAAAGTACAGGAATGGGCAGGGATCGACAAACTTCCTACCACTCAGTGTACCCCCACATGTCCCAATAACAATGCTAACCCCACTTGTGTCCCTGGGCCTAGAGCCTGCAACAGGAATGCATCACACTAGGGTCAATGGTAGTCCTTGCATAAGGACCGCTGTTGGCACTAGTGACTTATTTATAATGAGTAAAAGTATTTTCAATTAAAAAAGACCATGCAGCACAGAATGTTTTGGTCCAGTGTGAAGAGTGTCAGTTAACTGACACTCAAAGGACTGATGGCACTGGTGATCAGTGTGAGATGTTCTGGTATAACAGTATAAGGGATTGTACCAGTTGCAATGTTTGAATTTTTCTCCAGGGGCTATTTTCAAGGTTGGGGGAAGCTCAACTTTGAAATAGTATAGTCTGCATCAAGCCATAGCCTTTGGGTGTGCTTGGGTCCTCTCAGAGCTTTTTTTAAAAATCTAGCAGCACACAACAAACTACCACCAAGACAGGGTAAATACACAAAATGAGTCTTCAAAGCTGCAGGCCATATTTACAAGTGGGTAGCGCCACCAATTCATCTATTTTGTTAGACTCACCGATCACGCATGCTGCAGGCCCATAGCTACATGGCCGTGCAAAGCCACTTTGAGTTGCATTTCACGTCCTTGTAGATATGGAACAAGGCAACGCAACACAAGTTGCTGCGTTGACTCATTCTGCATCAAAGAGGCATTCCATGGATGTTGCAGTGGGTATTCCCAACCAACACCAATTGATATTGACGCATTCCCAGATTTGCAAGGATGTGTAAACTTAGGAATGTGACAAAATCCGATGCCTCCCCAGTTGCGGCATAAGGAAGGTGCAACAATGAGAATTACTTTTATTTATTTTTGTTCTATCCTTTTTCTATGTGTGCTGCATTATGCAGCAGACATAGAGAGAGAATGATTCCTCACAGGGTTATTATTGTACATGAAGGTGTTCCCTCCTACACAAAACCAGTTATCTCAACACAGAGACCATAGCACCCTGGATCAAGGGTGTCTGCACTGCAGGGATGAATATTTTTGTGCAGTAAGGGACACCGTCCTGCACAAATGCAAACATGTCAAGTTCTGTCCACTTCCTAATACAACTCATCGCTATGGGTCACCTAGGGAGGGGTTACACTTATTGGCAATACCAGAGTTATAAAATCGTATAAGTGATGTCTGTGTAGATGGAACTGCCACTATGCCTGAATAGTAAGACATTGCATAGCAAATATAACATAATGGATATGTGTCCTGAAAGGGAATATAAGCAATACACATGTGCTCCAGTGTCTGACAGTGTCACACTTGTGTTTCAGCTGGGATCGAGTGGCAGAGCATAGACCATGAGGGTACATTCCCTACATGTTATGTAGTCCTGGGTGAAGAAGTAGCATCAGGCAGGGGGGAGTCTACAGGGAAATTGTGTCATCTTGCCACATATTTCCTGGTTGGATCATGTGAAACATGGGTCCAGTCAGGGGACTTGTAAAAATATTCAGCCAACACAAAGGGCAGGAGTCAGTGATGTTGGGATACTGAGGTGGATGCTATCAGTCATGTTTCAAAAGCACTTAGATACATGTCAACAATTCCAGGACTAGTACCCTGTGGGGTACAGCTTGGGCTATAGTCCATACTAAAAGACAGACATCAGTATATTGTGCATGGTCACTCATATTGTTAATGTTGTAAGCACAAGATAGTCAACATATGACCTGGGGAGACATTACTGTGTGGTAGTAGGTAATGGCCCTGCCCCAAAATGAGGAGTTGTAGAGGAGGAATGTACATTTAATAGTAAATAGGCTTCAGTCGAAGAATGTGCCACCCTATGCTGATGTGCAAAACTCCTAAGTATCAGCTCAGTTAGCTGTCAGTGCTAGCAAGCTGCCTAGTGTGACATTCACCATAGCCTGTGATTTTGTACAAGTTCACACTGTCTACAGTGATGGCCCCAAACATGTATGCAAGTATTACAAATGAGGAGACAGACATAGGTACTACATGGAAAGGACATGCCCACACATATTTTTGCAGGCTGTCACTTTTCTAACATGTGTAGGATTGTGCAGGATAAGTGTTACAAATTCAGCCCTTGAACACATTAATACATGATGTGCATGGTAGAGAGCACAACAAGGCATAGTATCAGTGTGTAAGAGGGAACATGGCAGCCAGCTAGGAAGCTGAGCCGCGAGTCCTCCACACCGCACCGGGGGTTACCAAGGCAACGCGACGCAGCGCGAGGGGAGGAGGAGAGAGCCGCTGGACGCGCGCGGCAGCGCCAGAGTCGGCGTTTTCTTTGAGCAGAGGAGAGTTACCAACGAAGCGCCGAAAATTTAATTCTATTTACCTCCTCTCTCGGAGGTTTGTGTTTCTAAGGAACCCAGCCCCTCGGTATCTCTGGAGAGATTATTCGAGGGGCTGAACCGGCTTGAGAATACAGGAGCTTGACAGAAGGGCCATTACTGGAAGTACTGAAATATCCAGAAGGTAAGACTCCTTTTTAGGAGTCATAGACTGGGAGTATCTCCCCCCCAAGGTTAAATAGAGGATTTAAGGTGAGCTGGGGGCTGGAGAGAGGCAGAGGGAGGCAGAGTTTTGGGAAAAAAAAATCTTTTTTTTTCATCTCCCTCTCAGCCCCCTTCCCTGTTTACTAGATAACAGTGGTAGAGGACTTCTCACCATAATCAGACCTGGCACACACCTCAACTCAGGCCGCGGATGCGGCAGGAAACAGCGCAAATAGTAGTTTATATGGAGAGAGGAGCAGGAGGTTTTGTTCAACCTCAGGAGTATGGAGTGAGGCAATAAGGGGTGTGCGCCAGGGGAGACGTTACACTGCTAGGTGCAGTCTTCGAGGCCCAGGGTCACTCTTGGGAGCAGACCCTACAGAAATAAAGAGCCAAGGGGGGGGAGAAAACTACTTCAGCATTGATGTCATCGGTTAAGCACTTTGTAAAAGGTCCTCAGGGGGGCGTTGGTAAGGCGGGAGTAATACGGAAAGGAAAAGCGGGATCTCGAGGGTCGGAGTGCAATATAACTACTGACAACATATGTTCGACAAAAAGGAGAGGACAATTTAGAGCAAAAGAGAGTCGGGGCGAGGAGGAGATTAATACGAAAAGGGGTCCAGGAGGAAAAAGGGATACCCCAGGGTCAATAACTAAATACTTCCAGTCAGGCATGGAGGAAATAAGTGAGACTTTTCCGGCATCTATGGAATCACACTTGGCCCCAGAGGGTCCAGTCGTATTAGAGCAGGGCTCCCCACTGCAGTGGGAGGCGCAGATGATTCAGTTAACTGCAGTAGGGGGCAGCTCTTTAAGGGGCAAAGAAGATTTTCCGGAGCCTAACGCTTTAGCCGTACTGGAGCCTAGGGATGGGGGAGTATACAAGCTCTTGCTCTCCCTCAAGAAGGAGATTCGAGAGAGGTTTGAGATTTCTGAAAACAATCAGGCTAAGATACAAGAAGCGTGTGTGACTTTAGAGATCAAGATCAATCAGCTAACGGATCGGGTTGGCATGGTGGAAGAGGCTATGCAGCAGCAGAAAAATCAGGTGCTAGCCAACTCTCAAGACATTGCGTATCTTAAGCGGGGGGAGAGGGCCATGCAGGATAAACTGGAGTTTCTGGAAAACAATATGAGAAGAAACAATATTAGAGTTCTTGGAGTACCGGAGGGGGCGGAAGGAGCAGACCTCAAGGGTTATCTGATATCGTTGATAAAAGAGGCAATGCCAGGCCTAGCGCATCTGAAACTGGAGGATGATATCCAAAGAATACATTGTGATCCATTCAAAAAAAATCCAGGAAGGAAATCCCCTAGAAGAATTTTAGTGAACTTCGCCACCTACTCTATAAAAGAGAAAATTCTGAATGAGGCTCTGAAGGTGGGAAATTTCACTAAGGATCATTGGTCTTTTAGAATTCGATCAGATGTCTCCAGAGTGACCTTGGATAGACAGTGGGAGCTGGGCAAATTAATGCAAGAACTCCGCTCTTTGGGAGCAACGGTATAGTTAAGGTTTCCGGCGGCCCTGCGCATCATGTGGCAGAATAAAACGCATAACATAAGAGACCCTGAGGAGGTTAAGGCCTTTTTAGAACAGATAAAGTCGTCGCAATAATGTAATGGTATTGACGTGACTGAAGAATTCCCGGTGTGCGGTGTGTGGAGGGCTCAAAGGGACAAGCAATGGCTGTCCTAATAAAAGCAGGGAGGGTTCCCATGGGTGGAGGAGTTACGGGTATAAGGGGTATAGAGGGTTTTGGAGGGGTTTAGAGATTTGGTGGGTTTGGGTGTGGGAGCATAAGGGGAAAAAAGGTTAAAAATAAAATAAAAGTCCTCAAAATGGGTTCTGTACATGGTAAGAAAGGGGGGATCCAGGTATTTTTTTTTCCTATAATAGGATGGGTAAGCAGTTGGGCTTATCACTAAAAATAATCTCATGGAATATCAACGGGTTTAGGGTAGAAGAAGGAAGATCTTGGAATTTCTTAGGCAGACGGAGGAGGAGGTGATTATATTACAGGAGACGCATCTTTCACAAGATGAATGGGAAAATGTGTTCAAGAATACAAGGTGGATATCGAGGGGGATAGTGACTAAGCAGTTGTTCCCAGTCAAGGGCATTGCTATTCTTTTTAAAGAAAAAATAGCGAAGGGATTAGGTATAGGCGAGGTACATGTTGATTTAAAGGGTAGATGGGTGGTGGCAGAGGTTGGTTTTTTTGGAGTATGGCTCACGATCGCAGGTTATTATGGACCCAATATAGATGATGCCACTTCATTTATAGAACTATATAATCTTCTGAAAACCAAATACCCGATCGTATTAGGTGGGGATTTTAACATATTACTGAACTTGGCCTTGGACAAGTCCAATCCCCGGGGAACGGCTAATTCCCCTAGATGTAGGTTACTGGTTAAGCAGGCTATGACTGACCTGGGGCTGGTTGATGTGTGGCAGGCTAAGGGAGGTGTAGGACATAGATTTACCTTCCACAACAAGAAATATGGGCATAAATCCAGAATAGATTTTTTTTTAGTACAGAATAGTTTGATGGGAAATGTGGATTCAATAGCACATGCCCCGCTACATTTATCAGATCATGCGGCTGTTAAGCTGTATCTTTCCTTTACGGCGCAAGTTCCTAGGTTCCGAGGCACAATAAGTCGTCTATTATTACTGGATGACCTGATTATTGAGACACTAAGAAAGGACACAATAGACGTTTTTTAAGTGAATCAGGGATCTGCTAGTTTGCAAATAGTCTGGGATGCATATAAAGCCTATATAAGGGGGAGGCTTATCAATTTGGCCATATTTAAGTGCAGGGAGGAGAGAGAGAAAAATACATAGTGTCGAGACCAGTATAGCGATGCTGCAGAACTCTATACAAGTCGCACAGGGAATGGGGAATGGGGATCAATTAAGGTCACTTGAACGACAGCATGAGGAAGCCCATTCGAAACTAGAGTATTTATTGGAAGTCCGAGAAAGAAAGAAATGGGAAGCTAGTCAGTATGCGCATTATGAGTACGGGGAAGGGTGCAGTAAGTTACTGGCTTGGAAGGTAAAATCAGACCATTCAAAGAAACATATTGCGTTAATTAGGTCTAACACTACTGGTCAGATTTGTGTAGAAGGTACAGAAATAGAAGCTGCTTTTGTTTTCTTCTTCCAAGATTTGTATTCAGATGAGCTGCGGAACTCTGAGGAGCAGGTTAGAGATTTCTTGGTTATGGTCAGCTTGCCTCGCCTTGAGAGCTCAGCGTTGCATATTTTAGAAGGAGAGGTAACTGGGTCAGAATTAATGGACACCTTTAAGGGATTGAAGAGAAGTAAGCCTCGGGCCCAGATGATCTCCCGAACGAGTTATATTTGGCACTGAGGGAAGAATTAATTCCGGTCCTATTAAAATTATTTAATCATATGCTCTTAGAGGGGGGCCAAGCACCAAGCTCCTGGAGGGAAGCAGTAATTTGTCTGATCTTGAAGCCCCGTAAGGACCCAACACAGTGTTCTTCTTATCGACCTATCTCATTACTCAATTCTGACTATAAAATTTATACAAGTCTGCTATCTAAAAGGTTGGGGAAGGTTCTACCGGGACTGGTCCACCCAGATCAGAAAGGGTTTATTAAGGATAGACAGCTACAGGAGTTAGTGCACGATTTATTGGCGGCAATGGACCTGGCTTTGGCAGAGAAGCTTCCTCTTGCAATAATAACTTTTGATGCAGCCAAGGCGTTTGATCAAGTAAACTGGCTATTTTTGCAGGTGGTTATGGAAAGGTTTGGACTAGGGACTATCTTTATTAGAGCAGTTAATGAACTATATAGGTCACCAACAGCGAGAATTCTGATCAATGATGTGCTTTCACAAGAAGTAGCTATTTTCAGAGGGACGCGGCAGGGCTGTCCTCTGTCTCGTTTGTTATTTAATCTATATATTGAGCCACTTGCGACACTGCTTAGAAATAATGGGGAAATCCTCTCCTTTCAGAGTAGGAGTTGGGAAAAGAAGGTCGCACTATATGCGGATGATCTTATGATCTACACCAGGGATCTCTCTTTGTCACTCCCTCCAATAAAATTGGCGATAGAAGGTTTCGGCAGAATGTCGGGATATAAAGTTAACGCTGAGAAAACAGAGGTTATGTGTTGGAATATGGCATATGAATCTCCGCTAATTAAACAGGAAATTAAGTATTTAGGAGTCCTGATTACAAAAGAACTGGGGGACTTGGCAAGGATAAACTTTGAGAAAACACATTTAGAGGCCAAGAAACTCCTAAGATCATGGGCGGCTCTCCCGCTGTCCTTAATAGGTAGATCCAATATTTTGAAAATGATCATTTTGCCAAAATTCACTTTTTTATTTAATACTATACCGTTGGAATTTAAGAGCAAGTGGTTTACAAAACTACAGGGAGATATGTCTTCGTTTGTTTGGGCACAAAAGGGAATAAGAATCTCTTGGAAAAAGTTATGCAAGAGAAAGGAACGGGGGGGGTTAGCAACACCTGATTTCTACAAGTACTATTTGGCTTTTCGATTTAAGAATATTAGAATTCTCTTAAATAAAAAATCAGAGTACACTCCAATGTGGGCAGCATTGACTGCATATGTGGGGGAAGGAGCGGAGTTTTTTCTATACAAATTTGGCCACCCAAAATTCTTCAAAGAAGTTAGACTTAAGATTTTGCGGCAGGCATGTAAAATTTGGCTACAGATCCGCAATTTACTGCGGATAGCTTATTACTCAGGCTCAGCTCCAATATGGGATTCACCAGGCACTCCGGCATGTCTGTGTGATAAACTATCAAATCCACTAAAAGTTAGCGGGATAATACAATGGGAACAGATTATAGAGGGAGTGAATTTGGTACCGTGGGCCACATTTTTGGAGAGGGTGGGAGGAGACATCTCTAAATTTAAATACTACCAGTTGGTCAGTTGGATTAAATCTTTACAAGAAGGAGAAATTGGCAGATCCAGCTGGGAGGAGAAAATAACTCAAAGATTTATACCGAAGGAAATGGCGGTTTGGTATAAAGCATTGATGGAGGCAGTGGAGGAGGACCCTCCTCTCCCATGCCAGAAATGGGGAGAGGTGTTCCCAAATATAGACATAATTGTGACGTGGCAAAAATCATGCTCTATTCTCTGGAATACGGTGAAATCTGCAGCAATGAGGAAGAATCATTTGTTTACATTGCACAGAGTGTATTGGACTCCAGCGAGACTATCTCGGATAAGTGGAACCCAGAGGAAATGCCCACGATGTGAAGGCATTGAGGCGGACGATTTGCACATGTTTTGGGACTGCCCAGGACTAGTTAAATATTGGATAGATGTGCAGAGTGTCTTAAATAGGATATTTGGGGAAGAAATAATATTGAATCTTGCTTTAGTGTTATTTGGTGTTTATGAGATGAGAGACCAATCTCAGCAACGTTTATTGTTCCTTTTGATGCTTATTGCTCGGCGACAAATTTGTTATAAATGGATATGTTCACAACCTCCTACAGTACAGGAGTGGCAGAACTCAATAGATAGATTGTATAAACTGGATAGAGCCGGGCCGATCAGTAAAAGAGATGTTTTGTGGGTGGGATGGGAAAATGAATGGTAAAATATTATTTAAGTGGTTAAAGAGGTCTGATGATTATACCTGACCCCCCTCTAATCGGGATTTTGGGCGAAGGAGGGAACGACTTGCCAAGGAGACAAGGAGATCCACAGAAAAGTGCGTCAGGTGGAATGGCCCATTGATACTAAGGGGCTGGATACCTGTAGCAAACAAGGATCCTCTTGCTATTGGCACGGGCTGGCGAGATGAGGACAATAAAAAAAAAAAAAAAAAAAAAACTGATGTCTGGATCTTAACATCATGAGCAGAGCCACATCACATACACTAGAGAAGTGGGATGAATACTGGCAAATGGAATGCAGCCACCGTGGGGAATAGGTGCAATCTGAACAGTAGTGTGGTCCACATGTTAAAACAAATTCACTATAGGCATCATGTAAACCAATGCACATCAACTGACAGATGTAGACAAGATTCCTTTACACATGTCCATGAATGGAATGCCCTGTGACCTAAATAACAATGTTGCAATATGTGACATGAGCTTAAAAGTCAGTCTGGTCACACAGTTGTTGTTGTGATAATGCAGAGATTCTGTGATTTGAAAGGCAAATACAGTGCAACATGTATGCCAATAATATGTGTAACAGACATCCTAGACAGAAATGTTGTTTTGAAGGTCAAATATTACCAAGTCAGATTGTCAAACAGTTTAGCCATGTCAACATCTCACAGAGGACACCCTTAACATTGCTCTCTCCCATTGCAGAGGGTGTAACTATACCTCATTAGCAGCTGCTTGTCTGGAATGATGACCTGGCTGAGGATGACAGCTTGCCCATCCTTGATCATGACACCCCAGGGAAATCCTGGGCTCCCTTGACATACCATTTCTGGTTGCAAGAAGGGAAGATATTGTTGTGGGGTCTCCAGAGGATCCATCCAGGACACAACAAAAACCACCTGCAACATTACCCCCAGCCCTGGACTGTTGGGTGGTAGGATCCAGCAGGAGAAGTTAGATGTGGTTTGAGTGGGGATATAGACCATTGTGGGCACCTTAGAGGCAGTCACTTGGTGCCTCAGTTCAAATAAGGACACCTCAGTCACAGTACAAGGCAACTCTACTCCTCTTTGTGGACTCCAACAGTCCCTGGATGATATCACTGGTGTCATGAGGCAGAGGCAAGGGCATCTGCCCTGCCAAAGTGGCACCAGTGAGCTTGTCACACAGCTGGTGGCTATACGTAAGATCCTGGAATCCATGGAGTAGAAGCAGGCCACATACATCACCACTATGGGTGCCTACCACTGCAACATTGGTGCTGTTTTGTCAAATCAGCAGGCACTTCTCAGAGTACTACTGCCTCACCTCTTGGCACAGAGAAATGCTGCTGCAGACTGGGGTGCCACATCTTCTCCCCCTGATGTGGGTTCCTCCTTTGGCATCACCTCTAGCACCTATAACACCCCCACGGGAAGCAACACACACATCAGAGGAGGAAGATGTGGCCTTTACCTGTTTCCAGTATAAAACTGCCCAATAGGAGTTTTCTGTGACAACATGCCCATTTCTCCTTTGCCCAGTGCTTCTCAGTATACCAGCAATTTCACAACTGGTAATGATCAGAATTTGTTGTCCCACTTGCTGACCTCACCCATATCTGTACTCTCAATGTGGCCTTTCCCACTGGTAATTTGTTTATTTTCTTCATCACTGAACCACTCCTCTACTCCACCATGGCACATGCAAGGGTTCACCAGTGAACTCTCTCTGGACATTTTGTGGCAAAAAACAAATTGTGGCACATGTAAATAAATTCACTGAATCAAATCGGTGTGTTGTATGTCTGTAGAAGTATGTAGTAACCTGGTGTTTTGTGTGAGGAAAAAGTCAAACAAACTTACCAAAGGGACACAGGTGTAATGGTGCCATGGACAAAGCTTCACTGTCTGAGGCTATTCACTCATGTGAACCCTATGTGTCTGTAGACTAGCATGTAGTTACCCAAGGTCCCAAGAAAGTGCAACATGTAACATTGTCAATGTAGAGGGTGAATTAAGTCACAGTCAGTACTGGTGGGGACTCTCATTGATACTAGGCTACAAACAACACTGCTGTCACAACAAAATGAGGGAAGGCTCAGTGTGTAATGTCCTGTCAAACAGTATCTGACCATGTAGTGCCTGGATTGTTGACAGTGGGATACAATCAATGTACCTATAAAGCTTGTGGCAGGAGACACATACACAGAGCAATAAAGTGACAAAACATGGTTAGGTCTGTCTCTCCTTTAACATTAATAGCATCACTTACAAAGCACAAAATATTTTGTCAATCATAAAGTCACTCCGTGCCCAACCTGACAGATTTCTCTCCACATGCATTTCACCAAATCATACATGTTTAAAAAACAATGCTACCAAATCCAAATGCATGTAGTTTCCATTATGTTTGCACATACATCAACAGCTACACAGAAAACATGAGCTAGACTCTTATGTTGATTTAAAACAGATTGTATGTAAAGATTAAACAAAGCCTAATAAAAAAATACATAACTACACTACTTAAACTTAATAAAACTGAACTATACCTATTTTAAACTATGCTATATGACTTCACTAACTTATCCTAAAAACATCTAAAACTATCTTAACTTACCTTAGCATACTTTAAACATATAACACATCAGGCAAACATCAACCCCCACGGTAATACACATACATACAGAAACAACATACACTACACCTATACCAAAACTACCTGCACAAATATATGTTTTTTAGGATTTTTAAAGATTTTTTTTAAACCCATTTACAACACATCAAAACCCACCCAAAAACCCTCACCACCTCTGCCCACTAAAATTTTCCCCACCCCACCTTAAAACTATAAAATACTAAACCTGCACTACATCTATACCAGCTAACCCTACATTAAGCTATTAAAACATTATTACCTATAAATTACTATTATATACATGGGAAAGGGCAGAAACGGTTCCAGTGGCTCATTGAGGGGGTGGAGGTCTCTGGACAGCATGCTTCAGTTACAGCAATAGCTGGATCACTGTGTCCATTTTGTATTCCAGTCCGGTTACCCTGTATTTTAGGTCTGAAACTTCTTTCAGAATCATCTGCTCAAAGGAGCTAAGCTGTCCTGTGGCTGGAGCTGGTGGTAATGCTGGTCCTGTAGGCTGACTTCTGGAGGTGCTGGCAACTAGCTCAGCTGACCCACCCTGGTCTGCACCATCATCCCTGGCTTGTGTAGGTTTGTTCTTTTTAGTGGATGCCTCAAGTGTAATGCACTATTTCCCGGAGGCCGTCTCCTCTAAATATTGCCTGCCCATTGCCTTTTAAGCCTTTCCTACGACCCAACTGTGGCAGTACTGATCAGCCCAGTTGTAATCTGCCCTTTTCTGCCCCAGGGTAATTTTGTCTGTGGAAGCAGAATTAAAAACTGTAAGTCCAAGGGTAACTAGGAACTGGGCTGATAATCATGAAACCTAATTCCTGTTGCAAACATCACAAGTGGCATTTCCTAATTCGAAAAATTAACCCAAAGGTTATAGTGAGCATACATCCACATAATATTTCCCTTTACCAAATTGACTAATGTCAAAGCACCAAGGCGTACCAAAGTGTGGCCAATGTTATTGTATCATCCTGGTACATATAGGTATGACCATATGAGTACAGAGTAGGCTTTGGAAAAATGCTGTTGTGTAAACATGGTATGGTACAGACGTCAAAATCAGTGGTGTCCCTTCTGCATCCTGCAATGGCATGGATTCCATTGACATCAGCCACAGTAAGATGAGCAATGCCTGCAAAGTACATATATTGTGTAAAAACATTGGGACCTGATACAGCAAGGACACGTCTGGTCCCATTTGCTACATAGACTTAACATGTGCCAGGTATGAGATCTAAGAATGAAGTGTGGATAGCTAACTCACATCATACAGAGAGGTCAGAAACATCTTATACATAAACTGATGTGAGCCCATGGTGGAGCATGTCACGGCTCATTACATGCAGCCATTGGAATAGCATTTGTCCATCTACACAGCCTAGTGCCTGTCCATATGTGACAAATATTTAAGTCACCTTGCTGCACATTAGTACTCAGAACATCCATGTGATGGGTGTGTGCATGAATGTTCTACATCTTATCTGCCCAGGTATCTTATTATATAAATAGCAATTGCTGTCCAAAGTGTGATCCGGGTTGGGACAATAACGAAGAGTATCATGTGCGACAAATTCTTTAGGTGGATTGGGCAATGGCATGTTGGATGACTATCCTGTGCAGACATGCCTCTGGTCAGACACCCCTTGGCATTTCAGAAAATAATACAGGGCAATGGCATGTTCATATATCCACCATGGAGTATGATGTATTAGACAGCATGAGTGGGGCCTTCAAACACCTTACCATGTGTGGAATGGTCACAACTGTGCTTGACACAATTAGGGACATTATTTCAAGTGGTTTGCACCACCGGTGCATCACTTTTTGTGCTGAACTGGCAGTGTAGATTGCAGGGCCATATCTACAAGGCCACAAAAAGCCACTTTGTGTGGCTTTATATGTCCTTGTATATATGAAGTAAGGCAACACAGTGCAAGTCACTGCGTTGCCTTAGTTCATGTCATAGAGGCATTACAGGGGTGTTGCCATGAGTGTTCTCACGCAACACCCATTGATTTTGACGCAATCCCAGATTTACAAGGTTTTGTAAACTTGGGAATTCATCAAAAACCTAAGGGAGGTGCAGCATGAAGAAATACCTTTATTTCTCCTCATTTCTTAAATTTTTCTATGTCTGCTGCATTCTGCAGCAGACATAGAAAGAGAAAAATGCCTCTTGTGATTGTTTTTGTGCAAGAATGTGCCCCTTCCTGTGCAAAAACAATCATCCCTGCAACACAAGATCCCTTGCACCATGGTGCAACGGTGATTGTTTTGGCACATGGCAGCCCACTATGCGCCAACACAGGGGACAAGGACAGAAATGTGCTGTATCGGGTAGATACGGCACATTGCTGCCCTTTTCTTTTGACCCAGGGCAATGCAGCAAGAAGACTTGCAGCAATACCCTGCATCAAAAGTTTGAAATATGGCCCTTAGTGGCTTATTGACAAGTCCTTTTGTCCCACCAGAACCTCAGTTTTAGTGATGGGCCTGTGGCACACACAGCAGAGCTGTTTTTACAAGCACACATAAAGCCAACCTGCCTGACTTTCCATATTCTGCTAAAGACAGTCCATATAATTCCTGTCCTTCCTGTTGTGTAATTCTGCCCCTCTTGTGTGGACTAACCAAACAAGTTGGACAGAAAACGCAATGTTAGTATGTTAGACTTGTGCATCTATCATGCATTTGGAAGCTTTACCAACTTCAGCCATGTTCTCATAAGAATCCACTATAACATATTTTCACTAATCATGGCCTTTTGGTCATGGCTCCTCTGTCAGCCCACCTATCATGTGGTCTATCAGATATTGGCAATATATTCACTTGGACATTAGTGAGCTGCAACTGCACATGCAACAAATCAAATGTAGCTTTCTGAACTATCCTTCGTGTGGCATATGTTTACTTTGTATTAGGGATGTACATTGAACCTGGCATTGCACACAGCATCCTACATCACATGCAATCCTTGCACTACCCAATAAGCATTCAGGATGACACCCAATGGTAATATCTGAGTCCTGAAAGTGCTCGTTCTCACCGATTGTGTATGGCTCGGGTACACCTACAAGACATAACATGATACATTACACTGTGATTGTTGAACACATACACTGTGTGCAAGTGAAGCACAGTACAAATGAGTAGCAATTGGCTATGTAGGTCTTCAGATTGTAATAGATCAAAATGCACAGTTGACATGCCTTAATGACACACATTGGTAAGGCAGATGGATGTTAGCACACATTTGATGAGCCACAACATGCATCTGGTGGCCATACTGTGCTATTAGTTGAAATACCTCACTACTCCCATATGTCCCAATGGTGGCTGACTTCCATGGCTCTGGGCACCTAAAGAACTCGAATATGGCTCTCAGCAAGGGATTGCAAGCCCTGTGCCTTTCTCATATCTTTACATGTCCATATCTCCACTATATAGATCACAATGTGACCATCATTGTTCCTTAACGTAGCTGACATCAGTACCTGTCACTGATGCATAGTACCAGAGATTTTACTTTTATTTCCTGTGCAGCCCCAAAGATGATAATATGGAAACTGAACACCAACATGTATGAGCTACTTTCAGATGTGTCTAATGCAGCCTGTCATACATTGGGATAAAGTTACATTTGATTTGGGTCCTCTGTAACACAAATCTTGACTCTTTTACAAGAGGCATGAACAACTGGATTGTCCATTACAAGAAGCACTCCAGTGGCTCAGCCCTCTCAGTGATGTCTATGAGGCAATGCCATGCCACCTTGCATGGCTTGGCATGCAATCAGAAGTATGGAGAAAGGCAAGGCAGTGCAAAGTACAGAGCAGCCATAATCTACATCAAGTAGCCATACCTTTACCATTGCAATTACTGTCCCAAACAACAAAAATGTGTTTCAACACCTTCTCAGGATTCCCAAACAATGTTAAGCACTAAGGGCCAGATGTAGCAAATAAAATATTTGCGAGTTGCAAAGTGCGAGTCCATGCGACTCGCAATTTGCAGCTCGCAAATTGGTATGCAGTACGGTGTCTCAGACACCGACTGCGACTCGCTATGGGGTCGCAATGACCCACCTCATCAATATTCATGAGGTGGATCGCAAATTGCGGCCCCATAGCGAGTCAAGGCACTCGCAAACATGGAGGCCTGCTGTAGTCAGCAGACCTCTGTGTTCGTGACTGCTTTAAATAAAGCAGTTTTTTTTGTTTTTAAGTGTAGCCCGTTTTCCTTAAAGGAAAACGAGCTGCACTTAAAAAAAAAACCGAAACCTTTAGTTTCGGTATTTTTTCAGGGCAGGGAGTGGTCCCTTGGACCACTACCTGCCCTGAAAAAATAATGTGGGGTCCAGTCACAAAGGGGAAGGGGTCCCATGGGGAACCCTTCCCGTTTGCGAGTGGGTTACCATCCACTTCAAGTGGATGGTAGCTGCGACTCCATTTGCGACCGCGTACGCGGTCGCAAATGGAATTGCATCCCACTGCGAGTCGCAAATAGGAAGGGAACACCCCTTCCTATTTGCGACTCGCAAAATGCATTTCTGCATAGGAAACTCACATTTGCGACTCGCAAACAGCCATTTTTGCCGTTTGCGAGTCGCAAATCGTTTCCTACATCTGGCCCTAAGGCCTCATAACTGTGTGCCTACGCAAGGGAGGTATAACAAGGAGGATCATCAACATTTATCTTTGTAGTTTTCAGTATTGTATGCGTGTTGCATTATAATGCATACATTGCTAAATGCAAACACCTCCATTGAATGTCTTTGTGCAGGAAGGTGTCCCGTCCTGTCCAAATCCAGTTGTGTCAACAATGCAGACTCACCTGCCCTATGGTGACAGGATGGCTGGGTTAGCGCATGGCAGCCCATTGTTCGCTAGCGCAGGTGGAAAGGACATGAATGCACCATATGTGATAGATATTGCCCATTCCAGCCCTTTTATTTTGATGCAGGGCAGCACAGCAAGAAGTCTTGCGTGCTGCCCTGTGCAAGAAAATGGTAAATATGCCCCATAGTTTAGTGGGGCATGACTCTTTTGTGTAAACATATATGTGGGGCACCTAAACTATGAACCCAACTTCTATATTGGCAGATGAAACACAGGGAAGTGATCACCAAATTTGTAAACTTACCAACTTTCTCCTCTACTTGGATGGAAATGCAGTTCAGATGGTCACACTCCTGGCTGACCACATAAGCACAGCGATGTTTCAGTTGGTGGACTGCCCGCTCAATGTTGAACATGCAAACATGTGTTACCCCTGTGTGGGGTAGCCTTGTATCACCTGCCCACCACTGGTTCTCATGTTTGGCAAATAGTGTGTCGGAAGTCATAGAAACGTCCAAACTCCTGGGCAGTCATGTTCTTTGCCCTTTCCTTTCCAGACATTGCCCTCCCCAAAAACAAAATGACCCCAACACTACCTATTGAACCCAACAAACCCCCAAATACTCCTAAGTACAATCAAACACCAAAAGACAGACACCCCACAATACACAGCACAAAACAATACAACACACAATTGCAAGACAAATGATAAAACTTTAGGGACAGTACACGGAGAGCACACACTACAACACTAGCAGTACAACACTGAGACACTCTCCTGCACAGCCAAAACACACCATCAACCAAGCAGAGACAGCTAGGCTGTGAGGCAAAGTGAAACTAACTCCTCACTTCCTGAATTGCAGCCATTACATCATTTCTTGGGTGGATGCAACACATTTTCAGCTGATGCGTCATTCATGCATCCAATGGATTAATTGCCGATGCATGATTTTTGCACAAGGCCTGACAACACACAGTGAGGTAATTCTGCTGGGATGTGTCAAATCTGCATGATGCGCTGGCTGCAAAAATGCACGCATTACACCAATGCATGTAATTTTGTGACGCAATGGTACAAATGTGTGTTTTACAGTGTATTGTGTGTAGAAATGCATGTAAATAAGTACATAGTTCAGTGTATTGCATAAGACTAGTGTAGGGGAGATGTTTGGTGTATATGAATGTGTGTTGTACTTCTTGAGAGCGCACACATGTGTGAGTAATTGCATCACTGCAAAGCCAATAGGGGCAAATCCACAAGACCTGCAGAGCAGGGCAGTGCAGCAAGTGACTTAGCTGCATTGCCCTGCACCACAGAGAAAGGGCAGAAATGTGCCATGTCTACAACACATGGTTCATTTAGTTTCTCACCATCTGCAATGGTCCGTACCACCGACACAGGCACCCTTGCACCATGGTGCAAGGATGCCTGAGTCGCAGGCAGGATTATTTCTGTGCAGGCGGGGAGACCTTCCTGCACAAAAAAAATCTAGTTAGACTTAGGCCACTTCCTATGTGTGCTTCAGAATGCAGGACACATAGAAAGAGGAGAAATAAGGAGAAATTCAGATTTCTCTACTCATTGGGTAGGCATGAGATTGTGACGCATTCCCTGGTTTACAGTTCCTTGTAGATATGGGAATGCGTCAGAAGACATGAGTGTTGTGTGGGAACACCAACCACAATGCTCATGTTAAACCTGCCTGATGAAGCGCATTGGAGGAGCCGGGAGGAGGTGCCTGTCAGCAGGGCAAGGAGCCCTTTAAAACTTTTGTTGCGCTCCCGCCGTCGCGGGAAGCGCATTGGAGGAGCCGGGAGGAGGTGCCTGTCAGCAGGGCAAGGAGCCCTTTAAAACTTTCGTTGCGCTCCCGCCGTCGCGGGAAGCGCATTGGAGGAGCCGGGAGGAGGTGCCTGTCAGCAGGGCAAGGAGCCCTTTAAAACTTTCGTTGCGCTCCCGCCGTTGCGGGAAGCGCATTGGAGGAGCCGGGAGGAGGTGCCTGTCAGCAGGGCAAGGAGTCCTTTAAAACTTTTGTTGCGCTCCCTCCGTCGCGGGAAGCGCATTGGAGGAGCCGGGAGGAGGTGCCTGTCAGCAGGGCAAGGAGCCCTTTAAAACTTTCGTTGCGCTCCCGCGCGGGCGGCGCCCGGGCCAAGCCCGGGCCAAGGGCGGGCCCGTCCTTAGCCCGTCAGAGACCGGAGGAGGCCGGGCTGGGCCCCCTCTCTTTCACCTGCAGTAAGAGATCAGCTTGTTATGTCTGAGTGTATAGACTATAGCATTATTCTACATCTCTGAATTGAGAAGCCTATTCTTTACTAAGCCCTCCCTCGATTAGTCCCTCCTCCAACTTGTCCCACTGTAACTGTAATTTGGACGCAATTTGGAGGGTTCCACTAATCAAATATATAGAAGTGCGCCATTCGAGGGGAGGAGCAGCCAGGGCAGGAGTCTTTAAACTTTGTTTTCCGCCCGTCCTGAGACCGGAGGCAGGGCCAGTTACTCCAGTGACAGGACACTGAACTCATAAGAAAGGGAGCTGCCTTCCCTCTCTTTTTCTTTTTTTTTCTTTTACCATTGTATTTGTGTATATTTTATCTCACGGGCATCTACCCAATATGGGGAAAAGAAAGGCTATAGACCTACCAGCAAAATCCAAGGGTACTAAAATCGCAAAAAAACACCCAAGTAGACCCCCGAATCTAGGTACACCCAATGGGTCTAACCCACTGGATGAAATAGACCTTCTAGTTAAAGAAGTTGAGTCTATGTTAGGTACACAAACAACTATAGGGGCAAATAACTCCAAGAGAGGCCCCCCTAAGGATAGGAAAATCCCAGAGTTATTTAAAAAGAAGGGGTTAAGGGATTCTATAGATAACATAAAAGGGGTTGATGGAGATGGGGGCCCGCATAACTGTAGGGGCCCCTTCCCAAAACCCACTCATAACATACTGAGTCCTCCGGTATCCCAGTGGGGTCTCCAGCATGTACCATATACACCAACTCTCCTACCACTGACTCCGGTGATCAAGGTGGTCCCTAGTTTATTCTGTACAAATCGCTTTGAACCTCTATTAACAATAGAGGATCCGCCCGTGCCCACGAGTATGTCCAAGTGCAAGCCAGCAGTTGGAACACCCAATCCTAGTGTTTTCTCATTGTTCCCCCAGTTTGAGTCTGAAGGCAAAGAACCAGCAGCTAGTAGAGACAACCTGGCTATAGTCCTTCAGAGAGTCGATGAAGTTAAGGGATTGGTTCTAGTACTAATAGATCTTATGAAGAGCAATCGTGCTTGTGGAGGGATTTGTAAAGTCTGTGGGGAGGCCAGGGGGGAAGAAGCTTTCCCATTGTCTGCCCCAATAAAGGGGACGGAGTTAAGGGACAATTCCTGTCTCCCCATTAGAGGGGGGTCAGTTCTCCAAGAGAGGGAAGATTACCATTGTGATCCTAATATCGACATTACAAGGCCCAGAAGGAGGTCTACAAATGTACCTAGACACAGAGACCATCAAGGTAATTGGTCAAGTAATTTAACTAGTGATAGAGCTAGAGGAAGGACCAGCAGATTCGACCCACCGGAAACTGTCCAAGATTCCAGTTTTACACAAACCCCTAGCAAGTCACACAAGATCCCCTATAATAACATCACTCTCTCTCGCTATAATATCAAGAGTGTAGTTAATAAAGACCAGGACCTGCTTACCAGTCAGGGAACTAATAAAATCTATTTGACCAATGTACCAAAACTACCGCCAGGGTTAGCTGAGAACCAAGCTTCCCTGATCAACAAAGTCATACACTGGATACGCTCCCGACGAAGTTGTCTCTCTGTTATTCGCTCTGACATAATATCGGCCAAGAGATGCAGCATCACAGGGACCAATTTTGACACAATAACTATTTATCTTGAAGACAAGCATATGGTGTCACAACTAATGGACTTTGATTGTCGTACCCACTTGGATAACGCAACAACCAGGGGGGGAATAAGATTCATGTTACACCCACATAATTCTGGACCAGCCATGGGACCGGCAAGTTTCGATGGTTTAAATAATTCCCGTGGAGGTGCTGCACGTAAGGAAGCTAATCCCAGGACGCTGCCTAACCCTGTATGACTGTCTACTGACCTAGTAACTAATGTGATAGCCCGCCCCAAGGCCCCACATTTGATGGGGGATGATAAAACACCATCATCAAACATTTGTAGTAATGACCCGAGCGCGGTAGAGGCTGGATGCTCAAGCGTGGTGATAAATCAAGACAAATGTACATTAGAACTCATGTCATGGAACATTGCCGGCCTGGCAAAGAAATTAGATGATGATGAATGGGCCTCTTTTATTAAAAAAATAGACGTATGTTTGTTTCAGGAAACCTGGGCGGAGGATGCTACTAATATTGATGGATTTCTCTCATTTAGTGCATCTGCTATACCTTCAGAGAAGGGGAGGGGTCGGGCAAAAGGTGGGCTCCTATTACTTGTTAACAAGAACTTGCAGTGCGACCATAAGCTTTTTGAAATTGATTCTGTAGATCTAAAAGCCATGTGTATTACGTTCAACAGAAGATTATCAATTGTTATTGTTAATGTTTATATACGATCGGTCCCAAATGGCTCCAAGTCCCGTACCCTGGCTATTCTGTCCGAATTTGTAGGAAGCCTCGACCCCTCAACTATCCTAATCATAGCTGGAGATTTTAATTGTACCTTCGAGCCTTCTATTCTCATAAGTGGTCTAACAGATGAAGAAGATGAGCAGTGGGGGATCCCACAATTATCTATTACCCGGCCTTGTAAAAAATCTCGGGTGGCCATGCAATTAGCCACATTATGTTTAAACCATGGCCTTAGGGCCTGTAATGGTAGAACTCCATCTGATATGAATAGTGCACCTACTTTTAAAAGGGGCATGTCGATAAGCACTATCGATTATTTCCTGGTTGATGTTAGGCTGTGGCCCCATTTGGTAGACATGAAAGTAGAAGTGAGATGTGATAGTGACCATTTCCCCTTGCTCCTTACCCTTTCTGGAGAAATGTTCAGGAGAACACTCAACAACTATGCTACAATAATTCCGCCACCTTGCTGGAACAACAAATTTACCAAGATTACTTGGCCAAAAGTGATGTCCAACCCCCACCACATCAGAGCAATATATCAGATTTTCTTAAATAGTTTGGCTGAGTATGAAGATCAGGCTGTAGGGAATATTCCGATTCTCAAAATACATGACAGCATGACTACCCAGCTACGGGGGTTCTTTTATAAAACAAAGCGGTCTAAGCCACATGAAGGGACAGGGGCACGCAAGGGATGGTTTGATGAGAGGTGTTCAAAGGACAAGTCCGGGTTAAGAGTAGCAGTAATGTCTGGCTCCCAGGGGGAAATTAAACAAGCCAGGTCTCTATACAAAGTAACCTTGTCTAACGCTAAAAAGCGGTGGGAGGATTCCCTGTGGCAGGAACTATTAGATGCTTCCAGAGAGAAGAATAACAAGCGTTTCTGGGAACTTCTGTCCAAAAGAGAAAATGGAGGCAGGAGCTGTCCCAGCAACCATATTCAACCAGAAAGCTGGGTAGAGCATTTTACTACTCTTTATGCCCTACCAGAATGCCCAATGGACACTAATGTGGTCCACTCTCCAACTAAATTGTTGGAATCAAACTCCAGCATGGCCCTCCAAGTGGTGGCTCAGTGTGTCCCCGAGGGTTGCCTTATCTTTAAAATAGAAGAGACCCTTGAGGCTATAATTAGCCTAAAACCTGGCAAAGCACCTGGACCAGACAAGCTCCCTGGAGATCTTTATAGATCGGAACCATCCATCTGGTCCTGGTATATTAATGCCATCTCAAATAGCATAGCTGCAGGGGGGCAAATTCCAGATACATGGAAGGGGGCAGAGATCATACCCATTTATAAAAAAGGAAATGCTAATCTTCCAGCTAACTACAGGCCAATTAGCCTCATAGACAACCTACAAAAAATATTTGCTAAACAAATTCTGCAGAGGCTAATCAATTGGGTCGAGAAGCACCAAATCCTTTCTCATTTACAGGCAGGGTTTCGTGCAAAAACTAGCACGATAGACCAGGTCTTTCGATTAGCCATATTGCATTGGAAATACGTTCTTGTGGC
The DNA here is from genome assembly GCF_031143425.1 of Pleurodeles waltl. Taxonomy (NCBI): domain Eukaryota; kingdom Metazoa; phylum Chordata; class Amphibia; order Caudata; family Salamandridae; genus Pleurodeles; species Pleurodeles waltl. The sequence continues at coordinate 427,583,978 of NC_090451.1, read as the reverse complement.
CAAGCAATGCCTGTATGTGGTATTTATAGACCTGCGATCGGCTTTTGACCTGGTCCCAAGAGCCAAGCTGTGGGAAGTGCTGGGTAGATTGGGAGTCCCAGAGGATCTTTTACTCCTGTTAAAACGACTACATGAGAACACCTATGCCCAAGTGAGGTGGGGCGAACAAGGCGAACTGACAGAGTGGATCCCAATTAGACGAGGAGTTCGCCAAGGTTGTGTGCTAGCCCCCCTACTGTTTACCGTATTTATTAATGAAGTAGTAAAGGCTGTGTCCATAGGCCAGAATGATGCCCCTTCCCTGAATACACAAAAAATTCCCATCTTGCTTTTCGCCGATGACTCACTTCTCATCTCTAAGACACCAATGGGGTTGCAAACCCTTGTTGACCGGTTTAGCCAATTTTGTAGTGATCATGGGTTGGAGGTTAATATTAACAAAACTAAACTGATGGTGATTTCTAAGGGACCTAGGAAAAAATGTTCCATCCATATTGAGGGAGTACTGTTGAAGGAAGTAAGCTCTATAGATTACCTGGGAGTTAGGTTAACTAACAAACTATTATGGGAAGAGCAGATTACAAAAAGTGCAGGGCTCCTACAACACAGAGCCTCATCTATATTGCGTTTCTATCAAAGCACCTCTACAAAAGTAGTTTCCCCAGCAATAAAAATTTATACAGCTAAGGCTCAAAGTGCAGCCCTGTACGGAGCGGAGGTATGGGGTTACGCTAACTGTAACAAGATCAGTGTGGGGGAAAACAATTTTGCAAGGGCCTTAATTGCATGTCCACGTACCACACCCTTGCTCCCATTATTTCTAGATCTGGGGTTAAGCCGAGTAGCAGATCTAGCTACTCTAAGACCTCTCCTCTATTGGATTAGGTTGTGGATAACCCCCGAACTAGATATATACAAGACCGCACTACTCGATCTATTGAAATGCCAAAACGCTAATACTCTTCCCTGGATTCGCCATGTGGCCCATTGGCTCCGGCTATTGGGTCTGGGCGATTACTGGGAAAATCCCCATAAATTAGAGAGACGGCACAAAAACGTTTTAAAGTTAACCTATTGGTCTTATGTTAAGGATAACTACATAACTCACAAATCCCATGGTCGCTTAACTAATTCCTTCATTGATATTAAATGGTCCCCAAAGTTTGAATCCTATTTGGATGTGATACCGGATTCGCAGGGCAAGAGCTTATATGCAAGGTTTCGCTTTGGCTCTTTGCCCTTGTTGTCACTGATTCATAGGTGGGGGCCGACTAATCTTCCCGATATATGCCCTGCCTGTGGCAGTACTTTCGAAACCATCGAGCATTTCATGTTCTTCTGCCCAGCCTATGCGATTCCACCTTTAAAATGGATTCGCAATATTTGCAGGGACATGGGATTCAAGAACTGCTCTTTGGCTCTACGGGTTCTAAAAAGCCATAATTCAACCGATGTAATTCTCTCAGTAAGCAAGTATCTAGCAACAGCCTGGCGCATACGATGCCATCTCCAAAAAGTAATTCAAAGTCCCATCCCTTTATAGATAAGTTTTAGAGCCACATGTGCAATTCAAGTTATTGTCCTAATGTTTTTACACCAAGTTAAAGATGTGTACTTATTTATTCCTTAAGAATTATTTATTATCTTGTTTTATGTGCTTTTATGGTCATGGATCGAACAAAGTTGATGATGATGATGATGATGATGAATTATTGACCATGTGGTTTAGACAGGGCTTTGGAACAGATTTTTCTTAGATAATACGTGGGTAATCATTTTGTGGTTCTGCTACTGTATCACTAGTGTTAGCCGCAAAGAGCTATTTTTATGCACTTGTCTGGCATTAGTGCCATTTTAACATGAATCTGATAACCATTTTAAGTTACTATATAAGCTTTTTATTACATTGTGCTTGTGCTTTTAATGACTTGACAGTGCCTAAATTTGCCTATACGATTGTGCCGGTTGCAGGCGCCCTTACTAAAGTATGCCACCTAAACTACCAAGAAACTGTACTATTATGTAACATCAACTCAGCACTCTAAAGCTTAAATCATGGGCCTGATAGCTTGCACTTATCTTGGTGATGGTACCACCTGGGAAACTTGAATCTGAAACCACCTCATATTGTTTTAAGAGCCTTAAATATTTGTATTATTTTTAACACTATGAAGCAGATGTTTAGAAACCTTGGCATCTAAATGTTAAGTTATGTATCGGGAACAATGGTGGACTATAGTAGGCCATGGCCTATAGAAGCTATTTTTATTCTAAACTCTATTTTATGCCAGTGTGAAAGTATAATGAAACAAATGCACCTTCTTTGTATAATTTAATGTGTAACTTTTATGACCCATGGTCGAATAAAGTATATATATGACCTGACCTGCCTGATGCAGTGTAAGGCAACGCTGTGTTGCCATACACCATATGTATAACTGAACTAAGGTCAGGGTTGGGGCAGAGTTGCATAGCCCTGGTGGCTACACTGTGAAGTGTTTCACAGAGAATGTTTTAACCCATAAGGTGCCCCGGACAAGCTGGTCTCGCCCTCGGTGCCGAGGACGAGACCAGCTCGTCCTGTAGTGCTCCCCCAGATGGCCCAGCACCCCCCTCCCCTGGGCAGAGATGGAAGGGGAATCGCTTCCCCTTCCACCCCCTTCCACCCAACCCTCCGTGGCGTCTGATGACATCAGCGTGCTTTTGTGCACTGACCTCATCAGAGGCCTACCCCACCCCAAATAAATGGGGCCAAAGTTGTTCTGCCCACCAGGGGGCAGATTGGGCAATTACCCCCGATCCACACCCAAGGGGGACAGAAAGTCTACTAGATGCAAGGGAATAAAAAAAAGAAAAGAAAATAGTGGGGTGGTGGTTACCAACCAGTATGGGCCTGGTTATACCCCCACCCGAACTGAAGGGGCGAACAGTCTTTCAGCTCTCCCCCGCACACTAAAACATCTTCTCCCATGGCAAGCAAGAGGGCATTTGATTATTTTTGTTTTTTGTTTTACATTTGGGCCATGAGAGCTTGGTAACTCTCAAAAACGTTCCACTTGGAATGGTAAGGGCTGCACTTATTTGTTTCTTTGGGACGCTACCATGTAGAAAAATCCACAAGACTTTGACACATCTGAAAACTAAACAGCTAGTTGATTCCAGGGTGGTGTGCTTCACTTGCACCCTGCACCATTTCCTTACCCACAATGCCCTGCAAACCTGCAACTTTGCTGGAAAGCACGCATTTCTCCCACATTTTTGTGATGGAACCTTCCAGAATCTGCAGGAATCCATAAAATTCCTACAAACCCGCATTGTCTCATCTATACCGATAACATTTCTGCTGCACTTGTCAGCCTAAAAATGTGTTTTTTCAAACTGCCCTTTTGGACCCACTTTGGTTCCCCCTCAATTTTGAAGTGTTTTTGGCTCTTCCCTGTCACAAACACTTGGCCCACCTACACAAGTAAGGTATCATTTTTACCGGGAGACTGAGGGGAGCATTGGATGGTAGGAAATTTGTCCCGGTGTGGTTATCCCACACAGAAATGTGGGAATTTTTTTATTTTTTAGCTAAATTTGATTGGTTTGCTGAGGATTCTGGGTAAGAAAACATTGAGGGATCCATGCAAGTCACACCTCCCTTGACTCCCCCAGGTGTCTAGTTTTCAAAAATGTCTGGGTTTGGTAGGTTTCCCTAGATGGCTGCTGAGCCCAGGACCAAAAACGCAGGTGACTCCCCCGCTAAAACAGGTAGTTTTCTATTTGATAATTTTGATGTATCCAGATAGTGTTTTGGGGCATTTCCTGTTGCGAGCACAAGGCCTACCCACACAAGTGAGGTACCATTTTTATCGTGAGACTTGGGGGAACTCTGGGTTGAAGGAAATTTGTGGCTCCTCTCAGATTCCTGAACTTTCCGTCACCGAAATGTGAGGAAAAAGTGTTTTTTTAGCCAAATTCTGAGGTTTGCAAAGGATTCTGGGTAACAGAACCTGTTGAGAGCCCCACAAGTCACCCCATCTTGGATTCCCCTAGGTCTCTAGTTTTCAAAAATGCACAGGTTTGGTAGGTTTCCCTAGGTGCCGGCTGAGCTAGAGGCCAAAATCCACAGGTAGGGACTTAGCAAAAAACACCTCTGTTTTTCTTTGGGAAAATGTGATGTGTCCACGCTGTGTTTTGGGGCATTTCCTGTTGCGGGCGCTAGGCCTACCCACACAAGTGAGGTACCATTTTTTTTGGGAGACTTGGGGGAACATAGAATAGCATCTAAATTTTTTCCTTCCAAATATAAGACAGTGTGTAAAAAAGACGTCTATTTGAGAAATGCCCTGTAATTCACATGTTAGTATGGGCACCCCAGAATTCAGAGATGTGCAAATAACCACTGCTCATCAGCACCTTATCTTGTGCCTATTTTGGAAATACAAAGGTTTTCTTGATACCTATTTTTCACTTTTTATATTTCAGCAAATGAATTGCTGTATACCCGGTATAGAATGAAAACCCACTGTAAGGTGCAGCTCATTTATTGGCTCTGGGAACCTAGGGTCCTTGATGAACCTATAAGCCCTATATATCTTTGCAACCAGAAGAGTCAAGCAGACATAACGGTCTATTGCTTTAAACAATCTGACATTGCAGGAAAAAGTTACAGAGTAAAACATAGAGAAAAATGGCTGTTTTTTTACCTCAATTTCAATATTTTTTTATTTCAGTTGTTATTTTCTGTAGGAAACCCTTGTAGGATCTACACAAATTACCCATTGCTGAATTCTGAATTTTGTCTACGTTTAAGAAATATTTAGGTTTCTGGGATCAAGCATTAGTTTCACACCCATTTCTGTCACTGACTGGAAGGAGGCTGAAAGCACAAAAAAAGGTAAAAATGGGATATGTCCCAGTAAAATGCCAAAATTGTGTTGAAAAATTGGGTTTTCTGATTCAAGTCTGCCTGTTCCTGAAAGCTGGGAAGCTGGTTATTTTAGCACTGCAAACCCTTTGTTGATGCCAATTTCAGGGGAAAAAAACACAACCCTTCTTCTGCAGCCCTTTTTTCCCATTTAAAAAAAAATATATATATATCACTGTATTTTTGCTAATTTATTAGTCTCCTTCAGGGGAACCCACAAAGTCTGGGTACCTCTAGAATCCCTAGGTTGTTGGAAAAAAAGGATGCAAATTTGGCGTGGGTAGCTTATGTGGACAAAATGTTATGAGGGCCTAAGCGCACCCTGCCCCAAATAGCCAAAAAAAAGGCCTGGCACCTGAGGGGGAAAAGGCCTGGCAGCGAAGGGGTTAAGAACACCTCCATTTTGCAATGTGCATGCCGCACCGAACTGCCATTTCATGGGCTACCACAGATCCCCTTGCCAGCCAATCATTGACACTATGCAGTGAAGCAAAGCAAGTTGATGCCCTGCTTTTAGTAGGATGGAGAGGTCAGGAATCCACCATTAACATGAAGAACCAGTGGTTCCACTGGGTCTCTTTACACTGATGCAGTGCAGGCAGACTGGCACCAACACAGGCACTCTTCCAGCATGGTGCAATGGTGTCTTTGTTGTTTGCACAATTGTTTATGTGGAGGAAGGGGCCCCTTCATGCACAAAAGACAAAAAATTAAGTTGTTTTCTTTTACCTATGTGTGCTGCGTAATACCGCACACATGTGAATAGTAAATGAAAATGTCTAAGAGAAATTTCTCTCATGGTCACACCATCCTCTGTGGTGCATTGGTAAAGTTGCAGGGCCTGGGTTACAGGCCCTGTCTAATCAGTTATTGTCTGAAAGACATGAGTGATGAATGACAATGGCTATGTTCCCCATGTGGAATGCATTTCTGAATGAGATGTAATACATTGCAGCGCTGGACACAGAATTGTATAAATCTATTAGAGACACACAAGGGGTTGCCCCTTCCCTCACTTTTGTGTTGAGTTTTGTTGTTTTGGCTAATGGATATGTAACAATAGTGGTGCAATGTTGACACAGACTAGTAGGTGAATGAGGCAGTAATGTCCTACATTTCTTGACATTATGCTGTTCATATTTACTGGATTCAGCCCCACAGGAAACTTCCTTTCTTGAATGTTGTGGTGCACAGGACTCTCAATCATACTGGCTGTGAAATGCAAAGAAAACCTGCATATTTGTAGATGAGCTCACGACCATTGGATAAGGTGTAACACAGCATTCCTTGAATCGGTATCAATGAGGTGTGGCATGTGCGTTGCAGTGGGTGTTCACAAAGATGACCCAGGGAGTGTGACCCTGACTCATGTTCTTAACATGGATCTGGTGCTGGTTCTAAGCTTTGCACATTGCCAGAATGGGCATAACAAGGTGAAGCTTTAGGAAACGTGTTTGTCATAAAAAATTGCATGTGTACTGCAACATAAAGCACACATGGTCCATGCCAAACAAAACCATGTATGTTTTGTATATAGGAAGCTGCATTAGTGACTTGGGTGGTAGTGGAAGTCACACTGGATGAAGACATGAGGTTTTTCTGCTACTCCTTTATTTCATATTTGCATTTACTTCTGCCATTCTGGATATCCATGTGTATTGACTATGAAAATATCACGCAAGTCACAAAGGACACACAAATGACACTTAGTTGATCAAGGCAGCCTATTGATGCGCCTTGATTTACATGATAGGTAAGTGCACAAGGTGAGCTACACATGATGATTTCACCAGCCCTCATGGATATGTTTGAGATGCATGTGTCATGTGAGGTCTATGTAGATATGTGTATACCAAAAGGAACCAGAGAGTCATGTTGATCAACCACCATATCACATCATGGTACACACACCTACTGCATGAGTATGGAAGAATATGTGTTTCATGGGCACACTACCATTATGCAATATTTTAAAATACATATCTTTAGCATCATTTTTGTGTTGACAAGTCCAGCTTGGCTAGCAATGAAGTGGTCGGAGTTATACCAAGGAAAGTTCCATTTGTTTTTATCTGGCATCACTGTATGTGGAAATATTGAGAGATAACTTGTCCTTCGCATGTGGGTATGCATTCACAAAAGTTGTTAAGATGTGCCTTTATTGTTACATTTTGCCACTCTGACCTTGAAGGCATCAGTGCATGCTTCTTTGGCTAGATTCAGCTTGCATTTAGTCCTTTCTTCTGTATAAAGTTTACATGATCAGACTATTTGATGTTGTGTTTTAACATTCACACATGTCATGTTGTCAGGGGAGTTCAATTATAGTTTGTATTTGTGTGAAACACTGGAGCATGGTATGTGACACCCATGGTTGGTCCATTTCCATAATTGCCTAGTGAGGCTGATGGGGCAGCATTGGTGTAGATTGATAGTCTTGTGCTACCATGTTTGTTTGTTTACAAGTGATATGTGTGTTGTGATATGTCACAATATATGTTCTTTTTTGCCAGGACACATTGTTGAAGCCTATATCGACTGATTGGCTTGGACTATGTTACCATATATATACTAAGAGCATCAAATGGCAGCCATCAGACTATGAGTTCACTATACTATCCTTCACAAGTATTTGGCAGGTCAAATGAGTAGCTGAACAACATACACATAGTATTTGGGGATTAATTACTTTTATGCACAATTTTGAGAGAGTTATGTTGTCTGATGTTATTTGCAATGCTACATGACACATTATATCGAGCTGTTCAGACTTTGGCAAATTACACAAGTTCACAAGTTGTTTGTGGTCTGTATTCACAACAGAGCTGCATTTGCGACAGCTCACTTTTTTTGAGTTACATGATGTAGTCCAGCCCTGTTTATAGCACATTGCTACATACCTTTGTTGTGTGTCAATGGCTAGCAGATATGATGTTTTTGTGCGTTACAATAACTTGGCTTCAAGAATGCTTACACGTTGCAGGTGGTGCACAATACATTTTTATTTATTATCCTTAAATCAGGTACACAATGCATTGATGCATGCCTTGATTTGTCTCAGCCTTCTGGGACTTTTTTTTCACAATATGCTCTCTCTGTCTTGTCGCAGCACTTGAAACCGCATTTGAATGTTGGGCCTCTTCTTCCTGTTCATCCTCATCAGGGCCTTCCTTTTCTACATCTTCCACATCCCAGGGCTCATCGGTCCGCACACAGATATTGTGCAGAATGCAGCATGCAGCAGACCAGGATGATTTTACAGACCGTAGGGGGAGAGTAGAGCATTCTTCCTCCTGACAAATCTAGGCACTGGAAGAGAGAGTTGAGAATCCCAAAAGTCTGCTCAGCAATGGACCTGGTCCTGCTGAGGGCATTACTGAAGTTGCACGGTGCCTCCGTCTGAGGATATGCATAAGGGGTCACGGCCCATGGCTGCAGACCATTTCCTTGGTCAGCTGTAAAGACGTTACGGGGACAATAATACACTGTTCACGATGTTTGCAATGCTCACAATCATTTACATACAGTTTTAAGTCCTGATGGACTCATTACATCTTCACACAGTACTGGTGTTGTACTTATAATGATTGACATAAGTGCACTTTGATTTTTGGTATGACTGACACTGTACTACACATACAAGTGTAGTGGGCTTGGTGTTACACTTACTATTTCTCTAACTTGTGAGTGCCAATGCAATGCCAATGGCAAGTCTGCCATCTTATGGATAGTCAGTTAGCAATTTTTATTGATAATCAGGTAGGCACCCTTAATTCATAAATACACCAAAGAAAGTGAAAGACAGCCCATTACAATTAAATTCATTCAGCGAATTCCCTCAGCTTTCTTTAACTCACCTACCCTCTTTGGTGATAACACTTAAAATGTCCTAAATGTAGGAAGTTGGCTCTGTATATACTATCTCAAAGTGAGAGATAGTGTGCACAGAGTCCAAGAGTTCCTCTTAGAGGTTTATAGTGGCACAATTAGATAATTCTAATGCTCTATTTTGTGGTAGTGTGGTCGAGAAGTAGGCTTATCAGAGGGTAGTGTTAAGCATTTGTTGTACACACACAGGCAATAAATGATGAACATACACTCAAAGACTTAACTCCAGGCCAATAGTTTTTATATAGAAAAAATATATTTTCCTAATTTATTTTAGAACCACAAGATTCAGGATTTGAAGTAAATACAAAAAATGCAAGGTACTCCACACAGGTAAGTAGGGAACTTTGAATTAAGGCAGTAATATACACAATTTAGGTTAAAATGGCAACAAGCTATTTTAAAAGTGAACACAGTGCAAAAATCAACAGTTCCTGGGGGAGGTAAGTATGGTTAAGTTTCTGAGATAAGTAAAGCACTCACAAGTTCAGTCTCCTGGGCATAGGCAGCCCACTGTTGGGGGTTCAAGGCAACCCCAAAGTCACCGCACCAGCAACACAGTGCCGGTCAGGTGCAGTGGTCAAAGGAGGGCCCAAAACTCATAGGTGCCTATGGCGAATAGGGGTGCTCCGGTTCCAGTCTGCTAGCAGGTAAGTTCCAGCGTCCTCGGGGAGCAGACCAGGGGGGTTTTGTAGAGCACTGGGGGGACACAAACAGGCACACAAAACACACCTTCAGCGGCACAGGGGCGGCCAGGTACAGTGTGCAAAGTTGGTGTCGGGTTTGCTATTGAAAGCAATGGAGGGCCCCGGGGGTCACTTAGACGATGCAGGCAGGGCACAGGGGAGCTTCTCGTGCCAGCCACCGACTGGGCTAGGAAGAGGGCCGCCTGCTGGTCACTCCTGCACTGGAGATTGGTTCCTCTCGGTCCTGGGGGCTGCGTGTGCAGTCCTTGGTCCAGGCATCGGGTTCCTTGTTACCAGGCAGTCTCAGTCAGGGGGAGCCTCTGGATTCTCTCTGCAGGCGTCGCTGTTGGGGTGCAGCGGGGTGATCTCAAGTTACTCACGTAGTCGCAGTTGTCTGGGAGTCCTCTCTGCAGTGTTGGTTCTCTGTAGCTCGAGCCGGGAGCGTAGGGTGCAGAGTGTGAAGTCTCACGCTTCCGGCGGGAAGAGTGAGTTCTTTAAAAGTTGCTTCTTTGTTGCAAAGACATTGCAGTTGGTGAACAGTGCTGCTTTTCTCAGGAGTTTCTTGGTCCTTCAGGTTCAGGGCAGTCCTCTGAGTCCTCAGAGGTCACTTGTCCCTGTTGGATGCGTCGCTGTGCAGGTTCTTTGAGTCTGGAGACAGGCCGGTAGGGCTAGGGCCACGTCAGTTGTTGCCACCATCATCTCTGCAGGGCTTTCAGGTCAGCAGTCCTTCTTCTTTGTGTAGGTTGCAGGAATCTGATCTCCTGGGTTCTGGGTCACCCCTAAATACTAAATTTAGAGGTGTGTTTAGGTCAGGAGGGCGGTAGCCAATGGCTACTTTCCTGGAGGGTAGCTACACCCTCTTTGTGCCTCCTCCCTGAGGGGAGGGGGGGGGCACATCCGTAATCCTGTTGGGGGAATCCTCCAAACTCAAGATGGAGGATTTCTAAAGGGAGGGGTCACCTCAGCTCAGAACACCTTAGGGGCTGTCCTGACTGATGAGTGACTCCTCCTTGTTTTTCTCATTATCCTCTCCTGCCTTGCTGCCACTAGCTGGGATGCCATGGGGTGCTGTAGCAAAAGGCATGAGCCTTTGAGGTTCACCGCCAGGTGTTACAGTTCCTGCAGGGGGAGGTGAGAAGCACCTCTACCCAGTACAGGCTTTGTTCCTGGCCACAGAGTGACAAAGGCACTCTCCCCATGTGGACAGAAACTCATCTGGTTGTGCCAGGCTGGGAGAAACTGGTCAGCCTAGCACTAGGAGTCAGACTGGTATTCAGGAGGCATCTCTAAGATGCCCTCTGGGTGCATTTTACAATAAATCCCACACTGGTATCAGTGTGCACTTATTGTGTTGAGAAGTTTGATACTGAACTTCCCAGATTTCAGTGTAGCCATTATGGAACTGTGGAGTTCGTGTTTGACAAACTCCCAGACCATATACTCTTTATGGCTACCCTGCACTTACAATGTCTAAAGTTTTGCTGAGACACTGTAGGGGCATAGTGCTCATGCACATATACCCTCACCTGTGGTATAGTGCACCCTGCCTTGGGGCTGTAAGGCCTGCTAAAGGGGTGACTTACCTATGCCACAGGCAGTGTGAGGTGGGCATGGCACTCTGAGGGGAGTGCCATGTCGACTTAGTCATTTTCTCCCCACCAGCACACACAAGCTGTGAGGCAGTGTACATGTGCTGAGTGATGGGTCCCCAGGGTGGCATAAGACATGCTGCAGCCCTTAGAGACCTTCGCTGGCAACAGGGCCCTTGGTACCAGGAGTACCATTTACAAGGGACTAATCTGTGAGCCAGGGCTGTACCAGTTGTGGAACAAAAGTACAGCTTAGGGAAACACCACTGGTGCTGGGGCCTGTTTAGCAGGGTCCCAGCATACTTTCAATCATAACTGGCATCAACAAAAGGCAAAAAGTCAGGGGGTAACCATGCCAAGGAAGGCATTTCCTTATACTAACATAATCCATTTTTGTGGTCCAAATCTCAAACATGGGAGGCGTAGTGTATTTTCACCTTTGGCGAGTGACAGACTTTGCGACTAATGACCCAATAAAAAACTACTGTTGCTGGCAGAATCTCAGATAACAGTTGCCGGGCAGGAACCCTAATAACACCCCTTGCAAGTCAGATTCAGTGTGGACTTGCAGTTTTCTGCCCAGTGAGGCCATGATTTTGTTAAAAAAATCTGATGTTCTGGGGCATAAAAACCCTACATGTGCCCAATCCTCACACAGATTCCCACATCTGAGGTCAGAAACATCTGTTGCAACCGATGTGAGGTATAGTAAAACGTTGATTTTTAATAAAAAGCCATGCATTTAAAGTTCGCCCTAAGTACGGCCTTATGAGCTATTTAATTTAATTTTCCCCAGCTAGTGAACTCGATTCTTCCCTCGATTTATTTTGAAATTGAGTCAAAAGCCTCACCAACAATTGATTTGTGTGAGTGCAAATATAATATACTTCACCAGTTTCCCAGCCCTGTCAGCCTACTCACAAAATGTGGTTTACTAATGTACTCCTGGGCTGCACTAGACATCGAGATTTAAATCTGAAGATTGTCATGGGTTTGTAGATAAGAAAAAGCAAGATCCAATTGGTTAGGGACATTATCTGCCATTACCTGCTCCCAAGATTTTATCTGCCCAGCTAGTAAACATTTTGCAGACGTAGAATACCATGCCTTCTCCCATTTCTTAATAGAGTTATATTGCAGGGGCATTCCTAATAATAGCCACTTTCTTTCAAAGGCATCAAAAAGTGCATCAGGGGTAACTGGTACCAGTGGCGGCCCGTCCTTTAGGGCGGAGGGGCCACGCCCCCCCACCCCATGAAGAGTGTCTGTCAGGCTGAACAAAGGTCAGCCTGACAGACACTCTTCATGTTCAGGTCAGGCAGCCAGGAGCAGACATGCGCGATTTGTGCAGACTCCTGGCTGCCTGAGCTGAACTTTGCTGGGCTGAGGAGATCACGACCCTTATGGGCGTGACCTCCTCGGCCCAGCAAAGGTGCCTCGAGGCCCTCCCCTGGGTGACGAGGAAAGCGTCACCCATTGACACTCGCCCTGGGCGCTTCAGGTTTAACCCCTGAAGTGCCCGTGGCAAGTGTCAATCAGTGACACTTCGTCACAGAGTGGGGTGGGGTCAGCAGTCTCACTGACCCCATCCCACTCTGTGACGAGGCTGGGACTGCTGCCTTCCCTCATTGGCTGACCTCAGGTCAGCCAGTTAGGGAAGGCAGCAGTCCCAACCTTCCTGGGACCCGGAGGCTAAAGGTAAGTGTGTGTGTGTGTGTGTATGTATGTGTGTTATGTTATGTTTTACATTGAATGTTTGGTGCGTGCGTGTATGTTTGAATGGAATGAGTGTTGTTAATGGATGTGAGTGCGTGCGTGCGTGTGTGAGTGAAAGAATGAATGTGTGTGATCTTGTAAAATGAATGTTTGGTGCGTGCGTGTATGTTTGAATGGAATGAGTGTTGTTAATGGATGACCGTGCGTGCGTGTCTGTGTGTGAAAGAATGAGCCTGTGTTTGTGTGTGTGTTTGTGTGTGTGCCCCGCCCGCCCCCCTCCCAAAGCTGCCGGCCGCCACTGACTGGTACTCTTATTGGAGTTGCACGTACATTTGCACTACTACTTGTGGGAACTTACATTGGTGACATTTAGGAAACTTTGGAATTTTTAGGAAGTCTGGTAACCTAATTCCAAGTTTGACCAGCACCTCCTGTAGATAGAAGGAGCTTGCAGAGGAACTACCTGTGGCTGCATGATTAAGCCAGTCAAAAAAGCGGCTTGATAATATTTCCGCATATTAGGAAGTGACAGCCCACCATACTCAACTGATAGCTGAAACATAAAAAGCTTAGTGCAGGGTTTCTGCCCTTGCCATAGAAAGTATTAAAGCATTTGGTCGATCACAGTAAAGAATGATTGCCTAACTGTGATCATTACATTTGAAAAGAGAAAAACAAATAATGGAAGGATTGACATTTTGACTATCGCTACCCGTTTAATCAATTATAATGATAAGATAGCTAACTAGTTAACATAGCCCGTGCCTTGCTAAGAATGGCAGCATAATTTAATTTAAATAAGCCTAGAAAACTGTGTGAAATGAAGATCCCCAAATACCTACAAGGGTGGGTTATTGAAAAGTTCTGTTGCATATCTGCAGGAAGAATCGAAAGTTGGCAGTGATATAAGAGGACCTTGATTTAGCCTGGTTGATCTTGTAACCTCCAGTATCCTAGCGGGATCGTATTTTACAAAAGGTGCTACGAACATTGCTGGTTGTACCTGCTAAATAATGATATCATCGGCGAACAATTTAAGTTTTGAGGCACAAGGAAGTGGCGATCCATTCTCCAGGCCTTCCCTAAGGGCCGCTGCCAAAGGCTCGACAAAGAGCAAACAGAAGTGGCGACATTGGACAGACCTGATGCATGCCTCTAAACATAGGGATGCTGCCTGCTGTCTGAGAATTTATCACAATTTTTGCCTCCGCCCTGGTGTATAGATTATGCAGCAGCTCTATAAATTTAGAAGGAAATCCGAAGCACCAAAGGATCACTGATAAGACTTCCCACTGTATGTGATTGAAAGCTTTCTCTGCATCTAGCATGATTACTGTTGCTGATGTATTGTTGGCTGCATAATAATCTATTGCCTGTACAAGAAAGTTTGTGTTTACTCACATCGATCTTCCTGGTAGAAAGCCATTTTTATCACCATGCATCACTGATGATGTAGGAGGGGACAACCTTTACGTAATGTTTTTAGTGAAGAGTTTGCAATTTGAATTCAAAAGACTTATAGGATGGTATGAAACAGGATGCTCTGGAGGTTTATCTTTTTTAAGAAAACCAACAATCGCTCCCTCGGTAAATTCCTTGGGAATTTCACCCCATCTAAAAAATCATTAAATAGCACCACTGGAAAATCCACCAGATGAGCAGAAAATATCTTGTAAAACTCCGATGATAAGGCGTTGTTGCCGCATGCTTTGGCATTAGGAAGGAGTTTAATTGCTTCACTAATTTCTGCCTGTGTAACAGGAGCTTCTATCCTTTTACAAAATTCAACCTCTAAAAAGAAGAGTTTAATCAAGTTCAAAAAGGTTTCAAATGCACGGGGGGCTTTTTCCTAGGGGTATAAAGTTCAGTGTAAAGATCTAAAAACACACTGGCTATCTGATCTGTGATTCTTCTATCACACTTCAATATGTTTCATTGTTTGAAGTTATGTTAGCATATCATGACCTCATATATGTAGGAAGTGTAAACTTTTGATGCCGATGATGTTGTCCCATTAATTCACACATATTTGGATGAGACACTAGTACTCACTTTTGTACATTTGCTACAGCCATGAATGTTTTCTAAGTGCATGTCGATATGCTACATGATAGTCTACGCATGGCCGTGCACTGTGCCTACTGTGTTGACAGCATCAAACCTGAGAGATTGTTTTGAGTTTGACACTGTGAAATCCAACTGTGAAACTCTCAAAACTACCCTGCCTCACTTGTTGAGGACAGTGTTGGCAAGCTACTTCTATATAATGCATTGTTGTGTGTTTGCCATCTGCAATTGCAGACAATGGATAGCACTGCACCAAGACAGACAAAATATGGACGTAGTGAAAGCATGGCTGCCTGATGAATCATCTAAACTTTGTGCAAAAGGGCCTACCTTGCTGCAGACTGTGAGGCCTTGACTGAGTGTTTGCTTTAGTTTTTGTATCACAAAATAGAGCCGGCACAGGATGGCAGGTGAGTTATTATGATGAGTGAGGTAATTTCCCAGGGTGCATATGGGCTGAGAATGATCAATTATTTTTGAGGCACACACAGCGCATCATTTTCAGGTTGTTGCGACAGGGCACTGTCCTGCACTAAATGGAAAGGGCATAAGTGTGTCGTTTTAATGACATTTAGCACATTGGCCCTCATTACAACCCTGGCGGTCAGTGATAAAGTGATGTTAATACCGCCAACAGGCCGGCGGTAATACATGCAGGATTATGACCACTGTGGAAACAGCTCATACAGACAGCCACTTTAACACACCGACCGCCAGGGCGGAATCAACAGGACCACAGAGGTAACCGCCAACACCCAGGCGGAAGACAATGTTACACCCACTGTAATATCACATACCAATCCACCACCTTTTCCGGGGCGGTACCAACGACCTCAAAAGCCTGGCCGAAACACTGCACAGAATGGAAATGACTCACCTCTGGAGACTCAAGGAAGACCTACGCCTCCATGTAGCCCGAGTTGCATGTCTTCTCGATGTTGTTTTACGTCCTGCTCCACTACAAACACCAACGACGACAAAGACGACCACGGTGAGTACCGCCGCCTAGCACATAGGGGAGGAAAAAGAGAGTGACACACACACGTAACACGCAACACCCCCACCCCCAACACCATACACACAAGCAGATGCAGTTACATAACATATCCATCCCGTACCCCTCAGGAATAATGCAAGGACAACTACTATAGAGCAAAAAGAGTGTAATAAGATAAATATTGTAGAAATTCATGCATCCAAATCAAAATGTATATACATATTTACAGTTCAAGGGACACTGCCCAGTCCTCAATGTCCGTGTGCCACCGGGCCACATCACACAGTCCAAGGCCCCACCTCACTCCTGCAACAACACGGACAGAACACTGCTGGGGCATCAGGTCGAAAATAGTCAGGCACCTCAGGGGGACGTGGAACGGGGGTGGACACCTCAGCTGGAAATGGTACAATGTCACTGGTCCTGGAGGGGGCAACATGCCCGTCACTCTGTCCTGGGGAGTGCAAGGCCACAGTCTCTCAAGTGGGTGACTTGCCCACTGGCATTGGAAGGGGCAACATGCCCTGTGCTCTGTCCTGGGAGTGCAAGGCCACAGTCTCTCAAGTGGGTGCCTTTCCCATTGGCTCGGGAGGGGGAAACATGCCCATTACTCTGTCCTGGGGAGTGCAAGGCCACAGTCTCTCAAGTGGGTGACTTGCCCACTGTCTCTGGAAGGGGCCACATGCCCTGTGCTCTGTCCTGGGGAGTGATAGGCCACAGTCTCTTAGGTGGGTGTCTTACCCACCGGTTCTGGAGGGGGCATCGTGCCCAGTGAGCTTCATCCTCGGGAGGATGGGGTGAGTGGATGGCTTCTCCATTGGTTCTGGAGGGGGCATCGTGCCCAGTGATGCAGAACTTAAGTAGTGCAAGTTCACAGTCTCTCAACTGGGTGTCATACCCACACGATTTGCAGGGGCCATGCCGCACAACAGCCCATGGACGCAGGACTACACACTGTCTGCCGGCGGTGACGGCTGTTCAGTGGTGGCAGTGGTGGTGCGGCTGCTGGTGGTGGTGGCAGAGCGGGCAGTAGTGGGGGGAGGCTCCAGCCCATCCCCTGCAGCCTCGGACGGATGCCCACTGGGCCTGCTGATGCTAGTGGCGCTGCTGGCAGTGGTGGGGGAGGCTCCAGCCAATCCCCTGCAGCCTTGGACGGCTGCCCACTGGGGCTGCTGCTGCTGGTGGTGGTACTGCTTGTGGAGCTGGTGGTGGTAGTGGTGGGGGAGGCTCCAGCCCCTCCCCTGCAGCCTTGGATGGCTGCACCACCATGGTTGGTGGTGTGGGCTCCAACTGAGTCCCAGCACCAGGCCTCTTGTCGTTTCTGCCTGCTGGTGCAGGCCCCTTGCCCTTCCTGCCAGCAGCTGGGGATGGCTCCTTGCCCTTCTTTGCAGCAGCTTGGGGTGGCTCCTTGCCCTTCCTTGCAGCACTTGGTGCAGGCACCCTTTCCGTGTGGCAGCCTGGTGCCCCGGATCCTCTCCCACTTGGAGTAGCTGTGGACACTACTGTGCCCGTGGACTGGGCGGCTAAGGTGCGTGCCTGGGTTTTCGTCACCCTGGCCTGACGTGAGGGACGGGGGGAGGAGGGGTAGGGAAGAGGTCAGTGGGGGAGAGGAAAGGCTTCTTAGTGACATTGGGGCGGGAAGAGGGAGAAGGTTTGGGAGTGGAGGAAGAGGAAGTGGTTGTAGGATGTGTCGGTCTGCTGTGTTTGGGTGCAGGTGCATGGGCTGGATGCTGTTGTGAGGTGGATGTTTGTTGAGTGCTTGCGTTTGTGTACTTTGGGAGGAGGGGGCACAGACAAAGTGTTTGAGGACACAGGGGATGTGTGCATGGATGTGGGGGGGTGACTGCTAGTGAGGGGTGTGATCTGATAGGTGTGCTGGTGATGGTGGTTGTGGATGAGGATGTAGTGCATGCAGGTGTGAGTGGAGTCGCTACTGGGAAGGACGTGGAGGAGGAGGAGGAGGAGGGGGACACAGTGGAGCGAGTGGATGTTGGTATGTCTGCATCTGGATGGTGTTTGTGTGAGTGCCTGTGGGATGATGTGTGGTGCTTGTATTTGCCATGTCCACTCTTGTGTGTTGTCCTGTGTGCATGCTCATCTGCCTGTGTTCTTTGGATAGGTTGGGGTTGAGGGGATTGGGATTAGGTAGAGGACGTTGGAGGGTGGAAACATGGACAATGACTGTCATCAGAGAGGAGGCTAGAGCCTGGATTGATCTCTGTTGGGCCACCAAGCCAGTGTGAATGCCCTCCAGAAATGCATTGGACTGTTGCATTTGGGTTGCCAGTCCCTGGATGGCATTCACAATTGTTGACTGCCAAACAGAGATGGATTGCAGGAGGTCAATAGCCTCCTCACTCAGGGCAGCAGGGCTAGGGCCTGAGGTGCCTGGGCCAAAGGAGATGCCCACCCTCCTGGGTGAGTGGGCATGGGAAACTTGCTGAGGGGCTGTTGGGAGGGCGGTGCTGGTACGGGGGTGGCAGCTGTACCTGTAGCTAGGGTGGGCACAGAGGTGTTCGACATCACCAGGGAGCCTCCATCGGAGGAGGTATCCATGCCTGAACTGTCCCCTCCAGTCTCCGCCGTGGTGCTCCCCTAGCCCTCTGACCCACTGGTGCCCTCACCGTCGGTGGATTCGGCCTCCTGGGTCCTGTGGGAAGCAGCTCCCTCCGTCGCCGGTGCCTCTGCTCCTCAACAGATGATGCTAATGCCCATAAGGACAGGGTGACAAAACAAAAAGGAGGGGGAGAATCCAAGGATACACTTGATCAATGGCAGCACCAATACCACCATTGGTGTACACAACACACTCACACACAGGGAACAGCCCTACGCATTAGGCAATGCACTACCAGTCACAATGCTAGTCACCAGCCCATGGATAGGGACACCTAACGTCAATTTCAGCATATCTGAGACCCACAGAGCCCTGCCCAGTAATGGATGCCTACTAGCTTGGTTGGAGGACTTTCACATCGGAATCCTGCCCAACATGGGACCTACTCTGCAATGTCAGGCCTGGCCTAGTTGGCACCCACAGGTCCACATCCCCCATCCGGATACCACCCCACCAGGCGTGGGTAGTAAAGAAGGGCACTGTACTCACCCCCTTGTTGCTGCTGTGATGCCCCCAAGCGCCCATCCAGCTCCAGATACACCACTGCCATTATGCGTGCCATCAGGGGGGTCAGGGTTCGACGGGCACCCCTTCCTCGTTGGGAGGCCATCCCCAACTGGGCCTCCACCCTCTTCCGTGCCCAGCATCTCAGGACCTCCCACCGTTTCCGACAGTGGGTGCTCTGCCCGCCGTAGACCCCAAGAGTCCGCACGTCATTGGCGATGGCACGCCATCTACCCTTGTTTTGATGGGTGCTGACCTGCAGAGGAAATATACACATGGAAAGGTATTAGTCTGACCGTCCTGCCTGTTTCACTTATGGCCCACCATGCCTCATCCCATCCCCATTATTACAGACATGGCCCAGCATACATGCTGCACACTGCCCAGGGCTCATGAACATGAGGACTTCACACACAGCACTCTATGCATTCATGCCCCATGCATCGTACTCACGGTGTACTCACCTGTTGGTCTGGATGCCCATACAGCAGTCAGTACTGGGGTAGGACCCCATCCTCCAGTCGCTCCAACTCCACCGAGGTGAAGGCAGGGGCCCTTTCCCCGGTCACACGAGCCATAGTCGGTTCCAGACACAGGTCACAGCAGCACATGCAGTGTAGGTCCTCTCCTGTTGAAGGTCAGGTAGCAAGTGAGTGAACAAATAGAAAATGGCAGTCACGTCCCATGGGGCCCTATGTAAACCAATGAGGAATTGCACAGCGGTTCTCAACCGCCTCCCGCTACAGCGCACAATGTCAGCGGAATTACCTCATTTCGACATGTCCTTCCATACAGGACAGGCGGACGCCATTTCAGGGGTGGGGGCAGGCCATGGAGCCTAACTGCGTCACAGTACACAAATTCACATTGTGGACATTTCCCACCACAATATTGTAACAATCAAAAATGCATTGCACTGTAGTGGTTAGAATGTACAAATAATGACCAACTACTCACTCTTTTGCCCCATAGATTGCAACTGCTGTGGATGAATAGGAGATGTAGACATCCCCCTGTGTACAGACCCCTGGTGGACTTGGCAACAATAGAGGGCAGGCACATTGTCCTCACCTATAGACTTGACAGGGCCACAATCACAGAGCTGTGTGCCCAACTGGAGCCTGACTTGATATCTGCCATCCGTCACCCCACTGGGTCCCCCCCTCTTGTGCAAGTGCAATTGGTGCTCCATTTCCTGGCAACTGGTTCTTTCCAAGTGACAGTGGGCTTGGCAGCAGGAATGTCACAGCCAATGTTCTCAATAGTGCTGACCAGAGTGCTGTGTGCCCTGATTAAACCCATGTGCAGCTACATCATTTTCCCCCAGGTGGAGGATTTGGCAACAGTGAAAGCTAACTTCTATGCAATGGGACATATCCCCAACATCATTGGGGCAATAGATGGGACACATATTGCATTTGTCCCCCCCGACGAAATGAACAGGTCTTCAGAAATCGAAAGAGTTTGCACTCCATGAATGTCCAGATGGTGTGCCTGGCGGACCAGTACATCTCCCTTGTCAATGCTAAATATCCAGGGTCTGTGTATGATGCTTTTATCCTCCGGAATAGCAGCATCCCAAATGTGATGGCCCAACTCCAGATGCATCGGGTCTGGCTAATAGGTGAGCCCTGGTTCCCACCTAGTGGATGTTGGTGTATGGGTATGGTGTGGGCCCTAAGGGTGAGTGTGTGGCTAACAGTTGTCCCTCGATATTTGCAGGTTACTGGTTACCCCAACCTCTCATGGCTACTGACCCCTGCGAGGAATGCCAGGACAAGTGCCGAGGAACGTTACAATGAGGCACAAATGGCGAACAAGACGGATTATAGAAAGGACCTTTGGCTTCCTGAAGGCCAGGTTTCGTTGCCTCCATCTAACAGGTGGATCCCTGTGCTACTCCCCCAAGAAGGTCTGCCAGATCATCGTGGCATGCTGTATGTTGCACAACGTTGCCTTGTGCCGCCGTGTGCCTTTTCTGCAGGAGGAGGAGGACAGAGATGGCCGTGTGGCAGCAGTGGACCCTGTAGACAGTGAAGATGAGGAGGCAGAGGATGAGGATGAGCACAACAGAAGTGCGGCCATTCGTCAATACATCCAATGAGGCACAGGTAAGACAGTGTTATTTAGCATATCATAGACAGTTTGATGTGTGACATTGTAAGTGGCAGGTTGTGGATTCCTACTTCTATGCCCACTCACTGTACCTTTTGGCATGTCTTTTTGCAGATGTTGATGCCCTACTATAGAACCTGGTGTGTTCAGTGCAGCCAACTACAGGTCTTTGCAATGTAAACATTACTGTACAGTTGAATTGTAAAGTGTGAACCTTGTTAATTGAATACATTTTTAAATGATTTGACACACACATCATACTTGTATTTTTTCAAAGGGAGTTTATTTAAGTGCTAAGGAGTAGGGGGGCAAGTGCATTGGGTTGGGGTGATGATGGAGGAAAGTCCAAGTTAGAGTCCAGTCTATTTGTAACACAGGTGCAGTGTCCAAGGGGGCATAGGAAAGGGAGCAATGGCAGTTCAAGGTGGACAGGGGGACAGAGTGGGACACAAGGGTGACATTCAGGAGAGTCTTATTTCCTGGCGTGGGTCTTGACAATAATCCCAGCTTCTGTCTGGATCGCAGGGCACATTTGTGGGGTGGTTCTCCTTCTGCAGGGCGAGGGGTGCTGGTGGGCTGTTGGTCCTGTGGCAGGGCCTCCTGTCCACTAGCGGCAGTGGAGGTAGAGGGCTGTTCAGTACTCTGGCTAGTGTCAGGGGCCCGCTGTTGCGCCACTGCCTCCCTCATAGAGTTTGCCATGTCAGCCAGCACCCCTGCAATGGAGACCAGGGTAGTGTTAAAGGACTTCAAGTCCTCCCTGACCCCTAATTACTGTCCCTCCTGCAGCCGCATGTTCTCCTGCAACTTGTCCAGGATCTGGCCCAGCGTATCCTGGGAATGTTGGTATGCTCCCAGGATCGCGGTGAGTGCCTCCTGGAGGGTTGGTTCCCTGGGCCTGTCCTCCCCATGTCACACAGCAGTCCTCCCAGCTTCCCTGTTGTCCTGTGCCTCTGTCCCCTGAACCGTGTGCCCACTGACCCCAGGTCCCTGATTGTCTTGGGTTTGTGGGGTGGCCTCCGGTCCCTGCAGTGGTGGACACACTTCTGATTGACTTGTCCTGGGAACAGAGGCATGGGCTCGCTGGGTGGGTGCTGTGCTGGTGTTTCCTGAGGGGGGAGGTTCTGTTGTGTGTGCGAGTGTGCCTGCGTAACCGACTGTCCAGAGGTCCCTGATGTGCCAGGTTGGTCATCCAGATCCAGGCGACCAGAGCTGCTGTCATCACTGTGGGCCTCTTCTGTGGGGGACTGGATGTTGCTAGCACATCATCGCTGGTGCCATTGGCTGGGTTACCTGTGGGGATGTAAATGCAGTGTTATTTTATCTGCGTGTGACATCATGTGCATGGGTGTGTTGCCCTCTATGGTTGTTATTGCCCTGGCAGCTTTGCCTTGTGTGAGTTGTTATTTGGTGGGCTAGGTGATTCTCTCTAGTGTGCATGCTGTGGTGATAGGTGTCCATGCAGGTCTGTGAGTGGTGTCCATGCATTGGTGGTGCATGCAGTGCTTGGCATTGGGATGAGTGGGTTGTGATGGTGGGGTGTGTGGGAGGTGGTGGAGTGATGGGAGTGAGGGTGAAGGTAGGGGTATGTGATGGCATGCAGGTAGGGGTGTGATAGTAGTTGAGAGTTGACTTACCAGAGTCCAGTCCTCCTCCTCCTCCTGCCAGGCCCTCTTGATGCATGGTTGCCAAGACTTGCTCCTCCCATGTTGTTAGTTGTGGGGGAGGAGGTGGGGGTCCACCACCAGTCCTCTGTACAGCCAATTGGGGCCATATTTATACTCCGTTTGCGCCGAAATTGCGTCGTTTTTTTTGACGCAATTTCGACGCAAAACTAGCGCCAACTAACGCCATATTTATACTATGGCGTTAGAGGCGAATAGCGCCAAAGTTCCCGGAATGTGCGTCATTTTTTAGCGTGAACCCCTTCCTTGCGTTAATGATATGCAAGGGAGGCGTTCCCGTCTAAAAAATGACTCCCAGGCCTTTACGTGGTATTTATACTCCCGGGCAAAAGAGACGCCCGGGAGTTGGCGTGGCTAAAAACGGCGCATTTGCGCCACTTTTTAACGCCTGCTCAGGGCAGGCGTTAAGGGGCCTGTGGGCTCAAAATGAGCCCACAGGTGCCCTCCCATGCCCCCAGGGACCCCCCCTGCCACCCTTGCCCACCCCAGGAGGACCCCCAAGGATGGAGGGACCCACCCCAGGGACATTCAGGTAAGTTCAGGTAAGTATAATTTTTTATTTTTTATATTTTTTTTGGGTGGCATAGGGGGGCCTTATTTGTGCCCCCCTACATGCCACTATGCCCAATGACCATGCCCAGGGGACAGAAGTCCCCTGGGCATGGCCATTGGGCAAGGGGGCATGACTCCTATCTTTACAATGATAGGAGTCATGTTGATGGGGGATGGGCGTCGAAAATAAATGGCGCAAGTCGGGTTAAGACGATTTTTTCGACGTAACCTGACTTGCCCCATTTTAAGACGCCCATGCGCCATTTTCCCCCTACGCCGGCGCTGTCTGGTCTACGTGGTTTTTTCCCACGCAAACCAGGCAGCGCCGGTCTGATTGCGCCGTCTAACGGCATTCCATAAATACGGCGCCCGCATGGCGCTTCAGAATGGCGTTAGACGGCGCAAAACTTTTTGACGCTAAACTGCGTTAGCGCAGTTTAGCGTCAAAAAGTATAAATATGGGCCTTGGTGTCTTACTGCAATGGAAGGCACCTTCCCCCGTAGGTCGTTTCACCTCTTTCTGATGTCATCCCTTGTTCTGGGGTACTGTCCCACGGCGTTGACCCTGTCCACGCCATAGCTCCATCTTTCTAGCAATGGATGTCTGCTGCACCTGTGATCCAAATAGCTGTGGCTCTACCCGGATGATTTCCTCCACCATGACCCTCAGCTCCTCCTCAGAGAACCTGGGGTGTCGTTTTGGTTCCATGGGTGTAGTGTGAGTGGTGTGGGTGAGGGTGTGTAGGGTGATGTGTTGGGGTGTGTGATGTGGGGTGCGTGGGTGGTGTATAGGTGATGGTGGTGTGTGGCTGTGGTCTTGTCTGTGGTTTTGCTATCTCGCTTGTGGCAATTGTTTGTATTCGTAAAGGGTTGTGGGTAATGTGGTTGTGTATTTTATAGTGGTGTGGGTTTGTGGGTGTGGTGTGTTTATGGGTGTCAGTTGTGTGTAGTTTGAATTTACCAGTGTGGTGTAGTTTTGTTTGAGTGTGTGTATTTTGAGCGCAGCAGTATGTACCGCCAATGGTTTATCGCCATTGAATGTCCGCCGTGGTGATTCATGGGTCATAATGTTGTGGGCGTTGTTCTGTTGGTGTAACGATGTGGGTTTTGATAGCGCCAGTTTATCACTGATCTTTGGTGTGGCGGACTTTTGTGTGTGGCTGAATAGTGACGGATTGCCGTGTGTGTCATTATACAGGGAGTGCAGAATTATTAGGCAAGTTGTATTTTTGAGGATTAATTTTATTATTGAACAACAACCATGTTCTCAATGAACCCAAAAAACTCATTAATATCAAAGCTGAATATTTTTGTAAGTAGTTTTTACTTTGTTTTTAGTTTTAGCTATGTTAGGGGGATATCTGTGTGTGCAGGTGACTATTACTGTGCATAATTATTAGGCAACTTAACAAAAAACAAATATATACCCATTTCAATTATTTATTATTACCAGTGAAACCAATATAACATCTCAACATTCACAAATATACATTTCTGACATTCAAAAACAAAACAAAAACAAATCAGTGACCAATATAGCCACCTTTCTTTGCAAGGACACTCAAAAGCCTGCCATCCATGGATTCTGTCAGTGTTTTGATCTGTTCACCATCAACATTGCGTGCAGCAGCAACCACAGCCTCCCAGACACTGTTCAGAGAGGTGTACTGTTTTCCCTCCTTGTAAATCTCACATTTGATGATGGACCACAGGTTCTCAATGGGGTTCAGATCAGGTGAACAAGGAGGCCATGTCATTAGATTTCCTTCTTTTATACCCTTTCTTGCCAGCCACGCTGTGGAGTACTTGGACGCGTGTGATGGAGCATTGTCCTGCATGAAAATCATGTTTTACTTGAAGGATGCAGACTTCTTCCTGTACCACTGCTTGAAGAAGGTGTCCTCCAGGAACTGGCAGTAGGACTGGGAGTTGAGCTTGACTCCATCCTCAACCCGAAAAGGCCCCACAAGCTCATCTTTGATGATACCAGCCCAAACCAGTACTCCACCTCCACCTTGCTGGCGTCTGAGTCGGACTGGAGCTCTCTGCCCTTTACCAATCCAGCCACGGGCCCATCCATCTGGCCCATCAAGACTCACTCTCATTTCATCAGTCCATAAAACCTTAGAAAAATCAGTCTTGAGATATTTCTTGGCCCAGTCTTGACGTTTCAGCTTGTGTGTCTTGTTCAGTGGTGGTCGTCTTTCAGCCTTTCTTACCTTGGCCATGTCTCTGAGTATTGCACACCTTGTGCTTTTGGGCACTCCAGTGATGTTGCAGCTCTGAAATATGGCCAAACTGGTGGCAAGTGGCATCGTGGCAGCTGCACGCTTGACTTTTCTCAGTTCATGGGCAGTTATTTTGCGCCTTGGTTTTTCCACACGCTTCTTGCAACCCTGTTGACTATTTTGAATGAAACGCTTGATTGTTCGAAGATCACGCTTCAGAAGCTTTGCAATTTTAAGAGTGCTGCATCCCTCTGCTAGATATCTCACTATTTTTGACTTTTCTGAGCCTGTCAAGTCCTTCTTTTGACCCATTTTGCCAAAGGAAAGGAAGTTGCCTAATAATTATGCACACCTGATATAGGGTGTTGATGTCATTAGACCACACCCCTTCTCATTACAGAGATGCACATCACCTAATATGCTTAATTGGTAGTAGGCTTTCGAGCCTATACAGCTTGGAGTAAGACAACATGCATAAAGAGGATGATGTGGTCAAAATACTCATTTGCCTAATAATTCTGCACTCCCTGTATGTGTAGCGGATATCCGGGGAGGCGGCGGCGGTATGTTGGCGGCAGTCTGCATGGCAGTAAGTGGGATTTACCGCCAATGTCATAATGAGGGCCATTGCGTTCATTGTTATTTCTTCTGCATGCATAATATCACAGAATAATGAACGGATGGGAGCAAATGTTCCCTTGTATCATGGTGCAGGTGTGTCTGTATTTTGGACTCACATGTTCCATCCCATAGGGAAACCTTCCTGCACATGGACAAACAAGCTAGGCTTATGACACTCTGGGCCCATTTACAAATTTTTGACGCGGGCGGTGCTGCAAGCATTCTTGCTGCACCACCCATTGTCAAAAGAAAAGGAAAGGAATATGCCGAAATCTACAAGCTACAGTGCATTCCTGGCCTTGTCCCCTGCCCTGGCACACAATTTGCTGCCTAGCACCAATGATGGTACTCTTGCACCACAGTGCTAAGGCGTCTGCATTGTGGGGATGATTGTTTTTTGTGCAGGGAGGGACACAATAGGCATTTTCTTCTTTCTATGTTTGCTGCTTAATGCAGCACATGTAGAAAAAGGAATAAATGAGGAGAAACAAAGGCATTTCTCGTCTCTGCACTTCCATTACAATTCGTTTGGGGAGGCCGCGTAGACGTTTGACGCATTCCCAGGATTAGAAATCCTTCTAAATCTGGTAATGCATTAAAAACCATTGGTGTTGCATGGGGACACCTACTGCAACACCAATGGTACGCCTATTTGACACAGAGTAGGGCAATGCAGCAACTTGTGCTGCATTGCCTAACTCCATATTTACAAGGACATGTAAAGCCACACAGAAGTGGCTTTGTGTGGCCTTGTAGATATGGGCCTTCAGTCTGCACCATTGGAATGTCACAAAAAATGACTCACCGGTGGCACAAGCCACATGTAAATATAACCCTTTGTATGTGTGCTGCAGAATGTAGAAAACATATGAAGAGTAGCTAACAATATATATGAAATAATGTTGTTCTTCTTACAACTCCTCTGGGAGGCATATATATGGGGATATTGTGCAGATCGCCATTCACTTGCACATCTAAAAGTAGCAGATGCATTAGGTGTTGCATGGATAACCTCACTGTCTCATTCACCAAACCCAAATATGCCTAAATTAATCAACATAATTGACTGTAATGAGGTGATTCATGTGTTTGAGATGTACGTACCAACCAGTAGGCCATTCCCATATCTCCCGTTCTGGAAGCGCTTGACGATGATGCAATGTCTGAAGATGTATGAATCATGAGCAGTTTTGGGGTACTCTACCAGCACATTTCTGAACATACTCAGATGGTCCACTATACCCTGCACATTGTTTGAATATGTGTGGTTCCAGTTTCTAAACAGGTGGTATGTTGCAGCAGGAGGCAGCAGTTGCACATACGTGCAGTCCATTGCCCAGAACAAATGTGGAAAGCCAGTAATGGGATAGAAGCCCTACTTGTTTTGCAATTGTTTCTGGTGTGTGTTGAGGAACATGAGGTACTGAGGTGTGAGGCTTATGATGGCATCAAGGTGGAGGGGAGGAATGCAGAAAATGATGGCTGTAACATTCCTGCCACTCTGGCTGTGGTGGTTTGGAATGAGCCAGATGCCAGAATGCACAATACAAAAATCAACTTAGCCTGCAAAGGGATGTTGGTGGACCTCTGTGATGTCTCCAGCCCTGATGTAATCTGGTGTAGGAGCTGTACAATGGACTGCCTCCTGAGCCTATAGCAGGTGATGACCTTCTCCTCCCTGAGGTCAATTTGGGTAGTTCTTTGCCAGTAGATCTGCTCACTTCTCCTGCGCTGCCTCTGTGGTGGTGTTGGTGGTGGAGGTGGTTGTGGCCTTTGTTAGAAATGGGCTCTTTGGTTGGCAGTCAGGTTATTCCCATGTCCAAGCAGGGACCCTCACTTAAGTCAGAGTAAAAGAGAATCACCCTCAGCTAACCCCTGCTTAGCCCCTTGGTAGCTTGGCACGAGCAGTAGGCTTAACTTCAGAGTGCTAGGTGTAAAGTATTTGTACCAACACACACAGTAACTTAATGAAAACACTACAAAATGACACAACACAGGTTTAGAAAAATAGAAAATATTTATCTAAACAAATCAAGACCAAAACGACAAAAATCCACAATACACAAGTCAAGATATCACAAAAAATGCAAAAAGAGTCTTCATGTAATTTTAAACACACACTAACGCTGTTAGCATGAAAATGTACCCTGGGCACATCAAAACTAACCCCGCGTGGGCGTGTGTGCATCAAAACGGGCTTACAATGCGTCGATTTCACTCACGAGCGAGACCTTGCGTTGTGTCTCCTTTTGTCAGGTCGGCATGCGCCATTTCTTCTCTCTGCAGGAGAGCGATGCGTCGATCCGTTCAGCACTCTCGGGTCTGGGCAGGCCTTGCGTCGTTTTTACACGCCTAGCAGTGTTTACGTCAGAAATCCAGCCGCATGACGATCTGAAAACCACACAGCGCGAGTAGCGCTCTCACCAGATTCCGTCAGCGATGCTGTGCGTCGTTTCTCCAGCCCCGGGTGTCGATTTTCAGGACGCATTACAGGTGAGTGAAGATTTCCACCCGTGAAGCCGGTGGTGCGTCGATTTTTTAGCCGTAGATCGGAGTTGTGTCAATCTTTACCCTGCACGACGGTCGGTGCATGGATTTCTCACTCTTGGGCTGCCAACTTCTCCTTTCAGGGTCCCAGGAACTGGATGTGCACCACTTGGCAGAGTAGGAGTCTCTCCAGAGACTCCAGGTGCTGGTAGAGAGAAGTCTTTGCTGTCCCTGAGACTTGAAACAACAGGAGGCAAGCTCTAGATCAAGCCATTGGAGAGTTCTTCACAAGAAGGAAAGCAACACAAAGTCCAGTCTTTGTCCTCTAGCGCAGGTAGAAGCATCAACTGCAGGATAGCTCCAACAAGCACAGACACAGGCAGGACAGCTCTTCTTCCTCAGCTCTTCAGCTCTTCTCCAGGCAGAGGTTCCTCTTGGTTTCCAGAAGTGTTCTTAAGTCTGTGGTTGTGGGTGTCCTTTTTATACCCATTTTCTCCTTTGAAGTAGGCCCACTTCAAAGCAAAGTCTCTCTTGATTGTGAAATCCTGCCTTGGCCAGGCCCCAGACACTCACCAGGGGGTTGGAGACTGCATTGTGTGAGGGCAGGCACAGCCCTTTCAGGTGTGAGTGACCACTCCTCCCCTCCCTCCTAGCACAGATGGCTCATCAGGAAATGTGGACAACACCCCAGCTCCCTTTGTGTCACTGTCTAGTGATAGGTGCAACCAACCCAACTGTCAAACTGACCCAGACAGGGAATCCACAAACAGGCAGAGTCACAGAAATGGTATAAACAAGAAAATGCTCACTTTCTAAAAGTGGCATTTTCAAACACACAATCTTAAAATCAACTTCACTAAAAGATGTATTTTTAAATTGTGAGCTCAGAGACCCCAAACTCCACATGTCCATCCGCCTCCAAAGGGAATCTACACTTTACAGATTTAAAGGTAGCCCCCATGTTAACTTATGAGAGGGATGGGCCTTGCAACAGTAAAAAACGAATTTAGCAATATTTCACTGTCAGGACATATAAGACAAATCACTATATGTCCCACCATAACCATACACTGCACCCTGCCCTCGGGGCTACGTAGGGCCTACCTAAGGGGTGTCTGACATGTAAGAAAAGGGAAGGTTTAGGCCTGGCAAGTGGGTACACTTGCCAAGGCCGATTTACAGTTAAAAACTGCACACACAGACACTACAGTGGCAGGTCTGAGACATGATTACAGAGCTACTTATGTGGGTGGCACAACCAGTGCTACAGGCCCAGTAGTAGCATTTTATTTACAGGCCCTGGGCACCTCTAGTGCACTTTACCAGGGACTTACCAGTAAATCAAATATGCCAGTCATGGATAAACCAATCAACAATACAATTTACACAGAGAGCATATGTACTTTAGCACTGGTTAGCAGTGGTAAAGTGCTCAGAGTTAAAAAACCAACAGCAACAGGTCAGAAAAAATAGGAGGCAGGAGGAAAAAAAATTGGTGTTGACCCTGCATAAGCAAAAAAGTCCAACAGTTGTCACCAGCCATAACAATCTTAGTTCTAAAAGAAAAAAGAGCCTTCCAGGAATGGGGCATCATGCCCCATGTCCCTCCAGGTTACTCTGCCCTGCTAGCATCATCGCCTTCATCCAAGAAAAGTGACATCAGTTCATCTAGATTCTTGGTACTTAGAGGAGCACAGAGCATCTCAGCAAGAGAATCAGCACATCAAGCATTCAGGTGGGAGATGGCTCTCGGGAGCCTTAAATGCAAGGAGCAGATAATGACATTGCAACTCTGGGAAAGGGACATGCCACACAAGCCTCAAACTCTGCTCCTGGAACATAGTGGGCTTGGGACGAAAAAAGAATGACAAAACTCTTCGTTTCTGGAACCAATTCTATATTATTGCCGTCCAGGAGACATTGGCAGTTTTACCACCAGCATTCCAGGCTATTCAGCCCATTACAAACAAGTGGAAAAAAGTCAAGCATTTGGCCACCCTGCTGGAGGAGTGACCGCTTACATCACATTGTCCCTTGCAGAAGAAATTAAGATGTCACCCGAATCAGACCGAGGTATCCTGATCACATTATTCACCAGCCTAGCACATCAGTAGGCCTTGATTATAATAAGCATCTACATTCAACCTACCCCAAGTTCAAAAAACAATGTTATCAAGAAAATTAAATTGATCATTTTAAACCCATGCTCTGCCACCCAAATTTATCATCATGTTTTTTTTAGCATGAATCTTATCGGTGGTGGAGTCAATGAGGACTTTCTCAGTCAACAGAACACCTATTGGAATGTACAGGCTCAGGTAACAAACTTGGGTAAGCAAAAAGACATATGTGGGGAAAATATTGTTCTAGATGTTAAACAACTCAGGATGAGAGCATTTATTGGTAGACTACCTGACAACTGTCCGGCAAATCTCACTTACTTTTCCCCATGGTCTGGGTCCATTATTGACTACACTTTTGTTATCGCTCTTTCTCTTCCCTTCCATCTCCTCCTTTCAAATTGCAGTACATTGCGAGAGTGACCACCTTCCACAAATATTGGTCCTAGATTCGGAAAGAGAGGTTGTTGAGAGCAGGCCCGCTACACTTTGTAATCAACTTACTATAAACTACAAGAAATTGAGATGATCAGAAACGCCCATTGCAAAGATCGCAGACAGTCCCAAGATTGTTATAGAATGGAACGAAAGGCTACATTTGAATTGGATAACAACGTGGCATAAATTCCCCACTGGACAACTCGCAAGCGACAAAGACAATACAGATGGTCCATCTAGGACAAACTCCATGGTAACCCTAGGAAATTGCCAAAGACCTGAAACAAGATCATTAGCCTGTCACCTGTCCAATAACAAACTAAACCAGGTTTTGAGGTTTGATAAAACGGGACCTACCAAAACAAGAAACAATCTAGACATCATAAGGGTGGCAAAAAGGAAATACATGAAGTCCATTTGGGATGACAACAAAAGAGAAAAGGACAACTTCTGGGTAAAATAATACCATGATAGCAAGCAATCCAACACAAAACAATTTTGTCAACTGTGAATAATTTAAACAGACAACAACAGCCCTTAAGTGGAACAGCACTGGGCAGCCTTCCTCCAAAAACACCTTTCAGCAGCATATGACTCATCAACTACAAAACTGCATGAGGCACATTCTATCCCGCTGCCACTAGAGAACCTATCCCCCCTTTGTAAAGAGGCTGTAGCAGTTACAACATTGCTCCACGCAGACACTTTTGCCAAAGATCATCTTATCAGTAGGGCGGAATACCACAGGCCATTTATAAACTGGACCTACAGTATTAGGCAGGAAAGCTGACTTCTCTGTACTCCAATGCAATCTCTACAGGAGATATACCTGACTCATGGCACGGCGCAGTTATCTCCTTAATCCATAAAGGGGGAGATGAGACAAAACCCTAACAGAGATTTATCACCTTATTACTCTCCTAGATAATTAAGTAAAATATTTTGCATTTCTCATTTTACACAATTTGATTGTTTGGGCAGAATCAAACCGAATAATCCCAACAACCCAAATTGGTTTTAGGAGAGGTTTTGGTACAATCACAAACGTCCTGGCCGTGTCCATCCTACTTGACTAAATGGGAAAACAGCACTGTACGACCTATCTCTTCTTTGTCACTACAAGACAGCTTTTATTTGTGTAAACCGAGTGAACCATTGGAGGAAGCTTGGGGCCTGGAATATCTCT
Organism: Pleurodeles waltl; assembly: GCF_031143425.1. Classification (NCBI taxonomy): domain Eukaryota; kingdom Metazoa; phylum Chordata; class Amphibia; order Caudata; family Salamandridae; genus Pleurodeles; species Pleurodeles waltl. The sequence goes on along the minus strand of NC_090451.1, from coordinate 427,551,573 downwards.
TCATACCTGCTCAGAGCCATTGAGTTACTCTATAGTCTGACCTGGGTGCGCGTGCATATTGGAGACAGCCCCCCTTTGTCAAGGAAGATCTACACACATCAAGGCTTAAAACAGGGTGTGTGCTGCCTCCATGTCTCTTTAATCTCTTCATGGCTGACCTTTACTGTGCAATTGAAGCAACCAACCTTGGCACACTAGAATTGAACCACCAACTATATGCTGACATCTTAGTTTTGTGCAAACAAAAGTAGACCTGCAGATATTGATAAACACATTCTATGCACACCATATGCAAAATGACCTAGTCATCAAACGAAATAAAACAGGTGTTGATGGGAAGCACAGCAGTTAGGAAGAATGCATCCTGGCACCTCATCGCATATGCCCTGGACCTATTAAAAGACAATAAGTACCTAGATGTGCTGCTAGATGACAAGGGAACATTCACACAACAGCTTCGGGGCATCACAAACTAGAGCCGTGCATTAATTGTCGCTTTTAACACCTTGCACTAGAGGCTGGAAGGTCCAACACTTGACCCTTTTCTAAGTGTAATATCGGCAAAGGTCTGGCGGCCCTCTATGGCCGTGACTCAGCACTATTGGACAAACTCCAAGTGAAAGATTGTCAGCTTATTTTAAATCTAGCACAGAGCTCCTCCCCTAGGCAAATACAGTTGGGGCTTGGTCTCACGAGGCAATCCATTGGGGGCAGACTGAAATAGTCAAGCACTGTTTTAAATTAAAGCACACAGAGTCTATCACACTAAACAATATTCTGTGGTCAACATTCGACAACTCAGGCAGTGCCAACTGCAGCAGTTTCACAGAATATTTTAATAAATCTCTTGTAAAACTGCAACTTGGAAATCCATGGCCTCTACCAATAACATATGATGCTTTAAAAAACAGTTACCTTCATGATGGCAAAGCTCTCTTTCCTAAAGTAAAAGAGCAGCATGCAAAAAGAGTACACGTCGGACACGTCGGTTATTCGTAATGTGCATGTTGCATGTTGTTTTTAACTTGAACACACCTTTTTATCACACCTGAGCTGACTCCATGACTTAATGAGTCCATCTGACAAAGTAATGTGTCTACTTTGTTGCTTGAAGTTATTGATCCATATGTGCACTCGCTCATGCAAACATGCACTAAGTTGCTGATCCATCCATCCATACGTCCATCCCTCCGTCCATTAATTCATCCACCTAATATCTCATAGCTACCAGTAAAGCATCACGTATATAAAAAACGCATCCAGTAGCGTGAACACATCTCAGAATGGCTTCCCTTAAATAGAAAATCGATTCAATGAATGTGTCTGCATGGGACTTTTTAATCACTCAGAATAAAGGTACGCATCTTCAACTTCAGCGGGTACCAGCCAACGTTCTCCAATCATATGTTCACCCTAAAGCGGGGCCGCACGTTTTCCCTTTGGAAATAATGAATATTGGTGTAAGGCATAACTTTCAAACGGAGGTATTGCATAAATATCTGCTGGCAAATTCCAAAGGGGTTTCATGGGTTACTTTTCGTTTTTTTCTATTTTTTCTGCTTGCTGTTTTTTGTGTGTGTGGACGGGGGGGAGGGATGATTTTAAGCCAACGAATAAGTATTTTATAAATACACAGAAGTAGCAGGTTCCAATTATTAGATCTTCTTTTTTTGCCTATTCATTAGCTGCTACAAAACACAAAGATTGCATCAGCAAAGAACGCATTGCTTTAGTGAAATGTATGACAGTGGAGTTCAGATATAAACCAAAAGAACTGCGGGCACAGCTGCATGCTAATAACAGCTTGATTAATCTCCTGCCGTATGCTATCAGTGCCAATCAGTACATATAGGACTGAAACAAGGTAAAAAAAAAGTATTAGCCTAGAAAGAGGCCACCGCCTCTTCGCACATATCGCTTTGACTCATAGCTGAATAAAAGCTTAAGGGCCTTTTTTGCACATTTCTCCTGGAAGAGCAGCGTGATGCATATTTTTCCCAGCACCTTCCACATTTCCCTTTCCCGGTGCAGAAAGAATGGTTAGGATTCAAGCTGACTGACAGCACAATAAAACACTAGATTCCATCTTTTTATTTCCCTTAAAGTGATGCCAGTAAGTATTATTACTGTAAAATGAAATCTGTGGCTCTTGACACAGCCATTCATTCCTGTCACAATCTGTCAACACTCTTCGGAGAAAACCTGTAGATTTTGCAACAAACAAGGTGCAGTCTGCATTTCCTTGGATTACAGTGATATGATTTTATTTTACAAACCATCATCTAGATGAAAATATTTTACTACTGCAATTTCTCTGAAAGAAATGGAGTGGGCCCACGGTTACAAGCAACTCAAATCAGCAGCACAGGAAAACGCTCTGTCAACTCAATTTCACATACAGCTTTTGCAACTACTGTGGCCATAATAGCACATAGCATTACTGCAACTATTGAGACGTTTAGACCAGGCAGATTTCACAAAACATGGCCAGTTATCAATAAAAAAGCTTCAAAATTTGATAAGACTTGATTGGCGTGAATTCGTTATTAAGTGCTTTGTTATGCCTTCTGTATTTCCTAAACCGCATTTCCGAGCCAGCAAAAGTATCTTCCGCACGTGCATAACATTGAAGACCTCTGAACATCTAAGTGTGTCTGCGCATTCAATATAAAAATCTATAAGAAAAACTTACAGCATAAAAAGATATTCCTGTATTGTTAAAATACATCAAGTAACAGTGACAGTAACAGCGATTTCACGTTTCCATATTTGTGAATTATACTGTTGTCCCTTAACTTTTCTTTGTAAACTTTTTTTAAGTTTGAAAAAAGTTTTATTTAGAATAAAAATAGAACCTGTATGCAAAAGAATAAGTAATAACCCTATAGGAGTAAGATTCTAAAGCGAAAAAATCACTAAAGGCAACAAGGTATCAATGACAAAAAAAATCAGAAATTAAAAAGAAGAAAAAGGGGTAATAGAGGATGATGCTAATGAAGGGTATGAAGAACCTGACTTTATTAAGTAGGAAGTGGTACAAAGAAAACGTAGCAACACTGTTAATCGGTAATAAATAAATAGTAGTAACTGAAAAGCTATTAAAATCGTTATATGATATTTATGTAACCAACTATATAGCACAGCTACTTTTTGGTTACTAAAACACATCAAGGAGGCTTGGCAACGTTTCCTGCAAAATCACTAATTAGCTACTAATATATGGAGAAAAGTAATTTGTTAAAGGAGATAATAACGTCTTCTGTAATGAAAAACTGTACAGAAGAGTTATTATTACTGTAATTTTACACCGTGCTTGAAGATACCAGGACTGAAGCACAGACCAGTTAACAATCATATGAGCGAGATACTTTCCCAGTTAGAGAAGAGGATTTCCAGCTTTTGTCAGAAATCTAATTCTTCATTTTATGATGTGATACAAGAGTAATAAATAGTCTGACGAATAGACTTTCGTACAAAAAAGGGCTTGTGTACCACAAGTTACTTCCTATCTGAGGTATATTAAAATTGCATGTGTTCTGTTGTCTGCCTGACTTTGAGTTAGTGTTCACCTGAGGAAAATCAGAGAAGCGAAATCTAAATGAGTGCAAAATTTGCACCAAGTTTATGTTACCAATTTGGACGCAAAAAGGATTTTGTGCCTGATATTATATTGACCTAAATGTTTTTGCTAATCACATTTAATTTCCATAACTTTGCATGTAATATTCTTCCTCTTTTTACCTCATGCATTTACACAAAACATTCAGCATAAGTATTGTAATTTTGTATTTAGGGAGCTTTTCAACACACATCACTTTTAGAAATAACATGACAGTATGTATCAGTTGTTCAAATGTTTTTCACCAACTCCCTAAATAATATAGGGGGTTATTCTAACTTTGGAGGAGTGTTAATCCGTCCCAAAAGTGACGGTAATGTGACGGATATACCACCAGCCGTATTACGAGTTCCATAGGATATAATGGACTCGTAATACGGCTGGTGGTAAATCCGTCACTTTTCCGTCACTTTTGGGACGGATTAACACCTCCTCCAAAGTTAGAATAGCCCCCATAGTTCCTGATCTCTGCTCTTAGACTGAATTGTGCTGTCAAGTTGGTTAAATTTACACAGTACCAACTTCATGTGCATTTTATACTTCCTTTGACAAGGCTTAGTTGGAGTAAAATATATTAGAACAATCCTTTTGTATAACCCATAGATAATGTTGAAGCTTATATTTGACAAGGTCTTTTATAGAAAATAGCAAGAGTGAAGTGTCTTAGATTGACCAGATCCAAGTTTTACTCAATTTTCCAGATGTGTTTGGAAAACATCTAGCATAACTCTGCAAAACATCAACATTATCAAACAAACATTGCTCGCAGCATATACTATGATAGTATAAAACAATACATTATAGAAACAGTTGTATTTAGCTAAAGATCAGTACTAAATAAGATAACAAAAAAAATTGTTACAATAGTGAACAAGCTATCCAAATTGTTACCCTTTTGTAAAGATGGAACACATGCTCTCACTTTGTGGCCCCAGAAGCTCTTTTCATGCATTTCTATTGAAGAGCAATCTGCAGAATACAAAATATACAGAATATGTGCTAGGTAGTCCAACCTGCTATACAGCATTCCTTATTTAGCGCAATGTTTGTGAGAATGGAAAGAGAATAGTACATTGTTTCTATTCCATTTGCGTACTTCCCCTCCTTGCTGTGGGACTTGTGTTAGAATACTAAATTTGAACCTTTAGTTTTGCACTTTCCCTAATAATTGTGGAGCTGGAGTTAGAATCGTAAACTTTACCCCCCAAATTTTTCACTTTCCCTACTGTATGTGCAACTGATGTTAGAATACTAAATATTAGAACTTCCAATGTTATCACTTTCTCCAAAGCATGTGAAACCGGTATTAGAATAGTAAATCTTACCCCCCCTCCCCACGATTTTAGCATTTTACAAAAGTATGCAGAACTGGTGTTAAAATAGATATTTTGGACGTTCCCAATATCTGAGGGAATATAAATAGAAAAGTAAACCTTAAATAATGAACATGCCTTAATTTTTGCAGGATGTCATATGGTTGTGATACTGAAGTTAGAATAGCAAATCGCTTCACCCCAATTTTAGGACTTCCTCAGCGTTTTTGGTATCAGAGTTAGAAGAGTACATTTTAGTCATTCCATTTTTGGCCCTTTCCAATGTTGCTGTAACTGAACTTTATAATAGAGAATAGGAACTTACCACCCCATTCACCATTTTTGCACTCTCCCTCTATCTTTTGCATTTTTCCCAAAGTTTGTGCTTTGGAATAATTATAGCAAATCTCACCACACCAATGTATGTACTTTATAATATGTTTATGGATTGCAGATACATTTGTAATGTAATAATTTAACATAATTAAACATTTAAAACGAAGTTTACTTTACTAAATTAGAAATAATACATAATATTAACACAGGAATTCGATTCTTTCATTTAAGTTGGGTACATTTCAAATACAAAAAATATATAAAAAATAAAACAGCTTAGTTATATGTTTTTAACTGTACATAAGAGTAGTCTACTTGAATCTGATATGCTTTTAAGTGCAAAATGAATAATAATAATTGGTTTTAATATCAACATTAATAACACTGTCTATTTAAAAGAGCATATTTTCTTTTGATAGTAAAATATTTTAAATATGTAGGTGCATGCTGGCCCCTGGAAGAGCTATAGTTCCATTTTGGACTAATGAGTGTTGATAAAAACCTGCTCCTTTTTATGACTATTTGTAATGGTTAACATTAATCACAGTCCTCAATTGTGGTTATCCTAAATTTTCATCTATTTGCTTTTGCATTCAAGGGATAATAAATTAAAAGCCATCCTGTGTATAGCTCCTGTTCCCAAATAGTGCATAGACTTTCAGGACAATTTATCGATGATTGGTTCACCCAAAACATCACAATGAAACCCCTATTCATTTTGGACCCATGGGCCCTGTGTCAGGAGGTAGCATCTAACATGTTATGTGTAAAATGAAATATCAAATTAAGGAAGGATTACCTTAAACAATCAAGTAACAAAACAGAAGCCAAAAATCAAGTGATGGTGTGTTCAAAGATGTTAGATACCCCATTGGTGATCAATCAGTTCTCTGGTGTGGGAAATGTGGCTATGGGATAACCTATGTGTTCTAGCTTTCGTGCAGAGCTCAGCTTGTCAGAGGAAGGCAACATACTCGAAGGGAAATGAGAGAAGGGTTTCATGTACCTGAAATAATGCCTAAGCCCACAAATCATATTTAAGCTGTGTGTGGTGTTGACAAGGAACCCAAACTAATACAGAAAAGGAAACGTTGCATGGTTATGCATATCATGTCCACAACGATCCTAACAGTTAGTTACAACAAAATTCATATCCACAACTACCTTACCAACAAAAAGTGTTATTAATAATGTATTTCTGTTTGTTTGTTTATTTGTGTTGTGTTTATATTTTTTATAGTAAATGTTAACTGTAATGTTTTAATAACGTTTAGATAATGTGTTGCATTTTTATATAATTACATGACACTGTTTTACTTATGTTTGTTTTATTGTATTTAATTACATTTTTTGGCATGCAGTTTATTATTTTAAATACAACATATTTTTAGCCTATGTTGTAAGGTTGTTTACTTCTTATTTAATACATGTTTTAAACAAGTATTTTCAAAATATAATATAGAACTGATTGTATTTTTGGTCTGTATTCATTGTATCATTTGTTTTGATCTGGATGTTTGGTTTATTTCTAAACTAATAACAGCATTTTTGGTTTTAATATATTTGTCTTTTCAGAATATGTTTAAAAGTTGTTTTTATTGCAAGCATATGATACAAAAATAAAATGAATGAAAAAAATATGCCATTGTTTGAATGTGGCTGCCAAATGCTTGAAGAAAACCAATAAATACGTTTAAAGAACAATTAACCATTACACATCATTATAAAACACTACTAAAGGCGCTTCAGTCCAAAACCATTTTTATTTGTAATGCACATCACAGAAAAATATCATCCTTGTAGACATAAAAAATGTACTATTGGTATTGAATTACTGTAACCTGAAGACATAGTTTAAACACATATAGATGATTGAATAAACTATTTATTTTGCTGCTCTTTTCATTGATAGTTTATAACAAAGCAAAACATTATCAGACATATCTTCAGTGAAGTATCACAATAATACACTAAGCATGGCATTGCACAGCAGTTAGATGTAATGAGATGGGAATAATGCCTCACAGTATTAGCCTAAAAAGGTGAAAGGAAGCCAAGCAGGGTAATCCCCACAGTAAGAAATGTCACATACCAATAACAACATGGAAACAACAATGTATATCAAGTTCAGGTCAATACACTTTATGGGGAACTCCCGAACAAGGATAGCACCCTGTAGCAGTGTGTGAGGGGTTCCCACTGAAAATGAGGGGTAGTCGGTTGGGGAGGCAGCTGTTCAAAAGCAGCTGCAGCACCCTAAGCTTCAGAGATTTAAAGCAGGTGACCTCCAGGCAATTTAGATAGTGCAGTAATGGATGCCATATGTGCAGGAACTTGGCACTGGTCTGAGCCAAAGTGTGGGAAAGCTGTTGCATTGCCTACAGGTGCCAAAGATGTGTGAACCACAGGACAATAGGAGGCGCTGTCACCTTTTTCCAGGCCAATGCTACGAGCTGCTGCACAGCACTCAACATATGGCTGATGAGCTTCCAATTAGTGCCAGCCATTACTTCCAAAGTGAGGAAACAGATACCTAGTATAAGTGTGGTGTTTGAGGTAGGGAGTGAGTATTCCACTGTGCCCTTGATGATTCCCAAGATTTGCATCCAGTATGTGGTTATGAGTGAGCAGGACCACGAGATGAAGTAGATGTTTCCAGGCACCTTTGGAAAGCAGTCCCCTAGAGGATTAATGTGACCTTACTAGCATTTCGAAGGGAGCATAGGCTTTGGGAGGATGCACCATCCAATGACACAGTTGATGATGAAAAATGTTTTAGTCTGCCTTGGATTGCTCAAAAGATTTTATGGAGGCTTCCACAAAGAGGCAAAGAAGCCCCTTAGTGTCCTCAGTCCCTCGCTCCCAGCTAGGAAATGTGTGGGGGTTGAGTGCTGAGGTGAAGTCTGGGTTTTGAGCAATCAGTGTGTTGGGGCAAGAAAAGGTTGTGAGACCCCTCTTGAGTGCTAGTTTGTCCCATATTTCAGGAATCATCCTTGTGAGGGTGGCCTGGCATGTCTGGGGAGCCAGGCGAATTTCCAAAGGGAGTGACAGGCCACCGCTCGATCCAAGATGAACCAGTTTTCATCACTCTCACGGACCACCCATTCGGAAATGTACCATAAGTGAGCTGCCCAGTAGTACTCGAGGAGATTGGAGCAGGCCAATCTGCTCCTATCCCTAGGCAGAATTAGCAAGAAATTAGATATACTAGGTTATTCACCACCCCAAACAAAAGAGTGTATGTCCCTCTGCAAGTGCAGGATGTCATCCTGAGGGACAGGGGTAGACAGAATTTGAAAAAGGTAAAGGACCCATGGGCGGACATTCATTTTTATGATGTTCATGCTGTCCAGACAGGATATGTAGAAGGTCTTCCAGCATCAGAGGTCTTCTAGGATGGACTGCCTGAGAACCTGCCACTTTTCCTGCATCCTAGAGGACAAAGTGGGGGCTAGATTAAGGCCCAAGTATCTAATCATGCGAGAGGCGCATTGAATCAGCACTAGGTCATGGAGACGGGGAGGGCCTGCTTGGGTATGGGAAGATTTAGTGTAAATGACTTGGTCATATTGACATTGAACCCGGATACCGCTTCAAAGGTGGCGAGGCTGTCCTTGACAGCCAGTCAGGAGGTGGTGGGCCGAGAGACAATAAGCAAGAGATAATTTGCAATATCTTGTGGGATGCCTACGATCTCGGTTGTATGCCAGATTGTGATGGGTAAAATATTTGACCACTATGGCAAATTGAAGAGGCAATAAAAGGCACCCCTGGCAGGTGCCCCTAAGGATGCAGATGGTGGTCGTATTGTGGCTGTTGACATAGATGGAGACTGTTGGGGCAACAAAGAAAGCCATAATCTTAGCTATCATGCCTGGTTGTAAGACAATCTTACCCAGGGCCGCTCGAAGGAAGGTCCACCTCAGCCTGTCGAACGCCTTCTCTGCTTCAAGCTAGAGAAGGAAAGCTGGTATGTTGTGGCAGTGGGACTATTTGACCAGATGTGCTACCCAGTGAACGTTGTCTGTGCCCTGTCTATTGCCGATGAACTCAACCTGATGATGATCTATAAGTCCTGGGAGGAAGCCTTCCAGCCTGGCAGCCAGTATCTTTGTGAATATTTTGGCATCAGTGTTAAAAAGGTCTATAGGCCAACAGGAAGAGTACTGTGCAGGGTCCTTTCCTGGCTTTGGGATAAGGACTATCTCAGTTGCCACGTGCTGGGTGTGATGCCCATATCGTGTGGTAAAGGAATTGAACAGCCTCAACAAATGGTTCTGCAGACTGGGATGAAACAGTGTTCAGACGGTGGCAGGGAGACCATCAGGTCTCTCAGAATATTTTTTAATAATGTATTTGTAGTTCAGATTTAGGCAATTATATTTTTGTATTTCTCTATTTATTTGGCAATATTATGACATACAACTGTTAATAATGAAAATTATAGATTTTTAGGGGTATATATGATGCGAGAAAAGTATCATACCATTTTTGTCATTTTCATTATTTTTATGTCAATTAACATATTAATTGTGACCACTTCCTGTTCAATAATCACTGTTTGACTCTGTTCCCTGTGTTGAAAAGAATGAGATTCTGCGTAATGATTCTTCCTTTCCCTGTCTGACTTGGCTGAGAATATTTACCACAGTCCTTTGGATGTGTCAGTGTGATACCTCTTTTTTCTGTTTTCTGTTGGAATTGGCCAGTCACATTTGATTCCTGGATTGTATGTTGGTGGAGAGAGATGACACAGTTTTACTCTGTGGACCTGATTTAGAGTTTGGCAGACTCAGTACTATGTCAAAAATGTGACACAGTACCCAGCCTGCCAAACTGTCTATCCATCCTCTCTATTATGAGTTTGACAGACCATCAGTTTTTCCAATAGCAGCGCACCCGCTTGCTCTGTAGTCAGAAAACAGTCAGAGGGCATGAAGGAGTAGGGGCCATTGGAGTAAGGGCATTAGATTACCAAATCTATTCAGAGATAACGGTCTCTGGTTCTTTTTTTATCGTCCATCATCTTCAGGTCAAACCTGGCAGTCATGAACAGAATAAAACATTTTTTTTTTTGCTTTTGAGAAACAGAAACTATTGTGATTGCAAACCATTGATACAGTCTTACCTGAGTCCTGAATGAGGGTAGGATGACCCTATCATGCTCCCTCCTATTTACGATTGCACAGAGTCACAAACACCCTTTCATGAGACAGAAAGATTTTTGCGACCAGTAAAATGGGTATTGTAAATAGGTAAAAGCCATTTTGCAGCCACATCCCTATGATTTTGCAAATTGCAGGCTTTATGACAGCAGAATACCTTTGACCATCAGGTCCAATGTCTTCTTCCCAAAAGAAAGTGCTTGAAACTGGTCCCTCGTTTGCCCCTAAAATTAATATTGACATAACAGATTTGAACACTAACAGTTTAAAATTTATAAGCTTCTTGTGACTGTTTAAATTATATAAATCAAAAAATGTTACTAGTGAGAATTTTGCGCAGCTAAACGTTTCTATTAACAAGTCGGGTATAAAGCTATAGCTAGTGTTATTGTAGCTAATGGATAAAATGTTGCAGCTTAGCCCTGTCAAGATTTTACAAAATGTGGGATACATACAGGTTTGTCAAGAAAGCACACATTAGCATATGTCTGTTTTAGACTTCAAACTCTGATGGATGATTTCATGAAAGCATTTGACCCTATAGTTTGCAATGAATGTATAATCAGATTGCACAATAATTAGAATGCTATCCACAACTTGCCTAAACACAGTAATTAGCCTTGAAAAATTTCACCTCAGATGAGAAGACAGTGGCTACAATGAACTATAAAGGGAGGGAGATGGATCAAAAATATTGAATAGAATGGACTACATATTGAAAGTCAATTGGCCTCACTTAACTCAAGTAGTCCTGCAAATTCATGAAATAGGAAAACTGTTTTCAGTGGTAGACGTGGCATTTTCCATTTCTTCAGTGCTCTGGATTTTCTCTTATTTTTGCCCAATAACATTCATCAGGTTGTCAGTGGGTCTGTGAGTGGGTGTGTGACGGTCTGAGTGGGTGTGTGAGTGGGAGCATAACCGTCTGAGTGGGTCTGAGTGGTTGTGTGACTGAGTGGCTCTGTGAGTGGGTTAGTAAGTGTCTGAGAGGGTGTGTGAGTGGAAGAATTGATTGAAAGAGACAGAGTAAGAAAATTAGAGGGTGAGAGTTAGAGTTTTTTAGGCTTAGATGTCTGATATACATAGAATGAGATATTTGTATCCAATAAAAAATAAAAAAGTATTTGTTTTTCTTTTAAAATATAATATTATTTTTATTTAAAAAAAAATACAAAATAGTAATGAGTCCAGCTGGACTCGAACCCCCGTAATTCAATGTGAAAGTCTGCAACCTTTATATTGAGCTCCATTTTAATAAAAACAAACATATATATATATTTTTTAGCCCTTTATGGGCTATCTGGGACCATGTATTTATTTATTTTTCATTTAAAAATAAATAAATTAATTAATAAAATGCCCTGAGTCCGCAAGGAAGCCCTTACGGGCTCCCCGTGGTCCCTCCTTATATATATATATATTTTTATTTTTTTTAAAAGCTCTTTACGGGCTATCCGGCACTGCAGGGGAAGCCTTAAGGCTTTCCTCCTTCCCTCACAGTGCCAATGCTTCAGCAAGCACTGAGCTCCTTTGACAGCAGCCCCATGCTTGCTGAAGCATTTCATCTCAGGGAACTGATATGAAAGCTCTGCTGTTTGACAGCGGGACCTGATTTAAAGGTCCCACTGTCAAACAGCAGAGTGTTTGCTGTGGTTTGGCCTCAACTGCAGTGCTACAGCCAAGCCACACCAAACAGCTATGTCCGGGGGTGGGCACCACCGAGACATAGCTGGAGCCGGCCTTGGGGGGGTGGCAGTCCCCAGGGCCATCAGAGGCTCCAAGAGAGGGGACCCACTGCCCCCCTCCAATGTGAAGATAGCCTCAGGGAGGTGGTCCCCAGGGTGCGGGTGGCCACTGCAAATAAATTATTTTGTGCCCCGGGGGCGGTGGTCCCTGGGGAGCAGGAGTCCCATAGGGACACCCTTCATGTTTTTTAAACATTTGCTCCAGGGTGGTGGCTCCCAGTGTGCGGTTGGGCCATGTGGCACCCTGGCTCCAACTACAGTGTTGCTCTGGGGTGGTGGTCCCCAGTGCAGTGTGATGGGGCCAGACACCCCCGCATATTACATTAAAGCCATGGGGAGGTGGCGATCCCAAGGGCAACCAAATAAATAAGCCCCAGGGAGGTGGTGGTCTCCGGGGCAGCGGGAGGGGGCAAGACAGCCCCCCCCCACATATTACATTAAAGTCCTGGGGAGGTGGTGGTCCCCAGGGCAGCGGGGGCTCCAAAGGCCCCCCTGCATCCCAAAAAAAAAGCCCCGGGACTTGGCCCACCCAAGGGCATTCAGCTAACAAAGCACGGGAGAAATTAAGAGCGGATTCACAGATCCACTGCACCTCTGCTTGTATAATAAAAAAAAAATGCTTTTTAGCCTATGGGGGTCCTTTTGGGACCACCAGAGCTAAGGGCTTAAGGTGTTCGTACCCTGGCCCCTTTTGTTTTTTAAAAACTTTTATTATGGGACTCAGCTGACGTCGAGTCCCAAAATGGCTGACAACACCTCAACGGCTAATTCGATCTCAGCACGAGATTGTTAGGAGTAGCAAATCCTTCACTTCCCTCATTCTACAAATTTGTTTCCTCTTAATTTCTCAAAAACTACTGAATGGAATTACACCAAAACAAAAAGCACTCTTTCTGGAACAGGACCTACCTTCCTGCCAATTGTGTAATTCAGTCCAGTGGTTTTGTGATGTCGCTGTTCAAAATCCCTATCAAAAAGTGAATAGGGAAAAACGTGTTTTGGGGCCACCCCTTTTCTCTGCCTACCCTAGACGGATCGCCCCCAAACTTTGCAGGCAGCAGCTGACAGGACTGGAAATTTTTTGGGGAAAGTTTTGAGAAGATTCGTAGAGCGGCGCCAAAGATATAGGCAAATAAAAACACTTACTTTATATAGAAACTAGATTCCAACCATAACTACCTAGTGGTGACCACCACTAGTTAATGCATATGTACATATGTAAATATATATGTTGCCACTAGGTAGGTATAGTTAGGACCTAGGACCTAGGTTCCATAGGAAAAGCATTTTTTTGTTTTGCTAATAACTTTGGCGCTGTTTGACGAATCTTCACAACATTTTCAAAACTAGTATGCCACCCAGTTCAGCTGCTGTGTTGAATTTTTCGTGGTGATTCAACAGGTCGGGCTGAGAAAAAGGGGGATCCCAAAACACATTTTCGCCAAGCAATTTCCCATAGGGATTTTGAACATGACTACAAACTGAACCACTGGAAGGAATTACACAAAATTTAGCAGAAAGGTAGCTCTTGCTCCAGAAAGAGCCCTTTATGATATTTGGTGTAAATCTGTTCAGTATTGTTTGAGACAACAGTCCTGTGCTGATACCTGATTGGCTGCCAATAATTCAACCAGGAAGTGTTGGCATCCATTTTGGGACTCATACTCAGCTAAGTCCCAAAAACAATTTAAAAATAAATAAAAATGGGCAGCGTAGGAATACCCTGATCCCCAAGGCCTGGTGTGCGGGTCCCCCAGAGACCCCACCACAGCCAAAAAGCATTTTTTTGTAATTTTTTCATAAAATCACAGAGGATCTGTGAATCCCAGGCATTTAAAAAAAAATCCCAGGCATTTAAAAAAAAAAAAAAAAAACAAGCGTAATCTCACATGTTTGTTTTAAATTTTGCCCCTAGGTGGACCAGGTCCCTGGACATGCCAATAAATAGGGATGTTTCGAGGGGGTGCATGTTGTCCTGCTCCTCAGGCTTTAAATAGCTCCAGGGACCACCACCTCCCTGGGGCTTTAATTATAAATTGGAGGGGAGCCACATGGACCCCCTTTCTCAAATTTGTAAGAGCCCCGGGTACCATCACCTCTCCTGGGCTTCATTGAAAAATTCAAGGGAAGCCATACAGACTGTGCATGGTGGGGGTGCGAGTTAGAGATGCCTTGGGGCAAGAGTTAGAGTTACCTTGGGGCACGAGTTAGAGTTACTTGAAATAACTCTAACACCTGAATTTCTATGATATTGTGCATGTAAATTCAGAACATAATTATAATGTTGCTCTAACCTTCGTTTTTTCAGTGAATATATATATTGAGTATATATATATATATATACACACACACATATACATCCATATGTACATATATATTTATATATATTTATATACATACATGCATTACCTACTGGCCGTCACCATTAGGTAGTTATAGTTAGGACCTAGATCCATGGGAAATGCATTTCTGTTTTGCCAATAACTTTAGTGCTGTGCGACAAATTGTCACAAAAGTTTCAAAACTAATATGACAGTCAGTTGAGTTGCTGTCTTGAAAGTTTCTGGCTGATCCGTCAAGTGGGGGCTGAGAAAAAGGGGGGGGTCCCAAAGCATGTCTTCCCTATGCATTTACCATAGAGATTTTGAACACTACAGCCTGAACCGCCAGACAGATTTACACCAAATTTGCCAGAAAACTAGCTTTTGGTCCAGAAAGAATGCTTTTCATGATCTGGTGTAAATTGGTTCAGTAGTTTTACAGAGATATTAAAAGAAAAAGAAATATAGATATATAGGGATGTGATGGCTCTGCAACTTCCAGCGATCTCTTGCTTCAGTTGAGTTCTAAAACAAACATAAAAAAAGAAAAGGGGGCAGGGTAGGGATACCCTGACTCTTTAGCCTTGGTGCAGGGGTCTTAAACAACAAATTGGAAACATTTGTAGAGGATCTGTGAACATATGTGCCTCTTCTGAACTATAATACCTTGGGAACATTATAAAACAAGCTTGATTTCCCGATAGTTTGGAGGAAACACAAGCACTGATAGGGGCATTGACTGAAGTAGTAACAAACGCCTGTACCAACACCTGTGTGTGTAAAGGGGAGTGAAGGGGGGGCTAGTCCACTGCTGCTTACAATAGAAGGGAGCATTGAAAAGGTGTAAACATGCCAGGCTGCTAGGAACGTTTTGCAGGACAAAGTTGTCACCCTCCTCACAAAAGTTTATCTATTAGGCCATTACCATTGTTAATGTGTGTGGGCGTGTCCTGTAGGGCCATTTCTAAACCTCTCTATTGCTGCATTTTGTTTCTTTGCTTTCTTAGCCAATATTCCAAAACAAAATTAGTCACCCTATAATTCAGAATCAGTTCATTCAAAGTGTTGACCATGCTCAATCAGTTAAAGGAAAGGCAGTAATTGAGAAAAACACCCTTAACTGCAAATTACAAATCATATGATACAAATCTAATTTTTTTTCAAACTGCTGTAAAAAAACTAGAAATCTTCGGCATGAAGAAGGATTTCATTCAATTCAGGATTTCATTAAAGGTGCACACACATGTTAACATACCACAAGAGTTTAAACTAGGAAGTGATTTGTGGCGTCTTCTTGCAAGACAGGTGGCCAGAATTGAGGCTTGTAAGTGACGCATCACAGCTGCCTCCACTGTTGTGGTAGCTGGGGCTGGTATTTTGAGTCAAGTGGTGCATATTTATTGGGAATTGTGACAGTTCCCACCAAGCAAGAACAAAAACTAACTCTGCTCCCAGTAAGCAGGAGCATGAAAACTGTTCCCGCTTGCTGGGAGTGGAGTTTTCCACTGTTTCCCTGCCTGTTGTTATGCGGGCAGAGAAACAGAAGAAAGATTACTCCTACACACAGGTAGCTACCTATTTAGCAGCCCCCTGTGTGTGGGAGCAATGCCGGGTCCTGCAGGTGGTGGAGATCCAGATGGCACCACGGAGGCCTTCAGAATCCAACCGTGGTTCCCATCTTAGCAAAATGGGTGCACTGGTTGGAGACAGGGTACCCAAGCAGACATCATAAGGTGCCGGGAGATGGGGTCCTCAGGGCTGAAATCAGCCAGGCCCTGCAGCCAATACCCACCACGCATGGCCGAGGATTAATGTACATTAATTAAAATTACTTAACATTAAAAAACATAGACATTTATGGAAAAACCAAAGGTTACAGGGATGTTATAGTAAGGAAATAGAACTTTAAAAAACAGAGAAATTCACTTAAAAAACAAAGGTTAGAGGGACGTTATAGTTAGGTTCACATTTTATTTGCACAAAACAATATAAATCAGCAGATATAGTTCTGGTTACCTCAAGTAACTATAAATTGTGCCCTAAGGTAACCATAACTCGCACCCTCACTATGCACTGCTATTTGCCCCACATATTACATCACTAATGACATCTTTGATAACATCATTGATAATATCAATGCAACATTTGGAGTCAAATTATTGAGGAGAAAACCGTGCATGGCAGGGGGTGAGGAAATTCCGAACCTAACTATAATGTCCCTGTCACCTTTGTTTTTTAAAGTGAATATGTATTTGCTGGTTTAGGAACTCTGCACCTTACCCATGCTAACCAAAAGTAAAGTGCCTGTACTTCTCCTTTCAATATAAGGAAACTGGCATACCCCTGATTGGCATATTTAACATTCCTATACAATTCTAATATATGGTAGAGAAGTGTACCCACAGCATGTAAGATAATGTCATCAGTGGACTACAGCATACATTGTGCCATACCGTGATAGAGTAAACATGACTTGATGTCTGCCACCTGTTGCCTGGCAGAGTATGTTTAAACTGAACATTGAACCCATCAAAATACCCTATTTGACAGACCAAAAGCTTCCCTTTAAATAATAATGAGTCACCCACCCCAAGCAGACCTTAATGTCCATATGTAAGGTGCATGGTATTTAAAAGTAGGACATGAAAAGGTTAAAGGTAAACATTTCCTTACAGGGAAAATGTCCTAAAAGCTTTTGTTCACTGTAGCAAGTTTGGCTATTTCCATAGGAAAGTACCGGGATACAGTATTACATTTAACATTGCTGCCTCTGGCTAGGAAGTAGCTACAAAGTTAATTTATATATATTTATTACAAGACCAATTCATTAGTGAAGTCAGATTTATAACACTTATTATGAAAGTAGTACTTTTTGAAGGTTACGTTTTCCCTGTCTAACACCTCCAGAAGTCCATTTGCATGAGCTACAACTGTTACCCTGGAGCTGAATAGACCATTTGATGAGATGTAAATGTGCGCACAGAGCTGAGACAAAGGCCTTGGGGTGCAGAGGTATACTGTTCCTCTGGAGGAAAAAACATCTGAGCTGTGCCCAGAAACCTGTTTAACTTGAAATACAAGTATCCTGTCACAGGCAGATGTATCTAACACCTGCTCCCCTCCCTTTGTCCATCTACTCAGCCAAGCACCAACACCAGTAGAACAGGAGCCACTCCCAGAACCAGTTTTCAGTGACCACCTTTGAGGAGTTGCTCATTTTCTGGGCTACACCCCTAGGGTGGACACAGGAGCACTACACAGGGGAGTAAAGCTTTTGCCACCTTTGTTTTAGGTTTAGAAAGTGGCACTATGGAATTGTTGCACTAAGGCACACTGAACATGCTGCAAAAGTGGGTAGGGCCACCCCTAGAAACTTATACCCCATTGGTTAGGGAGTGGCCAGAGTTTTTTTCACACATAGACTGGTGCCAGGCATAAATGTAGCACCCACAATACCCTCTTTAGAACACTTTCTGATCATGTGTAATAACAGAAGAGGGCTGGACCTGCTATCTGTGAGTCGAGAAAATCCCAAAAGCCTGGATCTGCTTTCCTTATAGTACCCAAACAATGCAATGGACTCCAAGGGTCATAAGACTGACCTCCTGTTCAACCTGCAGGGGCACAGCATACTACAAGAGGCCTTTCTTGCCATTCTCAGCTGACCACTTCCAACTGGACCTGCCCTGGACCTAGCTGCTGGCCTCTTCATGAGTGAGTGTTGATCCCTCATTTGCTGTCCCCAAGGTCCTGGGCCCTTGGCTGATGTCAAAGTATATTCTTCCTAATTTTTCCTGAAACCTGGGACTTAGAAACTATTTGGCTTCAAAGACCTCCTGAGGCCAGAAACCAACCTGCCAATCTTATTGAACAAAGTTGCTTTGCTTCTGGGCAAAAGATTCAAGTTTCTCTTGTTTGGAGCATTTCTGCAGCACCAGCTCACATTCAGCGGGACCTCACAGAGAAGACAGTCAGCATTTGGAGCCCTTTTCAACTACATCCTGCAATCTTGCCCTGCTGGAAGGACACAAGCTCCCATAAAAATCTTTACTGGGTAAAGTAGTGAAAAGTGAACAGCTAGCGAGGAACCTTCTCTGGGCATGAAGTAAAACTTTTTCCAGCTCTGAGCATTCCTGACAAAAGTCAATGTTTTAACTGAGCCCTTCTTTCGAGTAACAACATGGAGCCTTCTCCAGCCACAGCCTGCTGCCTAAACCGGCTGAGGATTTTTGACTTGCATTGCAGTAAAACTTCTGAATGGGTCAAACCTGTTTTTTGTATCTGACCTGTGCTAAGGTCTAAGTACCGGTCAAGCATAATCATATCACTGTGATTGGCTCTTAATGCCTTTGGTGCTATTTTCACATGTACACTTTGCAAATTCATAACTTGTTTTCTTATTGGAGTTTTGTCATTTTGGTGTCATTTTATTTGTTACAATTTACTGTATTTTTCTAAATTGGTTACGGATATTTATTGTTGTGTTGTGATTTTTTACTGTTGAGTATGGTATAAATACTGAACACAGAGCTCTGAAGTTAAGCCTGTTTGCTGTGTGACATAGCTACCAGCAGGTTGAGCTCAGGTTAATTTAATGACTTTAGTGGCTCAATCTACCAAAGGTTGTGATTATTTGAGGTGGGTACTCACCCCATTCAACCAATGCTCACAATTTTCTACAGCTTTTTATCCAAGTTTGTTATTTTGGTTTATTCTCATTGATGGTTAGGCTGATTTCTTTGTGATAGGTTTCAATGGCTACCAAGAGTTTATAGGACCTCTGGTGACTTGCTATCAAAACAGGCTCATCTCCATTTATGAGAATAGCTATGTTGGTTGTTTTTTCTTTTATTTTCATCAGTCCTGCATGCCTTCTGTCATTGTTTTCCAGAATAGTCAAAGATTTGTAAATAGAAGTGGGACATCAAGAATTCCTATATGACCCCTCCTTTTTGGAGTAACCCTTAAGCCATCAAGTCATTCTCACCTGCAAAGTGGTTCCTGTATAGTGATATTTGGTAATATTTACCAGAAAAGCACCCGCCTTCAGTGTTTCTAATTTCTCCCAGAGAATTGTCTAATCGAGGGCATCACTGGCATTTATGATATCCAGGAAGATCAAATACAGGGACATCTATGTTTGTGTGTAAAATTATGCTTTTGTTGAAAGCCCATCCCTGAAACTGGCATGTAGCTGTAACATAATTTCATTAACTTTAAGCCACATCAGAAAGGTATGGAACTAGAATATCATTGACTAATTATCCACTGACAAACATATTGGGCCCGAGTGGTGACGGTTATAACGTCCTCCGAAATCTAAATCCAATAGGATGGAATGGGATTTCGATTTAATTGGATGGGATATCGGTCTTTGTTGTGACAAAGTGACCTGTCCGCTGAGTTCTAAATCAGGGCCTAAATTACTTTTTCACTTCAAGCCATGCTGTTAATTTAAAACTTGATGTTGTTAAAGCATGTTGTACACTGGGATAATGCAACAGTTATTTTTATAAGATAAGTGGGGAAAAAACTTTTGTTTCCTTTGCAACTTTATTTTTAATCTACTCTGCAAATATATGCCAATGAGGGGGTTTCTTGAAATGTTATGGTTTTAATCCTCCAAGCAGGCTGAAAAATATATACAAGGAGAAAGCAGATAGAGTTTAGTAGTGTAGACATATCTGTTAGTGATTGTTGTGAAACACCTGAATACTGAATGCTACACATTTTGTTACAATTTATTCCAGTTCATATAACTTGAAAAAAGAGGCACAGAGATCTTTAAAAAAAAAGAATTTAATTGGCAAGTTCTTGCTAAAAATGAGGGTGTAGACAAAAGATATACTCTCCTTAAGCTACTAATAGAATGAAATATACATTTAATGTATTTTAATTTCCAGGGCAATGCCATTGGTTAATGCTCTAAATGGTCAAATATTGTTAGCCTGGGGAAATGTATTGTGAACTTGAATAGACTGTCATCACATCAATTGATCAATAATACCAGAATGAGAAAGTGGTAGCACTACCTACTGATGTCTGATGTCCTGTGGGCAATCTATATGTTGGAAATCCACTAAGTATTTGTCTCATCCATTCGCAATAGCCTCTCAAGGATTTCCTTACATCTGATGTCTTAAGTGGTTTAGAGTAATGTCTATGAGTGAAAATCTTATCCTGCAATGGTTACTATTTCTTTTGTCTCAGCTTCTAGTATTATTAGAGCCCAATGGCACTGAAGGTTTAATACACCTTTCCTTTGGAGGAGAGCCATTTTCTATTCCCTTGAAAAAAGAAAATTGCAACTGTGTGTTCTTTAATAGTTAACAAACAAGTGAGGGCAATTAGACAGTGTGTTGCTAATGTTGCTCAATAACTTATTTTATATTCAACCACAATGCCTAGCTCTAAATGAAAAGTTGTGAGTGCTTTCTTGGCTCCATATACATACCTCACAATAAGATTTAGGGAACAAACAGGTAAGTATGAGATGAGATTAGAAAAATTGACTGCTAAAGTTATCAGTGTATGTTGAATGATAAAATGAGTATGATGAGACTCTGATATATAATTGACTGATCTATATCTATATATAGCTGATCACATGCACAGCACTGAAATTGTAGAAATTCTGACCCACACTTCGAGCTGAAAATTGTCCAGGCATAATTGTAAAAAACAATCATGAGTCCAGGCATTTAGGAATACGGAGGTGGATTCTGATTGTGGAGACTTGTTTGAGTTTCAGTATGTAGCAGATAGCCCTGAGGGAGTTTGAGAAAATACTCCATTAAAGAGATTTAAGCTGTTGAAAGGATCTGACCCCTGCAAAATGACCTAATTGATTCCCAGAGGCACTGAAGACTTTCTGTCTGTGTCTCCAGCAGAAGGGAACACCAGTTGTAACATTGACAGGGAGTAGGACACCTCATCCCTCTAAGGAAATTACGAAATGGAGGTACTGTATTCCTGCAACTGTAACGGGGAAGGCTTGGAACATTTAAGTTGAGGAGGTCTTAAAGATTTGCAGTAATCTGAAAAAAGAAATGCCTAACACAGAGGTTGGGCATTCTGTAAGAAAATAGCCAGGAATTAGTTTATGGACATCTTTAGAAACTATCTTATGGCAATAGACACGACTAGCATTTGGCCACTACAGAATATTTCTGAACCTAAGAACAAGCTTCCTGAAGGAAGAAGACTATGTCTGACTACTGGAAATAGGAAGATTCAAGGATTCCAGGTGTATGCTTGCACTGTTCTACTAGGGTTATGTTGCAAGCATTCTGTTACTTACAGAGATCGAACATGCTACAGGAGTACAACAACCAGAAGTTCGTTCTAAGAAGACCCATCTGCTCCTGCAGACAGAACCTGCAGAACCTCTGGCTGAAGGGAGACCTGGTGTCTAGACACCTGTCCTTAACACCAAGATTCCTTTTTGTAGCAACAAGGCCTTCATGGTACATAGTCATTTTTCAGTTTGGATCAAGCCATATGCAAATCAGCAACCAAATTGAACAAAACTGACCCTGGATTGCTTGTGTTACTGTTCAGGGATGGCCTGGCCTGGTGATTCGAGCTGGACTATTCCCACTGGAGCAGGATCAAGACTGATTTGCATATGACTGGATCCAAACTGTGGTAGCGTTGCATGCAGAATAACAATGGTTTAGGATGCGTCCTGAGTCATTACCAGTAGCTGAGATTAATCCAAGCATTCCATCCATCACTATTTTGAACACTTCAGTGACACTTTAAGTGGGATAGGTATGCCCAATGGAATATATGACAGAACAACTAGGTCCTAAACAACTATAGCCTAAACCACTACTGCTAAACAACTAAAAAGTCTCTACAACTAAGTACTGAACAACTACTGTCTAAACAACAATTGTGTCTGAATAACAATTGCCTGAACAACTAATATATATATATATATATATATATATATATATATATATATATATATATATATATATATATTCTAAACAACTAATAAACCATAAAAACCAAAAAGAAAACCTTACCTTAAAATTAGTTGTTCAGGCTTGTAATCTAATCAACTGACATGCTTTTGAGGCATATATTTGAGGTGTTAGTGTATATTTCATGGCACATGAAAATAAACCTTTTCATGCACAGCTCAATTCCCTTGAGCAACAAATTGAACAAATTGGAAAATGAGAGCACCCTTTCTTCCAGGTGGCCTGAATACAAGTCTCTACTTCAAACCCTATGATGTGATTACAATATCTTAATAAGTAAAACAACAAGATTTCCAATCAGTAAAGAAAAATCAAAATGTTATTTCATTTCTAAACTCCCGACATTTGTTAGCTTATTTTCCTGCATAATAAAAAACAAAAAGTAAAAATTCCTACTATTAGAAACTCCAATGGCACATTATTACTTAAAGATTTAACACAGGAATATTTGTCCTTTTATTCTTTTCTTTATGATAAACATGTTCCTATCCAAGTAGATGTTATTGCTAATTTAGTAACTAAATGCAAATTACCTCAGATTTGTGTGGAAATCGCTACTCTGTAGAACAGCCTATTACTACTCAAGAGATTCAACTTGAAATGAAATTGTTACCGTCTAACACATCTCCAGGTCCTAGTAGAATCCCAGCTGAATGTATTTTCTTTAAATTCACTATTTCATGATTTTCAGTTAACAAAGGTGGTTGGCGGATCCTTTAGGGAGGGAATTATTATTGTTGTACCAAAGTTACACAAGGACCACACCTCTGTTGTTTTATGGCCCAATATCCCTCATAAACCAAGACTGGAAAATGTATGCACAAATATTAGCTCATAGGCTAATACATTCTTTTAATCCCATTATCCATCCAGATCAAACAGGTTTTATGAGAGCAAAATCTTCAGCACACAACACGCATCTTTATTTCATGTTCTCTCATCTGCTGATAAATTTGAGTATCTAGCTGGTCTACTAGCTTTAGATGCTGAAAAAGCAGTTGACAAAGTAAATAGGCAAATAGCTATTCCTAGCAAAGGAAGCTTTACATTTTGGCACTAACTTAATAAATATTATTAAAGCAGATGCTGATGATTTTTCGTTATTTATGGATAATCCTTCTACTTCTCTTCCTGTTATTTTACAACTTGTTATTAATTATGCCCATATGTCTGGTTATATACCATATGTCAATAAAGCTGAATTCATCTCTATTAAATATTTCATGCTCAACTAATATGACAGCACAAATAAATATTTTACGGAATTTCACATCCCTCAAATACTTAGGTATTCACTTTTCCAAAGCTTTTGTAGTCACAAACAATGAGGCCTGAACTAATTCAATATGTGAAACAAAAGTCAAACTTGATAAATGGTCTAATCTATTACTGGGTTGTTGGGACCATATTGAAGCACTCAACATGGTTACTACTCCCACAATACTATAAACTTTATCTATGCACCCTGTGACATTTCCAGCCAGCTTTAATAACAAACTATACAAATTAATGAACATTTTAATTTGGAACAATAAACCTGTTCATATTAGCTTTTAAAAGTTGAAATTTCCTAAAAATAACTGAGGTTGAGAGTATTGGTTTACATGATTTAAAAAGAGAGCATTTGCCTTTCCTTATTGCACAAAGCCCCCTGTGGTTCCGACCTATAGTTTCTACAAATGTTCCTTGATGGCTAGTATTAGGGCATGATCTAGTGACAGCTATTCCTTTGCCTGCTTTTCTATTTTTTTAATACTACTCAAAATGCGTTGCTGTCTCAAAATGATAAATTCACCATTAATATTAAATCATTTTTAAATATTACATTATAAATATAAATCTCTGGTATAATCCTCATTTAAAACTTAATAAACATATATCATATTGAACTCATGGATAGAGGCTGATAGTTTTTTCATCAGTGATATTTGTCAAGGTGATATGTTCTTAGAAATTGGGTTTCAAGTTGACAGAGGTGTGCACCCTGATTAATCAGGAACCACAATCCTAGTCAGGATAAGTCACAAACACATTGGCAATTAACCTGTGTTCACTTTCTGGTGACTTGGCACAGAGCAGTCATCCTTAACTTAAGAGGCAATGTGTAGAGTATTTGTGCAACCCTTCAAACAGTAAAACTGTGAAAACACCCCACAAAACAATGCCACACCTGGTTAGAAAAATATAGTTTTATTTAAAAAATCCAACAAGTAGAACTTGAGATATGGATTTTTTAAGAATAAACTGTAAAAAAGTGCTTAGAAGCAATAAGCACCTATGTGGGGTGGGTATCTGGTCACACTGGACTGGGACAAAGTCAAATGCTCAGGATGATTGTGATGGAATGAGGATCAGATGCAAGGACCAGCATTGGCCCACTGTACAAAAGTGCCTTGATCTGGGTTGCATCGCTGTCAAGGAGATGTGTGGCACAGTTGAAGCAATGCACTGGTGTTGTGCCACGCAGTGGAGGCGATATGTTGATCTTCTCTGCACAACGGCGGTGATGCGTTGGTTCTGAGTGTGATGCACTGGTTCAGAATGTGATGCTCTACTACATTTTCTGAAGCAGAGGATGTGTCGATGCTTAGTGGGATGCACTGGTTCCAAATGCGATACACCTGGTTGGATTCACACGCTGGAATCAATACAATGGTTCCGATTCAAGGAGTGTGGTGATGAGCCCATTCCAACTCCTGCTATTTGCATTGATGCATTGAATTCTCATGCCATAGCACTTTATACCCACTTCCAATGGCCCAGGACTGGATTGGCACCAATGGAGGAGCAAGATTTTCAGATGGCAGAGTCCAGGTGCTGTAGCAGGTGAGCGGAAAACGTTTGTGTCCCTAAGACTTCAGAAACAGGAGGCAAGCCAGCAAGTCCTTCTCACTATCAAGCAAGGTGGGTAGCAGGCAGCAGGTCAGCACAGCAGAGCAGGAGTCCAGAAGATTAGCAGTCCTTACATCCCCACAGCAATTGTTCATCCTGGCAGAGTATCCACAGGTACAGATTCGTCATTTAAAACTTAATAAACGCAAAGGGTCAGCTCCTTCATCAGTCACATATAAGCTCCCTTTGTGTGTGGCTGACTGGAGGGAGTGCACAAGCCCAGTTGTCACCCGCCTCAGACCTGCATTCAGAGACAGGCAGTAGGCACCAAATGGTTAAAATAAGAACATTCAAACTTTCTAAAAGTGGCATTTTCAGAATCACAATTTAAAATCCTACTTCACCATAAATTGTGATTTTAAATTGGAATTCCAGAGACCAAACTTGGGGGTTTCATCTCTTCCAAATTGGGAATTATGCTTAGTAAATTTAATAAGGCAATCCCAATGTTATCCTTTGGGAGGGACAGGCCTTGCATTAGTAAAAACATATTTAGGAGGTTTTCACTACTAGGGCATGTAAAACGTAAAAGTACATGTGCTAGTTTTTAAATACAATGCACCCTGTCCTTGGGCTGTCTAGGGCCTACCCTAGGGGTGACTTACATGTATTAAAAGGAAGACGTGGGCCTGACAAGGGTGTTAACTTGCCAGGTTGAGATGGCAGTTTAAAATTGCACACACAGGCTGTGCAATGGCAGGCCTGAGACAGGTTGAAGGTCTACTTAAGTCAGTGGCACAGTCAGCGTTGCAGGACCACTAGTAGCATTTAATTTGATGGCCCTGGGCAAGTGTAGTTCACTTTACTAGGGACATATACATAAATTAAATGCAAATTGGGTATGAGTCAATGTTACCATGTTTAAGGTGGGAGCAGAAGCCCTTTAGCACTGGTTAGCAGTGGTAAGGTGGACAGAGTCCTAAAACCAAAAAAAAGAAGGTAAGAAAAAGTGGAGGAGGAAGGCACTAAGTTTAGGGATGACCACGCACGAAGGGCCAGTTCCAACACTGACAGAACATCTAAATTCCATCTTTCCAGCTCTGATTTCTATAAATATGAATTTATTTGTAATTATATTCTTGTTCGCTATGTCAGTACAATGCCATGAACTGAAATATCTGCTCTGGAACTGTACATAAATATCTTACAATCCTCATATCATATAACTTCAAAAGTATATCAAAAGCTGAGTATTATGTCTGCCCCCTTTAATACTGTAGCAGACACATGAAATTCAGAACTGGACACCCAGTTAACTGCTGACCAATAGAAATCTACTTTGATGTGTAATTTGGCTGGTTTACTTCTAGCCTCTCTCATACAAACCAACTTATTTCTATTATATAAATGTATCTGGAACCCCACAACACGATTTAAGGTACACCTGACTGATACACCTAATTGTTGGCTCTATAAAGCTCTACTGTATGATTGTCCTGCTGTCTCTAGTTTCTGGATGGATTTCTTGATTATAGTATAAAAACGTTTTAATTTAAAGTTATCGTAATCATATTAGATTGTTAGGTGAAAATTTTGTATCCTTCTTTATTTACTCCCTCCTCATGACTGTATTCTTTTTGACTTCCCTATTCAAGATAATCTTTGTTTTCTATCTTTTTCCATATGTATTCCTTTACAGTTACAGTAGTATTTTGTGAATGTTATTTATGTTTCAATTAATAATAGTAAACTATTTTGAACAGAAAAAACCCATGAAATATATAAAGGGAAAAGTAAAAAAGTTTATCAAACTTGGAACACTTTGCAAAAATATGTTTATGTTAAATATCAATGTAAAACAATTTCATATGTTTAATTTCAATGCAGAGCTAATGAAATAAATGTCACAACACTGTTAACCAAGTCGTATTTAATAAATAGTTAGGTAATGTAAATATACTAAGTTACATTTAAGCAAAGTTTCTAAAATTTAAATTAAAGAAATACATTCTCACCTAAGGTAAAAAATTGAAATGGTGTATTATGTATTAATTAATATGAAATGTGATTTATAAAAGTAATTCAAAGTAATTTAATTATTATTACAACTATATTTTATAGTATTTTATAGAATATATTGCAACATTATTTTTTAAGTACAAA
The DNA here is from genome assembly GCF_031143425.1 of Pleurodeles waltl. Lineage (NCBI taxonomy): Eukaryota > Metazoa > Chordata > Amphibia > Caudata > Salamandridae > Pleurodeles > Pleurodeles waltl. The sequence continues at coordinate 427,524,088 of NC_090451.1, read as the reverse complement.
AAAGTTAAATGATTTAATTTAACATAATTTCCCATGGGGTTTTACTCTAAGTGCCTACATCTATAGATTTTTATAGGAGGGTGTTGTAGTACCAGTGGTTGGCCAGGTGTGAGGCTGACTTACTTCAACCCTAATCTGGAGTAATTTACTATCATTCTGGTCCTTTTTTGGCTGTAGTAACTTTAGAAGGTCAGTTTGTGAATATCAATGAGCTTAGTCTGGTGGGTACCCATCCCTTCCTATACCCCTCGTCCTCCTTATGCCTTGATATACAACTCCCATTTAGTAGAAAGTATTACCCATTTTCTAGACTTGCTTCAGTCCCTCCTCTATATACTACTGACATGTATTTGTCCGTAGTCAGGACAGAGATCGAGAGGCGAAGGAGTAAACTGCCCACACAGGTTTGTCAATAGCATTTTGTAGAATGTTTGCAGTGCAACTGCAGTACCACAAACCTACTATAAAATGCAGTTTTTGTATATATAGTATGAAATTATAGAATAATCTTGGTAGGATTATCATTTTGATAGGTTTTAATAATGACAATAGGTTGCACCAATGTTTCAGTTGATGTTCTGCCTTAATAAGAAGTAGCTTATAATTTAAGTTAAATATTTACTCACAAAACTGCTCAGTTCCAATATCCAGGTATAACATTGGCCATTTTCAATCTGTCCAGAGGCAATATTTCTTTGGAAGTGTTTATTACGATACATTCAGTCTTTAATTCGTGTATATGATATGTATTCTAACATCTATGCAAATGTAAGCATGCTTTTTGATATTTCAGTAATGTTTTTCTGTTTTCCTAGCAAAAATAAAACTATTTCATCAGTATGTAGCCTCATCTTGCAGGTTTGTTTGGTGTACGAGTTCTGATGTTTTAATTATTCCTAGTATTATTAGTTAAAGTATCTATGCATAAAGTAAACAAAACCAGGCACAGGACACAGCCTTTATGAAGCCCTTCTGCAATGCAATTTTATGTGCCTGGTGCTCCTTAAAAACTAGCTCAAAAGAGGTGTCAGAAAAGAAGTGCTCCATTATCCGGTGCATTACTAGGGGAAATGAATTGTGTCGATTTGCCCAAAAAAGCTCCAATCCATAATTTCAGAGGCCTTCTCTGCATCTAAGCACATTATTAGAGATAGAAGTTGATTGCAGCATATAGTATTGTTTAAAATAATTTGCATGGTGCTGTTGACATATGACAATGACTGTTTTAGTTTTACAAGATGATCGCAGGTCTTCTGAAACGATTCCCCGCACCTTGATGAATATTTTATAGTCCACGTTGGGTAATGCTGAGGACTGATAAAAACATGTCAACAGGTTGTTATTTGTTTTGCGAGAGACTGCTAACAAGAGGCTAGTCTTGCAATAAGCATAAATAATGCGTTTTACTGATTTTGCAATGCTGGTAATTGTCCATTAAATTGGAACTGGGTGAGCATATTTTGATTTTGCTTGCAGCTAAGCCCAATTACTGTGAAGTGAAGTCCGTGCACGCAAAAGCTGGCTAAAGATTTGCCAGGATGAAGAGGATAATGCTCGTGTGTTCTCCTGACTTGCAGATTTGCTCTTTTTCTTCTCCACGAGCCACACAATAGCACATGGCGTGTTTTCTGATAATGTTGCAGGCTACTGCCTTCTCCGTGTCCAGTTATTCCTTCTATGCAATTTCCTAGCAGCAGAATGATTTGAGTCCACAGACAAGGAGAAAGATGGCGACCAGTACTCATAAAATACTGGTGAAAGACATGGTCACGTTCGTACACAGCTGCCCCTAAAGTTTAGCTCTCGTGATCTAAAAGGGCTGCTTAAATTCAACGTCAAGACAGAATGTCTTATTTTTCTTTCCAGTCAGAATTTAGCCAATAAACGCACTTCAGCTCAAGCAAAAATATGTAAATATCACCCCAAAATAGGCTACGTTAGAGAAAGCATGTTCTTTTTACTTAAAGAGACGCTCCACGTCAAAAGTCACATACACCCCTTGTCTAGCTCAGCAATATTCCACTTCTAACAAATACAAAACAAGCATATTCTATGCATCAAAACCACAAAACAACCATGAAAGCCGCAGTCGCCTTATAGACATCGAATGTGCCCTCTTTGCTAGCTTTCAAAAACACCCTCGCCTTTTAAAAGCTGTTCTGGTTGCAGCAGCCTACTTTCTAACCAACACTAAAAAGCAGAGCACATCACCTCTGCCCTGTCAAGCCTTAACTGTTTGCCATTCTAAGCCGCGTTGACCTTTAAAGCACTGTGTGGGGCCGACGAAATCCTTTAACTAAAAAAACCCACGTTTTCTTAACAAAAAAATTTAAGTCTCAGGAGGATTCATTCAGCAAGCCTACAAGCAATAAGAAACTCATAATTGCCACCATCACACATGAGATAAAAGAAGAAAGCTATTCAGATCCTTCTCACTTAACATTAGGAATTTAGGGGCATATTTATACTCTGTTTGCGCCGGAATTGCGTCGTTTTTTTTGACGCAATTCCGATGCAAAACTAACTCCATATTTATACTTTGGCGTTAGACGCGTCTAGCGCCAAAGTCCATGGAGTTTGCGTCATTTTTTAGCGTGGATACCTACTTTGCGTTAATGATATGCAAGGTAGGCGTTCCCGTCTAAAAAATTGACTCCGAGGCATGTGCGCCGTATTTACACTCCCGGGCAAAATTCACGCCCGGGAGTGGGCAGGTAAAAAAAAATGACGTCCGGCCGCTTTTGCGCTGTTTTTTAGCGCCTGGTCAGGGCAGGCGTTAAGGGACCTGTGGGCTCGGAAGGAGCCCAGAGGTGCCCTCCCAAGCCCCCAGGGACGCCCCCTGCCACCCTTGCCCACCCCAGGAGGACACCCAAGGCTGGAGGGACCCATCCCAGGGACATTAAGGTAAGTTCAGGTAAGTTTTTATTTTTTATTTTTTTGTGGCATAGGGGGGCCTGATTTGTGCCCCCCTACATGCCACTATGCCCAATGACCATGCCCAGGGGACATAAGTCCCCTGGGCATGACCATTGGGCAAGGGGGCATGACTCCTGTCTTTGTTAAGACAGGAGTCATTTCAATGGGGGTTGGGGGTCGAAAAAAATGGCGCAAATCGGGTTGAGGTGAAAAATTTGCCTCAGCCTGACTTGCCCCATTTTTTGGCGCCCAAGCTCCATATCCCCCTACGCCGGCGCTGCCTGGTGTACGTCGTTTTTTTTCACGCACACCAGGCAGCGCCGGCGGCTAACGCCGGCTAACGTCATTGAATAAATACGGCGCACGCATGGCGCTTCAGAATGGCGTTAGCCGGCGCTAATTTTTTTGACGCAAAACTGCGTTAGCACAGTTTTCCGTCAAAAAGTATAAATATGGCCCTTAGCCTCTTTCCTGATCTTTAAAATCCTCCTCAAACTCACGTATTTCAACACAGGATCCATATTATATGTCATTTCCAGGAGAGATCCTCCTACTACGTGAGACTAACTACCAGGATCAGAATGTTGCTGTTAGGTTTCCCTGTATTTTTTGCTTCTGACCTCCCGTTTTTGGACCCTGTGCTTTAATTCCTTTTTTGCCAGTTTTGATACTCTGGACACTTGAACAATGCTAATCAGTGCTAAAGTGCAAGAGCTCTCTGTCTAAAGGATATTGGTAATTGTTTTTCTATGATCGGCACATTTGATTTATTAAACGTCCCTAGTAAAATGCACGATGGGGGTCATTCTGACTCCCGCCGGGCGCGGTCACCGCGCGCCCGGCGGGAGCCGCCAAAATACCGTACCGCGGTCGGAAGACCGCGGTGGGTATTTTGAGGTTTCCCCTGGGCTGGCGGGCGGCCTCCAAAAGGCCACCCGCCAGCCCAGGGGAAACCGTCCTTCCCACGATGAAGCCGGCTCGTAATCGAGCCAGCGGAGTAGGAAGGTGCGACGGGTGCTACTGCACCCGTCGCGTATTTCACTGTCTGCCAGGCAGACAGTGAAATACTCGTAGGGGCCCTCTTACGGGGGCCCCTGCAGTGCCCATGCCAGTGGCATGGGCACATCAGGGGCCCCCAGGGGCCCCGCAACCCCCCCTACCGCCATCCGGTTCCCGGCGGGCGGACCGCCGGGAACTGGATGGCGGTAGGGGGGGTCGGAATCCCCTCGGCGGCGCAGCTAGCTGCGCCGCCTTGGAGGATTCAATAGGGCGGCGGTACACTGGCGGGAGACCGCCAGTGTTGCCGGTCTGACCGCGGCTTTACCGCCGCGGTCAGAATGCCCTGCGGGGCACCACCGGCCTGTCGGCGGTGCTCCCGCCGACCCTGGCCCCGGCGGTCTAAGACCGCTGGGGTCAGAATGACCCCCTATGTGTGCCAAGGGCCTGTAAATCAAATGCTACTAGTGGGCCTGCAGCACTGATTGTTCCACCCACATGAGTAGCCTTGTAAACATGTCTCTGACCTGCCACTTTGCACTGCCAATTCGACCTGGCAAGTATACCCACTTGCCAGGCCCAAACCTTTCCTTTTACTACATGTAAGTCACCTGTAAGGTAGGCACTAGGTAGCCCCATGAGCAGGGTGCAGAGTATTTAACATGTACTGTTGTGTTTTACATGTCCTGTAGTGAAATACTGCCAAATTCGTTTTTCACTGTTGCAAGGCCTATCACTCCCATAGGTTAACATAGGGACTTCCTTTAAATACTTTTAAGCGCAGTTCCCCATTGGGAGAAGATGGAGTTCTGGAGTTTGGGGTCTCTGAACTCACAATTCAAAAGTACATCTTTTGATAGAGTTGTTTTTTAGGTTGCCTGTTTGAAAATATTACTTTTAGAAAGTGGGCATTGTCTTGCTTAACCATTCTGTGCCTCTGCCTGCCTGTGGAATCCACATCTGGGTCAGACCGACAGTTGGGCTGTTTGTGAATTCCCTCTAGAGAGTGACACAAAGGGAGCTGTGGAGTGTCCTGCATATCTTGATAAGTCTCCTGGGCTAGAGTGTGGAAGGAGGAGCTGACACACCTGAAAGAGCTGTGCCTGTCCTCACACAATGCAGTCTCCAACTCCCTTGTGTATGTCTGGGGCCAGGGCTGGCCAAGGCAGGATCTTGTGAACAACAGAGACTTTCCTTTGAAGTTTGCCTACTTCAAAGGCAGAAATAAGTACTCGACCCAAAACCACAGACTTTTAGATTACTTCTGGATCAAGAACAACCTCTGCCAAGGAGAAGTGCTTGATGCTTGAGGAGGATCTGCCACTCTGCCTGTTGCTTTGCTGTGCTGGCCTGCTGCTGCTTCTTCTGCATATGCCTTAAGAGGGAAACGACAGGACTTTGCTTTCTGAAATCCTGCTTGTGAAGTTTCTCCAGGGGCTTGCACTGAGCTTGCCTCCTGTTGAGAAGTCTCAGGGACATCAAAGACTTCAACTGCCAGCACCTGGGTACTCCTGCTGAGGACCTTGACTTGCCAAGTGGTGCCAATCCAGTTCCTGGGTCCTTGGAAGTGAGTTCTGGTGAAAAACAAGAAGATCCAGGCACACTGATTTCAGACAACTCCAGAACTGGCGCCGCTGCACGACTCCCTGTCCCTCCCTGCAACATGAAGCGGTTGTCCCCACTGAAGTATGATGACCGCAGGCCTGACGCCACTGCAGCGCCGCTGAAGTCCCGTGACTCCTGAAGTGCTGTGTCACTGACATCCATGACACCTGACTGTGTTGCGGCACTATAGCCCCATGGCATGACCACGACCACATGAAGTCACCCATCACGTCTTGACCTGCCGGATTCATCGACCCTGCTGGATCCTCAGGAACCAATGCCTCACATTGATGCGCACCACCTTCCCTGCTCTGCATTAAGGCCCCGATGCAGCACCGGATCCAGCTATGCCTCACCTCCCTGCCTTCATGCACTGGCTTATTTCCTCAATTACCAAAGGTACTTTACCTGGGGTCCATGTGACTCCATGACCAGCACCGCCCTCCTCATGAGTGGCATCAGATAGTTGGGAACAACTCCATCAATGACGTTGTGATAGCCCCATTTGGAGCTATTACATTTCTAAGCTCTATATTTAATTTTAATGTTTGAAAATGTGTATCTTTGTGTGTGAGGGTTTTTTGTAGTTTTGGTCTTGTCTTACTCAAATAAATATTAGCTATTTTTTCTGAAATGGTGTTGAGTGCTTTTGTGGTGTTTTCACTATGTTACTGTGTATGTTTGTGCAAACACTTTACACACTGCCTCTGAGATAAGCCTGACTGCTTGTGCCAAGCTAGCAAGGGGGTGAGCCTGGGTTATCTGAAATAGTAAGGTAAATAAATGCCTTAAATTATTTTCAATACATACTTAGGGACTGATTAGGAGTACAGTGGTCCTGAGATCGCCGTACCCGCGGTGGCAGTCAAACCGTCGCCCCGTCGACAGTTAGACTGCCAGTTTTCAAAGAGGGTGGTCGGACTGCCACAACCATGAGAATCTTGTAACCGGAGGTGGTGTGGAAAGCAGTGATCAATCATGGTTGCGGTCCAGCCGTTGCCCCGTTGGCGGTTAGACTGCCAGTTTACAAAGAGGGTGGTCGGACTGCCGCAACCACGAGAATCTTGTAACCGGAGGTGGTGTGGAAAGCAGTGATCAATCACGGTAGCACTGATGCCTGCACTGGTGTATTGATCACGACCTGCCTTTCCTCCAAGCTTTTGATGGCAGGAACTCTGCCATTCAAAGCTCGGTAGAAAGGGGCTCCAATTGGTGTGGTTGGGGGGCGCATGTTGTGCCCCCTAGGCCCGCACATTCGGTGCACACTGTTTGACATGCACAACATTGTGCATGGCAACAGTGCACCTGAGGCGCATCTGGTGCTGCGCTGTGGCGGTATGTGCCACGATACACTGCCAGCCCGGTGGTAGTGTTGTAATATATCTCGACCCCCGCAACGTCAGTCCAGCGATCAGACTGCCAAACTTATAATTTGCCTTTTATTGTTTAAGGTGTTGAAAATGTATAAAACTGTAAACTGAAATTGGCATCTACAAACTATATAACAATTTGCATTCTATATTTCTGTCCAAAAATATTTTCTGTAAGCACGACTGTATGGTGTAACTCGAATGTGAATTCATTCACTTACTAAAACAACTATTAAGAAAAAAAGATGGCTGCAGTGTACCGCGCTGTGATTTGCCAAAATAGATGTAAACGGCATTTAGTTCAAGCATACTGATTTCAACCTGGTGCCTCATTTAGCACGTTTTAGTTCGTAATATAATTGAGGTTACATCACTTCAAATGAAATTGAGCCTTACTGTGCATTTAGGACGAACGACTCTAATTAGCTCAGACAGGTTATTTAAAGTTAAATGAACATACCACCCGATGGCTTATTTTAGTAACGCTACAAAAAAATAAAGATTAGGCTTTGCAATTGGGGATATTACAAAACACAAAACGCAGCATGAGTGAGTTAATTTAAAGAAAAATTGCCTCTCCATGGGAGAGAATTTAAACGTGTAATCACTTTTTGTTTGGTAGGCCTCAGGAACAGCTTAAAACAACTATTTATTGAGGCAGCCTTTTGAGATTTCAGACCAGGCAGAAATATTTCCTGAAGTATCCAGTGAGATTTTAGAACCACGTTTGTATTTGTCAAAGCTAGGGCAGTTTTCCTTTACAGTGTCGCAAAGACAAGCTGTTTTGGGAACGTTTTAAGCATACATATCCTAGTTTTCCCGGAGGTATAATGTATAATCATTAACAAACACAAAAATCAAGCTATAGAATGCATTGTACGTCTCACGGTGCAGTTCCCCAGAGGGAGGTTAGAGAAGATATAATTATGTAACCGGCCTCACAGTGCAGTTTCCCCGAAGGCTGATTAACGGGTACAGAATTGCATAAACAGCCGTGCAGCGCAATTCCTCTTGAGTCCTATTAACACGTAAAAGAACAGACCTGTTTGACAGCCTGATTTTTCCATGGATACACAGGGGAACAGTCGAGAAGCATGGCAGGTATCAACAAGAAGCTAGAGGGCGTACTGGAAACAGGTTTCTGAAGTATAAAGAAAACGGTTTATTAACTGTAAACAGGTTCATTCTTCACTCGTCTTCACTTATATGTAGTCCTTCTCGAGCTAACATTCTTCCTAGCCCAGCCCGCTTAGGCCCCACTTACCTGAACAGCTGCCTCAAATATTACACCCCGACCAGATCCTCTTCTATGTCGTCCTCCTACGCGCCCGTGTACCGTGCATCGGAAGAACCAGAACTGGTGGGCTCTCTTTCTTCTACCTGGGTCCCAAAGCCTGTATCGACCTCTCCCTGCACACCAGGGCCCCAAGTTTAATTCTTAAATTCTTCAGGAAAGTGAAAACCTGGGCATTCCAGTTAGTCCCACACAAGGCCACACCTTCCTTCCTTAGGTGTCAGGATACATTCCCTGGTGAGATTTGTGCCATACAGACACAGGTAACATAACGCAACATAACATAACACATCCAAGCCCTCTTTCCATGTTCAGATGAAACACTCACTCCCACAGAAGGCATACCCCCGCTATATTGTACCACATTATAATATTATCACACCTACTGCAGATACCTAAATATGTAGAGGTGCAATCATATTGTTACCTTGTGATGTGGTAGGTAATGTTTGGCTATGATGTAGGTCTATAGTATTGACTATAATACAGGGCATTAAGCCCACATAATGGACTCCAAAGGACAGCAGGTACCTGTATAGGACAAAGAGCACATCTAGATATCACATATCTCCTGTCGCACAGAAAGGACCTACTAAAGAATACCACATATACATAATTCTGACAGACACAGGACACAGTATGCGATAAACTAAGGATCAGACATTGTAAGCCCAGAGACAGAAGCAACACAATGGCATGGAATAGATTAGGGTTAACAGCTACATAAGAACATGGCTTGAGGTGTCCAATTAGTGACACAGCAAGTCATAAAGCAAGATATAAGAAAGGGGTGAAAACAAATACATAATATAAAAGAGGTGATGAACTTGGAGAATGATAGTAATGGGTTTCATAACAACATGAAACGGGCAACAATGAACTAACAGGGTTCAGTGTCAAAAAGAACAGCTTGTAGGGGAACCAACAGCAATGATTGTCAAGACAGCAACTGACCAGCTTGCATCTAAAGAAAAAGTAGTCACAGCTTTGTCCAGAGTGGTGCATGGATGCACATCCGAAAGTACAGGTGGGTCCGAAGTGAAGAGAATGCAAAATGCTGGTGAGAGTGCATGGGAGCATAGACTATAAATACATGCCAACCAAAAAGTCAATATTTGTGAAGCCTATGAGTGGAATTTCACTCCATTTTAGAATCACCCTGGAGGTTTTGAGTGTAGCTTTGGAGATACCTTTGCAGTTAGTGAGCCCACAATTTTAATTTCAAATGCATGCGTTTGCAAATGTTGGGGCTAAAATCCTAGAAAAGGATCCTTCACTACTTTTAAAGTGGTTAGTGTTAATGTATGTATCATAAAAGTTTTGTTTGTGGCTTAACAACAAAATGAGCCTATTGGGTTGCCATCAATCTAAAACTGATGGTGACATTATTGCATAAAAAGAAACTGAAAAAAAAGTTTTAAGGCAGGATTTAAAGGCCCCTCAAAGATCGTACATTTCAACATTTCATGAAGAATGATTTGGCTAGAGGAAAGCAAGTTCCCCACTACCAATTTCCAAAGATTACCAAGTAAATAACTGCTTAAAGCATGATGACATCAGTGTACAGTACTTACTGGAAGGCAAAGCCAAATAATTACCTAGCGGTTGTTAGACCTGACAGCCTTAGGGTGGTCACCCTTAATTTTTTGCCTGCCTCCCTCCACTTTTTGGAGACTGTTTTTGTTGGTTTTAGGACTCTGCGCACTTTACCACTTCTAACCAGTGCTAAAGTGCATATGCTCTCTCCCTTAAACATGATAACATTGGATCATACCCAATTCGCTTATTTAATTTACTAATAAGTCCCTTGTAAAGTGAACTATTTGTGCCCAGGACCTGTAGATTAAATGCTACTAGTGGGCCTGCAGCACTGCTTGTGCCACCCACTTAAGTAACCCCGTAACCATGTCTCAGGCCTGCCATTGCAAGGGCAGTGTGCTGTGTAGACAAAAGGCAGGACATGTACCTGTGTATTTTACATGTCCTTGTAGTGTAAAACTCCTAAATTCGTTTTGCACTGCTGTGAGGCCTGCTTCTTTCATAGGCTAACATTGGGGCTACCCTCATATACTGTTTGAGTGGTGGCTGCTGGTCTGAAAGGAGTAGGAAGGTCATGTTTACTATGACCAGAATGGTAATACAAAATCCTGCTGACTGGTGAAGTTGGATTTAATATTACTATTTTAGAAATGCCACTTTTAGAAAGTGAGCATTTCTCTGCACTTAAATCCTTCTGTGCCTTACAATCCACATCTGGCTATGTTCAGTTGACAGCTCCTTTGTGCATTCACTCAGACAAATCCCAAACACAGGATGCTCAGCCACACTTGCACACATCTCCATATTGAATGGGTCTTCCTGGGCTGGGAGGGTGGAGGGCCTGACACTTACATGTCAAAGGACAGTAGCCTGCCCTCACACAAAGGACTGCCACACCCCCTACTGGGACCCTGGCAGACAGGATGGAACTGAAAAGGGACCTTGTGCACTTCTAAGCCACTCTTTGAAGTCGCCCCCACTTCAAAGGCACATTTGTGTATTTAAACAGGGCCTCTGCCCCTACCAACTCAGACACTTCCTGGAGCAGATAACCTGAACCAGAACCTGCAACCCGCCAAGAAGAACTGCTTGGCTGCCGAAAGGACTCATCTGACTGCTTTCTGAGAAGGGCTGCTGCCTTGCCGCTCTCTGGCTGTGCTGAGAAGTGCTCTTCAAGGGCATGGATAGAGCTTGCCTCCTGTTCCCTGAATTCTCAGGACCAGAAATACTTCATTTCTGCAAGAAGAACTTCCTGTGCAGTGGAAATAGATGCACAGCTTGCAGAAAATGATGCACAGCCTGCATCATGGTGAGAAAATCACCGCACGCCAAACCGGAACGACTCAGCCCAACTTTGCAAGGAGAAGATCGACACAGCGCCAGCGTAGCAAGCGGAAATTCAACACATGGCCCACTGGATCAACGCAAAGCCAAGCCGGAATGATGCTGCCCGACTTCCTGAGAGGAATCGACGCAGCCCCTGTCCTGCAAGCACCCGTTTCAACGAAGTTTCAACGCATCGTCCCGGGGGCGTCTGAAAACCCCACAACCCGAAGAGGATACAAGACCGAGCACCAGAAATCGACGCAAAGCCTACCATTCGTGAAAAATAAATGACGCATCGCCATGTGAGGCACGAGAAATCAACGCACACCTCCCTGTTTTCCACGCATCTCCTCCTTTGCGGTTCCTTGCGGAGAATTTGAACGCAAACCAGGTACTTTGTGCTTGCAAAAGACATTTGTTGCTTTTAAGAGACTAAAGACACTTTTTATCATTTTTACAGTGATATTTCAACATATACTTATTGCACCTTAATCGTTTTGACCTGCCTCTTAACAGATAAATATTACATATTTTCTAAACACTGTGTGGTGTATTTTTGTGCTGTTCTACTGTGTTACTGCATGATTTATTGCACAAATACTTTACACATTGCCTTCTAAGTTAAGCCTGACTGCTCAGTGCCAAGTTACCAGAAGGTGGGCACAGGATAATTTGGATTGTGTGTGATTTATGACTTACCCTGACTAGAGTGAGGGCCTTGCTTGGACAGGGGGTAACCTGACTGCTAACCAAAGACCCCATTTCTAACAGTGATTGTAGGGTCAAAGTTGAGAAGGTGAAAACACATGTAGAATCTGTTCTTCGATTATGGCCTTTTCCAAAATGCTTATCAAGATATTGAATTTTCAAATTGTGCCCGACTCAGGAATGTGACTGTGTGATTTGAGATAGGGTACACCAGTTGCAAAGTGAGGGGGCAAATTTAGCAAAATTTTGTTTTGCACGCATGATAATTGATGGAATCTGTGCCAAATTCCTTTTGGCCTTTATTCATCTAAGTGTAAGCCATAATTATTTGGAAATTGTATGCCTGATCATTTGTACAGCACATGTTCATACAAATTAGCGGATGCACAGTATGAACCTGTATTTTGTGGCTGCATGGTGATTGAGTCATTTGTGTATATATAATGTATGTTTATTAATAATTTGGTAACAACTTTTTCATGGAGATCTTTACCACAGACAAGTACACTAAAATAAATTATTTTACATCATGTATCACAGGGTATGTGGTGCAACTGGTAAACAGAACACATTATGGCTCAGATGTAACAGTAATATTAGTGGGCAAAGAGATATAGGGGGTCATCACAACTTTGGCGGGCGGCGAAGCTGTAACCGGCGGGCGGCCGCCAATGCGGCCGCACCCCCGCGGTGCTCATTTGGACATCCCCGCTGGGCCGGCGGGCGGAAACCAAGTTTCCGCCCGCCGGCCCAGCGAGGATGTGAGCCGCAACATGGGAGCCAGCTCCAAATGGAGCAGGCGGTGTTGCGGACGTGCGACGGGTGCAGTTGCACCCGTTGCGCTTTTCACTGTTGGCATAGCAGACAGTGAAAAGCCGCATGGGGCCCTGTCAGGGGGCCCCTGCACTGCCCATGCCAGTGGCATGGGCAGTGCAGGGGCCCCCAGGAGCCCCACGACTCCCCGTACCGCCAAACTTTTCCTGGCGGTTCATACTGCCAGAAAAAGGCTGGCGGTTGGATTATCACCGCCGGGGCAAAAGTGGCGGAATACTGCCGGCACCGGCGGTGCGACCGTGGTGCTTCTGTCATTTTAGCCCTGGCGGTCCGAAAATGACCCCCATAGTCTGTGAGAAAGGTAATGATTCTGAAAGTAAACCTTCATAGTTCAAGTAAGGAAATCAACCATACATGAAAGCAAAGAGAGCAACTTTAAGGCATGAATAGTCAATCCAAAGAAGAGCTTGTTTGTGGACAGATTCACCCCTGAGCACAGATATTACAAGGACAATAGTGGCCAGAACAGCAGCCAGAAAAGAGAACAGCCACTGCATCACCCTCATAAAATAAGAACCACGTCTGTGAAAGTTCGCATCAGTTTTCACTTAGGTGGTTCAGAAAAGACAAATTAGTAATTACAACTGCACACGTTTGCATCTCTTTTATGATAAATCCTTCCTCAAGTATACACAAGAACTCATAGTTTATGGTATTGTTTATGGTTTTGTATTTACATTTAGAATCCATAATTTAAAAAAAATGGGACAATGCACATATATAAAAGTGTTTGGAGTGTTGAGGAACTCCTTTGACCAACATGATGCTTACTAGCTTGTGCAGCTCATAGGAATGCTAAGGATTGGGACCAGAATGTATCATTGTCCTCCCTGTAAAAATGTCAGGTAAGCCCCTCATTAGTGATTTTTGGATCTCTGCAGAATCAGAACCAGTTGGCAACTAAGAGTGACAGCGCTAAATAGCTTTTTTATATGATTTTGTTGGCCAGATGAGAAATCTGTAAGAAATTAGTGAGTGCCCTCCAATCGATGCTACAGGAATGGAAGGAGGCACTAATCTGTCATTTAAATCTGGGGGTGAATAGGGGGAAAGGTGCAGAAACGTTGGGCTCCTTTGAGAAAGTAGCTGGAAAGAACTGAATAGTAGGCATATGTTAAGTGGCTCGGTATTGTCCCTATGATAATACTGCTTATGGATTCTCAAGGTTCTCTCTGAGGATCCAAAGCAGCTCACTATCAGGGACTCAGCTCTAATCTGAGACAGTAGCCTCTCGCTGGATAGTGGTACAGAGTGGAGGATAGGTCTCCCTGTTTTCTCTGGGTTTCCCCTCTGAGTCAGATTGTGATGGTAAATGAGGACAAAAAAAGAATGTCTCATTGTTGACATCATCACCCACAATTCATGTGTACAAATAGATGAATATGACATGCAATGCCTTTGGGATAGAGTACTGCTTAGAATCCTCACATTTTGGCCCTAGGATGGTATTTGGGACTAACGGCCAAGTATTGCTAAAGTCCATTCTTCTCCGTTAGGCTTGCATGTGAGTCACAGAGTGAATTTGAGCGAGGGAGAGATAACTGCCCAGGAAAGGAAGTTTCCCAGTATCTTGGCATCTTTGGAATTTCCGGAATGCTCTTCTCAAATTTTAGTTAACCAGGGTCACATCTCAGTAGATTTTGGTGAGAAGAAAATGCTAAGAAAGTTTGAGTGTGAAATGTACAAGATATGTCAGAATGTAGTACTGGTCAATGGCAATATGGCATGTATATTTCATGAGTGTCTGCTTCAGAAGAACATGGTTGGATAAGGAAGAAGAGAAAATATTGTCTCCTGTGCTACAATAGATATCTGAGTACCGACGGAAACTGTGAGACTGTCTCAAACTCTAATTTAATCCTTGTTCCAAGACTTGCCCCAGACGGGAGTTGGCAGTCTTCAGCTAAATCACAGAGGTAAAGTTTGGCAATGTTTTTGTCAGAGAAGCATTTTCAATCATGTGAAACTTCCCCCTTGTGGCTGCATCTCACAGAAAGTGCTGAAGCAGAGGGAGGTGTTATATATAAATTGTGTTCCTTTATTTATAATTGTTTTTCAGAGCACAGGGGTGGGGCTAAACATGCCCAAGGCAGCTAGTGATCTTTGAAGGTGATGGGGTGTAGCCAGAAGTCCTCCTCATTTTTTTCAGAATATTCCTTGAAAGTTCCCCCACTACATTCATCCTTCCAATGCCTGTATTTTGGTATGGATACCTTTCTATGCCAAGATTTACAAACAAGATTCCAGTACCACAGTTCTGCCATTGAAGCTGCCCGTATATGTACAACTGGAAGGTAACTATCAAATCCTTCTATTCAACTGCATACTTTAGATGCACTTACCAAAATGTGTAAAGATCAAAGCACAAAGCACTGGATTCTTTGCAACAGTTTGTCTGCCGCTACTGTAGCAAACCTGAATTTGACACTAACATTCCTCCATTGAAGTGCGAAAAGGGTCCTACACAAAAGTGAAAATGTGACCAGCTACACAGCATACAATGCTCTACAGTAATAACATGTGCAATGAATGCATTCTATCTCAATTTTTCCAGTTTATTGTGAGATTGCTATTACCAATGCTGTTGGTATAGTAATAGCATGTTGAGAATGCCTTGGCGTTTTTGCATGCAGTGATATGGGTGGAACAATTATTGGCTGATAGTATTGAATGTTGTTGGCATGAAAGAAACGATTGTTACTCCACCTTCCACATGGTCGGGACAGGTAGAGTATGATTGTCAACATTATTTTTGCAGTTTTTAGGTGTGAACTCTACCAACAGAAGTCGGAAGCTTTGCCATTACATAAAAGAAACTAGACAAGACGTTTTAAATGAAAATAAACATAAGGAAGGTGACCTTTGTGATCCTCTTTGATTATCACACCTTGTCATGTCCCTGAGCTGCAGACTGACGGAACATTAACAGGCTGAGTGACAGGTGACATTCTCAATGTCATCGTACAGTGTGGCCACCTTCGGACAACACCAAGTGGAGACTGAGGGGCGACCAGCTTCTCGGTCATGCTCATGCATCACAGAGAATGCATAAGAAGGAGGTGACTTGTATAGTTATATTTTAGAGCTGCTGACAGTTCCTTTCTTTCAGCGGCAGAGAAGTATCCACAATCGATGCTTTACGCATGCAGAGCATTACTTCCAGGGGCAGCCCCTCTGCTATGGAGGAGGACCGTCGTCCCACTGACGAAAAGCAGAAAAATAAAGGGATAATAAAAGGATTTTATTATCCCTTTATTTTTCTGCCTTCGTAGGGCTGGGTAGGGTTAGCCTCCTCCACGTCAAGTAGAGGAGGAGTGGTATATGTGCTCCTAAGTGTTCATGTCAGTTTGTCCGAGGCCAGACAAACTGACATGTGCACTTTGAAACTCTCTACCTGGCTGTAAAACACAGCCAAGTGCAGTGCCCCACTCTCCCCCTGAGCGGCAAGTATGCCCACTCAGGCCAATCGCAGCACTGCTTTCATGCTATGTAACATTTGTGAGATGTTTTTCATGTGGCATGCCAACCTTTCTAATATTTATAAAATGTTTTTACACAACGGTGCTATGTCCACTTTTTACTTCTGCAGTTTCCCATTGGAAGGCTCTAACTTTATCATTGCATGCCTCACAATGCTTGTCTGAAGTCTGGCACAGCTCTGCAAAACTGCAAATACCCTGCTACCCCTCAGCCTTGATATACATGACCAAAGAATTGGGTAGCAACAGTTACAAGTGTTGAAATGGGTGCAATGGAATACATCTAACAAATCATTAACTTATCTCAGCACTGATGTTGGTCTTCTACACCTGTGGCTCGACTCTGAAATCCACACCTCATGAGAGCTGACCCATGCATAAAGGGTTGGCAAAGTGAAACTAAAACATTATGCATCCCAGCCAATAAATGCACTGCTCTCATGCTGTTTATAATAGTAAAAAGCATAAGAGCAGTGCGAGCATTGGTGGGGACAGGTAACCAAAGCGCTCCATTTGAGACTGGTGGGGCTGTGTTTAGGGGGAAACTATAAACTGCAGATATTGGGTTGGTCATAACCAAAATACCGGCGCACCTGACATGCGCTGTTCAGTCAAAAAGCCCTAGCTGCAGGTCGGTAATAGAGCCACACATACTACTGTCTGCCAGGAAAAGGCAGCTCCATGTGGTGGCCGTAGAATTTGTATGTATGCTGGTGTGATGCACTGCATGCGAGTAATGTTTTGGCTGCAGTCAGGGAGTCAATGCTCCTATGCCCTTATATAGAACCTGCTGCTGAAGGTTATAGTACAACCGTATCGGAAAGAGCCTGTGCCACATTGCCTTAGATTGTAACCCCAGTGTGGAGTTCAATAAGAAAGCAATTGTGAATTGTTTGTGTTTGGGTTCAGATTACAAAATGAGCTTGGCGGCATTCTGCAGTCCTGAGAACTATTCTTTAAGGAATCCACCTTCATGTTTCTTCCCCATAAGTGATCATTGATGGATTATCCATGCCTTCTTCACACCCAGATCACAAGTATGACACTGTTAGGGGATCATGTATGAGTAGTGAAGATCAACTATAGTGACTAAAGCTAACTCTTAAAGAGCCCCTAATTTTCCAGTTTAGAAATTGTTTCCTAGCGTGATTCAATGCAACTTTGATGAAAAGAGGATAAGGTGGTAATGTAAAAAGGAGCAGGGCTGAAGGGGGCAGAGAGATTAAGGTGGACATTCTGAACATAGGCAGTCTGGACCGCCATGCCGGCGGTGGCAGTAATTACCGCCACCGGCATGGGGGTCCGGACCGCCATATTATGTTCATGGCGGGACCACCACAGGCGGAACTCCGCCACCGCCGCCATGCAGCCTGACGATGGCGGAATTCCTTATCCGACAGGGCAGCGCTGCAAGCAGCCATGCCCACCTGATAAAGAACCTGTGTCCACCAGCCTTTCCCTGGTGGTTTCCTGCACTTGGCATGGGCAGTGCAGGGGCCCCGTGCACAGCCCCGATGTGCCTGTCACTGCCCGAGTTACTGCCGCACCCGCCACACTGCTACATTGCCACGGCTCCATGTGGAGCCATTGGCAATGTCCAGGCCTGGCATTCCGCTGGGCCGGCTGCCGGAAACACTGTTTCCAGCGGAATTTGATTATGTGGCCGGCGGGGTCTTCAACGGGCTGGCGGTCTGTGTTTAGACCACCAGCCTGAACACGGCAGAAAATCCTGCTGTGTTCATAATGAGGCCCTAAATTACCAGTTTTTGCTTTAGTTAGTCAAGGGGTTACTTGCCGATTTTAGAACCAAGACAGCTGAGTTCACATAACAGGCACCCCTTTAACAAATTGTGGAATTGTATGCAAATCACTTTCTCCCTGTGGCTCTGTTTCTTTTTTTTACCAAAAATGGACATACCTGACTGTGGTTTGATTTTCATTGGGTGCTATATAAGATCATTTATTCCCTCCATATGCCCGTTTATCTGCAGGTAAATGAAAGAAACATATTTACCTGAAAGCATTTCTGAGCTACCTCTTAAATTAAATTACCATAGCTTTCAACCAGGAAGACCTGTAATGACTGTCCTTTGACATGAAATGTATAGCTCTATGTTCAGTCTAAAATTGAAAAGTATTCAACTGGATGATTAAAGGGTTATGGCATATAAGTGGTCTTTAATTGATACAAATGAAGGACAAAATGAAGGCCACTTGAGGGGTTTAAAAAATGGCAGATGTGGGGTATGTTTATGTACAAGTTTAAGCATTTTCTCGAAGGACTTTCTTGCAAAATAGAAAATGGAATAGGAAAGGCTATGGTTCCTAAGCCTGTTCCTCCATATGTATTACTAGACAGCCACTTTCAGAGAAAAAATCATTTTGTTCATGTTGCACTGCATGAAACCTGGAGAAAATACTAGTTCTGTTAAAGAGTAAACAATGTTTCTACCCTTATGCATCTATAGCTTTACGTCTAATGTGCAGATATCTGATTACTCTCCAAAAATGTACTGTCCCTCAGCATGATCATTAGTGCTAGAATAAGTTTTATTTTCTGTATCCTCGGCCATCTTAGCATGTTGCAAATTCACACTATGGCTGCCTCTTTTATATTTGAGGGGTGCCCCAGAAAACACCCCAGCAGCTGTGTCTGGGAAGTACTGCTTCCTGAGCTGCCCTTCAAGCAATCATGGCCCACTTTTTGCAGAAAGATAAAACAAACAACAACAAATCCCAGCCTCACAGACCTCATTGCACCCCATCAAGTACTGCACCTGCTAACCCGGATAACTGAAGTGATGCCCCACCTCTTCAGCTCTCCTGAGCCAACCACTGCAGAGGGGCTGCTTTTGCCAAAAGAAAGAGCACAAAACAGCAAATCCCAGCCACACAGATCTGAATGTACCCAGCAGGTACTGCAGCAGTCAGATCTTTAAAGACCTATTGAAGCCCCGCTTCCCTAGCTCCTCGTAGCCAATCTTGGCCTTAAGCAGCTGCACAAATGGCCTCAGAAAAGGAAAACCAAAAACAAGGGCCTTGTCTGTTTGGGCCCTTTATTGCCAAGGATAACCTAGGGCTGGATCTCCTTCCCCCATAATAACTGTTATCACCAGCTGCCAGTACACTATCCAAAATGTACAATCAAATGTTGGTTTCCCACCATTTCCCATTCATTGCAAAGGCACAAAAATGAAATAATCCTACTTATTACATGTTTCTACAGCATCAATCAAACACCAGTTAAAAGCAGAAATCTGGTTGGTGCTTTTTTAGTTTCATTATATTAGTTTTATCATCCTCTGACAGCTGACACATGTTTAACCATTATTACTTATTTTAAGCTGGAAACTAATTTACATACATGTACATATATTAGAGTTTCTGATTAGAAAGGGTTGTGAATCATACACTGTCAGACCTGTCAGTCCTAAGGTGGTCTTCCCCCAAACTGTTTGCCTGCTTGCCTCCATTTCGTTTGCGTTTTTGTTCTGTTGGCCTTATGAATCGCTGCACTATACCACTGGTAACCGATGCTAAAGTGTATGTGTTCACTCCCCTAAACATGGTTTGGTTGGCATATGCCTGATTGGCATATTTAATTTACATGTAAGTCCAATGTAGAGTGGTATACCATATACCCAGGGCCTGTAAATTAAATATCAGCAGTGGGCCTGCAGCACTTATTGGGCCACCCAGTTAAGTGACACTTTTAAGCTAGTCCCCGGCCTGCCATTGCAGCCTGAAGGTAGTGTCCCACTGCCATGTTGACTTGAGATTTAAAACCCCTTACCAAGCCTTAAACTACCATTTTATTACATATAGGTCACGCCTAAAGTTGGCCCTAAGTAGCCCATAGGGCAGGTTGCTCTATAATTAAAAGGTAGGACATGTACTTTTTAGTTTTACATGTCCTAGTAGTGAATAACTTCCAAATTCATTTTCTCACTACTGAGGCCTACCCTACCCATAGGGTAAAAGTGGAGATTCCTTATTAATAAGCTGTAATTCTTAAATCAGAAGGGGTGGATAAGTCATGTCACTTTTAAAAAGTTGGCATTTTACTGCTTTTAGACCTCTGTGCCTTTAACCTGTCTTAGGTCACATGACTGGGTGTAACTGACATTTGGAACTTTGTGAATTCACCTCTGACAGTCACACAATATGGGGATTAGCAGAGCCTGAATGGGCCATTAACTGACTTGATGGGTGGTGGAGCTAAGCACAGCCCCACTTGCAACTGAATAGGCTGGGTTCTGCCACCACACAACCGGCTTGACAACCCTGTTTTGTCAGTGCAGCCAGTTAGGAGCCAGGGCAGGAGAGGAAGGAAATTCCTGGAACTTCAAAAAAGCCTTTTGGAAACTTCTTCCAACTCCTAGGAGCAGTACAAATAGAGCACTCTCCGACCTGCTCCTCAGTTCACTACTTGACCTGTGGAGGGACTCTCAGAGGATTGCTCACTGTTGTGACCTGCAGTGCACTCTGTCAGACTGCTGTTGTACCTAGAAGGACTGCTTTGCTGCCTGGAATCTGATTGAGGCTTTCAGAGACCGGCCCTGCTGCAGAGTCCTACATCACCACCTACACCCAGGACTCCAGAAGTAACTCCAAGGCCTAGTTCAGCTGGTCTCCTGTTTTGAGCTAGAGAGACTTTACAGGCTCCCACCAACTTAAACCTGTCCCGGGAACCCAGCCGGAGTGAGTCTCCCACCCCCAGGAGGTCTCCCTCTACTCCAGGACTCTTTGTTGTGATGATAAATGTACACTGATGGCCATTTTCTAAAACTGAGGACTTGCTATTTTGAACCTTAAACTTAAAAAAAATCATTACTCTGATTCTACTAATTGGATTTTGATGGTTTTAGTGTCAAATAATTTGTTTCTGTTGTTCTAAATTGGTTTCAGATTTTTATTGTGTTGTGTTATCACTGTGTTGATGTTTGTGTACTGTATAAATACTTGACATGTTGCCTCTAAGTTTAGCCTGACTGCTTTTTGTGCCTAGCTACCCAGGGTCAAGCACAGGTTTATTTAGTGACTTTTCTGGTTCACCCTGCAAAGGTTTGTGGCTGTTTCCTGACCAGGGTGCACACCCCGTTCAACCAACAACCCAATTTCTCACATACACTATAAACTATGATAAAGATAGCAAAAATAGAGAAGTACTTCATTAGAAGTAATGTAGCCGAATACATATTTGAAAGTTAGGACAATGCTAAATGGAAGCTCATCAAGTTTCTAAAGATGAATTGAAACTGAGAGCGACACAATTTATCACTGTATTAGTGACATTGAAGTTAGCATATGATGATTAATGAATCCTATATTTTTAAAGCCCAATAAAGAAGATAATATGAGTATTAAAATGTGCATGTTTGAAGTATAGTGAACCATGTGGCCACCATTTGTAGTAAACACTACTTTTTAACATGAGACTTTGCATTTATATTAAATGAGGTACTAATTAGAATTAATATTAAAAGCTTTATTGAAAGTATCAAATGAATGTGAATTAGAGGTAATAGCATTAGTTTACAAGGATTAACAGCCCAACAATTGACTGAATGGTTAGTCAATTTGAGTGGATCGTCAGTTCCAGGAAACATGGCTGAGGGAGAAAAGACATTAAACATGGCTGGAAAAAAATT